>NC_090832.1:72047000-72674000 GCF_028021215.1 Eschrichtius robustus | reverse complement strand
AACCACATAGAACACTTCAGTGCCTAGTATATAGTAAACACTTAATAAACAGTAACTATTATTAATACTATTTTGATTCCTCTATTATAAAATGTAGGTTCAAGTAAACATTTAGAGTCATACAGTGATCATAAGCCACACTTGGCACTCTGGATACAGGCTAGGCAACAGCTTCACCTGGGTAGGGAACCAAACCAGGAATCCTGTCCAACTGTACTCAGCTAGTGGCATCCCTCTTCCTCCAACTTCAGAACTCAGGCAGTGGCCCTGCCCAAAAACAAACCCTGAAAGCAAGCCCAAGGATGTGACCAGCAGACACATCCAGAAACCCAAACTGAGCTGACTGGTGAAAAACTGTCTCTGCCATAGCAAACCTGCAAAGTCTGGAAGAGGATACCAATTACTCGAATGCACAGATAACCAATGCAGGAATCAAGGATCAAAAAAAATCAGGTTAAGTATGACACCATCAAAGAAAACTAAAAATCTCTAATAACTAACTTCAGCTATGTTGAAAAACTTGAAATCACTCAGTGTTCTTGCAGCTCTATAAAATTACTTTAAAAACAAGCAGTCAGGGACTTCCCTGGCGGCGCAGTGGCTGAGAATCCGCCTGCCAGTGCAGGGGACAAGGGTTCAATCCCTGGTCCAGGAAGATCCCACATGCCATGGAGCAACTACCCCCGTGCACCACAACTACTGAGCCTGTGCTCTAGAGCCCGCGAGCCACAACTACTGAGCCTGTGCTCTAGAGCCCGCGTGCCATAACTGCTGAAGCCCGTGTGCCTAGACCCTGTGCTCCGCAACAACAGAAGCCACCGCAATGAGACGCCTGAGCACCACAAGGAAGAGTAGCCCCTGCTTGCCACAACTAGAGAAAGCCCGCATGCAGCAAGGAAGACCTAATGCAGCCAAAAATAAAAATAAATAAATAAATTTAAAAAAAAAGCAGTCATAAGACAGAATTCACCAGTTTATTAGTATGCTTTCACCTGAGGCCATGGTGGAGTAAGCGACAGGGATTTCTTAAACAACCAGAAAAAAACAGACAACATACGAAACAACTATTTTCCAAAACTGGCTAATAGCACTGCAGGGCTGTAATTCATGAGAGAAAGAAAACAAACAAGATGAGCTCTATAACTGCCTAGTCTGTTGTCCAGAGGCGGTTTCGAAGCCAGTGGAAACAGTAGCCTGAACGATTCTTGGAGCTCATACAGGCTGGGAATGGTTTATATTCCCACTGGCCTGAGACAGAATGCCTCATAACACACAGGGCACCAGAGAGGGAATAAATTAGCCCTGGTAAAACAGCTATAATAAATATGGTTCATATCAAAAGGCAGACTGTCATTAGCTTTATTCAAGAGATGGAGTGCTTTACTTAGTTTTCCAGTAAATAGGCTTGAAAATCATGTGTTATAGCTTTTCTGTTTTCAAAATATTTAGCTATTCTCAAACTAAGAACACTGTAACTTGACCAAAATCGACCTTGCTCTTTATCTTGCAAACATGAACACATACTTCCTTTTACTGTTTCCCTAAAAATTTTACTTGAGGTCTATGAGGTTCTGTATGTTTACTGCTTATACAACAAAGTTTATGTACCTCTTAAACACTGAAAAGAATGCACAGTGCTGAACCTTATAGCCTTTCAACTCCTAGAACAAGATTTTTAAAACAGATAGTTGCATAATTGTGGAGTATTTTTACATTAATCTTTCCATAATGCAATTAGTTGTATGTTTTGCTTTTATCATGTGATTTAATAAGTCCTTGAATAACAAAAAAATGATGTATATGCTTCAAACAGAATACACAGCTTATCTGGTTTTTCATACTTCCTAGAATCAAAAGAATCTCAGAGTAATAAAAATGGTGAGTTTCTAGAAAGATCTATTTCCAATAATGGTTTTCTTCTTAGTGATCCAGCATCACTGTCATGATTTCTTTACCTATTTCTTAACCAAATTAAATAGTCTTAGTACTTAATGCAGAAATGGCCTTAACCATCCAATTTTACCTCCTAAAAACTCAAAACAGCCAAACCAAACTCGCCCCGTTTCCCTACTGCCCAGAAAATCTCAATGACAAATACAAACATATAAATAACTTAATCAACTAACATTTGAGCTTCATCTGGGGAAAGCTGGCTTTTATTAATATTTTCTTGATATGATAGATATTTCTGGGTTATCTCTATTTGTACATTTAAATTTAAAAAATTATACAGACATATGAATATGATTGAAATGGCTAAGAAAAGCTTATGTTAGCAGAATATTTTAGTTGTTTCTTACCTCTTTCTGTAGGATTTCTTCTCGAACGTGAGAAACTACAAGAGACTCTTGTTTACCCTGCAGCTCGATAACTTGATTTTGGAAATGTTTTATAAGTACCTAGGAAATTATGTTAGAAGTACTGAGTTAATAAAGTTTTTCCTTGAACATTATTTGAAAAATATAAGAAAGTGAGCTAATGACTTGTTTGCATCAAAAAATAAAAAGGATCCTAATATTTTATAATTGCCAAAATCTAACATAATTGCCACAGAAATAAAGTTCATTGAATGAATTAAACTCACTGAATAAATTCATCATTTTGTTTCTTTCAAAGTTTAATATATAACACCACACACATAAATTAATAACTATGTAACTACTTGGCTTCTTTATCTCTAGTACTTTTCTTTTGAAGATCTGAAAAATACCACTTAAAATCAACTTCTATAAAGTTTAAACATTTTGAAGAAAGTGGCCAACATTATCTTTATACTTTGTAATTAAGATAGCTTTTATTAAAGAGCTATTGACTAAAATAATAAAACCTAACATCTGTGAAAAGTCTCATTTTTAGACAAAGAACCTGAAGTACGTAAGTAAATACTTCCAAGAAGCTGCAAAAACAGAAAAATTCATGTTTCTTTTCTCTAATGATTTACTTTTACTGTTTCTACAATTGGACTATGCTGACTTCATTTAACTCCCAATTTAAAATATTACACTTAGAACTCTGGGAAAATAACATATTGATACTTATGGCACCATGGCCTAATGACCCTACTTTCCCCATCCCTCCCAGACCTCTCCTTATCATATAATCACTTGATATAATGTTTGCTGCCCACTGACACCCCACTCCTTTGAGGGGAAGAAAGCTAGAGAAGCTCTCTGCAAGGCTGTATAATGGTTACTTCTGAAAAGCTCTTTTAATCTTTTTCAGTGAAGTATTAAAACAGTCAAAGTTCTTTATTTCTGAGCTATCTGAAATTAAATTACAGACCTCATTACATCTCACCCTTAGATACACCAAATATTTCAACACGCATTTTCTCACAAAACCACAATAACATTTTTACACCTAAGAAAATTTGCAGTAATTTCATAATATCTCCTGTCTTGTCCATACTCAAACTTCCCCAACTGACGGACTTGTTTTTAATTAAAATCCTATTAAATAATTATGGGTGGGAGAGGTGATCATGAGATAATTATTTCTTGAAGCTTTTCCCCCTCAGTTTGGTATTAAAACCTACAGAAAGATGAAGAGCACAATGAACATTCATATATTCTTCAACTTGAATTACCCACTGCTAACATTTTGCCATATTTGCTTGCTCTTCTTTTTTTCTTGGATACACCATTTGAAAGTAAGTTGCAAATTCTATTTTAATGCTGTGTTTTCAACTTGCAAAAACCACAGAAGATGGGCCACACAGTAGATATTCATAAATATTCCAAGTTGACAAACATACTATCCAAGAAGGAAGACACACTTGAGGAAACGCAGATGAGCTGTCACCGTGCCCTGTCATAATTCTCAGAAGACTATGCTTCATAATGGCTATAGTTGTGTACATGTCTCTGTTCATTATTTTATCCCCAGCGCCTGAATGACCACAAAACATTATTTAATGAACAACAGGTAATGGGGAAAGAAGAGTGACTTGTCAGTTGGGGCTTGGGGTGGAAGGAGGTGGTTCAGCGTTCAGGTTTAAGTACTAAGGTCCCAATCACATTGGACGTATCCCTCAACCATCTATTACAACCTACTTGGAGATATATTTGAGAAATATGGGGACAAAATTGCAAAAACATTTACTTAAAAGGTATAACTGTAAAGTAGAATAGTTAAACACATATACGGTAAGAGTGTTGTCTTCTATTAAAAAAAAGAAAGTGACAATAATTTCCCATTCCTATCACCAACTTCAAGAAGTGAAGTTAAAATATTTCCAGATACTTTGTCAACAGTCTTGAAAAAAAAAAAATTGCATTACACTCAAAGTTTATTAAAGTCACCTACCTCTTGAGTTGCTATTTTACGATTTAGTTCGGCTACTTTGGAAGCAGAATTTTCGACTGCGTTTTGGCAAAGGAGTTTCTCTACTTCCCTCTCATGAGATGCTTTGAGGGATGTGATGTGTGCTGCAGTTTCTTCCTTGAACCTTTAGAGCAAATGAAAGAACACCACACATAAAAGTGGCTCTTCAACCTCTAATTCAGAGTCAGCACAAAAATAGTGTAAGAAGCCTGGAAATTAAAGAAGCAAAGGGAGAGAAGGCACCAATATCTACTGTACTGTGCTTGGTGCTTTATACATTACTGCCTATGAGTTCTTACAACCACTCCATGAGCTTGCTCTTATTTACTCAATTTTATAAAGGCAAACTTGAGTGTAGGAAAGAGTGATGTATCTAGGGTCCCAGATCAGTTAAGTTGCAGAGCTGGAGTTTGAGCCCAGCAGAGCGGGACACTCCCCAGCCTGGGGCACTTTCTGAGAGAAACAAAGGTTCTAAATGTTCTGTTTGGATTTAAGGCAAAGAGCTTGTCATTTTATCTTTTAAGATAAACTCAGATTTCTTGCCCCAATTATTTAGACTCTCCAATGCTTTGTTTCTAGGCAACACTCACCAGTTTTTGGTCCATGCATATGACTCCAGGGCTGGCTGCTGGTTGCAAGAATAAAATGATCTTTAGGGTAATTCTTAGGACATAGGGTAGTCTGAACCTGAGACTACTCGTTTGTCTCTATGACAAAATTTATGCATTCAGTGGCAGTTCAGTAAATGGTAAAGTTATACTGAAAAGCTGATACATTTCTTATAAACATTTCCCCTTACTGGAAAAATTATTTAAAAATGACAATTTTACTGAAAGCAGATATTTAGTAAATCACTGTTGATACTTATTAATATGGCAATTCCCAAACTACAAACATATCAGTTGCTTACTTGACTACGTTTCTTCATGGAAACAGTGTGATTAGGACCCTCGGAAAAGCATAAAAATCTAAAGCACCCACGATATAACTGAACTATAGTAAAAAGCAGCCTAAACCTGGGCCTAGGAAACATTACTTTTCACTTCTCAGGCCCAGAGCTGGCTGAAAAACAGATTAACAATACTAAAAAATTATAAATTATATATAGGAAAATTTATAGGAGAACCTGAATTTTAAATTATTTCTAGGAAAGAATATGATTCTTTCCAAATAGTTTCATTACTACTATCATATTCAGGACTAAAGAAACAAGGTTTCAATTTGGAAGCGGTATGACTGCCATGATGACTCAATTAGATGTGGCTGCCACTCACTCACTCAGCATTTGTTAGGTGCTTCCTATCCTCATTCTCCCGTAGAAGCCCTGCACTCTCCCAGGTCCTACCTCTTCCTTCACTCAGGCACTCATTACATATTCTGATGCTTCTAACTGTGGGTTCCTTAAGTCAGTCAAATGTACTGAAATCCTAATCTCTGAAGGGCACAACGTTACATATTCTCAATATATGTTATATAACTTCACAATTAAAATGTTGCTTCACAAACATTAAACTACACATGTTCTGCACACCCCAAACCTTATTTTAAACCTCATAATCAAACCAATTATTGCCTACAGGTTGCAAAAGAAGTATAATCATACATCAGTTCTCAAGGAGCTATAAGGTGGTGTATAATTAGTGCTTTCTCGGTACATAAGTTATACAGGAGTTGGAGATGGGAGCGAGAAATTTCTAAGAAGTTCTAGGTAATATTTTTCCTAGAAAATGAAACATGAGTGAGCAAAAGGCAGGAAAGAAATTTGGCAAGTAACACTACTCTGATGGCGCAGGATTAGAATGGTGATGGGACTTGAGATGCCAGGTAGAGAAATTCAGTCTTGATACTTCAGGAAGTTGGGAGTCACTGGAGAACACAGTGACTCAGATACAGGAGTACCTAAAGAATATTAACGGTTTTTAAGCAAGGTGACTGGGGGAGACAGAAACTGAAATTAGGGAGAGTGGGGTGGGAAAACTGTCTAGTAAACCAAGTAGACCACACTATAAAAAGGAAGAAAGCAAAATAAATACTTATAAGGAAGCACCCCATAGACTGTCAACCCAAGGAATAAAGGTGGTAAAGCTGGGCCTGGCAACTGAAAATATGGTCATAGACAGAGATGGGGAAGTTGGGAGGTGGAGCTAGTTTATGGGTAAAAAAAAGAGAGAAAATCTCCGATACTACTGATTCCAAGAGGAACAATCCAACACATTTTTAGATTTAACATCTGAGCTCAGGGAAGAGAACAAGCCTTGAAAAGTAAATCTAGGAGTCGTGGGGTTCATAGAAGCCATAGAGAACAGATGAGTTTAGCAAGGGAGGAAAAGCAGAGGACAGAAAGCCAAAACCTGAACTTTGGTAGAAAGTCAAATTTTTGAGGAGGGAGAAGGAAAAGGAGTCAGGAGTCTGTCAAAAGGAGCAGAAAAGGAGCTTTAGTCAGAGTGCCAAGTCATGGAGGTTAAGGAGGAAACCCTTTCAGAAAAGGCAGTGTAGTCAACAATGTCACAGAAAATGAGGATGGAGAAAACGCCACTGACTGAGAAAGGCTATTCTTGAGAGACCAGGTTCAAAAGAGTGTGAGGATTAGAGAGCCATGCTTAGAGGAAGTCAGGGGGAAATAAAAGGAGAGGCTACATGTGGAAAACTGGTACTGAAAGGCAGAGGACCAGAACTTGGTTTGATCGGGTGAAAAAGATCTGAGCATGTAAGGAGGCTCAGAGGAAAGAGACAGGAGATGGTACTCGGAGATTCTGAGAAGGAAACGGATGAGTATAGAAGTTCTTCAAGGCACGAACAGATGTAATCACAAGATTAATTTGAAGAGTTATTTTGGAAGAGGACCTTTTCCTCTTAGAATGTCAACTAGTTTTACTAAGAGCTGTTTTCTGATAGCTGTCTGCCTACAGCAACCATAAATGATGATATTCATTTGCAGGAAGGCCCAGTGGGTCAGCTTATTAACACCATTTGGATACGTGCAGAAAGGTAAGACTGCTCGGCCCAAGAACTGGGTTGACATGAAGATTCAAGTTCATTAGAATCTGAGCTTCCAATAGGCAGAAGATCCAACTCTGAAACACATCTGTGCTTAGCAATGTAGTACAGGTTCTTAAAATTTGGTAATGAATTTAGTTCAGGGTCAAACTAATTATCCAGGGGAAACACATCTATGATTTTAAAATTTTTATCTTTTTATGTCTCCATATACTGACAAAGTCACATTTTTACCTTTTCATGGAGTTTTCAAATTGGTTCACTGCTACTTCAGATTTCATCTTCAGCTCATTCCTCTCCACAGTTAATCTCTCCAGTTCATTTTTCAATCTGCTGTTTTCTTGTACAACCTCTGAAATATCGGAATCAGTAAAAGTATGTGGTTGGTAAAGCTTGCCCTCCAGGGTTCCAGAGGAGTTAGCATTTCTTTTACCCGGGTGCAGAACATCTTTCTTCACCCTTCTGGCAGTCATTTCCTCCCTAGCCTTAGAGTGCTGATTAGAGAGCATCTTTCTCCTCTCCTTCTGAAGCCTCTCCACAGTTTTTGAAAGGTCCTGTATCTCTCTCCCCTTTGCGGCTAGCTCCTCGTTGAGTCTGACCAGCTTAGCTTTAGAATGAGCCTGTTCCACCTGGAATTCTATAGACTGGAAATCTTTATCATCCTTTTCATTTTTCTTGAGCTCCAATTCAGCATTCTGATGTTTAAGAACATCTACTTCAGCTTCAAGATTTCTTACAGTGATTTGATGGGCTTCCTTAAGGTCATCCAGGTCCTTCTCTAGTGCTTTAACTCTGGAGGAGCTGTCATGTTGGCTCTGGGATGCCTCCTTCAACTTGCAGGCAAGCAGCTGCTCCTGCTCATCCAGTCTCTGCTCATACTGAATCTGTAGAAAAGAATCCACGTAACGACAAACCACTGCTAAACGTTTCATTAGTTACCGAAGCCCTGCACTCTCCCAGGTCCTGCCTTTTCCTTCATTCAGGGACTCCCCATACATTCTGATGCCTCCAAGCCCATGTTCCTTGAGTCAGTCAAATGTGTTGAAGTCCTGTCTTTGAAGGGCATACCATTATATATTCTCAATGTATGTTATGTAATTTCCTAATTATATGTTGCTTCATAACATTACAAGTTTTTGTACACCAAAACTTATTTTAACCTCACAAGCAAACCTATTATTGTGTACCCTTCTCTATGCAAACTGACACACTATACTCCCTGAGGATAAACAGGGAAAGCAGTTGGGGTTACTGATATCTGTAAGAAATAGCACATTTTCAACCTTCTAACATCAATTTAGAAATCTCATAGGCGTAATAAGTCAGCTTAGAATCTGCATACTGGAGCTTTATTATTATTAACAAAATAACCTAATAGTCTACTCTGTGGAGGGAGGCATGATAGAGCTTTGTTCATTCAATCACTGAACATATTTATTGTGCTACAACTGCATGCCAGGCACTGTGCCAGATCCTAGAGATAAACTCAGTTCCTGCCTTCAAACAGTTCACAGCCCGGTGAGGAGAGTGACATGGCAAATTTCAACGTCCTATGATAACTGCGATAATGGGCCTATGAACACGGCGCAGAGGGGCACCCGGGTGTGTCTGGAGGCCTGAGGGAAGGAGTGAAGATGGCACAGAGGGAGCACATTCAAGTTCAGCTTTGAGGGATGTGTGTACATTTGGGGATAAGTGGAAGCAGGGGTATTTTGGAAGTAGGAAGAGCACATGCGAAGGTAACTGAAATGCTTGGTGTGCACTGGGAATCAGAAATGAAAGGAGGAAGTGGCTGGAAGTGAGCAGGGGCAGGAGAGGGGGGTGGGATAGGGACTGGAAAAAGGAAAAAGTTAGGTACATTTAGAGAAATTAAAAGGGGTGGGGGGGGGGGTTGGAATTCATTCCTCTATTTGGTCTCTGCCCTCCAAAGACATACTCTTCGGTCTCATTCTAAGAAGCCCCCAGCCCCCATGGTACACCTCTGAGCCCCATCTCCATGGTTACCCGGCATTTACCTTCATTTTCTGAAACTGCTGTTCCATGGTCCGAAGGCTTTTCTTTGCTTCTTCATCTTTGCCCTCCAGATCAGCTTCTAGTTTTTTTATCCTTTTTTCCATAAACTCCACTGTATTTCTATCCACTGTATCACCAGCTGCTGAGGCAGCCAATATTAAAGCAGGCAAAGAATTGGGATATCGTCTCTTTAGAATTCCTTCCATTTCCTTAACCTATTAGAATATTTTTGTATGCATGTTAAGGTCACAAATATATTAAAATTAAGCAGCTTAATGTAAAAATTTAGATTATGCTCTATCAGTCTAGATTTCAAAGAGATGTTCATATCACATCTCAAGACTGAATCAAATGCACAGCGACCTAGACTATAGTTATTTCAGAATATTTCTCGCTCTTCAAACCAATTCAGTCCTGTTCCTTTCCTGGCCACTAAACCAAACTACCAAGTCATACCTTTTAATATAACAGGTCCTGTAAAGTAACAAAGTTAATTTTTTGCTTAGTTTTCCTTCTTCTCATAAAACTGGGATAATATTCAGCCCAGTGATGACCTCACAGTTTCAGGTTTGTGATGGAATAACAGCTGTAGTCTAAGGGTCATGACTTGACTACAGAATCATGTTCTCTATGAACAGGACTGGAAATTCTAATTTTGTTTTAATATTTAGTTATGAATACAAATACTACATTATAGAAGACTTTAAAAACATAAGGTGCAATTAATATTCCAGCCTACAAACTAACTATTTCAATGAAAAAAAAATCTTTATCCTAGTAAGTGTTACTATATGGGTTTTGAAAAAAGTCTTCCAGCCACAATGACCATGAAATGAGTATTTCTAAGCCTAAACAGTGAGCCAGAGCTCAAAATTATGGCCAGCTCTCTGGGAGGGGATGTTCGGTTTCCAGGGTGTTCTGCAGGACTTCCCTAGCGCTACTAACATGTTCCCAGCTGGAGGGTCTCCTTCCCTGCCCTCCTCTCTCACCTATCCTTCCTCAGGAGAAGGGATCCTAGCTCTACACCCCGAGTGGCAAAGTTCTGTTTCCTTCTTCCTGGATGTCAAATAGAGCTGGGATGCAAATAACCTTTCATCAATAGGTCTACCACCTAATGAGACACATTACTCTTAAAAATTCTTTATGCAGAAAGCCACAGAGTACATAAAATGATGTTGTTTACTGTGTTTTTATTGTTACTTTAAATACTGTATTCAAAGTTTAAAGTAGAGGCAGTTCTATATTAAAATGAATGAATAAAACCCAAAATTTCCAGGTTGACTACATCTTGTAGGAACTCCTGAAACAAAAGAGAAAACAAAAATGCTCTGTATATAAAATATCTTAATGAAAATTTACCCTGAACACGTACTTGTCGCTCTAGATCCTGAATTTTTTTGGCATCAGTTGCTTTTTCTTTTAAACGTATCTTCTGCTGGATGGATGGATTTCCAGATTCAGCTTTCAGTTTCTCAACCTATCAATAAGGAAAGACCATGTTAAGAAGCATATTTAAAACACAGCAGAGAAACACCAAGAGGGAAGCATAACAGCAGTTCATTAATTCACTTATTAGATCCCAGATGGGGCACTGTGCTGGAGATACAGAGAGCAATCAAGACAAGCCAGGTCCTTGCTTTCATGGTGCTTATGTCCTAATGGAAGGAGACAGTTGAAAAGCTAATAAACAAAATCATTAAGTAAATTAAATAACTTCAGAGAGTGACAAGTACTATGAAGAAAATAAAGTCAAGGAATGAGAAGAAAGAGTCAGAGGAAGCGAGACTGGTAGCTACATTAGATTAAGAGGTCAGGAAGATCTTTCTGGGGAGTAGAAATCAGAGCTGAGACTTGAACAAGGAGTGAGACCCAGGAAGAAGCTAGGTCAGAGCACACTCTAGGCCAAAGCAACAAGTGGAACGAGCTTGGCATGTTCAAGAACCAGAGGGAGGCCCGTGTGGTTGGGAGGAGAGTGACCGGGGAGCGCAGTACGGATGGGGCTGGAGAGACAGGCAGGGTTCAGACCACATGGGGACCTCACAGGCTGTGCTAAGGAGCTTGGATTTACAGTTGCCCCTTGGTAACCGTGGGGCACCGGTTCCCAGACCCCTGCAGATACTAAGATCCGGGCATGCCGAAGCCCCAGGGATGCTCAAGTCCCTTGTATAAAATGGTGTAGTATTTGCCTGTAACTCCCATATACTTTAAATCATCTCTAGATTACTTATAATACCTAAAGCAATGTAAATGCTATGAAAATAGCTGCCAGTGAACAGCAAATTCAAGTTCTGCTTTTTGAAACTGTTTTTCTTCCAAATATTTTCAATCCACAGTTGGTTGAATCTGCTGGATAGGGAACTTGTGGATACAGACGGCTGACTGTATTCTCAGGCTAATCTAAAATAGACTACACAAATAAACACAAACCAAAGTCAAACAGGCCATTTTAATGAACAGACTTTCGAGTATATTGATTTGATGACACAAAGCTATGAAGGAGTGTTGAAGATAATAGGGTTAATCTATAGAAATACATTCTGAAATGATCATTACCTCAAGTTTCAGCTTCTCAATTTCTTCATTTGCTTCTTTAAGTCGAACTGCATCTTTATCCAGAAGTTCCTGATTTTCGGCGTACCACTGTAATCTTTTTTGCAGGCGACTTATTTCTTGTTTATGTGTTTCTTCTAAAATTTTTATTTCATATAATTTTTCACCTATAAGATAAAGTAATACAATAACTCCATTGTAACTTTTCAAAATATGGAAATAAACTACATTGAAAGATTTTAAATGAAAACCAATGTCTCCCTAATGAAAGCATTAAGAAAAAAATAAGAGGCCAAAAACAACTGATGTATGCAAGCCTGTGTCTAGTTTAGTGTATTAGTAAAGGAGGATGAAGACTGTTCAGAGTCCAAATCCTCAAACTTGTAGCAAAGTTGGCATATAGAAATTTTTGATAAATCACTTGTTTTCCCACTGACTTTCATTATAGAAGTAAAGTCTTTTCTATGAAAATAAATGTTGGATTCAGGAGATAATAAAAATGAAGAATTCCTATAATTATATTATTATTATATTAAAAAGTAACAATGGCAAACATTAGAGAGTGCTTCCCATGTAAGATTTTATTTAATACAACAAACATATGATGGGAACTATTGTTGTTATTCTATTTTACAGATGAGGAAAGTAAATTTCTTACAAACAGTAAGTGGATTTTACTATACACATCTTACACTGAAGATCATAATATCACAGAGGAAAGATCCTTACTTTGGCAAACAAGGGGTTCTCTGACCAACCTTTCTAGCCCTGTGTTCTGCCATCCTAAGCCGCAATCCACAGGTGTATCCAAAAACACGCTCAGGAAACACTCTTGAGCGGCCCCCTCCATTCGTTTACTCCTGAATCTCTCCATCTGTCAGGACCCTCAAATGCCATTCCTCTCTGAAACCCTTATTAGCACCCTCATGTTTATTTCTAATTTTTTTAATATTAAACTTTATCTTACTCTCCTTCTGCATTCCCGGGTGGGGTATACCATACCCATCCTTGTGTTTCTACAAACATAGTTTCTACAAACATTTGTTCACTTGGTAAATACTTGAGAGCTTATGTTTCAGACCCAGGGATAAAAAGGGAGCCCATGCCCTGTAAAGTCACAGTTTAGCTGGGATGACTGTAAACAACTAAGCTTACAATGCCATGAATTCAAAACAATCCGTGACTTTCTTTGGTCTCGCAATTATTGCTGCTAAAACCAATCAAATGCACATACCTATTCACTAATTTTTTAAAGTTTCTAAAATTACAATACACTTCAAGGAATAGCATTTTAATTATACTATCCAATTGCTGTTACTTAACTCAAGATTAGAACAGTTAGGAGTATAAAGGTAAACCGTTTCAGCTCAGACTTTTACCTGTGGCATAAGCAATCTGGTCTTTGGCTTGGTCTCTCTCTTTCTTTACTTTTTCCAAGTCTACTTCAAGAGCCTGTTTGTCCTGCTTCAGTCTTTTGATGTCTTCCAATAAACTGTTTTTTTCTTTCTTGATATTCATAAAAATACAAAAGCAAATTACGTCCAACCACAATAAATTGTGGTATAGAGTCTCTTTCACCCACGTCATCATAAACACTGCTAATTATTTTTCTAAATTTTAGCTTGATCTTATCACCATTCCCCTCCAAACGATCACGAGCTCCCCAGAGCCTACTAGAATCAGTTCTAATCACCTAACTCAGCACAGCTTCCAAGCCCTTCCACTCTGCCGTTCTCACTTCTCCTGGCTTACTGCAATACCCTCCTAACCAGTCTGCCTCTTCCACTCTCAGCACCTACAGTCTTTTCTCCTCACAGTAGCCAGAGGAACTGTCTTCAAGAGTCAGTTAATGTCAGTCTTCTGTCTGAAGCTCTCTGGTGGCTCCCACCCTTCTTGGGGGAAGCCCAGAGTCCTTACCATGACCTTCAGTGTCACAGAACCCAGTCGTGCCCGCTCCTCTGACGTATCGCCTGCAAATTTCCCCCTCGCGCTCCACGCCAGCTGCAGAGCCCTTGTGGCTGTTCTTTGAACCCGCCCAGCACATTCCAACCCCACAGTGTTTTTGCACTTACTGTCTCCTCTGCCCTCACATAGCCAAGTGGTTTATTCCTTCACTTTATCAGGATTTCTGTTCAAACGAGGCCCCAGGAAGGCCTTCCCTGATCACTCTAAAACGGCAACCCTCATCCTGGCCCCCAGGTGTGCTGCTTTTTCTTCTTCTCACACACTCATCACCGCCTGACATAGACATTTACTTGAAAGCAGAACTTTACTTTGCTCATCCCTATATCACAAACGCAAAAAACTGCTTGGCACATTTAAAAAAAGTTAAATTCTCAATGTGCTCACAGGCCGTACTCTCAACTGCCCTCATTCCTCGCCTTGCCAAAGTCATGCTTATCCTTCAAAGCATAGTTCAAATGAGGCTATCCCTGATAATCCCTGCCCCAGCATTACCACAAACTTGCAGTGTACCTCTAGCATAGCATTTACTATTTTGTTTCATACGACACTTATTTGCGTACAAGCCTTTTCTCTTTATTAGGCTGAAAGCTCTTTGGGGACCAAGACTGATTTTACTACTTGTTTACTTTATGGCACCAAGCACATGGCAGGTACTCAATAACTGTATACTGAACGGAACTCATAACTGCTGAATAAACTCCTGGGGCACAGTTGGTATATTTTATTTTCAAAATAAAAATTCTTAGAAACTTTCTATCACACTACCTTAGAATCTAAAATCCAGTCTTATGAAGAAAATAAATCCATTCATAAGGGCTTGAATAATCGTGGTTCCAGCTGTATCATTTCATTGTTTCATCTTCTGTGTGATCTTCTGCGGATGTCTTTTCAGGAGAGCACTGAGTGTCTGCAAGAACCTACTGTGTGGACACTCAGAGGCCTCTGCCTGTCTCTCCGACCTTTTCTTCCATCACTCTTGTCCTTACCCACTTCCGCCTCAGGTGCCTCTGCTTCTGGAAGGTACCAAGCCCAATCCTGACTCAGGGCCTGTGCTTCCCCTTGGCTGGAAGGCTCGGTCTTCGCACGGTGAGCTGCTGCTTCTCCTCCACTCTTGATGCAGACACCACTTTCTCAGAGGGCACCTCCTTGCCCACACGGCTGACGGCTGCCTTACCCCTGCCCTGCCTACCGTTAGTCTCTATTCTTATTTTCCTCAAAGAACTTACCTCTATTTGTAACTATTTCTTGTTTACTTATTATCTGTCTTCCCTGGTAGAATATAGGTTCCTAGTGAGCAAGGCCCATGTCTGTCTTGTTTACCTACTGTTTTTCCAACTCCAGGGTGTCTGCCTGACTGACTGGCCGAACTGCAGTCAGCCTCAACCTCCTCTCCACCCTGGGAATCTAGAAGGACAGGGCTCAGGACCTTCGCTTTTAGTATGTGTCCATCCATAGTTTACAAAAAAACAATTCACATTTTAAGACTACACTAATTGGTATTAATTTTTAAGGTACAAATTAGACTATACATAAGTAGGTTTGATATGAGTATTATATTACAGATTTATCTCAGTATGAATTTTTTGATCTAAAACTATTTAAACTCAGAAAACCAAAGTGAATGAAAATTAACGCATGACATTCCATCTTTCAATATTTGCACAAATAAATACAACTCTAAATAATTTTTAACACTTTTTTTGATTTTTTTTTTGATTTTTTTTTTTTGGCTGCATTGGGTCTTCGTTGCTGCACGCAGGTTTTCTCTAGTTGCGGTGAGAAGAAGCTCCTCTTCATTGTGGTGCGCGGGCTTCTCACTGTGGTGGCTTCTCTTGTTGCGGAGCATGGGCTCTAGGTGCGCGGGCTTCAGTAGTTTTGGTGCACGGGCTTAGTTGCTCTGCGGCATGTGGGATTTTCCCGGACCAGGGATCAAACCCGTGTCCCCTGCAGTGGCAGGTGAATTTTTAACTGCTGAGCCACCAGGGAAGTACCTTTCTGATTTCTTTGAAGGTGTTCCCTGCCTTTGGTACTTTCACCATGATGGGTTTAGATGCAGATTTTAAATTATGTATCCTGAGCAAGACTCACTGTATTTCCTGAATTTGAGAATTCATCTCTTTTATAATTTCTAGACATTTCTTAGCCATTACTTTAAAAAAAATTTAATTACATACTAGAGTATCTCATATTTCTGATATTTTTCATTTCTCTATTTTTTTGTGTTTCACTCTAAGCTCCTTAGATCTATCTTCCAGTTTACCAATTTCTTCTTAGTTATGTATGAGCTATTTAATTTTTCTACTTATTCTGTTTATTTTTCTCTGAATTTGCCTAGTCTGTTTTGTTCTTTCCTCACACTGAATTTCTCACTTATTTTGTATATTAAATCATTTAAAGTCTATTTATTTCATAGTCTACTCAGTAATTTGATTGGAGTTCTAATCCTGCTGTTTATTAAATCATCCCATGCCTGCTCACGGTGGGTTGTTTCCCTGGGTTTTGTAATTCTGTAATTCTGAGCATACCATCAGCATGCTTCATTTTATCTGAAGGAATACCATGTGAGCTGGGTTAAGGATGGATACCCCTAAGAGTGTTTTGCATGTGTTTCTTATAGACACACTAAAGATGATCACTGACTCAGGACCCCCTTTTATGCTATTTTTTTTTTCCAGTTTGATTATGACCAACCCTTGAAAGTAGTGTCAATTCAAATACTAAAACACAAATGAAGGCAGTAGGGATGACATTTATACTGAACAACTAGTAAGACACTGAGCAGAGATTTTTTTTCCCCCTGTCTATATAGAAATCAAGTTAAGACAGATAAGCTTTCTTGATATTTCAGCCCCTTCTGAAGGTGGGTGGGCTTTTTCATAGACCACTGTTTTACTGAAGGATGTGGCCCTTTGAAGTCCTGGGGTCCTACCTCTACTTTGTTGTTAAAGCTCAAGGCTCGTGGTTACTGAACTGGCAGCCTAGGAGAAATGCTTACTGCTAGGTTTGTATCCCTGTTCATTTCTGACCCCTAGAGATTCCCCTTACTTTCTTGAGAGCTGGGTTATGCATTTACAAGATGTTTCTTACATTTTAGCCAGCATTTTCCAGTGATTTCAGTGGCAGTTTTAGCTTCCCGTTTGTCAGAAAAAAATGTGTTCAAAGTAGCACTTTTAAAAGGTCACTAATAACAGCCTTCAAATGAAGCTAATGCCGTGCTTGAAACCTTACCATGTTTTCCCAAGCCTTCATAAACTTCAGCAATGTTAATTGCTCTCCTAACTTGCTAGTTTTTGAGGCCCACTGATAAGTGCGGGTGTCCAATCACTTATTCCTTCTTTCTACTTATCTGTCTACCTATCTAATCATTCTATACATACATGCATCTTAAGAAAGTTCTCTAATGGATTCATATTTGAAGCTGTATTTTATATACAAGTCTGTTAAGCATCAATTATTGCACTAAGGCATGTTTAAAGTGCTATATAACCTAACTTTATATAATAAATTTCTAATTAAAACGTGATATGTAATTGGAATTTTTCTAATTTATGTAATCATTCGAATAGATTGGAAGGACTTTAGTTTAGTGCTATGGTTCTTAATGGGAGGGAGTAGGGAAAGTTGACTGCCCTCCCACAGGAGATGTCTGGAAACGTGGCAGTGGTTCTGAGTGTTGCAGCGACTGGTGGGTGCTATGAGCATAGTTCCTGGTGACAGGAGTGATAAAAATCATGCAATGCATAGAACTGTTCTGCTTAAGACAGAATTAATCTGCCCTAAATCCCCAAACTTCTCCTATTGATAAATACTGCTTTAGAAAATTCTAGGCCATATTCTTTATAACAATTCAATACAAATAAAGAAAAAAGTTATACAGTAGCTATTGCATTTCACCTCTGTGTTAGGCACATCAGACACACATATTTGCAGATATAGTCTCCGCCCCCTAGAAGTGCACAGTCCGCTTGGGTAGACAGAGGAAAAGCCAACTAACTTTTTAAGGTGAATGATTATCTTCAAATTATTTTCCTATTTTAGCCGTACATTTCCAACGAGGAATTTGAAGTTAGGTATACATGCCCTAAATAAGGTTATGCCTCCAACATGGCTCCACGTGATAAATGCCTGATGAGAGGTTGGATTATAAAGAGGATGCCATCTAAAACCAGCATCACATTGTCTCCTCTATAGTAAGGTCACACGTGTCCCAGTGCTAACCTTAGATATTTCCTAACTTTTAACTGGTATGAAATTTATAAGCAGATTTTATTTATTCATAAATTACAAAAGCAGATTTTTTTTTTTTACACATGTAGAGATTTTTATAACAATCTTTCCTATCGCTAATGGTTAAAATCCTTATGCAGCTTACCTGTGCCACCCTTAGTTCTGCTAACAGATCTGTAAAATTCTGGTTTCTGGTGGGCTCTGAATCTTCAACTACTTGAGACAGGAAACGACTTTTATGCACCTGTTCTCTGATTTATTTTGAAAATAAAAAATACATATATTTTTAAAAGGTACTCCTTTCAATACAAAATATTCAATTCTTAAAAATTAAAAACACTTTGCACGTTGAAACTATGTGAGGCATTGAAGAGAAAGTTTATTTAAACTAAAGATTACAATACTAAAATACTAAAAGAGAAGTATACTTCATGTGAAATTTTTATGTATAATCTAAAAGAACCGAAACCCTAAGAGTACTGGTTTGTTTGTAATATAAAAATATTTCCTGCCAATTCTCAGGAAAAAAAAATCAATCTCCCGGAAAGACTTGCTGCATTTCCCCTGTGGTGTTCTGTACTCCTTGTCACATCATTCTAGACTCCTTTCTGAGAAACACAAATTGCCAATCATACCCACGGAAACTAACAAACAAAAGCAAACACAGTCTACTACTGGTACCTTAGAATCAATTTTTCTGTTTTTTTCCAGAGATATTATACAAGTTTAGGAGTACACATATGATCATCTAACCCTACTTTCTAAAGAAACCATTTATTCCATTGTGAAAATTCATTTAGAGCTTCAGGTTTGGATCCTGGAATAGATCTTCTCTTTTAAAAGCCAGGCAACATTATCAGAAATGAAATTTTAAAATACTTTATTGAAGCATCTGGGAAGAAAGCAGATGTAAATGCCTTCATGCCTCAGAACTGTGCATGCAGATTATCAGCCTTGGCTTGGGGTCACACTTACCAGGAGAAAGGGGCATTTTTCCCCTCCTAATTTACACAGAAGTGCCCTCACTTGCCAACCTGTGTACTTTCCAGCTTTGTCTGCTACAAGATATGCTTTTTTCTATTTTGCACGAGAGATGAGTGTGAGCTAACAGCAGCCCTGCCTCATATGCCCTACGTTACCTTACAAAAAAAATGGAAGAAGTATGTAAATAAACAAAACATACATGACATTCATAGCCAAAGAAATTTCTTCTGATAGCGGTCCTATTTGAGGTTTTAGGTGTTTAGGTGAAATGATGCATAGCTGGCAGTCATTTCCCAAAAGAAGACAGTACCCTAGCTTGCCCACATTTGTTGGTTCAGCTCTTTCACTTAGTGTGTTAAAGACAGATGTATTAACAATCCCAAAGACCTTACAGTCTGAAGTATGACTGATTCTTAAGTGGATACTGGTGCTCCGTCAGCCTGCCACGGTGAGCGCTGGTTGTAATAACTCGCAGGTTCTCCTTCTCTGGAGAAATGCCCTTGCCAAATAGCAACCCCTGCCCCCCTGGCCCAGAGGATACCCCCACTCGCTTCCTGGGGCCCACCTCAGCCAGTGACTGGCTGCCTTCGGGGGTACAAAAGGCTGCCCCCCACTTGCCTCAAGTAGGGGCCAACTCTGCAATGCAATCTGTTCTCCTGAGCCTCCTGGCGAGAGCAGAATGAAGCCAGCCTCCAGTTGAGACCACATTCTTACTTACCTTCCCCCCTGCTACCCGCCCCCATCTCGCTTCTCTTGCTCCCCTTCTCCTGGGAGTTATCCTCCGGGAAATCACCTCCATGAGGATCCCCATCTCAGGCTCTACTTGTATGGAACCTGACCTAAGATAGTAAATAATACTGTATTTTCCTTTTACTATTATTACTAACAGCATTATTACTAAGATGTATTACCCAAGTATCTCAGGCTTAAAAGGAATATTCAATTTCCTGAAATTGATGTCAAACTCAAATACGAATATACTGAAAATACTGAAGTATGTACTAGTCATCTAACACCAACAGAAATTCCACTGAATATTAAATATGCAAAAGTTACAAAACTGTAAATCAGTGTACAATTTTTAAAAATTTCTAAGTATACTAAATGTTTTATTAATATAACAATAAAATCCTTAGAAATAGGCCATGTATATTTGATTTTAAGAATTTTAAAAGGACTTACTTTAAGGCAGCTAACTCGCTGAATAAACTCTGGTTTTCCTTGAACATTCGCTCCTCATTTTTCTTGTTTTGTTCTTGGAGATCTTTCACTTGATTATACAATTTTTCGTTTTCCTTTTTATAAACGGAAAATTATGTTTTAGTTAAAAATCAGTAGTACTTACATAAGTATATCTGCTTCTAAAAGATACATCCTTTAAACATTTTTAAAAGCTTTTAAATTTCTTCAGTTTTTGAGTAAGTAAAATCTTTTCCAAACTCTTTGATTCGTCTAAGAAAATCTGTTATTTGAAAACAATTCTTTCTAAAATGCTCAAAATGCTTACTTGAAAAAAAAGTTGCAAAAAAATTCCCAAAACCAAAGAGCCTGTCGGTATAATGTACTGCATTTCACAGGAGTAAATGGGGGAGAGACTGCAGGAATAACCACATCCTGACTTCATGCACCAGGGATGGAAAGGCCAGTGGGACTGTTTGCACCTTCTTTTTTTCTGTTTTTGCCCCGTCTTTCTGCCGTGAGGTAATTGGATGTACCCACGGTGGGTATCCATGTTTGTTTCTGGAACTTTCTGTGAGCAGGGAGTTAGAGACTGGGTGTTTGTGGAAGATCAGGACGGAGCAGAGCAGAGACTAGACCCAGTACAGCACCTGACTTGAGGTGAAGGGGGACTCAAACAGTGAGATCAGGGGGAGAAAGTACCCATCTGTGCTTAGATGCTCTGGCTTATTAACCTCTTTAAAAATCAAGAATCTGATGAAAACCACTGACCTTTGAGGATCTAATGAAAACTATGAACTGTCTCACCATGTCTGGCCTAGTGCCTGGCACACAGTCTGTGCTTGATTATCTGCAGAATTAATGAAACTCAGAAAAATACATATACACAGACACATAAATTTTGTATTATCTTTGTGAGAGTGGGTGGTTGGCATACTCATAGGTCTGTGAAATCCCCCTTAAAACCCATGTTCTATACAGCAAGCTCAGAATGGCAGGAAAGGGTTTTGGACAGTTCTCACTAACTGTATGGTGGGGTGTCCTGCAAAATTAGTACAACTTCATTTACAGCAAAAGCTGTAATCTCTGATGTGGTGATGCTTTCTCTGGATGTCCCTGGAATGAAAATGCTTGTTATCGGTAAGCTGGATGCTTAGGCTATTGTTGTCATAAAAGAAAAAGGTAATGAGACAGAAGAAGAAGGGGAGAGAAGTTAAGAAAAAGGAGTGATGGGAAAGAAACTAAGTCAAGTCTCATTCTGGGGATCACCAAACCTGCCCTGGCTGACTGTCAGGTCAACACCACCAACACTCCATCATCCCAGAGAACAAATGTATGGCTTCTATAGGACACACTCATTTTCTCCCATTTAATTCAATTGTTTTTCACTCTCAGGGCATTGGCAATTGATTTCAAATTTATATTTCTCATATATTTATATATATTTATATTTATATAAATTTATATATATAAATATATTTATATATTTTGATATAATATCAAAACTAGCCAATATTATCTACTGAAAAAATTATAGAAAATTAAAGAAAAAGAGGACAGTTTCTAAGGAAATACGGCTATTACAATTAGTAAAAGGCAACATGCAGTAACTGGTTACCGTGTGGAAGGCACGAATTGGTTGATCTGCACTGTCTTATTTTAATTTCACAACCACCTTATGAGACAGGTACTATTATCCTCATTCCCACTTCACAGATGAGAAAACTGGCTGAGAGGTGAAATGATCTGCCTAAGGCTGCACAGCAGGTAGTGAAGCAAAGTCTAAAACCAGATTTTTTGAATCCAGAACCCATGCCCTTAACCACTTTAATTCTGCCTATGAGACGTGTACAGACTAGTCAAATTATTACTTCCTCGCATTGCCAGAATTCCCATTACCTGTTAAATGGACACAGAAATATTTTTAAATGCCTTATTTTTATTTTTATTTTATTTATTTATTTATTTATGGCTGTGTTGGGTCTTCGTTTCTGTGCGAGGACTTTCTCTAGTTGTGGCAAGCGGGGGCCAGTCCTCATCGCGGTGCGCGGGCCTCTCACTATCGCGGCCTCTCTTGTCGCGGAGCACAGGCTCCAGACGCGCAGGCTCAGTAGTCGTGGCTCACGGGCCTAGTTGCTCCGCGGCGTGTGGGATCTTCCCAGACCAGGGCTCGAACACGTGTCCCCTGCATTGGCAGGCAGATTCTCAACCACTGCGCCACCAGGGAAGCCCCAAAATGCCTTATTTTTATAATCAAAGAATCTCAAGACAAACTCACTATGTGCTGAAGAGCCATACCTGTTGATATCCTTGAAGAAGCGTCTCTTGTTCTTCTATTTCTTTTTGGATTTGCTTCAATTTTTCTTCAGTGACAGGATCAGCTGTTTCTCCAAAATACAACCACCTTTGTTTTTTGTTTGATTCTTCAAAGCCACTTAACTTTGAGAACATGCAGGTATTGTTTTATTTGGAGAAGGAAATGATACAGTGGGAAGTGAGGAAGAATAACAGAAAATTCGAGGTACATAAACCTAAGACTGCCTTATAACCACAGTGGAATTATCGTAACACCAACTACAGTTAAACCACTTCAGTGTGCTTTGTGCTGATAGTTCTGATGATGGAAGTAACTCAGAAATGCTACATAGTGTCGCTTTCTGAATCTAGACCTTCCATAGCTTTCTTTCTGAAACTCTGTCTTCCATGAAGGTCACAGTGAACCAAGGGATTTGTTTTCAAAAAGGACTGCTAACAAGAAAACAATCAAAATGAGCCAATTTCAATTTCAATTCCCCCCCGCCCCCCGCCCCGGGGGTTCCATGTAGGCTCTTCTGTAAGGAGGCACTCTAAGGAACCATGCTCATGTTTTATACAGCAAATATATCAAGTGAAGCAGCCCCAGGGACAAGCAAATGACAATGCATTTAGCGGGGAGGACCAGTTCTTTTTTAATTAAATAAAAGGAGAAAAAGGACAATGTGTCTAGTACCTTGGCTTGTAGAATATAATTGTCTTGATTCAGTCTGAAGAGTTCCTTTTCCTGTTGTCTCTTTAGTTCCTCCATCTTATTTTCCAGCTCTCTCTCCTTTTCTGAGAATGTGACTTTAATTTGCTCAATTAGGGCTTGGGCACCCCTCCATTTTTCCTCTGCTTCCTGAACTCTTTTAAGCATAATCAATTCTGTCTCCTTGTTCCCACCATGGTATCCTGAAGAATCCTTTAAAGGAAAAGCATTACTTCACTATGTAGAGTTATAATATCAGATTTGAACACAGGTGGTTAGGGGAAAAAAACCCCACAAAGAATAAAAATGACACGGTTAACAACGTTCTACTGTATAAGAAGATCAATAAATTCTTGTGTGACAAGAATATCAGTCAACGTAAAAGAAATTACATATATTTCATTATTTATAATTTAGTTTCTATATATAATTATAGAACATAAAAACATCGAGAATATTATTTTGAAATTCAATACCTACATTCTGAACCTGAGCACAGGAATCAGCTTCTGTGGTACCTTCAGACTTCTTAGGAGTCGCCAGGCAACTTTCAGTTTGGGGTGCCGGTTTACCCAAAGCTGCAGGCCTGATGAGTCTTGTTCCAGAGAAGATTTCTAAAGATTGTAAACAATGGATAAAAGCACCACAAATACAAACCAAGTTGAGTGTGTATTCAGCAATTATGTAACAGTAAGTACTAATACAATGAGAACACGAAGACAAACGAGGATCACAAAGCAGGCTGATGCCTGCCACGCAGCTGTTTCACTGCACTCCCAACTCCTGCCCACAATCAACATTCTGCTCAATTTGACACAGAAGGCTAAGGACACAAGATTCACGTCAAATGGCAACTGGAGCTAAATAAACGTGAGGAGAATGTAGACTGGGATAATTTCAGGTTTTATTATTTTTCAATAATTATTCTGTCAAATGTTCACAGCAGTAACAAAAATATCTAAACCATGAATCAAAGAGCAGCTGATAACTTTATGAAGCATTTTACTTCAGATTAAGTGTGCTTTCAGAGCACATTTTTTATAAGTAATGTATATCAAGATATAGTATCACTGGAATAATATAGATTACATGGAAACTTTATAACAAGTAGTTTAAATATGATTAAAAAATGAAATGATAATACTGCTATAATACCCTGTTTATTAAATTAGAAAAAATGTGATTAATGTATATATATTCTGGTCAGATTTTCAGCTTTTAAAAGGTACCTCATAAATTCTCAAACAGTGGAAACAATTCTAAGGCCAGTAAGTTATTCAGTTAATAATAAAAATAAACATTTAAGGGAAATACCTAGAAGAGATCTTGAGGCCCATATTCAATTATTACAGATTCTGAACGTCACACTGAGTAAATATTTATTTGATTGCCTTAGATGTAAATGAAGCATTCGAAATCTGTCTTTTTAATATAATTTCTTCAGGATGCTAACTTTTCAAATGCAGAGTTTACTTTTTCATTAAAGTGAAATACATGGTCATTAAAAGATTTGGAAAATACAGCAAAGTCAAAAGAAGAAACACGTCCCCAATAGTACTTCAGCCCGAGATTTCCTTCTAATCTCTTCCGGGCACGCAGGATTTTCCTTATAGAGTAGTAATCATATTTAATTGGATTGTTTGATGTGGAAGGTTTTTCTAGAGAAGTTTCTTAATGGATTGTTTGATGTGGAAGGTTTTTCTAGAGGAATTTCTTAAAGTGTTCATAAAGGAACTGTCTGAATCACTGTGAAAGCAGGCATTAACCCTTCCAAGTCACAGGAGGTACATCAACATGGCCAACGAATGGCGTGTGATTCTGCTAGCACTGTGATTCTCCCTAGGACGTGGTGGCCAAGAGTGGCAGGCGGTTCTTGCTCAAGCTGCAGTCAGCCAGTGCTTTTATACCACAATTCTCCCTTCCTAGGTTCTTAATTTTGGTTTCTCTAAGTAATTATTTTCAATAATAGTACATGGACAGTATCTTTTCCCTTTATACCTGAAAGAAAATTTGCTTGGATATAAAATTCAAACGTGAAAAAACACTGCAGAATTTGGAACCCATGAACCCTTCCTGAAAAAACAATGGATTAAGAAAATTCAGTCAAATAAGAAACCAATCAAAATAATTCCAGAATGGAGAAGCGATGAATAAGGGACTGGTGAAAAGCACTCTGGCCCTTTCATAGCCAGAACCAAGACCCTCATTCAAAAGCTGAGGAGAATTACAGTCGCTGGAGAGAATAAAATAAATATATCCTGAACAAGTAAAAATAAATCCAACAAAAATGGGTAGCAGGCATGTGACTGGGGGTTTTACTACCTCATATTTCATAGAAGGGAAACCGATAATGTATAAAATGTAGGTAAAAACAACAACATGGTTTTGGCAACCTTTCAGAGGTTTTCACAGTCTATTTTCTTAAAGGGATCTTTTGAGATGTAATATTTCTTAGGATGAAGTTTCTTTCTCGTCTTACAGATTTAAGTAAAACTAAATCTAATACTTTAAAAAGAACTTATGAAGTGTGATCTATTCTTATAAAATGCTTTGTCTGTTTGTCCTGCCTGTCTCCTTCCTTCCAGCTCCCATCCCCGCTTCCTTCGATCTGGACAAGGACATACATACAAGCATGGAAAGAGGCTCACCCAGTGTGACCTCAGTTGTTTCTGGCTAATTATTGCTTTCTTTTTACTTCTCTGTGTTTTTTTAATTTAAATAATGAGCAACTATTCCTTTTGTGACAGCAAACGTATTAGTCTAAAGATAAAAATATAAGAGGCAATAGCCCAAGAAAATTAATTTAGAATAAAAAGGAAAACCACCACATGCAGACACCACTAGCTGCCAATCTCCTTTTCCTCCCTATTAACAGAAACCTAATTTTGCCCTGGGCAGCAGTGTGCCAGTTAAAAACACCCATCCCCCTGGACTCCATGCAACTGGGGAGAGGGGTGGGAAGGAAACACAGGATCAAAGTTCTGGCCAATAAGATGAAAGCAAAAGTTTCCTACATGGCACTTCCAAGAAAGTGACTACTTTTCTGATTAAGAAGCTGCTGAGTTAACAGGCAGGGACCTTTTACCTTTCACCTCTCCTCCTGACAGGCCTGGAGGTCATGTAGCCATCTTGTGACAAGGAAGACAAAAGTCACCGACTAAGGATTTTGCAGCAGGAAAGAAGGGTCCTTGCACAGTTGCACCAGCTATGAACTGACAAGCCCTGGTTTCTCGGTTACGTGAAAAAAAGAAGCCTTCTAACTGCATAAGCCCCAGTCATTGGGCTTCTTCTTCATCATACCCAATGTGGATCCCAAGCACAGTCTCTAGACTTTCTGGACACCCAACTCTGCCTCAGGGTCTGTTTCTTGGAGACCCAACCTGTGACAAGTAACCACCACCCCAAAGGAATTCCAGTTCTTTGGAAATGAAACTAAAGTCACTCTGGGCAATTTTCCAATAAAAAGACAGAGATTAAAAAATCATACTTAATGGATAGTCTAATGAGAAAAAGTAGCTCAGTATAAAAATAGACAGTCATAGTTTACCATTGTACTTTAATATGAATTTTACTGATGTATTTCCTTTTTATTTTGGTAGTCACAAGCACTATGAAATTGTGAAATAGGGAAAAATATCCATAAAAATATTACTTTCATCTATCAACCTCTATACCAACCCCCTCGTTTCCTTCCCACCCCATGACATTACTTGTCTTCACTCTCAGTAATTTCCATACACGCACAGGAGATCCTTTCAACCCCTGTATATACGTGCCTCTCCGCCCCAGCTGCTCTCTCCCACTGGCGCTCTAGATCTTTTTCTATCACCAGTAACGCATTTACTCTCCATCAATCCTTCCTCCCACCTGGATTCCCACAATCCTTGGGCCCCCCTGGGACTCACTTTGTGGTCCTGCCTGTGTCATGCTGTATCACCCCCCCGATGTTTTTTCTTCCTTCATGAATCAACTTACATTCCACATACGTTGGTCTCCCTTCTTGCTCCTCTCTCAGTTCACTGTACTCATTTGGCAAAAGCCACGCCTCTTGATAAACCCAACTATACAACTACCCAACACCTGCAATCGTGCAGTAGAATGTGGCTGTGCACACATATACAAATACACACGCACACACGCACACACACACACACACTCTCTGTCTGATCTCAACTTACACTCATGGTCACTAACTGCACGCCGATGCTTCCTGCTGCAGTCTAACCCTCCAGGATTGCCTTTTCACATCTTCCCTCCTCCAACACCCCTACCCCAACTTCACTGCCACCTGATCACATTGTACTTTACTTCTCAGAGAAAATGGAAGCAATCTCTCACCACTTCTCCCCACCCACCAGTCTGTACCCACATCTTCCCCCTTCCTATCTGCTTGCCCACAGGCGAACTGTCCATGGTCCTCTCTGAAGCCAACCCTTCCCATGTGCACTGGATCCCAAGCCAGCTCCTCTACTCAAGGACACTGCTCTAGCAATTCTCCCCTCCATCATGCATTTCTTCCTGTCCACTGCATCTTTCCAAAATGCATAAACAAACTATTATTCATTCATAACTATTATTTCTCCCATTAAAACAAAACAAAGCAAAATAAAAGGCTTCTCCGAACTCCACTTCCATGCCAGCTACTGCCCCATTTTTTTCTTCCTACCTTTTACACCCTCTCCTCCAGGGTGGTCTAGAACTCAAAGTATCCAACTCCACTCCTCCTAATCCCACTCAATTTGCCTTTCACAGCCACATATCCACGGAAACTGCTTGTCCAATACTGATGGCTTCCTTTTTGCTAAACCCAAAGGCCAGCTGTCAGTCCCCATCTTTCTTTATCCCTCAGCAGCAACTGATAGAGCAGATCAATTCTCCTTTATAAACTGTCTTCACTTGGCTTTCAGGATCCCACATACTCAGGTTTCCTCCAGCCTTACTCTGTCTTCTTTGCAGGTTACTCCTCTTCCTCCTGACCTCTTAAGGTTAGCATGCCCAGGGTTCAGGCCCTGGTTCTTTCTTCTCTAGATATGCTCTCTTGATAATCTTCATCAGTTTCAGAGAACATTATGCTTAGTGAAGTTAAGTCAGACAGAGAAAGACAAATACTATATATAACTTCTATGTGGAACCTAGAAAATAATACAAATGAATGTATATACAAAACAGAAAGACTCATAGACATAGAAAACAAACTTGTGGTTACCAAGGGGAGAGAGGGGTGGGAGGGACAAACTAGGAGTGTGGGATTAACAAACTACTACACATAAAATTGATAAGCAACAAGAATTATACCCAATATCCTGTAATCACCTATAATGGAATATAATCTGCAAAAAAAAAATTTCACTATGCTGTACACCTGAAACTAACACAATACTGTAAATCAACTATACTTCAATTAAAAAAACCCAAACAAACATGGCTTCAAAAATATTCATCTTTAACGTCTGAAACCTACAGTCCACACCACCCTCTTAACTCTAGACTTTTCTACCTAACTGCCTCCTTGTTTTCTCTACTTGTGTGTAGAACAAACATCTCAAAACTATCACCTCGATAACTGAACTCCTGGTCTTCTCTCCACCCCCAGATCTACTCCCCCTCAGCCTTCCCCATCCCAGCGAGAGAGTAACTTCATTCTCCCAGTTGCCATCATTCTTGACTCCTCTCTCACAACCCCAAACCGATCTTTTAGACTTTTGGTTCTGTCTTCTAAATATACCCTTACCCAACCGCTTCTCATCACCACCACTGCTGCCACACTGGTTCCAGCCCCATCACTTCTAGCCTGCATTCCTAACATCACCTTCTAACTGGGCTCTGAGCTTCTTCCTGTGTCCCCTACAGTGTGTGTATATGTTTGTACATATATGGTCTATAAGGTATCAGCCAAAGAAATCTGTCTAAAGGATAATTAGATGAATCACTCCCATGCTCAAAACTTTTCAGTGGCTCATGTTTTCACACTAAGAGTGAAAGCCTAAGTCTTTAAAATGCCCTAGAAAAGCCTACATGTGCCTCTCCCGGGACTCTCCGATCTCATCTCCTCCTACCCTCTCTGCCCACGCTGCCTACGCCGTACGGGCTTCCATGCTGTTCCCTGAACATGCCAGGCATCCCTCCCTACTTCAGGACTTTTGCACTATTTAGTCATTTCATTTTTCTGGAATATGCTTCCCCCAGCTATCCACACGGCCAATTCCTTTACCTCCTCCAAGTCTTTGTTCAAATGGCTCTCTCTCAATGAGGCCTACTCTTATCTTATTGAAAACTGTGACCTCCCCCACTGACGTTCTTGCTCTACCTTTAGTTTTCCTTAGCATATAACATCATTTACTGATTTATTATGCATATTGCTAAAAGTCTATCTCTCCTCATCAGATGAAAGTTCCACAAAATGAGGGAAGGGAGATACCTTTGCCTACTTTGTTTACCAATGTATCTCAAGGGCCTCTAATATTGCCTGGACCAAGGTCGGTGCTCAAAAAATATTTGTTATATGAATGGATCTGGATAAAGTAAACTTCAAAAATGTTGGTGGTTAGTTTATCTAAAATACATGTAATAGAGTAGATAATATTAAAAACAAAATTTCATTTTCTTGATCCTGAAAGTACAGAATGAATACTCCTAAAACATTAATGAGAAATTTTCACACTCCTCTTGATGATTCTAAGATTTGGGAAATGTTCCAAGTGTTTTTCCTTAACATTAAGCACTAGATCCAATGGGCAGTTAATTATTAACAATGAGTAGATGACAACATCACAAGCAGATGGCCCACAGAAACGAGAAAATAAGAGAACACAAGAGACTTCTTAGGAAAAGGGGTCAGAGGTCCGTAGGTTAAGAACAGGAGGAAAGGAAGCTTGCATTAAGCCAACAATCATATTCCTGTCTCTCCAGAATAGCCATCCCCCACTGCTGTACTCCAGCACTCTCATACAGATCAGCCCTAGCCTTTCCATCTTACACACACAGATCGCTGCAGCGAATACACACCAATACAGACAGAAGAAGAGAGTCTTTAACGCTGAAAGAATTTTAAATATAGTCAAAGTGGTCCTGGAATTGACAGTAGTAGGGAAAGGCACTTCCCTACTCTAAGCTAGAAGTGAATTTTCCAGTGAGGTTAGTTCTCCTCCGACAACTATCACCAGATAACAATGATGGAATTGGTAACCTATTCGATTTAATCACAAAGAAAAGGACAAAATGCTTCTGGCTCTACTGCTCTCCCTTCCCCACTGAAGTCTTAAGGCAACAGAAATGTTGGTTTGACTTGAGCATTTCTATTTCTTTTACTAGCTGCATGGGCTTCTAAGAGGAAAATTACCCTTTCCTTCTGCCAATATAGTGATAAGCGACTACATTAGGAAATAACTAACAGAGACACTGTGATGTATAAAAGTATGCATTCTTTGATCTATAAAACATCCTTACTCTCCAAGTCTATACTGAACTAATACCCAGATGGTTGACCCTTATTTGTACGTTGCCATTTGCATTCTGAATTCATAGCTCTTCTCTGGCAAACATTTTGGATATTACAAAGCCAACCAGATGAGGAGGGGTTTGACTCTCCTATTTTATATTCACTTCCCATACTTTCTGGGTCGTGTTCAGGAAAACCTAGAACTTACGACGAAAAACCTCCTGAACTCAATTGAATTGAATCTTTCAAAGATGGAATGCAGTACCTTATGAATAATTTTTTTCTATGAATAAGGAAAGTTCATGGAAGGAGGAAGGAAACAGGGAAAGTAGAGAACAAAGAAAATAAAATAATACACTATATGTACAGAATTCTATCATGAAAAGAGTATATGATTACCTTTTTTCCTAGCCTGATTTGAGGTAGGAATGGATCTCAAGCTTTTGCTCTTCATAACGTCCTTTGAAGTTTTCTTTTCAAGATTAGAAAATGTCTTGAAGGGTGAACTGGGTTTGCCATACCCTGAGCTCCTAACTGACGCATATAATCCACTCTGGGGTTTTCTTTTAAATAAAGGAGGTGCACTTCTGGCCTTCTTGTATGGTAGCTGTTTACAAATTTCAGCTCCTTCTTCTCCAGAACTGAGTTGAGATCTAAAAGTCTGCATACAAGTACAAGCTCTTTAGTACTTAAACTTCGACTACAGTTGCAAATAAGATTTAACAGATAGCAAAACCATACTGATTACTAAAGAACATAGTTCATAGAAGGCAAATCATTGTATTAAAGTTCTCTAATTCATCAGAATTTTAGTATTTGGAAGCACATCTTCAAAGTCAGGAGTAAGACAAAGCAAAATAATAAAACAAAATAAGCTTGCCAATCCCACTACTGGGCATATACCCAGAGAAAACCGTAGTTCAAAAAGACACATGCACCCCAATGTTCATTGCAGCACTATTTACAATAGCCAGGTCATGGAAGCAACCTAAATGCCCATCGACAGACGAATGGATAAAGAAGATGTGGTACATATATACAATGGAATATTACTCAGCCATAAAAAGGAATGAAATTGAGTCATTTGTTGAGACATGGATGGATCTAGAGACTGTTATACAGAGTGAAGTAAGTCAGAAAGAGAAAAACAAATATCGTATATTAACGCATGTATGTGGAACCTAGAAAAGTGGTACAGATGAACCAGTTTGCAGGGCAGAAGTTGAGACACAGATATAGAGAACGAATGTAGGGACACCAAGGGGGGAAAACCGTGGTGGGGTGGGGATGGTGGTGTGTTGAATTGGGCGATTGGGATTGACATGTCTACACTGATGTGTATAAAATTGATGACTGATTAAAAAAATAATAATAAGCTTGCCAGAAAGCAAGACATGTAATTACTAGAATCAACAAGGAGGAGAGCAGGGAAGAACATGTTTTGAAATGACAAAAGTCTTAGCTTCTTTTTTCTCCAGATTTCTCAAGGTAAAAATTTATTAGTACCCTGCCTTATTCTACTGATACAAGGAGATAGTTTATGGTAAACACATAACTCAGAACTGTAAAATAAAAATGGAATACTGTGGTCATGGAGCCTATATAATCAGAATAAATCAAGAACAGAGAAAAAAGGAACAATGAAATATAAGTTTCTTAAGAGCTGCTAATAGCATTTATAGGAAATGCCAATTTACCTACTTTTGCAGAACACAGACTACTAGAAAGACTGAAAAGCACTAGAATGATGAAAACACTTTATTTTCTTATGTTACTCAAAACTCTGGACTACGTTTACTAAAAAAATGAAAAATATAAAGAATGGCTTCGAAAAGAAAGCTAATGCTACGGTGCTATTTTTAAATTTGGGGACTACAGGGTGTTGTTATAGACTGCTCACAGATATCCAGGGTCTATGTGGAGGTTAGTATGTAACCAATCCCACTAGCTTAAGAAGTACATACTTATCAGTAGTATTTATATAACTTCATTTATCAATATGGCAAATCAATTTGAATTATAAAATCTTACCTTATTTATTTTGTCATTCTGAGGTAATAATGAAGGACCAACAGATATTTTTTTCTTCAAAATATCAAGGTACATCTTATCTATTTGTTCTTCCACAGTATTTACTCTTGGATGGTTAGTTTCTGTACCTTCATTTGTTGCCTTTTCTAAAACTACATTCTCTTCATTTCTGTCCAAAAATTGGTTCACAGTTCGTGGTTCTTGAGACATAACATTTGGGTTCATATTAAGGGGTAAAGGTCTAACAAATTCAGATCCTTTATTCTCAGCCAGTTTCTTATAGCTATAAAACAAAACAGGACACAGAGAATGAACCCTATGTAACTCCTCAAATATCAGTTTTATTAATATACACATACACGTGATACATATAAAATACATCTACATGATTAATATATGAGAGTATTAAATATATCTAATATTTGTAACTATTCAATAGGTCATTAATGTTAAATATATTATTTATAATTCTGGTTAACAGAGTATACTCAAATAGCATCACATAATTGTTTTAAATTTCAGGTGATAATTATAATGCAGTATAATATACAGGAATTCATGGTTGACTCTGAGACCTACTTCAAAGGAAAGCCAAACCAAACAAGACTGAGATTGCTTTTGTCTAAGAAAAATTAAAAAATGAATTTCTAAGTGTAATATATCTTTTTGTAATGTATCTTTTATCTATAGTATCTCATAAAGTCAACATGCATTTGAAGCAGGAAAAACATTTTACACATTTCTAGAAGAAACCAAACAAGTAACCATAATTTATGTCAATGAGGCATAAAATATAAATATTAAAATGCATAATTTCATCACAGTATAGGAAAATTTTTAAGTAAAACAAGAAAAATCACTAGGATTTTGAAATAAAATCATCTCTGTGGTTTAAAACACTTAAATGCAATGTCACATTTCAGACCATTAGATTTTCAAAATATGGAAACTGTCCCTTAAGGAAATGTTATAAATGTGGTTAAATATCAGCATATTACGGGAGCTCCCAAAATATGGATATTGTCATTTTCAAATTACTAAATCATGGTCAATTAGGTCATTTAATTTTGTAATTTATAAAATAAGATTAAAGGAAAGTTTAAGAGGCTACCATTTTCATATAAGATAGATTGGCTTCTTGATAATTGTTAGAAATAATAGAAGTAGCTGGAATCATCAGAAAATATAATAGTTCTTTCCTTCTTAATGGTAGCAGAACCTGGCTAGCTGCTCATCAAAACTGTTCCCTGTTCTTGCTGTGAACCAACTAAACTACATTTCCTCAACGCCTTCAATCTAGATGGGGCCATTCACTAGTTCTGGCCTTTAGAATGTGAGTGCTATGGTGACAAGAACCTAAAATATGAGTCAGTGGCTTAGTGGTTGGGTTTTGGGTGGCAAGGAAACTGACAGTAGAGGCTGCAGAAGTGACAACCCATGTTTTATAGTGACAAAACATTTGCTAAACTGTCACCTATAACAGTTTATAAGGCAGACCACATGGCTACTGAGTCTGGGGTACTAAGGAAATGGTAGGAGAGAACAGGCAGTTTTTAGGTGCTAGCTACTACTGGCTACTTTTGACGAGATATTATGAGAAAAAGATGAGCTCAAGATAGAATGGGCTGTTTTTTTAAGAAGAAATCAAAGGAAACAGAGTCTAGAAACTCAGGGCCTCTTATGTTCACTCTCTGTGTCTGAACTCAAATAATAAGATTCAGCACTGAAAAATGCTATGAAAAAAGCAAGACATCATGGGACTTCTTGGTTGAAAAGAGTGACTCAGTCCCTTGGCAAATATCACATTATAAGTGTCATCTTCAAACATAAGGTTATTGTTCCTAATAATATCCAGACAGCTGCAATTAAATTGAGAAAGAAAAAACAAAAGAACAAGGAAGCAAAGACATAAAGCAGATTTAAAACCTTTGTGTAGCAAAGAGTGTTAAGTGTAGTTACTGGCACATGGGACTGACTGGAACCAAATAGATCAGAAGCCTAATAAACTTTCTGAAGTAACTAATTACAAAGAAACCACAACCCTACTATTAAAAAAAAAAAAAAGACTAGAGACTTGTTTGGGAGCCTTAAAACCACCTGTAGGCAGAAAGTGGATGGAGAAACCAGTGCATCCTCCAAGACTGGCATAGCCTCCTCCCGTGAAACCCCCTTCAGTTGAAGCCAATGGTGATAAAATACAAGACAAATCCTTCAAGGATTGGAACCAGGAGCTGTATGGAACTATATATATATATATATATATATATATATATATATATATATACACACACACACACACACACCCCATATATATATATATATATGGTAGTTTCTCCTTAAGAACAGAATAATGGCCTAATTAAGGAAAATTCCCATCTTCAACGTAGAGGGTCTTTACAAGATCTTTCAGTGGATTTCAAAGTTGCATTACTGATGGCTGTATTTTCTTCATACTTTTCCTTTCTGAATGAGAAGGGTGTGGGTAATGAAGTATGTAACTTGTCTTTTTAATTCATTGATTAGTAGACAGTGAAGAGCTATATTCAAACCTGATAAAGAGAACTGTGCTTCACCTGGAAATCCTGGCCTTTCAGATGGACAGAGTCCAGAATGGGACTTTGAGCTGTTCGCTTTGGGGAGGGGCTGAGTAGGTCTTTGTATGAATAAGAGTAGAATGGATATTTGGCTATTAAAAGAGGAGATTCTTGTGGAGACTGGCTAGATGCCTACCAAATGCATTTACTTTTCTTTCTGGGCACACAAGCAAACCATATTTCCCAGCCCTCTTGGACTCTGTTAGCTAGATGTGCTGGTTCTTACCGATAGAATGTGGACTGAAGTGATGTAACATTTCTGTGCTGAGGCAGTTAAAAGGAGTTATGCTAAACCATCCTTTTCCTCTCCTTAGCGACTGTTTAGATGAGGCCACGAGAACCCTGAAACTGTGTGTTGATGACAGAAGCAGCCTGGGTCCCTAAGTGACTATGTGGAGCAGAGTCCCGCCTCAACTCTACTGAGACACATGGAATTACGATGCGAGCAAGAAATAAATTTTTGATGATGTTAAACTACTAAAATTTCGAGGATTTTTTTGTTATAGCAGCTAGAATTACTTATCCTAATTTACTAAAAAGTTTTTTGATATGTGTACTAAAGTTTATACTACTGACATTTCTATAATTATTGTTATGCCTTTAATGTAAGTACACTTTGCTCTCAGCTTTTAAACACAATGTGAAAATCCATATTTAGAACTCACATTACTAAAATGGTGCTACCAATGCCAACAAAGACACAGGATGTGTGAAAAATCTCTTCAGTAGCACTATCACAGCCCCAAACAGCAATGGTAAGTGAGCATAACTGCGCTTTAAAAATACTAACTAGCGCTGCAGACCAGTAGAAAAATACTAGACTTAGCATTGAAGTTGACGGGGTTTAGTGTAAGCTATGCTGCATCATCTTCTCTCAATTAGCACAAAGGGAGGAACAAGGCCAAGAAATCACTGCAAGTGGATTTACAGGATGAGGATGGGGTTCAAGGTGGGCTCAAAAACTTGTGTGTTGATAACACAAATGCACAAATGAATACATGCATGGATGACAGGCTTTTCACAGAAATATTTCACGGAAATCAAAGACCTGACAATCCAAGTGCATTCCTGGGTTATGGCCATATGATCTTGAACAATTTACTTAACCTCTTTAAGCTCAGTTTCTTATCTATGAAATGGGGATAATAATGGAAGAGACCTCATGGAGTTGCTTTAAGATTAAATAAAATCTAATACGTAAAGAACTCTGCTCAGTACCTGGCCCACAGTAAGCATGTGATTAAAATGCTAGCTGTTATCATCATCGTCGTCGTCGTCATCACTGGTTCCTGTGAGAGCTCCACCACTAAGACGGTTTACCTCAGTTTCATCGATAAAGATGCCTGACCTACTTATTCTGAGGATCTCATGAGATAACGGGTGTGACACTCTAAGTGCTGCACGAATGCAAAGTGCAGCTGTACGATGAGGCTACTGTGATATGCTTCTCTGTGCTGGTGAATGACAGCCAGGTCCCACAAGCTGTCATTAAAATGTACCAGAGCTGGAGCATTTTCATGAAGCCCATTTTTCCTGTGATCCAAGACCTCACCCTATAAGACGACAGCTGGTCTGTGACTAAGTGTAAAACTAACTGGCTTATAAAGATGTGAATGGATGACTCAGCACGGAATAAAATTCATGTTCCCTCTCAGCATTCAAACCAACTGTCCCTGAGCTATTTAGAGCTGAAGGGATTTTATTTTTCAGTGGAAATCTTTAAGACTACCTAGCTAATGGCAGCAACTTTTCAGTAGCATTTATTTATTTTTTAATTTTACCATGAGAAGAATTTTGATAAACTAATTGAGTAAGACTAATGTGAAAAAAAAAAACAGGAGCGACTCACAGGTAGACACATACCAGCTACACGTTAATCATTCATTAGGAATGGTTTTGTAGAACAAATGATTCTAAAAGTTCCCAGTGACAAAACAATAAACAAACAAACAACCTGTTCAATCCATTCCAAAAAAGTCATACCTGAGAGGTTGTAAATCAAAACCACTGACCCCAAAGCAATCTATTCTGATGGGCTTCATCAGCTCCTCTACTGTGGGCAGATCTGAGAGGGGAGAAAAGTTAAAACAGCAACCAAAAATCTTATGTAAATTGCTTAATTTAGTGTCTAATACCACCAAAATCACATTTTCTCTGACTGACGTAGTTAACAGAACGGCACATACAATAATCCCAGTTTCCCCCATATGCTTGTTTGTACCAAGAAAATCTTCTTTGATATTTATATTTGAAATATATATATTTACATATTTTATCTCTCTTTCTATATATACATACACACATCAAATATATGTGTATGGGTGTATTCACAAACACACACACACATACACATGCTAATTATATATTTAGTTGATCCCAAAATACTGTTCTCTATTTAAAAAATAACTTTAGTATATGTTCATGGAAAAGTGTAAAAAGGGTGAAAGTACTCAACTGATTTCTTAATTCGGTCAAGGCATATTAGAGGAGGAACTGAAATTTCATCCTATGTTCAGCTCTAACTTTATAGCTAAACCAGTGATTCCCAGATTTAAACAAACCCTTTAAATTCAGATACTGAGAAACAATCACTAGAGCAAATTGCATTTAAATTATACCACACTGGAAACTGTCCAGAGAGGGTCTCAAACAAAGAAGCTTTTACCAGATTCTGTAGTAGAGATGTTTTTAGAGGACGCTTCATTTTCTTGAGGATGATCTTTTGCTGAGTTCTTGGTATTTTCCACTGCATTACGCTCAGGTCTTTGTTCATCTGCATCTCCCAAAGAATGGGCAATATGACAATAAGCCTGATGTAGAGCGTCAATGTCACTATTGCTCTGTCCATAAGAAACACCTGTTGAATTAAATGTAATCTCTAGTATATTCACACAAATACCTAAGAAATATGGAACACTAACATTGTCCCTTAATCTATTAGGAATGGTGAACAAGCCTATAGGACAATACCGACATGATCAAAATAGAGTGAAATACAAACCTGGGTCATGCATGGCCACAGCCTACCAGCACGAATCACAGCAGGCTCAGGAACTCTTGTAGCGGGCTGAGATGTGTCCTGACGTGCTAACTGTAAAATCTGACTCTACTAGTTATCGTCTCTTCCTACTACCCTTAATCGACCTCTCTGCATTGGATAAAACTATTCCTAAATTTCTCAAATTGACACAATTTTTCAAGGATTCTGTCTCTCCTCTCTCTCTCTCTGCCTCATGGGGCCACCAAGTGTCTCGTACTCTGCATTTCTTCAACTGAAATTCAATCCTCTAACTTTGCAAACCAATATGTTCCAACAGCCTGCTAAAGCTGCTATAATAGAAAGTGATTTCCTAGTAGCCAAACCCAGCCTTTAATTTTCTTCAACTTTTAAAAATTTTCTTCACCCTGTGAGATGTGTGACCCTGCCATTTTCCTGGGGACTGTTTCCTCTGCATAGCACCTTCTTGTTCTTCCCACTGCTCTGATGGCTGCTTTTCCATCTTGTATGGTAAATGGCTCACCTCAGGGCTCCTCCATCTCTTTTTAAAACCTCTCTTTTTTTCTGGGGGGGGGGGTCGTGGTGGTGGAGTGGATAACTTCATCAAGACCCTTCACTTAATAACTGCCCATGTGCACGTGACTCCCAAATCTATGTCTTTTGTCTTTACCTCTTTTCTGAATATTAAACTTCCTAACAGACAAGGAGACAGTTCTGTAAGCAAATCATATCTAATACATCCTTGAGTGAATTAATTATATTCCCCAACAAAATCTGTTCTGCTACCGGTACCTGCTATTTTGGCTATGGTATGATCATTCACCCAGTCATCCAAAACAGGAGACGTCATGTCACTGTTCACTCTTCCTTCCCTATTAACCTCCTCCTCTTCCCACCAACTGATTAATAAACTCTAGAGGAAATTATTCAAAGGATCTAATGACAATAATGATCTAAGACTTTTATGAGTATTTTCTTACTAATTCTGTACTCTTCACTACTAACAGTGGAATTTTCAAAATTAGAGAAAAGAAAAAAGCGCAATAGAAGAGTGGAAAAAACAAAAAGAGAGAAATACGGTGACCAGTCTCCTTTTCTCTTGATACCCATGAACTAATCAGTTAATGCCTAAAAATATTTACAAGAGCTTATACAGCCTCCTCTTCCTCTATATAATGTGTAAGTTGCATAGTATAAAATTCTGAGGAACTATTTTCAACTCTAAACATAAGAGGGAGCCAGGTGCCACATATGATTGTATAAGAATGCCTCACAATGGGACATCTTTCTATCTACTGCTTCAGGTCACCACTGCTATTTGGAGCATGCCCAATAAAGGAATAGATTTGATTAAATACATTAAAAACAAAAAAGTGGAGGATACCGTGAGATCAGAATCACTAACAGTTTTAGTGGCAGGGATATTCAGTAGGACTTGAGGAAAAAGACCTTGCCTGCTAAGCTAAGCCTAATGGTCCCCAACCCCCGGGCCATGCCATGCGTGGCCTGTTAGGAACTGGGATGCACAGCAGGAGGTGAGCGGCAGGCAAGCGAGCCAAGTTTCATCTGTATTTACAGCCGCTCCCCATCGCTGGCATGACCGCCTGAGCTCCGCCTCCTGTCAGATCAGCGGCGGCATCAGCTGTCCACTACTGGACAGCACCCAAACAAGATTACGGAGTAGGCTGGAGGTAAGCAACACACTTCGGGTGTCACTGTCTACCATCACCCCCAGATGGGACCATCTAGTTGCAGGAAAACAAGCTCAGGGCTCCCACTGATTCTGCATTATGGTGAGGTGTATAATTATTTCATTATACACTATAATGTAATAATAATAGAAATAAAGTGCACAACAAATGTAATGTGTTTGAATCATCCCGAAACCATATTCCCCCCCCACCCCGCCCCAAGTCTATGGAAAAACTGTCTTCCATGAAACCGGTCCCTGGTGCCAAAAACGTTGGGGACCGCTGCCCTAAACCACCTGTCAGATTCAGAGTAGTATGACTGAGGGAGAGGATTAATTTTTATGAAGAAAGGGAAAAGGCGTAAGGTGTTTCGTCTCCTCTACAGAAATACCAGGATGCTTAAGTATCTTCAGAGTATGTATAAAAGAAATGATCCCAGTGGCAAATAGCACAGCGGCACTGAATGCTCATACCTAATTTAACCCATGTGAGGTGTCAGAAAGAAGAGGCTCTGGCTTAAAGCAACAGCTGAGCAAACATGCAGAAAAGCAAATAACCTAAAAGTTAGAAATTAGAAATGGAAGATCGAGTGGTATTATGGGCTGCTCAGAAAACAGAGCAAGGGAAAGGTAATTTTCTCCTAATTTGAGTCAGTAACCCAACTGATGTTAAAAATAATTCCAGGGTCATATATGTTAACTTTTTTCATGCATTTTATAGAGAAAAGGGCTGACTTCTCTGCATGTATTTTATATATCACCACAAGTCAAAAATACCCTATTTTTTTCCACTTTAGGAGGTTGAGAAGGGTCAAATCCTACTGGGCAGAGGCAAGGGTCCCGTTGTGGAGCAACAATGCCCTCCTGTGACTGCTCTGGTCATGCAGCCACAGCACAAAATGGTACCTGCCCTTGAGACAAATGAAAACAAGCAAAAGGCTAGATCTGGCCCTCATTTTACAGTTACCAACAATTTTAAGACAATAAAGCACAAGTTTCATGAATAGCATTATCAAAAAAGAGATAATCTTTGACAACATATTACCTAAACGGAGCCTGCTTAGTACTGGAAGACACCTGGTAAACAAAAAACAAGCCACTGATCTTTTCAGTTTTTAAACCAACTTCAGATGCTGATTTGAACATTTTCAAGTGTATTTTTTGAAATACTAGGTAAATTCAATACCTCACAGCCAAAAGGTATTTATACTCTATGCCTTCAGGTTCTTTATTATAATTTGTACTCTTAATAGAGTGTTGATATAAATAATAATGATGAGAACCACACAGTTGCTACTGCTTGTTGAACCTTAACAATATATTAGGCACTATATATTAACTCAGTTCATCATCTCAAGAGCTCATTTTAAAGAAGAGGAAACAGGCTTAGAGGCATTAATTGTCCAGTGTCACCCAGCTGGTAACTGGCAAGGCTGGGAATATGAATCCAAGGCCACAAGACAATAAGATTATACTTACACTCTTCTAGTAATTGACTTACCAAATTATTTCAGTCAAGAACATTTAAGAAATAAGACCAAGGAAATTTAGCTTTATATAACTGGCCCGGATAATATTAATAGAATTTTTGCTTCCAGCAATACCTTTTTTATTTCTGAGTTTTTCTTATAATCTACAGCAGCGGTTTTCATACTGAGTTTTACGAAACAGTTTTCAGAGAAAATCATGGGTTCCACAGACGTTTGACTGAAATTTCATTTTAAAACACAAAAACTGTAATAAAAATTAATCTGCACACTCAAATGTGCCATTTATGTAACTGTAATATTTTGAAGAGCATCAGAGTGATAACTCTTGCCTCTGGCTTTGTTTTCATGTGTATCTCAGAATAAAGTTTCTCTGGCCATCCTGTACATAAAAGAACCCTCTACTATGCATCACTGATTAGAAAAGCTGTAGCTCTACACTGGTCTTTTAAAAGAATCCATATCTGCCTACTGAAAGAAGTGCAAGTGGATTGACCATCACAGCACATATGTGACAAGTACTTAAATAAAAACAGCAGTAAGAATGAGGAACATGTGCTCAGCACATGCTTTCAGCATGGCAGAATATTCACTTGGGTAGTAACAAGTAAATGAGTAACATGTCTTGATGGAAAAATTCTGTTGTAATTTTTTTTTAGTTTTAAAATGGAAGTGGATGAAACAAGATAGTGGTGACTCTTGGAACGGCACTGACTAGAAATAAAAGATCTGAGTGGACTTTGTGGTTTTGATCATGTTTGGTTTTCTCATCTGCTTGCTGGTTACATGGATGTGTTCAGTATTTGAAAATTCATCAAGCTATGATGATAGGTGAATTATTCTACAAGTATATTATACTTCCATAGAAAAGTAGAAAAAAACATAAGAAATAAAATAAAAATAAAACGCAAACAGATGTTCAGAGTTGGCTAGTGATTTATCATTTCTATTGTTCTTTTTTTCCAAGTGTCTGGGTTGGTTTAGTTGATCATACTGGTCAACTGAGACTTGCAAAAAAGCAAGTTGAAAACTTCCCATTTGCACTTGTTTATCTGGTAAACCAAGAAAATGTTCATATTATACAACAAAAACAAAATATACAAACATATTGGAAGTCTGATGATATAAGAATGCAACAAATATCTAGAACTTTTAATTTTAAGAATTTCAAAAGACCATTACTACTCTCACTAACTTTATAAGTAAATGTCACATATGTAAACATTTATATTTATACTGATAAAATACATTTTTATCTATATAGAGGTACTACCTAAGATTCCATTTGGAGGTAAGAGTTCCACTGCTTTAAAAAAAGTTTGAAAAGGCACTATCTTAAAGGTCTTTACAACCTTTAGTCAAGTCTAGATGGTCCTAGACATTTCAGAATTTTAGGATGTGATCTAGCTTTTGCCTACACAGAGGAAACTATGGAAAAGCACAAGACCAAAGTCTCAATTCTCCGATGCATGGCAAATTTAATGGAATACTCTGGCGGGGGCGGGGGGGGGGGGGGCCAGAAAATGAGTCAATATTCATCTACAGTACTACACTTGTAACGACAGCATTCATTCATTTATTAACAAGTATATATCTTAAAACACACTTTACTCAGCCTACTAGCATTATGTGTCACAATTAGCAAGTTCAGATTACTTAAGTTGTTAAATACAGTAGAAAATATGAGACTGAAAATTTTATTGTTGATACAGTCCACCAAAACTGAATCAAGACTAAATAGATAATTTGATCAGACCAATCACTAGAACTGAAGTAAAATTTGTAATAAAAAAAAATGCCTGCAAACAAAAGTCCAGGACTGGATGCCTTCACTAGGGAATTCTACCAAACATACAAAAAAGAACTTATACTGATCCTTCTCAAGATCTTCTAAAAGACTGAAGAGGAGGAAACACTCCCATAGTCATTCTATGATGCCACCATCACTGATTCCAAAACCAGACAAAGACACTACCAAAAAAGAAAATTAGAGGCCAGTATCTTTCATGAATATAGATGCGAAAATCCTCAACAAAATATTAGCAAACCGAATCCAACAATACATAAAAAGGATCAGATACCATGATCAAGTTGGATTCACCCCAGGGTCACAAGGATGGTTCAACATATGCAAATCAAGCAATGTGATACACCACATCAACAAAAGAAAAGACAAATGATATGATCATCTCAATTGCTGCAGAAAAAGCATTTGATAAAATTCAACGTCCATTCAGGATAAAAACTATCACCAAAGCGGGTACAGAGAGAACATATCTCAACATAATAAAAGCTATTTATGACAAACCCACAGCCAACATAATACTCAACAGAGAAAAGCTGAAAGCCTTCCCATTGAAATCTGAACACGATAAGGATGCTCACTCTCACCTCTTCTATTCAACATAGTTTTGGAAGTCCTAGCCACATCAATCAGACAAGAAAAAGAAACAAAAGGGATCCAAATTGGAAGGAAAGAGGTAAAACTGTCATTACAGGCAGATGACATGATACTCTATATAGAAAACCCTAAAGACCCCACACCAAAACTATTAGAATTAATAAATGAATTCAGCAAGGTAGCAGGATACAAGATTAGTATACAGAAATCTGTTGCATTTCTTTACACTAACAATGAAATATCAGAAAGAGAAAAAGAAAAAACAATTCGTTTTAAAAATGCATTAAAAAAATACCTAGGAATAAATCTTACCAAGGAGGTGAAAGACTTATATGCTGAGAACTACAAAACATTGATGAAGGAAATTAAAGATGATTCAAAGAAATGGAAAGCTATCCCATGTTCTTGGACTGGAAGAAATAATACTGTTAAAATGACCATACTACTGAAAGCAATTTACACATTTAATGTGATCCCTATCAAATTACCCACAACATTTTCACAGAACTAGAACAAATAATCCTAAAATTTATATGGAAACACAACAGGCTCAGAGTTGCCAAAGCAAATCTGATGAAAAAAAACAAAATTGAAGGCATACCTTCCAGACTTCAGACAATACTACAAAGCTACAGTAATCAAAACAACATGGTATTGGCATAAAAACAGACATATGGCTCAGTGGAACAGAACAGAGAGCCCAGAAATAAATCCACACACCTATGTTCAATTAATCTTCAACAAAGGAGGCAAGAATATACAATGGAGAAAAAAACAGTCTCTTCAGCAAGTGGTATTGGGAAAGCTGGACAGCCTCATGTAAATCAATGAAGTTAGAACACACCCTCACACCATACACAAAAATAAACTCAAAATGGCTTAAAGACTTATAAATATAAGACATGACACCTTAAAACTCCTAGAAGAGAACATAGGCAAAACATTCTCTGATATAAATCACAGCAATGTTTTTTCTCAGGTCAGGCTCTCAAGGCAAAAGAAATAAAAGCAAAAATAAGCAAATGGGACCAAATCAAACTTATAAGCTTTTGTACACAAAGGAAACCATAAACAAAACTAAAAGCAACCCACAGAATGGGAGAAAATATTTGCAAATGATGCAACTGACAAGGGCTTAATTTCCACAATATACAAACAGCTCATACAGCTCAATATCAAAAAAACAAACAACACAATCAAAAATGGGCAGAAGACCTAAACAGACATTTCTCCGAAGAAGCCATACAGATGGCCAAAAGGCACATGAAAAGATGCACAATATTGCTAATTATTAGAGAAAGGCAAGTCAAAACTAAAATGAGGTATCACCTCACACCAGTAAGAATGGCCATCATCAAAAAACCTACAAATAATAAGTGCTGGAGAGGGTGTGGAGAAAAGGGAACCCTCCTACACTGTTGGTGGGAATGTAAGCTGGTCCAGCCACTGTGGAGAACAGCAGAGAGGTTGCTTAAAAAACTAAAAATAGAGTTACCATATGATCCAGCAATCCCATTCCTGGGCATATATGTGGAAAAGATGAAAACTCTAACTCAAAAAGACACATGCACCCCAATGTTCATAGCAGCACTACTTACAATAGTCAAAACATGGAAGCAACCTAAGTGTCCATCAACAGATGAATGGATAAAGAAGATGTATACACACACACACACAATGGAATACTACTCAGCCACAAAAAAGAATAAAATAACGTCATTTGCAGCAGTATAGATGAAATTAGAGATTATCATACTAAGTGAAATAAGTCACAAAGAGAAGACAAGTACCATATGATACCACTTATATGCAGAATCTAAAAAACTGATACAAATGAACTTATTAACAAAACAGAAACAGACTCACAGACATAGGAAACAAACTTTTGGTTACCAAATGGGAGAGGGGGGAGAGGGATAAATTAGGAGTTTGGGATTAACACATACACACTACTGTGTGTAAAACAGACAAACAACGAGGACCTTCTGTATAGCACAGGGAACTATATTCAGTATCTTGTAATAACCTATAATGGAAACGAATCTGAAAAAGTTATATATACACATACACACACACACACACATAATTGAATCACTGCTGTATTCAGTGAATAAAGCAGTGACACAACACAGCACTGTAAATCAACTATACTTCAATAAAAAATGTAAAATTTTATTGATATAACTATGACATATATTATTATATACCACATACATTTCCCTAGAAATGAAGTAAATTAGTCATAGAATATTACATATTTAGAGAACAGCTAGTTTGTCCCTCTTACCTGTTCCTGTCATTTCATTATCAGTCATATCTGGCAGTGCTTCTGGCTTAGTTGTCGCTCTCTCCTGGTCATCAAGGTTGACCTCTGCAACAGAGTCTAATGAATCAAGCAGCACTACTGGAATAACATAAAAAAATATTAGGAATATAGAGAAGCTTGTATGGCTCCATTAACAAAATATTTAAATCATATGCAATCTGTATAAAAACAAAGATAAATGTTTACATATAAAGAATATATAATCATAGATCTAAAACAAGCATGATTTTCTTCTTATATACAACAGAGTAGGCTTACATCAACACATATCTATGCTTATATACAAGTCTAATTTATGTTTCTATGTAAAAGGCAAAAGGCCTGCAAAAAATAACAAAAAAAATTATTTTTTCCTCCAATCTTATTGACGTATAATCGCCAATCAAAAATTGCATATATTTGAGATCTATGACTTGTTGATTTGATAAACATATACATTGTGAAATAATCATCAAAATCAAGATAATTAACATATCCATTTACCCTTTTTTGTGTATGTGGTGAGAACACCTAAGATCTCCCCTCAGCAAGTTTCAAGTAGTATACAACATTAACTATAGTCACATTGTCGTGCATTAGACCTCGCACATTGTTGTGCATTATTTACCTCGCATAACTGAAACTTTGTACCCCTTAACCAACATCTTCCTATATCCCCCAACCCCAGCCTCTGGTAACCAACATTCTACTCTGTTTCTAGGAGATTGACATTTTTAGATTCCACATATGTGAGAATATGAAGTATGTCTTTCTTCACGTGGCTTATATCACTTAATGTAAATGTCCTCCACATTCATCCACGTTGTTGCAAATAGCAGGATTTCCTTCTTTTTTAAAAGCAAAGTATTATGCATGTAAATACATATACATATTACATATACATGTGTAATATTATATATACTACATCTTCTTTATTCATTCGTCTGTTGGTGGACATTTAGGTTGTATCCATACCTTGGCTACTGTGAATAATGCTGCAATAAACATGGGAGTACAGATATCTCTTCCAGATATATATCCAGAAGTGGGATTCTGAATAATAAGGTAGTTCCACTTTTAATTTTTTTCAGGAACTTCTATAATGTTTTCCATAAAGGCTGTGCCAATTTACATCCCTACCAACAGGGCACTAGAGTTCCCTCTTCTCCACATCCTCGCCAAAACTTATTTTTTCCTCTTTCTGATAACAGTCATTCTAACAGGTGTGAGGTGATATCTCATTGTGGTTTTGATCTGCATTTCCCCGATGATTAGTGAACTTCAGTATCTTTTCATACACCTGTTTGCCCATTTATATATCTTCTTTTGAGAAATGTCTATCTGGGTCCTCTGCTCACTTTTAATTTTTTGTTGTTGTTGTTACTGAGTTGCATGAGTTTTTTGGATATTAACCCTTTACCAGATACATGGTTTACAAATATTCTGTCCCACTTTATAGGTTGCCTTTTCACTCTGTTGTTTCCCTTGCTATGCAGAAGCTTTTTTTAGTTTAACGTAATACCATTTATCTATTTTTGCTTTTGTTGTCTGTGCTTTTGGGGTCATATCCAAAAAATTATTGCCTAGTGCAACATCAAGAAGCTTTTTTCCTATGTTTTCTTCTCATAGTTTTGCAGTTTCTGGTCTTATATTTAAGTCTTTGATCCATTTTGAGTTGATTTTTGTATGTGGTGTGAGATAAGGATCCAATTTCATTCTTCTGCACGTGGATGCCTAGTTTTCTGAACACAATGTATTGAAGAGACTATCTTTCCTCATTGTATATTCTTGGCACCCTTGTTGAAGATCAGGTGACACAGATGCATGGATTTATTTCTGGGCTATTCTGTTTCATTGCTTTTGTTTTTGTTTCATTGGTTTTATGTGTCTGTTTTTATGCCAGTACCATACTGCTTTGGTTACTATAGCTTTGTAATACATTGTGAAATCAAGGAGTGTGATGCCTCCACGCTTTGCTCTTTCTCAAGTTTGCTTTGGCTATGTGAGGTCTTTTGTGGTTCCATACAAATTTTAGGATTGTTTTTTCTATTTCTGTGAAAAATATCATTGGAATTTGATAGGGATTTCACTGAATCTGTAGGTCACTTTGGGTACTATGAACGTTTTAACAGTATTAATTCTTCCAATCCATGAGCACAGAATATCTTTCCACTTATCTGTGTGTTCTTCAACTTCTTTCCTCAATGTTTTATAGTTTTAAGCATAATTTACCTCGTTGATAAAATTTATTCCTAAGTATTATATTCCTTTTGATGTCACTGTAAATAGAATTGCTTTTTTGTAGTTTTCCTGAGGAATATTTGTCTGGTTTTGGTATCAAGGTGATGCTGGCCTTACAGAATGAGTCTGGAAAAATTCCCTCTTCCTGTATTTTTTGTAACAGTTTAACAAGGACTGATATCAATACATCTTTGAATGTTTGGTACAATTTATCCATAAAGGCATGCTGGGCTTTTAAAAAATAAGTATTCTTAAGTACAACAGGAAGAATTTAAGGTAGGCATAAGGAACATATTATTGAGAAAATCTGTAAAGTTTAATTCATCAGAAAATATTTAAAAACAAAAATAGTAATTTATTCAGAATTATTTAGATATAATTCTGAACAGACCAATTTTTTGCCAATGAAAATTTATGAATATACATAATATTTACCATTAGCCAGCATGCCAGTTTTCTCTTCTTCCTAAATTAAAAAAAGAAAATAGTTACATGATTTGAAACTGAAGGTACACGAAATGACTGCAATGCAAAAGAATAACAAAATTTGAAAGCCAGTGCTTTACTCCACTATGAAAAGATCAAGAAACGTGCTTTCTAGATTTCTTTCATCACACTCATTCACTGACAATTCTATAAGACTAGAGAATGTAGCTGTGAGAGAACTTCTGGAAGTCTCTTCAGAACCTTGGTGATTACCAGCAATTAATTCAGGCCTTTATAAGCCTCGTTTAAAGTATCTCAATGCCACCTGTTCATCCACCTTGCTCAGAAATTCTCCTATTTTTCACACTCCAAGATAACGTGGCTAGTTCACGTAAGATTTCTGCTATTATAATATCACCATTTTCCCTATTGATCAAAATTAATGATCAAATATAAGTTGCACTCATCATTTCATCTACATTTTGAGACAAAATCTTCAAAAAAGGCAGGCCATCAAATGGCAAGATAGTTGAAATTTGTCAAAATTATAGGTTCCCTTAGAGTTAAGTTTTCTAATTGTGTCACCTATATTCTCCACTTGGATAGGCAGTGTATAGGATCCACCCATAAGAGCAGAGCTTTCATTCCTTCCTATTTTGACCCTTACTCAGACGGCTCTCTACTAGGCTTCCACACTTAGGTGGACACATTTTTATACAGGCTATACTTTCTTAATATACCAAACTATTGTGCCCTCTACTGACCTATTTATTTTTCCAGTAGGAATTACTGTAATACAAAGTATTGTAATTGCCATATTCCAAGTATGAATCCCATTAACTTTCTAGGCATAATTATCAGATCGCATTAACATTCATGTATCTCTAAGGTCATATTCTTTTCTCCCACAAACTGAGTGACATAATGATACCAAGGACAAAGTACTAGGTAAATTAAAAAATAAGACTATTTCTTAATACCCAGAAAGTGATCCCTGCTGTTATTTAGAGTCTATGGTTTCATATATGTTCAAAACATCTCGTCTTAACACACAGGTGCAAAAGAGACTATCCAGATGAAAACCAATATAACAAATAGTAATTGTCCTACTGGTTACTATTAGGTAGCTTCAAGGATAAGTTCAGTCTGGCAGGCAATATGGAGTAATACCCTTAGCCAGTCTTGGTAGCCAATTCTTGGTAAGAACTGAGAAACAAGAGAAGTAGAGTACAACAACACTTAATGTGAATGGAATAATTTAGTTTACAATCTTAGCCCAGTAAGTTTCAGACAGTAATGTCACTATTAGCATAAATACTGAGGCAGCTATGTATTGCACTTCACAAGGACAAGACCTACCAAAGAAAAGTATAGTTTAATATACCTGTTTAAAAATTAGATTTGAGATTTTAATGAAGTTTTCAATTTCTAAAGCTTAAGGAAACCTGCCAAAAGAAATCTTTCAGAAAATCATCAACTGCCATGTATTTCATTAAGATTTAAATTGACACCTGAGTTAAGAAAATGTCTGAGTATTAAGAGACCTATAACTTTCCAACAATGAGCTAGACTATAAAGAACTCTGTATTTTGAGCTCTTTATACAGCAACAGTCAGCTAAGGTGATGAAAGAAGTTTCCAAACTGTCAAACATATAACTGATACATACCTGTTTAGGTACATTTATTTTTTCTGATTTGGAATTTTCTTTGGAATTAGTCTCTTCTTTACGAGTCAAAGGTGCATCAATATCCTCCTCATCTTCAAAATCATCACTATAATTTTCTGGAGAAAATAGTTTTAAAAATACAAGGATCATACTGTCAAAAAAGTCAAATTCCACGAAAATATTACTGATTTCCAAAAGAAGTCTGCATATGAATAATTTATTTAAATGTTAACATAAAGATACCTTGAAGAACATACTTTTTTGGGCAAAGATTTAAAGAAAATTCAATTCGTAAGACTTGGGTTTTATTTTTGTACTTTCAAACAGTTATCAGTTTTACCTTTTTTAATATTTTGTGTAATTAACCAACTGAAAATTTCTAGAGCTGTTCAAGAAATTTTATATCTTTAAAACAAACTTCAATTACTTGATTTTTTAAAGACAAAAATCTCAAAATTGTTTACTTATAAAAGGGAGCACTTCTGTGAAATCTTGACACTCTTAAACAAAAGGTTGGATTTTGCTTATTTTTTTTAAGTTGATTTTTTTTGTCTTTATAGGTATCTCTTCTGTAACCCTTAAGCAGTACTTATGAAAGGTCTATCTCTGACCCCTCCCTCAGGTAAATACTAGCCTTATATGACCTCCACTGTTTCTTAATCCTGGGCACTTCTCAGCTAAAGTCCCACATTATATCTCAATGGCTTTGTAGCCGAAGGGAAAGGTGTGTCCATGTTAATATGATGCCATCAGGCTACTTATGGCAAAGGTGGGCAGGGACTATCTGGCCAGGATCTCTTCATCAATTTTTAATTCGTTGTTGACAGCCCTTAAATCAAAGGACTGACTGAGATTTGTGGGCTATAGAAGAGGAATGGCCTTTTCAGAGTGGAACTGATCATTCATAATCTTATTTGTATTTCAAAAGTCAGATCACATTCAGAGACAGGATGGCCTGATGGGAGAAAGACTGCACGAGGTACAAGACAGTCTGCTTCTGGAATGGCCGTCCTTCAGTCTTCTCTTAGAAGAGAGGGGACAACTTGAATGTGATTAATAATGGAAGTCTGAAAATAATTAAGTTAAATAGAGATGCTTTCAGTGAGATCTACTTACAGAAACATCTCCATGTTAGTTCATAAGGAATACAATGGTGGAACAGCATGGGTATTGTGACTTAGGTAGATAAGCTAGGTGAGTTGGTTAACTACATCAATATCTACATTCTGAGGACGAGAAGCACACCTTTCCTTCTCTTCTATATGAGAAAGAACACTGCCTGGGATTTTCTAAGTATCAGTAGACATAATTCAATTCACAAAACAGTTACTGAGAAATTACCTTGTATTAGACAAATTCTAGACGCTAGGACCAATATCAGATGATTAAGATCCTAATATTCTAGTGGGAATCACTGAATTTTAAGTACCTCAGTGATTAGTCTTTCTTAAGTAAAGATGATAAACAAGGAGAGAGGAGATAAGGGAGGGTATGACAATGAACTCAGACAACTACTTGGGATTTGGGAACTATCTGAAATCAATGGAGGGGGATGCAGCGTTTGTGTCACTGCAAAGAAGCAGTATAAGAAACAGTTCGGGTAGTGTGGCATAGTGCTTAGAGCATGACCAGGAGCCAGAAGACTTGGATTCAATTCCTGGTTCTACTGTTTTCAGCTGTAGAACCAAAAGCAGGTCACAAACCCTCTTTGCCTCATTTTTCCCATCTGTAAAGTAGGGATGATAATAGTATTTATTTCAGAGGGTTGCTGAGAAGATTAAGAGTTAAAGTGTTATCTAATATGTACTATATATTAGTGTTAGCCATTATGTTTAGCAGTAGTAATTATCTTTGTTAGTATTATTATAGCTTGTCTTGCACTTAAACTGAATTGAAAGTTAATAAAGACAAATATTACTTCTGATTAAGAAAAGTGCTAATCTAATGTGCATTTGTCAAAACTACATTTTGTTAGTTGCACTTACTAACTGAATAGTCTGTAGGCAAACACTATTGTCCAACATATAAAAGACCAACCTCCTCCTCAGGAATTTGTCATGATTAAACTAGGTTTGAAGCAAGAAGGAAATGCTACTGGTAGTCACAGAGAGACATGAGACAGACAGGACAAGAAATAACAGGAAGGAAAACAGCGTATCAGAGATTTCTGAAAGAAACACCAAGGGAAATTAAGTTTATTTAAAAATGAAAGAATAAAACCCAATTGAAAAGGTGGTTCTCATATGAAAAATATCAGAGACAATAATATCCAGCTCTTTCATACTGTTTGGAAAACAATGAGAATATTAATTTTTATTGTTCTGACCTTTTGACAGGAAGATGTTACACATGTTATATGTTTCTACTCTTATATTCCATACCCTTGTAACTTAGAAAATATTATTTGCATAAATAGAAAATAGGTAAACAATCCTCAATGTAACAGATCTAAAAGATACATTTTAGAGACATTTTTCATTCTCTGTTGGGAAATTTGGCTGCGAATTTTAATTTAAGTATGATGGAATCTAGAGGACTTTCTCCTCTACCATCTTGGATATCAAGGACTTTGTAAATAATAAGTAAAATGGACAAAATATATGAAACAATCGTTTTCAGACACTGGACAATCGACAGCGCAAAAATATGATTCCTAAGAAAGATAACAAGTGAGCTAAGCCCTACGTTCACTAGAAGGTATGTACATCCTGGAGCGCTGAGCAGGGAGGGGGAGATCAGGACGGTCTCACTGTGTTAAGGATACAGAGATAAGAGTACAGAAAAGACAAGGTGATTAGAAGCTGCAGGGCAGTGATAAAGAGAGAAGGTACTGATGTAGAAATAGAGCACTAGAAATCTACATGGAGTAGATTTCTGAATCTTTCCTGGAGGTCTTTCCTGAATACTGAGTCATGTATGTGCGGCTGGAGCAGAGAATAACTGGGAAGCTGCAGGCTAGACAGACAATTCCCAGAGTTCGCACAGGGTAAGGAGATTCTGAAGCTCTAACCAACTTAAGCGGAAAAAATCCTCGTTGTTCAGTAGGGGCATTCAGTGGAAATCTCAGGAGGGCTGTGCGTGAGTAGCAGGGTCAAACTCTGCTAGACTAAGTAAGGCTCCTCTTGACGTCTCCTAACAAAGCAGAAGAAAAGGCTTGAAAGGATCAAGCTATCTGCAAGAACAAAGCTCAATACTCCTTAAAAGAAGAAAACAAGATCCAGACACTCAACAATGTAAAAAATCTATAATATATTCAACACTCAGTTAAAAAATTACTAGAATTACAAGGAGGAAAAAGTGACCACAACTAGGAGAAGCAGCAGCCAACAGAAAGAGACCCAGAAATGAACGAATACTGGGATCAGCAGAATATGCTCAATGTTGGGGACTTGGAGACATACTAAAGAGATGAAAAAACAAATCCAAAAGAAACTTCTAGAGTAAAAGAAAAAAAGAATCATTCAATGAATTAACAAAACATTAAAGAAAAGGAGAAAAAAATCAGTGAACTTGAAGACACTGCAATAAAAACTGAAGCAGAGAGGAAAAAAAGGTTTAAAAAATGAAATAGTCTTAGTGACCTGTGGGACAAAATACAACTTTCGAACATACTTGTAATTAGGATCAGAAAGCAAGGGGTGGCAGAAATGATATTTGAATAATTAATGGCAAAAACATTTTTTGATTTTGATGGAAACTATAAATTCACAGATCAATTGATGCTGAACCAGCTCCAAACAGGATAAATACAAGAAAAGCACACCAAGATCATCCTCATCAAACTGCCGCAAAACTGGCCTAAAGAGAAAAATTTGAAAACAGAGGGAAAAGAAGACAACATATATACAAAATCACAATAACAGGAATTACCACTGACTGCTCATGAGAAATAATGTCAGAGGACAATAGAATGAAATCATTAAAGTGCTCAAAGAAATAAAAACTACCTATAATTTTATATCAAGCAAAAGTGTTCTTCAAAAACAAAGGCAAAATATACTTTCAGATAAACAAAACCTCAGAGAAATTATTCCTAGTAGACCTGCACTGCAAGAAAAGTTAAGGAGGTTTTTCATGCTGAACAAAAATAATACTAGATAGAAACTCAAAGTAATACTAGATAGCAACTATTTGAAAGTTGCTAAGAGAAGAGGTCTTAAAAGTTCTCATCACAAGAAAAAATAATTTTTTTGTAATTATGTAAGGTGACAGATGTTAACTAGACTTATTATGGTGCTCATTTCACAATGTATAGGTATTGAATCATTATGTTGTACACCTGAAATTAATATAATGTTATATATATCGATTATATCTTAATTTTAAAATAAACTTTTAAAATTCATTTCACAATAAAAAGTTAAAAAAAAAAAGAAACTCAAATCTATGCAAAGAAATACAAGTCATTGGGAATGGTAAATACATGGATAAATATAAATTTTTACATATGTATACTTTTTTTTACCTTCCTTAAAAATTTTTTTAAATGATAACAGATTGTTAAAACCAATAATAATAACGATAATAATAATAATACTGCTGCACTGTGGGGTTTTTAAGATATGCAGAAGAAAAATGTATGCCAAAAATAGCAAAAAGGTTGGGGGGAGTTTACTGTTAAGATTCATGTAATGTGGTATAATGTTATTTGAAAGTAGACTCTAATAAGATAAAGGTGCATATTGTGAATCACAGGGCAACTAAGAAAAAAATACAGCAAAGAAGTACAACTAACAAGCCAAAAGAAGGGTTAAGATGGAATGGTATAAATACTCAATCCAATAAAATGTAGCACAAAAGCAATAACCAAAAAAAGATGGGAAGATTAAAAAAACAAATGGTGAAACAGTAAATAACCATACCAATTAATATATTTTTGCAAAGGGTAGAAACTTCAATTAAAAGTCTGAGATTGTCAGATTGGATATAAAAGCAAAACTCAGCTATATGCTACCAAAAGAAAGCCATTTAAAATATAGAAACACAGACACATTAAAAGTCAAAAGATGGAAAAAGACACACTTCCCTCACCATGCTTTGGAGGTATTTGTCCCGACTGCACACATTCCCCTGGTCCTAGCACAAAAGTACTTTTTCTATCTTCCAAATGGGTCCACTACCCACTCCCAACAAACAAAGCAGTCCTGCACTTACAACAATTTCTTAGTAGCTGCAATTGTGCTGTAGGCAACTCACTCTACCTGTTCAAGCTCTTTCCAAGATAATATGATTTTCCTTTTGTTTTTCTCTTATCAATGTCTTTATTAAAAGCTATATTATCTTTTCAAATACTGTAAATTTTAAAACCAATGAAATTACCTGCCAGTTCTTCATGTTTTGATTCATCCTCATGTTTATCTTCAGTCAGTTCCACATTAGCTTGATTACTGGAAAAATATTTACTTAATTTACTATTACATGTTAATAATATATTACCATGCAATATTTTGTGTATATTTTTTAAAAACCTCTAACATTACATCCTTCTTCTCAAGTACTTTTGTTCTAGCAAAAGCTAAAAATTGGGAAGCTATGAGGGAAATGTTTTGAAAATAAAGGATCTAAGACTAATTGTAGCTGCCAAAGTAATACAAAGGGGAAAAAGTGCCATTTTCTTAATTTTATACACAAATATACACAATTTTATACATAAATATGTGCATTTACATGTCTCAGGGCCCAGCCAGCCTTTCTACGCTAAAGATTAGGAACTGACCACAAGCTGTAAGAATCAGTGAAGTCTATGTGGAGACCAGAAAAAAACTGCCAGAATCAGCATTTACATGCTAATAAGCAATTTCATCCTGAAATGGAAGCTGAAAGAGAGCCTTGAGCCAATAAATACTCAGCAAGGTGACAAGAGAGCTACTTTTAATTATATTGGCTATATTAGTTCATATACTGCCTTCCTTCAAACCAAAGAATCAGTTCTACCTTTTTCAGTCCCCCAACCATGTCTTTAGTGAGATTATTAGCAGATCCAAGAAACTATAAACTCTAATAACAGTAGCAGAAAATACCATTGCATACTCAATACACTACTGCACTCTGACTAGGTTGTTCTTGTGTAGAAATATCAGTAGTTAAGAATATCGTTAAGAACAAAGAAATGTTAAGAAATATTGCAAAGGGGCAAAAACTTGTGGCCAGCAAATCTGTGTATGTTTAAGCTGTGTCACTGTTAGGACAGGCAACCACCATGGGCCCTGAGGGTCCCTAGGTGTTCTTGCTGGGTATGCCAAGAACGCAAGGCACAGACCCTCCTTCCTAGGTCATTTCTCAGGGTTGTGTGCAGTGAGCAACTTTGAGAGACGAGGCAATGTTTCTGCCCCCAAAGCAGGCTTGTTTCCGCTTACTCTAAAGCAAAGATTCCCCAAGCTCAGTGACCCTCTCCTGTAAGGCAACCCATTGCACTGGCAAACAGCCATCATGGACGCCGTGAACCTTGTGGGTCATGGGAAACTAAGGCAAATAAACGTGACCCTCAGGTCCTGCTTTTGTGATGAGAAATAAAGTCCTGTTGTTTCTGACCCAGGAATCTTGTGTCTATTGCCAGCATTCATAAAACTGGCAGGCTGACTTGTTAGCCTGCAAGTAGGGTAAAAATCTCAGACCCTGCACAGTTCGTAAGGGTCACTGCTTTGTCCACTGTCTAAGAAAATAAGCATCTTGAGGAGACCAGGCACTCTAATGACCAGAGGCTATGAGTCTCCTGACCCTTAATTTAAATATAGTTTGGTGTTCTTAAAATCTTAAAATTGTAATCTGGCTTCCATTTATGATTTAAAAAATTAAATGGAAAACTGAAACTGAGGAAATTAAAGATACCAGGTTTCACAGAAGTCTTGAGAATGCCAAAGGTCTACGGCACTTACAAGGCACCCGCTCAGTCAACTAGTAGAATTTCCAGGATAAATGAGGTCTCCTAATAATCATTAGGGTCAACCATACACAAAGGTAGGACACAAACTCTCTTACTGACTCTCTTATTGACCTTATCTCTGGAAAATCACTTAACAAATTACCTTCCTAGTTAGGTCTATTTGGCAATGTGCTATTCATTTCAAAAGTACCTCATGCATGAAATTTCAGACCTCTAGAGGCTCTCAAATACACATCAACATTTTCCAGCCCATATATATATATATATACATATATATATATATACACACACACATATATACATAAATCATATTCTACACACACACACGTCACCCCTGACCGAAATAATGAAGAGAAAATAGAATTAAAAATAAGATTTAAATTTTGCCTGTTATATATGTTTACCCCTTCAATTCCATACATCTACCAGCCTTTCAAAAATACAGAAAGACACAAAAATCACTCAATGATTAGTTTATATTGTATTTACATTACCTATGTAAAGCTTTAAAATGTGTGGAGTCATTAGAATCCAATTCTTTATTTAATCTTGAGTAATCAATGGAAGATGTGAAGCCTTTCTCAAGCCTGGCAAAAAATTGCTCTTTTTCCTCTTGCTCTTCTAATGTGTCCAATCCCAATCCAAGAACGCTATGATTGAGCTCAGGAACTACTATCTCTAAATAGAAAGCACAAATATATTTCATTAACACACAGAATTTTGAAAAAATTAATTTCAATGATGCATTTATTGACATTACATAGTAAGACTTCAAAAAATTTGAAACATACTTCACTTACTCTCTTACTCAAATATAGCTTTATATTCATTATAATATGTAAGGCTATGAAGCTTCTCCAAAGGTATAATTCTAAACCTTCTAGGAAGATATTAAATCTGTCTACACGCTTCAGTAAAGGAGCCTCCAAGATAGTTATGAGTTAACTTTTCTAAAAATCCTGATTATAAGCATAGTAATTAACCTGTCAACGCACATCCATCACAATTCTTACCATTGGCCTCTAAGCTGTCAATACTTAAGATAGAGGTTCCACTGCTCTTAAGAAACTGAATCTTTTCAGCAGATTCCTCTTCTATTTCCATAATAGGCTGAGGAGTCTTCTTTGTTTTCAAATAGCTTACATTTGTTCCAAGTAGTCCTGGGATGGGATTTAATATAGTTGGATATTTATGTTAAGAGAATTGTTTTGACTACTATGCCAACACAGTAGTACTGTTATACTAGCTTAGACTAGTTATACTGTTATATTAGTTATACTAGTAGACAGTAGCTATGAAATAAATCTGGTCTATGAAATAAAATTCCATCAGACCAAAAATTCACAAAACAAAAATTACAATTCTATTTGATTGCAGCGCATCTTATTAAGTGGAATATTTCAAAAACTTGCATAATGAGACGAGATTTTTTAAAAATTATTTTGAATCACAAGTACTTAATACAGTATACCATGCCACTTGGGGAAGTAATCCCAGGGCAGGAGTCAATGGTCAGACCATGCTCGTCTTCATAGGCTGGGGGTAGGGTTTTGCTCTTCATTCTAAAAGCACTAGAAAACACTGGAGAAGTTATACAATATCAAAATGTCTTTACCCTAGCAGTATATATTTGTTGTAAAAAACTGATATATGGAAAAAAGTAACTATATAATACAAATAATAAGATTAGAAAAATACCACTTTTACTTAGAAGGAAGCCTTATTGAGAAGTTACAAATTGTGACTTCAATTTCCTACTTAGCATCCTATTGGAAAGGCTTTAGAATCAAATTATTTTATGGCTCTGCGTGAATAATGGTTTTAACTGATCTACTAATAACTTCCACACAGCTGGAGAAAATCAGGAGATATATCTATAGGCACTTCAAATGAAAACATACACGCCAAGGTCAGGGTGCCGTCGGGGCATCTGTCCAGGGTCTCAGCCCGGCTCTGAAGATGGACTCAGGGATGTGACCCACACTAACCAACCTCATGAGAGACTAATACAACTGAAACCAAGATCCAATTCAGTTATTTATAATGAAGAGTATAACCAGTAGGAGAATTAGACGGTTTCACTAACTAGGCAGAACATTTTGTCCTTATGGCAACTGAAAGAGAAAGCAAAATTGTAAGGTTGAAGTAGCTCAATGTTGATGTTTAATGGCGTCTATGTAAGACTGGGAATGCATTCCTCTCAAGAGGGGTGTTCAATTCTCCCTTAGAAACTTCTACACTCTTGATGACAGGAATCATATTTTGTCTTTGCATACTAGTGCCAAGTACTCAGAACATAACATGAACTCAATAAATGTTTGTGACTGAACCAGGGACCAGGTTATACCCTTGGGCAGAGAAATCTTCTTCTCCTGTGTTTAAATGGACACTGTCAAAGTCTCCTTCCTAAGTATCCTTTGCATCCTTTACTAATCAAATCCACTCTGATTGATACATTCTTTTCAAAAAAATTTAGTATCTTTAGTCAGGTTACATTCAAGTGTTGGTCTAGGACCTATTCTTTCCCTTTCGGGTGAGTTTGCATACTCCATCTCTGATTCATTACTTTCTAGAAAAAGATTTTAATGCTAAATAAGTCACAAATCATTGTCAATTATTTCAGTAGCACTTAATCATATAATATCCTTTTCAAGCATCAATAGGGGGAAAGATTCTAAAAAAGAATCCTTCACATGCAAACTTTAGCACTGTGCCTGGTTTATGGATTTATGAAAACACACTGAACTTTTCAATAAGGCAATTCCTTACTGTAAAGTGTTAAGAACAGAGAAGTGACTATCAAATTCACAGTAACATTTATTTATTAAACACATTTATTATTTACTGTTGAGGGTCAAGGAGCACAAGGAAAAAGAAGAGATATAGGAATCCTATCAGTTCATAAAATGGTGCTTAGTGATACACAAATAGTGTGAACATAGGTACTTAACAGAGGTAATCTGAGGATCTTTGCGAATACAGCAGTATCATATATAGTAGCTATATTGAAGAAAACACCCAGAGAGTAATTTTCTATTTGTAAAGATGTGAGTAGGAATAGTTCCAAAAAAGATATACACATGTGCTAGACAGGATCAATAATGAGTTATTTACCATTAAGGTAATAAAGTTATTTTTTTCTACTGTCATTAACAGAGAGCAATACCAAAATCTATAGATTTGTTAAAATCTTCCCAATGCAGTGACATTAATACATTGTCAGAATATTTTATTACATCACTTTAAATCACTTTACCATTAAACATGACAATATACAAATATACCTAATATTATTCACGATCTTAAATTGAGTAACGATAAATTATTTCAATGTAAAATAATCTGATAATGCAGAAACATAGATTCGCTATTATATAGGAAATATATCATAAAGTTAAGTAATATGAAAATCAAGTCAAACTTCAAAAATTTACACTATTAGTATTATTTTCCTTATATATTTATTAAAAGCATGGTGAGAAAATCCAGAATTAAAAGTCTTGACTGCCCCCCTGTGGTCAAATAATTTGAAATTAAAAATCAGCAATACTTACCACCATCTTCAAATTCATCTTCAGTTATCCACCATGGCATTGTATCATTCTTCTTCACTTCTTTAGGTTGTCTTGGTGTTTTATTTGAATTTTCAAAAGAATCATCTGAAAGCTAAATCAGATATAAGCTAGTGAATTTTAAATTCAAGAATCCTAGATTTATCACTGAAAATGTTTCTTCGTTCTCTGATATTTCAGTTATCACCTAAACATTCTCAGCAATTATGTATAAATTCATATATTTCTAGACTTATGGGGTCAAAATAACTTAAACATCAAGAATACATCTCTGAATATTGATTTCATACCCAGAATTAAACAAGCAGATGAACCAAGGAGAAAAACATCAACAATAACAACAAAGAAATAAAAAACTTGATCAAGAAACCTAATCAGGAAGGAATACAAGGATATAATCCTTTTTTAGACATTATCTCGGGTCTAAGAATAAATAATGATTGAGCAAAATCACCTAGCATCACTCTAGAAGAACACAAAATTCTAAGACCAGGAAGAACTGAGTGTGAGGTGTTTACCAGAGAAATTCGCATTTGTCACAATGATTAATAAACTTTAATAAACTTTTATTTGTCCTTTTCTACTCTTCAGGTTCAAAATCTTACTACAATCCTAAACCCCTACTCTAACCCCGATCTAGCACCCTTACTCTCAGCCAATAACTGGGGCTCTCTCTTCACAGAGAAAATAAAGACCCTAGGTCAAAAACCACCCTCCTTCTCCTTCCCCTCACTCCACCACTAAACTCACCTGTTAAGACACTGCTTTCCTCTCTCAGAAGAGCAATTCTTTCCTCCACCCCCAGGAGAACCCGCAGAGGGGCCACCTGCCGCCTCACCAAGTTCTCGCTTGCTGGATTATCCTAATGCATCTCTGCACCACACTCCCTCCTCAATCTCCTTGCCCTCCTTCCCTCAGGTTATAAACTTGCTCGTCACTGCATCCCCACAGCCTAGCACAGCACCTGGCATATTGTATAGTATAAGTAAGAATGGACACTCAAGTCTACCCTACTTAAAAAAACGAAAACAAACAAACAAAACAAAGCAAACAGGCAAAGTTCCTTACTCCTACCTCCCTTTCATTCTACCTATCACCTTTCCTTTATGTACATTCTAACTTCTCCAGGTCACTGTTAAACCCCTTAAAATCTGGTCCCCATCCAAAACAGCTCTCCTCAGTCACCACAGGCCTCCTACATGCCACAAATAAAGGATGACTGTCAGTCATCTCCCTGATCATACCATGGAGTTTGACATGGTGACCAACTCTCACTTCCTGAAAATCTCTCCCTTCGACCTCATAGCACCACCTCCTCCAGGTTATACTTCACCTCTGTGACCTTTCCTAACCAACTCTAATAGCTCTTGGTCCTTTTGCCCTTTTCTTTAACACGAGACTTCCCCAGGACTCTGCTCTTGGTCCTTTTTATCCTTATTCTACACACTTTTTCTGGAGAAGAAACCAACGTTTATTAATTACTTGCCTGCTCTATGTCAGGATCTATACTCAGGTTATTTCAGTCTTTAAATAATCCAGCAGAGATTTACTGATGGGGAAGTAAGCTCAGAGAAGTTAAGCAACTTGCCCAGGTTGCGACTATCAGTAAGTGATACAGAGCTGGGATTCAAACTTGGGTTTCTCTAACTAAGGCCTGTCCACTTTCAAATACTCTATATGGTCCCCCAACTAGGACATTGGTACCTGGGGCACTTCTTAAACTTCTGAGATGACTACACACACATTTCCACCTGCCAACCAAACAACTCTACCCCAATGACTTGTAAGAATGCCATTTTTAAATCTTCAAAAAGAACTCACTGTCTTCCTTGACCACCAGGCAGGATGAGGGGAGGAGAAAAGAAAGAGTATTCTTTACTCCATCTGAATTTTAGTTGCATCACCTTCCACACAGTCTTATACTTCACTGTCACCCTGAAATGTTCCATTTCTCTCTCCTTTCTATCTCTCGCTGTTTACCAAACTCTTGACAATCTGCCTCAGATTCAGTTTTTTCCTCCTAAACCCATGGCTACGTAAAAGTGTGAAAGAAGAACTATAGGTTTTTGGAGCCAGACAGATCTGAGTTCAAACTTTTAACTTCAAAATAAGCTAGTTCTGTTGCTTAGGGAAAATTACGCCTCTTTTCAGTTTATACATATATAAAACAAGCATGGCGACACTGACCTTGCAGGGCTGTGGCAAAGATCAGCAAAGAAACAGAGAATGCCCATCCTACTGTCTAATACACAGTAGGTATTCTCACTTCTGACAATCTTCCACACTGCTTTCTAGGCTACTATCATTAAAAACAAAACAAAACAAAACAGCTGGCCTCCCAGTTAACAACAGTGCTCGTGAGGATATGGAGAAACTGGAACCCTAATATTACTAATACACTTCTGGTGAGAGTAAAATGGCACAGCTGTTGAGGAAACAGTCTGGCAGTTCCTCCAAAGGTTAAACATAGAGCTACCATATGACCCAGCATTCCCACTCCTAGGTATACACACAAGAGAAGTGAAAACATACAACCACACAAAAACTTACATACAATTGTCATAGCAGCATTATTCATAATTGCTAAAAAGTGGAAAGAACTCAAATGTCCATCAGCTGATAAGTAGGTAAACAAAATGTGGCAAATCCATACGATGAAATATTATTCAGCTATACAAAAAGGAATGAGGTACTGATAGATATGACAATATAAATGAACCTTGAAATTGTTACGTTAAGTGGAACAAGCTGTAAGAAAGACCCATATGGAATCGGGTAGGAAGGGAAGAAAAGTGATCAGGTCAGGACCTGTTCCCCAGGGAAGGGACACAGAAAAGGAAGGGGATTAAAAGGCTTGGAAACCCACGCTGGGGAGTAGGTGGCTAGAACCACATATTGAGGGCCACAGCCCTGGGGTCTGCCACTGGGAAGATGAGTCCCCATAGCTGGTTATAAAACCAGTGGGACCGACAGTGGGGCTGTAAGAAGCCGAGATTCTGCTCGTGAAGAGTGTGCACATGTTTCCTTACTCCCGAAACAAGGTGGAGGAAGCAGAATGAAAGTGCACGGGACTCTGGCTGCTTTCCTATGACCACCCTGGCACAAGCCCTGGCCCAAGCCAAACCCCTACTCCAGCCCCTCTTGCTCCAGCACTACTCTCCTCTGGGGCAAAGATGACAATGTGACAATGCTGGGAGAGGAAAGAGTACATGCTTACAGGGAACAGAACCAGCTGGGACCCAACTCTCAGGGCTTCTGCTCCAGCACCTTGGGACTAGCTCCCACCCCTCATAGGGTGGTGTTGGCCACTGAGCGAGGAGAAGCCCTGGCTCACACCTGGCTCTGCCTTGATCCCCTTCAACTCCAGTCCCACCTCTTACCAAAGTGATGGCTGCCGGCACACCCTGGAGAAAGACACAACTCAGGCTCACGTCAGATCCAGCTCTCCCACCAAAGCCACCAGGCACATGCAGACTGCACAGGGACACTCCCACAAAGGGGCACCCCTTCAAGATGGGAATAGGTGACTGTTTCACTTAATTTCATAGAGACAGAGAAAGTTAAACAAAATGAGAAGCCAGAAGAATTTGTTTCAAACAAAAGAACAAGAAAAACAACTAATGAAACAGAGGTAAATAATTTACCAGGTAAGAAGTTCAAAGCATTAGTAATAAGAATGCTGAAAAAGGAATAGATGAACACAGTGAGAATTTTAACAAGAAACTAGAAAATATAAAAGAACCAGCCAGAACTGAAGAATACAACTGTAATGAAAAACACACTAGACCGAATTAACAGCAGACTAGGTGATACAGAAGAATGCATAAGTGATCTGGAAGACAGAATAACAGAAATCACCCAATCAGACATGAAAAAAAAAAACAAATTTAAAAAATGAAAACAATTTAAGGGAACACTGAGATACCATCAGGTGTACCAACATTCACATTATAGGTGTCCCAGATGGAGAAGTCAGAGAGAAAGGAGTTGAAAATTTATTTGATGAAATTATGGCTGAAAACTTCTTGAACCTGAATAAGTAATCAGATATCCAGGTACAGGAGGCACAGAGAGTCCCAAATAAAATGAACCCAAATAGACCCATACCAAGACATATCACAATTAAAGTGTTATTAAAATGTTAAAAGTTAAAGATAAAGAGATTATTCTAAAGGCAGCAAGAGAAAAACAAAGAGTCGCATACAAGTGAACTCCACCCCCCAAAAGCTATCAGCTGATTTTTCTGCAGAAACTTTGCAGGCCAGAAGGGAATGGCATGATATATTTAAGGTGCAAAAGGGAAAAACCTAAAACCTAGGATACTCTACCCAGCAAGATTATAATTTGGAATTAAAGGACAGATGAAAAACTTCTCAGACAAGCAAAGACTAGAAGAGTTCATCAATACTAAATTGACCCTAAAGGAAATGTTAAAGGGTCTTCTCTCAGTGGAAAAGAAAATGCTACAACAAGAAGTAGACATGTATAGGAAAATAAAAACCCCTCTAATAATGACAAATATATAGTAAAGGCTGTGGATCAACCACTTAAATAAGCTAGTACAAAGATTCAAAGACAAAAATTGTATAATCAGCTATAACTATAATAAAAAGGTAAGGGATAAACATGAAGATGTAAAATATGACACAAAAACACAAAATGTTGGGGAGGGGAGAAAAAAATGTAGAACTTTTAGAATGTGTTTGAACTTAAATGACTACCAGTTTAAAACAAGTAGATATAACCATAGATCAACATACATGAACCCCATGGTAACCAGAAATCAAAACCCAACAATGGACACACAAAAACTGGAGAGAAAGGAGCACAAGCATACCACTAAAGAAAATCATCAAACCACAAGGGAAGAAACAAAAAGAAGGAGAAAAGAACAGAGAATAAGTACAAAAACCAGAAAAAAGTAACAAAATGGCAGTAAGAACATACTTATCAATAATTACTTTAAACGTGAATAGACTAAATGCTCCAATCAAAAGACATAGGGTGGCTGATTGGACAAAAAAACAAGACCTGGCTTCCCTGGTGGTGCAGTGGTTGAGAATCTGCCTGCCAATGCAGGGGACACGGGTTCGATCCCTGGTCTGAGAAGATCCCACATGCCACGGAGCAACTAAGCCCGTGAGCCACAATTATTGAGCCTGCGCGTCTGGAGCCTGTGCTCTGCAACAAGAGAGGCCGCGATAGTGAGAGGCCCGTGCACTGCGATGAAGAGTGGCCCCCACTTGCCGCAACTAGAGAAAGCCCTCGCACAGAAACGAAGACCCAACACAGCCATAAATAAATAAATACATAAATAAATAAAATTAACAAAAAAAAAAAAACAAGACCCATCTATATGCTGCTTACAAGAGACTCACTTCAGAGATAAAGACACACGCAGACTGAAAGTGAGGGGTTAGAAGAAGTTATTTCATGCAAATGGAAACAAGACAGCTGGGGTAGCGATACTCATATCAGACAAACCAGACTTTAAAACAAAGTCTATAACAAAAGGCAAATAGGGCATTGTATAATGATACAGGGATCAATACAAAAGAGGATATAACATTCATTAAAATACATGTAACTAATATAGAAGCATCTAAATATATAAAGCAAATGTTAACAGCTATAAATGGAGAAATTGGCAATAATACAAAAGTAGTAGGGAATGTTAATATCCAATTTACATCAATGGACAGATCATCCAGACAGAAAATCAATAAGGAAACACTGGCCTTAAATGACAAATTAAACCAGATGGACTTAATAGATATCTACAGGATATTCCATCCAAAACCAGCAGAATACACATTATTTTCAAGTGCACACAGAACATTCTCCAGGGCAGACCACACTCTAGGCCACAAAGAAGTCTCAACAAATTTAAGAGGACAGAAATTATATCAAGCATTTTTTCCGATCACCATGGTATAAACTAGATATCAATTATAGGAAGAAAAATGGGAAAAACACAAACGTGGAGACTAAATGACATGCTACTAAAAAAACAATGGGTCAATGACGAAATCAAAGAGGAAATCAGAAAATACCTTAAGACAAATGAAAATAAAAACACAACTTTCTAAAATTATGGGATGTAGCAAAAGCAGTTCTAAGAGGAATGTTTACAGTGATACAGGCCTACTTTAAGAAACAAGAAAAATCTCAAATAAACAACATAACCTACCATCTAAAGGAATTAGAAAAAGAAGAACAAAGTCCAAAGTCAGCAGAAGAAAGGAAATAATAAATACCAGAGAGGAAATAAATAAAATAGAGACCAAAAAATAAATAAATAAAATAAATAAAAAAGATCAATGAAACCAAGAGCTGGTTTTTTGAAATAATAAAGTTTTTTTTTTTTTTTTTTTTGGTTGCATGGTGTCTTAGTTGTGGCAGGCAGGCTCCCCAGTTGTAGTCGCGGGCTCCTTAGTTGAAGCACACGGGCTCCTTAGCTGTGGCTCCAGAGCTCCTTAGTTTCAGCTCACCAGCTCCTTAGGTGCAGCTCATGGGCTCCTTAGTTGTGGCTCACCGGCTCCTTAGTCACGGCATGAAGGCTCCCTAGTTATGGCATGTGAATTCCTAGTTGCAGCATGCATGTGGTATCTAGTTCCCTGACCAGGGATCAAACCCGGGCCCTCTGCATTGGGAGCGTGGAGTCTTATCCACTGCTCCACCAGGGAAGTCCCCCCAAAAATTAAGAAAACTGATAAGCCTTTAGCCAGGGGCTCATCAAGAAAAAAGAGAGAGGACCCAAACAAACAAAATAAAAAAGAAAGAGGAGAACTAACAACCAATATCACAGATAACAAAATCATAAGAGAACACTACAAACAGTTACCTGTCAACAAATTGGACAACCTAAGAAATGGATTAATTTCTAAAAACATAAAATCTTCCAAAACTGAATCAGGAAGACACAGACAATCTGAACAGACCAATCACTAGTAGTATAATTGAATTAGTAATCAGAAACGTCCAGCAAACAAAAGTCCAGGATAGCTTCACAGGGGAATTCCACCAAACATACAAAAAGCTAATATCCTTCTCAACCTATTCCAAAAAACTGAAGAGAGGACACTCCCAAATTCATTCTACAAGGTCACCATTACCCTGATATTAAAAACAGACAAAGACACTACAAAAAAAGAAAACTGCAGGCTGATACCTCTGATGAATATAGATGCAGAAATCCTCAACAAAGTATTAGCAAACTGAATTCAACAATATATAAAAAGAATCATACACCATGATCAAGTAGGACTTACTCTAGGGATGCAAGGATGTTTCAATATTTGCAAGTCAATCAATATGATACACCACATTAACAAGTCACATGATCATCTCAATAAATACAGAGAAAGCATTTGACAAAATTCAATATCCATTCATGACAAAAACTCTCATCAAAGTTGGTATCTAAACTCATATCGCAACGTAATAAAGGTCATTTATGACAAACCCACAGCTAACATCATATTCATTGGTGAAAAACTGAAAGCTCTTCCTCTAAAATCAGGAACAAGATAAGGATGCCCACTCTCACCACTTCTATTTAATAAAGTATTGGAAGTCCTAGCCAGAGCAATCAGACATGAAAAGAAATAAAAAGCTTCCAAATTGAAAGGGAAGATGTAAAGCTGTCAGTATTTGCAGATGGCATGATACTACATATAGAAAACCCTAAAGTCTTCACCAAAAAACTCTCAGAATTAATAAATGGATTCAGTAGCTTTGTAGGATACAAGATAAATATACAGAAATCTGTTGCTTTTCTATACCCTAATAATGAACTATCAGAAAGAGTAAGAAAACCATCCTTTTTAAAATCATATCCAGGGCTTCCCTGGTGGCGCAGTGGTTGAGAATCTGCCTGCTAATGCAGAGGACACGGGTTCGAGCCCTGGTCTGGGAGGATCCCACATGCCGCGAAGCAACTGGGCCCGTGAGCCACAATTGCTGAGCCTGTGCGTCTGGAGCCTGTGCTCCGCAACGAGAGGCCGCGATAGTGAGAGGCCCGCGCACCGCGATGAAGAGTGGCCACCACTTGCCACAACTAGAAGAAAGCCCTCGCACAGAAATGAAGACCCAACAGAGCCAAAAATAAATAAATAAATAAATTTTAAAATTAAAAAAAAAATCATATCCAAAAGAATAAAAAACACAGGAATAAACTTAATCAAGGAGGTGAAAAACTCATAGTCTGAAAACTATAAAACACTGATGAAGGAAACTGAGGATGATACAATGAAATGGCAAGATAGCTCGTGTTCATGGATTGGAAGAATTGATATTGTTAAAATGTCCATGCTACCCAAAGCAAGCTACAGATTTAATGCAATACCTATCAAAACATGTATGACATTTTTCACAGAACTAGAACAAATAATCCTAAAATTTATACGGAACAACTAAAGACCCTGAAAAGCCAAAGCAATGTTGACAAAAAAGAACAAAGCTAAAGGTATTAAGCTCCCTGACTTCAGACTATACCAGGAAGCTCCAGTAATCACAACAGTGTGGTACTGGCACAAAAACCGACACATCCATCAACAGAACAGAACAGAGAGCCCAGAAATAAACCCATGCACTTATGGTCAATTAATCTACAACAAAGAAGGCAAGAATTTACACTGGAAAAAAGACAGTCTCTTACTGAAGTAAGTGGTGCTGGGAAAACTGGATAGCTACATGTAAAAGAATGAAATTAGAACATTTTCGCACACCATATATCAATACAAAAATAAACTCAAAATGGAGTAAAGACCTAAGTATAAAACCTGAAACCATAAAACTCCTAGAAGAAACCATAGGCAGAACACTCTGACATAAATTGTAGCAATATTTTTTTGGATCTGTCTCCTAAGGCAAAGGAAACAAAAGCAAAAATAAACATATGGGACCTAATCAAACTTAAAAGCTTTTGCACAGTAAAGGAAACCATTGATAAAATGAAAAGAACCTATAGTACGGGAGAAAACAATTGCATATCATATGACCAATAAGGGGTTAATATCCAAACATCTCATATAACTCAATATCAAAAAACAAAAAAACAAAAAAAACAAAAAGCCAACCTGATTAAAAAATGGGCACAAGATATATACATGGCCAACAGGCACACGAAAAGATGCTCAACATCGCTAATCATCAGGGAAATGCAAATCAAAACCCCAAATAGGTATCACCTCACACCTGTCAGAATGGCTACAAATAGCAAATGCTGGTGAGGATGTAGAGAAAAGGGAACCCTTGTACACCATTAATGGGAATGTAAAGTGGTACAGCCACTATGGAAACAGTATGGAGGTTCCTCAAAAAACTAAAAACAGAACTACTACATGATCCAGTGATTCCACTCCTAGGTATATATCCTAAGAAGACAAAAACACTAATTCGAAAAGATAAATGCATCCCAATGTTCATAGCAGCATTATTTACACTATCAAAGATATGGAAGTGTTCATCAACAGATGAATGGATAAAGAAGGTGTGGTATATAGATATATGATGGAATGTTACTCAACCATAAAAAGAATGAAATTTTGTCATTTGAAACAACACGGATGGACCTGGAGGGTACTATGCTTAGTGAAATAAGTCAGAGAAGAATAAATACTGTATGTTATCACTTACATGTGGAATCTAAAAAAATAAAACAAATGAATATAACAAAGCAGAAAACAGACTCTCAGATACAGACAACAAACTAGTGGGTACCAGTGGGAAGAAAGAAAGCAGGAGGGGCAAAATAGGGGTAGGGGTAGGGATTAAAATGCACAAACTACTATGAATAAAATAAATAAGCTACAAGTATATATCATGCAGCACAGGGAGTACAGCCAGTATTTTATAATAACTTTAAATGGAGTATAATCTACAAAAATTGAATCACTGTTTGAACTAATATAATATTGTACATGAACTATACTTCAATTAAAAAAAAATACAGCTGTCATGTCAAAGACCATTCATTCTTATGGGAGGCAGAAAAGAGAGCTAAACAAGTGAAATAATGAATGGTTCTAAGAGCTACATGGAGAATTAAGTACATGGTATAAGAAGGAACTTGGTAGTTACTTTTTTACTGGATCAACAGAAAAAACCTCTCTTAGGTAGTGATTTTAAAAAGAGATCTTCACCAGCCAGGTAAAGGATAGAGAAACAGACAGCATTATTGGCAGAGGGAACAGTACAAAGCTCCTAATGTGAAATGAGCTTGGCGTGTCTGGAGGAGAAAAAAGGCATGAATGGAAAAGGGGGAAGAGCAGTGTATAGTCAGTGAGGTGGGCATGAGCAAAATCATCCAGGGTTTTGTAAGCCACAGAAAGGAGTCTGGATTTTACTCTATATGTGATGGGAGGCCAATAGAGTGTTTTCCATTGGGAGTAACAGAGTCTGATTTATGTGACAAACCACGCTGGCAGCAGTGTGGTGAAGGAACGCTTGGACAGTACGTGGGAACTGTTGCAGTAGCCTAGTGAGATGATGGTGTCCTGGCTTAGGAAAGTTGCAGTGAAAAGGGAGAGAACTAGAGGGATGATAGATATATTTTGGAAACAGGTGACAGAGCTTGATGATAGGCTGCTTGCATCCTAGAAGAATGAGTTTCTTGTGGGACAATTTACAATATAGCTTTTAAAAATATAAACTTACCTCTTTCATGAACTGTTCAAACTCTTCATCCAGCTCTTCTTTGGAATAGTGGGCCATTATCAATAATTTTCCCTTCCCAAAGTAAACATTCCGAAGTATTTACAACACTGGAAACACTAAATGGCAAGAGACAATAAACATCCTTTAAGGAAATCCAAATCACATCATAAAAATCGTCAGACTTGAACTTCAGACATTTCTCTTGATTTAGCATATACACACAATTACTGACCAGTAAATTGGACAAGAGATTTCTAATTCATTAATAAAACTGACTTGGAAAAGCAGCTTTCACAGTTTGACTTAGAGTTGAGAATTACATTTTCATTCTTAACATCCAGTTGTTAAAAAGTGGCCTCAAGAATATTTCCTAAATCTATGCATATTAGCGTGTGTGTGTGTTATTTAACATTCCTTAAACAAACCAGGGCTTCTCAAGGAAACTTTTAAAAAGTAAAAACTGGCAAATCCGAAAGACTGTTTCCCTTTTGCAAAGCGCAGGACAGAGTTTGTGCCATCTTATCATTCAGCTAGTTATTTATCAATCCATATCAAAAAGTTTTGAAAAATAGACTGTTTCCTGATATGCGGGCGTTTCCAGATACAAATTTCTGGATTAATACCGTAAGACTCAGAATCTACCTAAAACAAAGTTAATGGAGCAAATTAGAACAAATTATGTTTCTCTTGGATGGAGGGAAGGTCAACAAAAACTACGCAATGGTGACTTGCAATGCTCAACTCTCCCCAGTCTCCCTAAAGAATCCAACTTCGGATCTGCGCCAGCTTCTGTACCATAACTCCATGAGGCAGCTCCGACCTCAGCTTCCTTTTGTGGCGGCGGGAGGTGTGGAGATCTGGACAATACTTTGCTCAGCCTGCGCGGTAACACCTCCTCCCCCTCATTTGCATTTCTGTTCAGTTCAGTGTGTGGGCGGTTAAGGTCTTGGCCCCAAACTGTGGGTCAAATGCGGGTCCCACTCAGAGGGTCCCAGGCCCCAGGAAGGGTGAGTTCCGGAGTCGGCGGGAAGACAAAAACGCGCCCGCAGCGGAGCCGGGGTGGAGGAAGGGAGTGACCCGAAACTAAAACCCTGAGCAGCGGGTCTGAGCACAGCCTGGGCCCTGCTGAACCGAGTGGGAAGCAAGTATGCACGCCTCACCTACCTTTGCTTCTGAATTCCCCGCTTTCCCGGACGGTCTGGTGGGGGGGGGGGGGGGGGGGGGGGGCCAGCAGTTGCCGGGGTAACTGACTTCAGCTGCCAGGCTCTGGAGTCACATGACCGGAGCTGGTCACGTGGCGCGCGGGAGCAGAGGGGCAGCGGTGAGTGTCTCTTCGGCTCTACGAGCGCAGGGTGGAGTGGTCGTGGCTCAGCAGGACGATCTGGCGGGTTGGAGCCGCCGCCGCTGCTGCACCAGTGGAGAAACCGTGGCCTTCTCTGGGCTCCTTGGGGCGGTGGATGGACGACAGGGTCGCGAGCGCCGTAACGGGCGTGGTGGGTGTGGCAGGTGCGCCCGTGGCTTCCTGGGAAATGTAGTGTAGCTCCCCTGCTCCTTGTCTTTCCGCATTTCTCTTCCCTCCTCACCTCTCCCTAACATTTGCCTCCCGTGTCGTTTCAGCTTTCTGGTTTACAAGCGGAAGCCTTGAAAAAGTTTAACTTATTGGGTGATTCCCTTCACGTGCAAAGCCCTGCGTGGGCGTTGTGCGAGAACCTGTAACCTTTGCTGAAGAACTCTGTTGCCAGGATAGGGACTCTGTTCCACCATCTAGTGGACAAGAAATTGAAAGCACACAGACACACCCCAAGTCCTACCCATATCAGAACATCGCTATGGTTCCCCATTACCCCTCCTTTCCCCCCATTCTATAGCGGCATCTTACAATTACTTTCTTGGATTTTTATTTTATTTTTGCTATTCCTTCCTCTAAAAAAATAAGAACACAACGCACGTTGGAGTTTCAGAGGACAGCATTTAGGATACAAAAAGTAAAAGCGACAGCAGTTGAAAGCGTTGCTGCTGGCAGACATAGTTAAGGACCTCAACATGTCCGGCCTGAACTTTTCTTTCAGCAAGTGTTTATTGCGATACAAATGTGTGCATGCCAGAACTGTGCCCTATGATAAAGATTCGAATAATAATAGAGATTTTAAAAAGCTACTATTTACTGAGCACTTTAGTTGTTAGGAGCTGTGCATGCATTACTTCACTTAATCTTTACAATCTACAAGACAATTCAATTAAGTTTATACTTTTGTTTCTAATATTTGCTGCGTGGGCGAAGACAGTCATAATCCCTGCCCTAACAGAGTCTTTGGTCTAGTGGAGCAGATAAGTGATCGGACAATTGCAATTCTGTATGACCACTGCTATTGTAGAAGAAGTAAGGTGTGGTTGGAAGACATTAGAAGCCACCTCAACCTCTGAGAAGATGGAGAAAGCTTCTTTCTCACTGAAAATGGCCTGTCTTTATCAACCCTTGCTGACTTCTACTCATCCTTTAGGTGGTTTAGGTTTCAATTTAGCCCTCATTTCCTCTAGGAAGCTTTCTCCACCCATCCCTACTAGGAAGCGTTTTGCAAATTCGGCCTCCTTCCCACTAATTCACACATTCGTAGTAGCCTCAGATCTTCTTGGCCTCGTTTTTTCTTCTCGCCACAGCTACTGGGACCACTGCCACTCAGGCTGTCACTAGCTACACACAGGTGTAGCTCGTCCGTGGGCCTGCCTGGAGCTTGCAGTGCGGACTGCTTGCTTTCTGATACCTGGGACTTCTCTGATCCTTGTGGGTAACCATTGAGCACTCAACATTTGCAACTTAGAAGTGGGGGACTTAATCTCTACAGGCCCAAGCTTGATCAGTGGGGGCTGGAGCTGATGAACAAACGATTCCCCTTATTGACCCTGGACAGTGTTCATACTCATTTCATAAGACTAATCAGAATGTCCTCTGTGATCCAGAACCAGTTGTTCACAACAGAGACCAACTTGATAGCACATTCTTGTATTGGCTTTCCATCCTTCTCTACATCATTCTCCTTGTTCATGGCTACTGCTACTTGGCAACCCATTCCTGAGTAAATTACTCTCATGCAGAGCTCTGTCTCATGTTCTGCTTTCAGGCAAACACTAGGAAAGATAGATAGATCAGGATTAGCCCTGGAAAATGGACCATTAGGATGGGATTTAGGAACTGAGTAACTCAACAGTCAGATGGCAATGAAGATCCCACTACTAATGGGAAATGGGGTGGTGATAACCATTGGAACACAGCTCTACGATTATCATATGAGGTTCATTGGGCATAGGTACAGGTGGAAAATGAAGGGTTGACTCATATACTTTCTGTTATACTTGAATGGTATGGTGGCAGTGGTAATTATAAGGATGACTGGATTTTTATTGATTTCTTTGAATTCTTTGAAATAAGGAAAACGACTGGCTCAGGTCAGCCAAAATCGATTCAAGGCACATGGTAAATGCCAAGGGCCTCTATCAGCATTTGAGGAGATCATCATTTTCTGCTGCATAGGTGCAAAGGAGAATGAAGACACAGCCTCTTTGGGTGTCCTGAGTTAGGGCCCTGGTTGAAAACAGTTAAATCCTGAAACCAGGAATATAGACATTTGGGTAAATGATTCTGGGAATCTTGAATTCTCAGATTTCCCTGAACTCTCCACACTGGCAGAAGCAGTCCCATTCCCTTTGCTAAAAGAGAGCATCCTCCTATTGCCTGAAGAGCCTGCAAAGACTTAGAGACCCTCATATCAGGAAGGCAACTCACAAGACGACACTTGTCCTCTTCAGGATCCAGCCCTGCCACCACTCACCATCTCCATGCCAGTGAGGTCAGGCCAGGTCAGGTCTCAGACATCTTCTGAGCACAGAAATATAATCCTTGCTCTGGGAGGAAATGGTTTACAGAAAGTGCAGGTCCCACGTTATATATACTAAAAGGAACTGGGGGAACACATGTAGGAGTGAATCTTGAGAGCGTTGAACTGGTAGGGAGAATAAAATAAGGCTGCATAAGGATTTATTGACATGGGAACACTCACTCATGCCTTGAGGTTCAACATTCTAGTGAGAACACCTGGCGTTGGTCCTCGTCTGCTGCTGGGATGTTTCCTTGAAGCCTGAATGTGATAATGGCCAATAGGAAAATGAGGTAGACATGCTGAAATTGCTTTGGCAGAGTATTAAGGAAGATGTCAGAAGGCTCACAGAGATGGGAATGTTAGAGTAGATACCTGTGATATCTAGAACCTAGCATCTGACTTTGCTCCCCAGGAGGATTCATAGGACATTCCCTTCAGTAAGACAAGAAGGAATTCACTGGTGAGGAAGAGGCCAGCATCTGTGAAAAAACTTGATGTCTGTCCTCCACAGGTGAGAGTTATTAACAGGAGTTGCTGTTGTGGAACTAGTCTCCCCAGTATCAGTGCGGTTATGAGATTTCTCAATGACAGAGCCCATGTAGCAATACAAAACTATCAAAGGCAAGATGGTTGTAATTACTGAAATGGGCAGAAGTCTGTAGTAGCAATCAGGTTGCCTTGACCTGCAGGAATTTGTGCCAATAGCTAATAAGTCATGGTGTTTTGAGGGATGAGATAAATGGACAGCTGATTGGGTGATTACTTGATTGTGTGTGTGTGTGTGTGTGTGTGTGTGTGTATAACAAAGAAAAGTGATCTAGTGAGTGGAATACTAACATCAGCTATCACAATGGAAAATCCAGATCCTTCATCCAATTTCTGGATTTATTTAATTTCAACAGACCCAGATACCAAGTGTTCAAAGGGAGGGTGAGTGCCCTTGAGGAAGGACTCTGTAATGCCATAAGAATAGTTACAAACATTCTCCCTATCTTTCCACAAAGGGCCTTATGGCCGTTCACCAGGGCCACCAGAGGACAAAGTAAAAGAGTTCCACAGAACTTAACTACCACCTCTTTGGGCTCCTCATTCCTGGATCATCAAGCAAAAGAGAATTAATATGTTAGTATATTTGCAAGACTAACCTACACTTATTAACACGAAGAGCCTGGGTCACTGCCCTATAATGGAAGCAGGGAGGAATATCCGTCGGCTTGATTGATGCATCTCCCGGTGATAATGGTGAATCAGCATTTACAGCAACTATGCCCTGATGAAGGCAAAGCAAATCAACCTAGAGGAAGAAGGTCTGGATCTCCCTACCAGGCAAACAACCTTAGATCAGCTGAGATGCTGGCCACGGGTGAGAGAAATTTAGAATCGCTAGGGGAGAAGAGAGCTGATGACTATAAACAACGCTTTGGGACCAGCTGGGGCAGCAGGGATGGTAGCTAGTTCCCAAACCCTCTTGCAGAAGTTGTGACTGGCTAGCACCTTGCAGTAACAGATAGGAGTTAATGGAGAGAAAATGTGGATCTGAGTAGTGCAAAGGTTCTAGTGCATCAGTGACCACTTTGTGCATCACTTAAAATTCTCTTGGCCCTGCATTCAACTGAAGTCAGTTTCTACAACCAGTTCTCATAGACTTTGACCAGCTTTCTGCAGGTGCAACTGGGGAGTGCCTCACCTCTGGCCAAGGTATGAGCCTCCGCTTCCTTCCCTGGACATTTTCTGGCAAGAAGTGCAGGTGTGGAATGCCCACTGAACTGCCACACATATGCAACCTACACGTGGGTATGTGGTAGTCAAAGTCCAAGGGCCACTAAATCCATGGGGGATGGAAGCCCATTGAAAAATCCTTGTCCTTTTCTTCTCTTTTTTTTTTTTTTTTGGGTGTGCCACTCAGCTTGCAGTATTAGTTCGCGATCAGGGATCGAACCTGGGCCCCCTGCAGTGGAAGTGCAGAGTCCTAACCACTAGACCTCCAGGGAATTCTCCCTTCTCCTGTTTATTTCATGGATTTCATTGCGGCCTCTTAAAAGGCCTGTGGAATCCGGCATAGGTTGGCCATAATCATTTTGATAATGCATCCTTATTCCAGCTCTTCCTTTTTTCCTCTTTTTATTCCCCTGTTCATTGTTCCTGCCCTCTGGGGTCATATTCCCAGATAAATTACCTGTGTGGAAGCTTTTTCGGGAGGAGCTCAGGTCTAGACAGTAATCTTATTAATGAAGTTGAAGTAATAAATAAGTCCAAATAATTCAGGTCTTAATATGCAATTATGCTGCCTTATTCATAAATACAGAGATTTAGGAAGAGTGATGGTTTTGTAAATTAAAATAATTGTTTCAATTTTATCCAAACTTTATTCCATTCCATTTGAGAGCTAGTAGTCACAGTAGTAAGTTTTTATATCATTAAAATGTTCTTTCTATGCACACATACATTCAGAGATTTATAGACTGAATAAAAGGGCTTTCTTATGCTTTGAAGTGGTAGGAAATTGTCTAACACTCTTTCTGTATTGTTGAATAATTGATACTATTACATTCTCAAAGTAAATAAATATGAAAAGAAGGGAAAGGATCTTCACTAAAAGGTAAATGGAATTTGTGGCATTATTTCTGTTGGTATTTGTAATGTCAGTTTACATTTTCACCATCAGAGGTCATGAAAGAACAATGTTGAACAGAAAATTTAAGCTTTGTTGAAAAAAACTTAAGTTTGAAATCTGACCTGTAACATTCTTAGGAGGCTTTTTACAAAGGAAAAACCACAATCTACTTAATGTCATTTGTGAAGGAAGAAAAATATTTTTTAACAATAAAATTATCCACTAGGTTACAAAAACATGAGGCTCTATTTGCCTTTGGTGGTCTCAATTTTTAGTTTAAGAATAAAATTTTAAATGCAAAATGTTGGTGACTACTTGTCTTGGGAATATATAATTTTTAATTTCACCTGGGTTTGTGGGGTCTATAATTGACAAAAGGTATTCCATTTATTAAAAAAAGAAACGAAATAAAATTAAAACTTAGAAGTGTTAAGGAATACATTTCTTAGTGCACATAGCATCTACTTCATAAAGCATAGTAAAGTGTGTCTCATAAACTTTTCACCTGAGAAACTGACATTGAAAAATGTATCAAATATCTTAGTGATAATAAATTTTATTTTAAATATCTACTATCGATATGTGTTTTGTCTGTCATAGGTAGTACATGTTGATTTAACACGTTTCTTTTTGTTTGTTTGTTTTTAACATCTTTATTGGAGTTTAACTGCTTTACAATGGTGTGTTAGCTTCTGCTTTATAACAAAGTGAATCAGTTATACATATACATATGTCCCCATATCTCTTCCCTCTTGCGTCTCCCTTCCTCCCACGCTCCCTATCCCACCCCTCTAGGTGGTCACAAAGCACCGAGCTGATCTCCCTGTGCTATGCGGCTGCTTCCCACCAGCTATCTATTTTACGTTTGGTAGTGTATATATGTCCATGCCACTCTCTCACTTTGTCCCAGCTTACCCTTCCCCCTCCCCATATCCTCAAGTCCATTCTCTAGTAGGTCTGCATCTTTATTCCCATCTTTCCCCCAGGTTCTTCATGACCATTTTTTTTTGTTGTTTTTTAGATTCCATATATATGTGTTAGCATACAGTATTTGTTTTTCTCTTTCTGACTTACTTCACTCTGTATGACAGACTCTATATCCTGAGAAAACCATAATTCAGTAAGAGTCATGTTCCACCAGCCATGTTGATTGCAGCTCTATTTACAATAACCAGGACATGGAAGCAACCTAAGTGTCCATCAACAGATAAATGGATAAAGAAGATGTGGCACATATATACAGTGGAATATTACTCAGCCATAAAAAGAAACGAAATTGAGTTATTTGTAGTGAGGTGGATGGATCTTTTTTTTTTTTTTTTTTTGGTGGCACTGAACAGCCTGTGGGATCTTAGTTCCCTGACCAGGGATTGAACCTGTGCCCGTTGCATTGGAAGCATGGAGTCTTAACCACTGGACCACCAGGAAAGTCCCTAAAACCTTTCTTGCTCTATTAGAAATGCAAAAAACCAATAAGTTAAAATAATTTTCATTGGCATTATAAAACACACAAGTCATCAGTTGTCATTGCCCTTTTTGGGGAGTAATAATAATGAAAAACCTCCTTGTAAAATGATTTTTTTTTTTTTTTTTTTTTTTGGCTGTGTTGGGTCTTCGTCTCTGTGCAAGGGCTTTCTCTACTTGTGGCAAGCGGGGGCCACTCTTCATCGCGGTGCGCGGGCCTCTCACTATCGTGGCCTCTCTTGTTGCGGAGCACAGGCTCCAGACACGCAGGTTCAGTAGTTGTGGCTCACAGGCCTAGTTGCTCCGCGGCATGTGGGATCTTCCCAGACCAGGGCTCGAACCCGTGTCCCCTGCATTGGCAGGCAGATTCTCAACACTGCACCACCAGAGAAGCCCCAAAATGATTGTTAATATTTTTGCATTGGCATAGTTTTATATGTTTTCAAAAATTCTGTGGCACATGAAATAAGTGAATCACAAAAAGACAAATACTGTGTGAATCCATTTCTATGAAATATCTAGTAGACAAGTTCATATAGACAGAATGTAAAATGGTGGGTCTGTGGATTATTTAATGGGTATGGGATTTCAGTTTTTCAAGATTTGAAAAGAGTTCTGAAGGTTGTACAACAATATTCATGTACTTACTACTGAACTGTACACTTCAAATGGTTAAGATGGTAAATTTCATGTGTATTTTACCACTATTAAAAAAATGGGGACTAAAAAATACTGTGGCACATGAGTTGACATTGGACAATCAAAATCCTGGTTGAGAAAAATTGTATTTGACTTACACAAGAAATTTAGATTAAAACATGACACCATCCATCCCAAATTCCTCATTCATCCAACAAATACAACAATAGAATCTACACCATAGCGTTGTGAAGAATAAATGAGTTAAAATATATAAAGATTTTCATCAGTGATTGTACGTCATAATGCTCAATGCACGTTAGCTGTCGTGTTGTTTTGCATGAAGCATGTCATACGGTGTATGCGGTCAACGATGATTTGATACCTATTATTATCACCATTATTATTAATTCCATTTTTCCAATCTAGTGTATAAAAAGACATTTTTCATTTGTCTCTTGGAGCCCCAGAGGCATCAGAACTATCAAAAAGCCTTAAAAGTAATAAAACCACAAGTCTGTGACTAACAGAGGAATTCATTTTTGCGAATTATTTGTTTAAACAACCAAAGCTTTGTCTTCACTAATGTCCATACAATTGTTCCTCCCCTCATTTTTGTCCTCTTTTTTGAGTCAGTTCTCTCTTACTGGGTTTAATCTCTGATCTTCTAGTGGCTCTCAAATTCTGGAAGCCTCCATACTGCTTATATCTGAAATCGTCTTTATATACGATGACCATCTGTGTGTGGTGGCCGGGGGAGGCCGATTAGAATCTGGAGCTTCAGAAATCTTCACCACAGATTTTATTATTTTAATTCATGCTCCTTTCTTGATAATAATAATTATTTTAAAGTCATTTTTTGGGTTTAAAAAAAAATTTTGTTTTTAGATTTTTTTTGATGCTCACACTTGCTTGATTCATTATTAAATTTAGCATCCATCAATTTTAACATGAAAATAGATTCTGCTACTTGTGTGAATACTGATGTGTTCTGTTAGTTGAGAAATATTATACTATGTTTTTTGTTTGTTTGGGTTATATAATCAATCTTAAGAGGAAAAATATAACAATATTTGATATGAAATGGGGGAAATTTTTGATTTTTCTTCTTGAAGTCCTTCTTTGAAGAACTCCTTTGTCCAGAAAGCCAAAGCACACGTACCACTTTCTGGTCACCATATAAATCTCACAAGGTTTCTGTAAAAGAAAAAATATATATAAAGAGACTGTTTCTACAATTCCACCAAACCTTTCACCAATGCTTCTAACAAGTTCCAAAATGAATTTCATATCCATCCCCTCCCTTGTTTGCTCTCTGCAGGAGCTTTTATGAGCAATGAACTGGTTCTCATGGTGAAAGCCAAAGGAAGACAAATCCTGAATAATCCACCATCTGCATTGTTCCACATTCCATAATCAACGATATTGAGAGTAGCATTAGTTCTATAACACCACCACCTTATTAAAGGAATCCATTTAACTTTGGGAAAACTGCATAAGGAGGAAAAGAACATCCAATTTAGCTTTATTTCATGCTCACACCCAAGCCTTTAGTGACCTTCTGATACTTCAAGTTGGAAACAATAGTTCTTCTTTGCTTATATTTCTAGTAGAAAAGTTATTTATGTTTTAAAATATTTATTTACTTACTTACTTATTGAATACTTGTTCTTTCTCTTTCTCCTACCAGATCATAAAGTCATTGAGGGTGGCTGTTGTGTTATGAATTTTTGTATCATACCAATGTTTTGCACAAGTAGGTGTAGAATAGCTAGTTGTTGAAACTATTGGCTTTATTGTCTCTTGGTTCCATTCTATTGTCTAATGGTTTAAGTTGTAACTAAAAACTTTTCTAAAATGACTGTCATATGTATGGAGGTAATGCTGTCCCCCCGCCCTTCTAGCCCACTCTTGTGTATTAGATAGAGAGATTGTCCTTTAGCCTGAGCATGGGCAAGCACATTATTTCTAGGTAGGAGTAATTACAATTACACTATAAATGTAGTGATCCATTATTACTTTCTCTAATTTCAGAGACAGCAATGAAAACCAAATGTCCAGGCACAATGAGAGATGTGGGAACTGCAAAATCTCTTCTATCAGCTCAGCAGTTGCTCAGAGTCATCCCACATGTTCTGTACCCTCCCAGGGTCTAGTAAATGGATGAATAAGTTGCTTCTCTTAATCTGGATAAATATCGCATCAATGGAAAAATTCTTTCATTTTGTGTCTTAATTCTGAGAGACTTGGAATAAATGAAAAATCTGGACTAATTGCTTACTGCTCCATAAGAGTGTTCCTCAGAGTCCTAAGAGTGAGGATGACCATTGGTGATGACCTTTGGAATAAGGTACCCGGTCCCAATGTCTTTGAAAAGTCTGAATAAGCTTTGCTATTTTTTACCACATTTTTCTCATAAGTTAATGTAAAAAGTTAAAGTAACTTCAGCAGTTTTATTTCCTTCCTCTTATAAAAATACACTAAGTCCCCTACATACAAACAAGTTCTGTTCCAAGAGCACATTCATAAGTCCAATTTGTTCGTAAGTCCTACAAAGTTAGCCTAGGTACCCAACTAACACAATCGGCTATATAGTACTGTACTGTAATAGGTTTATAATACTTTTCACACAAATAATACATAAAAAACAAACAAACACAAAATACAGAAAACATTTTAAATCTTACAGTACAGTACCTTCAAAAGTACAGTAGTACAGTACAACAGCTGGCATACAGGGGCATGTTCACATCTTTGAAAGTTCGCAACTTGAAGTTTCGTATGTAGGGGACTTACTGTAAACACATTTAGGCTGTTCACCTACTCTGAGAAGCTATTTTCTAGTACGTCGGTAAAGATGCAGCATTTATGCTCCCCTTCCTTTTTCTCCACTGTGAAGAGGGGTGTTAATGCTTTATTTTTCTTAAAAAAAAAAAAAAAGAGTAAAACTCATGGGATGATGACCATTTCAAGGTTGTTTCTGATTTCTTGATACTATTTTAAAAGGAGACACATTTGAGTTCATTTTAGTTGAAATTGACACTGCAAGAAATAAAGAAGAAATAAAGTCACATATTCACAAAAACATACTTTTTGTGTAAATCTAAGAAGAGGTCCTAGGCTGACTAGGGTGGAAGGCCTCTCATGAGAGTCCCAGATATGATTTTAACTGTGGAGGTAGACCCTGTATAGACCTTGAAAATGTCACCATCACAAATACACTTTGTTTGAAACCAAACATCCGGCAACATGGCAGACAAATGGCCAAGACATCTACCATCAAGGAGGATGAAACTGGACGGTCTGAGGACTCCCAGCCCTACGCAGCACAGCCAAAGCCTGGTGAATCACAGGGGTAGAGAGGCAGGGCTGGCAGGGTGAGCAGGAAATGGAGTGAAAACCAATTACAGGCAGGCTACTGAGAAGGTAGCATCTGACATTAGAAGAGAAGTATATGTTTTTGGCTCAGATCAACAGTCATTTAAAGTCTGGGTAACAACCAGAATATACTACTAAGCTGAATTTGTTTTACATTTTCAGTTCTGGCAACTCTTCAAGAACAAAAGACTATTTTCTTTTCCATTTCTTTATAAATTTTGAAAAGTTCTCTAATCTTTAAAGACTGAAATCAGAGGATAGGATAGTATTTCAAATATCAAATTTAGAACTTATAATTTGAATTTTGTTAAATACATATACATATGACCTCATAGAAAAAAATGCATAGGCCATTCATGAAAGTTGTCTGGGCTGGGGGACATATTTGATTAATTTTCTAGGTATTTTATTATATTTTTCTAATTATCTGTATTGGAAGTATAGTCTTTTTTTTTTAAGTTTGAAAAAAGAGGGAAAGTACAAAGTAAAATATGAAACATGCAAGTATGCATTACTCTTGTTTATATTTTGTGAATGTTTTGATTGAGATTTTTTGGTAAGGAAAATTATCAGATAAAATTAAAGTTCCTGTTTAATTTATATTTAAAAATACATTTTTCATTAAAAAAACAATCAAGGCTTTAATCTTCTGAGAAGTTACTGTAAACATGGTTGCATTTCCCATGTTTATGCCTCTTCCATGGGCAGTTCCTAATGTGAGAGTTTTATATTTTAAAAAATCCACAGAAGACCGAAGAATCAGTTAACTTTTAAGGGTATTTATAGTTTAAATGAAAATAAAGTAAGTTATTGTATGTTTGTAATAAAGATTTCATGTTGTGCAAGGGGTCCAAATTAATAATGCTCTAATAGCAAAATAAATAAATATTAAACTAGGACTGGTGGATATGAGGGTTGAAACTTGTAACAAACTTCCTCCTACCATTGTTGTTTATCTAGGTCACGGTGAATCTAAGCATTTCCTCTTAAAGCTGGAGACTCACGTATTATTTGATTTCTTGGCATTCTGGACCAAAGACGGAGCCCCAGGGTAAAGAAGAGAATGCAGTTTAGAGACAGAGGTAGGGAAAGGACAAACAATACATGTTAATAGTTTCATAAGAATACTGCTCACACCTACATTGGCCCAACATATTATGACAGAACCCAAGCAAGATCATTTGGAATAAAAAGGCTCTCAAAAACCAAGGTCAAGAAATTCTATCAAAATAAATTTCAGAGGACTGCTGGAGTGCCAAATCTTCCCAAGCACACTGATGAAAGCCGTAAGCTGTGAAATGAAAAAAATAAGTTTACAGATGTGTAAAAACAGTATCTCACCCAGTCTCACGACAAGAGAATAATTACATTTCCCCCGAATTTATGTATACTTATTCCTCACACAATTTTCCCATTTCAGCTATGGTATCATTTCTTTTTCCAGTTAGCTATTTAGGTTAATTTCCTTTTGGCAAAGGAAAATGGTGCATGTTGGTGGAATAATCACCATGGTTTTTGACGACTATCTCTAAAATGCCTGAAGAACAATAGTTCCCTGTTCCTCCAAGAGACATTCAGCTGATAAATGACATTCAGCTTGTTGAAGAAACATGTTACTTTCAGGCTAGCATCTAAGTGGATACCAAGTAGAATATCTCATTCCTAAAAAAATGTACATTATTCAAAAATGCTTTCTGTTACCTTTCAGATAATATTAATAGTATAAAGAATATGTTATCTTCTAGTTATGTTATTGATCAAAAAATTTAATACTTAGTATGAAGTTTATTGCCTTTAGAAATTTAATAGCTATACTATATGCTGAAATTTATCAAATTTTATATTGTTATACTGACATACTGTGCAACATTGAAGAGTTAAAAGAGGGCTTCCCTGGTGGCACAGTGGTTTAGAATCCACCTGCCAATGTTGGGGACACGGGTTCAAGCCCTGGTCCGGGAAGATCCCACATGCTGCGGAGCAACTAAGCCCGTGCGCCACAACTACTGAGCCTGTGCTCTAGAGCCCGTGAGCCACAACTACTGAGCCCTCGCGCCTAGAGCCTGTGCTCCGCAGCAAGAGAAGCCACCGCAATGAGAAGCCCGTGCACCACAATGAAGAGTAGCCCCCGCTCGCCGCAACTAGAGAAAGCCTGCGCACAGCAATGAAGACCCAGCACAGCCAAAAAAAAAAAAAAAAAGACCCAATGCCTTCTTTAAAAAAAACAAAAAAAGTTAAAAGAATTTTATCTCATTTGCAATCTGAAATCTAGGTAGAGAAAATGGTTTCTTTACAGTCTTTATAACACAGGGAAGACAATATAAATTTTAGTGTATGAGTCCTACCCAACAGGATTTGATTACTTTTGAAATTACTTTACCCTTCACCTATGAAATAATGGAAAACTTTTCACAGTTTCTATACTACCCAGATTATAACTAGTTTAGGCAATAAAACAACTGCACATAAGTTTTGGTACAGCTGTAACCTTTGTATTATGCCAAAGACCACACCGTAATGAATGTTAGAGCTGAGAACCGAGTTGAGAAGTGCTGATTATGAGGCTGATGGGCAATGTTCATGCCAGGAGTGCCTTCCAGCTTGCAATTGTCTTGTAAAATTCTGGGAACTGTCAGTTTCTGGGCAAGGGGAAGATGGTGCCTCTACTATTGGCAGTCAAGGCCAGTGTCTCCTAGGGATCACCCATAGACTCCAAAACATTCTCCTTAGGGGAGCCACAACAATTAACAAACTTTACTGAGAACATATCTTGTCCCAGGCACAATGCCTGGCTCTGAAGGCACAGACATCAAGACATAGTCCCTGCCATGAGGAACTCACTGTTGAGATGGGACATTGAATTGTGAAATGACATAATAATGACAACACCTTGTGAGAAGTGCTCCAATTAAGTGTGATGACCACAAACAAAAGAAGCGCCAGCTCTGCCTGAAGACACCAGCCAGTGCTTCACAGAGGAGGTGACATTAGACCAGGGGTAGATAGGTGCTCCCTTATTAGAAAACAGGGAATCATCTTTTCAATATTGAGAACAGCATTTTTTAAAAAATTTTTTTTAACACCTTTATTGGAGTATAATTGCTTTACAATGGTGTGTTAGTTTCTGCTTTATAACAAAGTGAATCAGTTATACATATACATATGTTCCCATATCTCTTCCCTCTTGCATCTCCCTCCCTCCCACCTCCCTATCCCACCCCTCTAGGTGGTCACAAAGCACAGAGCTGATCTCCCTGTGCTATGCGGTTGCTTCCCACTAGCTATCTATTTTATGTTGGTAGTGTATATATGTCCATGCCACTCTCTCACTTTGTCACATCTTACCCTTCCCCCTCCCCATATCCTCAACACTTTTAAAGAGGCAAAGGGAACAGGTCTCCTTTGGAGAAGGTTGCACAGCCCAACTAGCTGAAGCATGGATTGTACTTCTGTCGATTTTTTTGTTGTCTAGCATCTGATTCCACTTTTTATGGCCAGCCTCTCCCTATGACACTGAAAAATCTGCCTCTTGTTTTTGCAGCCTTTCCCACTTCCGCCCTTCTTGGCAAGGAATGGATAGCTAACTTAGGCGCTGCCAGTAGGATGGAGCAAGAGAAGCAGAAACACAAATTGCGTGGAGAATCCTTCTGGTGTTAACAGCATCACTGGGGTTCCAGTTTCCAGCGGCAGTGGCTGTGGGGCAGTGCCACGCCCAGTGTCTAGAGAGAGCTGCAGTGGAGGTTCAAAGCCCAGGACTACTGTTCTGTGGTGGCAGTAGTGGCAGTCTCTCCTCTCTTGGTTGTCTAGTTTGCTTTGGGCTGTGGTTTTTCTGCTTTCCCTCCCTTTCTTTCTGCCTTTTCTGAGTCTGGTTCTTCAACCCTTCCAAAATTTTTGTGAGCTCCTCAGTATATCCTGTAATAAATTCCTTTCCTGTTTTATCGGCCATAATTCTTGCAACTAAATGACCCTGTTTAGGTCAATAGCACTCATGTTTGAGTTAGGAAGGTTAGGGTAGAGTGTGAAGGGTCTCATATGTCATGCCAAATATTTTTTTTCACATTGAAGACTTTAAAATAGGGAATGTTATGATCATATTTGTATTTTAAAAAGATAGTTCTGTTGTCCATGTCGAGATTGGTAGGAAGGATGGAGACAAGGAGTCCAGGTAGAAGACTATTGTGATGGTCAGGTGAGCGATAATAAGGGCTTTAAAAGAAAGGGGCAGTGAGGAAGACAGAGGGAAAGAGGATTTGAGAGATTTTCCAGAAGCTAAATGTATTGGTTTCCTGACTTGTGGAGTCAGGTGGAGGGAGAAGTTGATGATGGCTTTGAGGCTTCTAGCTTGGATGAATGGATGGGTACATAGGTGCTGGGGCCATTGACTAGGTAAGCTAAAGAGGGTTGGATATATGTTGAATTATGGAATGTAAGGTGCAGTTGGAGATATCCAGTAGGCAGTCACATATGTAGAACTGAATTTGAGCAGAGAAGTAAGGGATGGAATGATATGGATGACTTTTAGGTGTTCAGAGTAGATGAAGCACCTTTGAGAGTTATAGGTAAGTAAATAGCTGGGTCAAGAAAATATCCTTGGGAATATCAACAGCAACCACTCTCTCTTGCAACCATTTCCTGTCATTTTGTTGTATAACTTGCGGAAGGGAAATCAAACTCAATTTTAATTGGAAAAAAGAGAGGTACTATGGTTTAGATTTGTAATTTACATGTTTAAAGCAGCAGAATATTTTTCAAATGACATATTGCGTGGAATCCCAGTTTATAAAACATTAGAAAATAGAGAGGCTCTGGCTGAAATAGGCATAGAGGCCAGAAGTCCCACCTGTTTGGTCTCCTCCTCAATTCCCAAGATGGGCCTTGAGGCCCCTCCTGAGAATCCCAAGGCTCCAGGTGTAATGGACATCTGTATGTCGACATATGTGGGTCTGTAACCATAGATCCACAGCCTCTCTCCAAAGTGTCCCCCAGTTCCTTTCTTGTGCTCCCCAGTGGGTTTACCTTGTTTCTCTTTTGCCTCCCCGGCTCCTGTTGCCTCTGGTAGCTGCTGGCAGTGCCATGTGGGGAGCTGTACCTGCCACTGCTACCAGGAAATCACCAATGTCCACACCAGGGGCACTGTCTCAGGGCACTCTCCAAGTTCCTTAAGCTGGGCCCCAGAACAGTGTGGGGTGTCCAACAGGGGGCCGTAAGGGTCTTCCCTCTCATGCTCTGACATACCTTTCTCCACAACCCAAAGCACATTTGAACAGTTCCATCTGCTTACAGCTATTGCCTTTTTAAAAAATCCAGTCTGCTGGTCCAGATGGGAACAGATAACCATCCCATCCCATCCATCTATAACTTCTTTTACTGTCTCTCACCCTCATAAAAAAAAAGAAACAAAAGCAAATAAATGAAGTCAAACAGATATGTTTGTAAAGGTGTGTGCTTGTGTGTGTATGCATATGTATGAATGTGTGTGCGGAGAGTGGGATGGTATCTAAACCATCAGTATCCAGTCAAAAATGCCCGGCTACACATGGAACACTGCTAACAAACCACTAGACTGTTTTGGAAAGAGCAATGGCTTTGTCAGTAGAACGAGGCCTACTTATTTAAGCTATTTAGAGCTGTGTGGCTTGGGCTTTAAGTTACTTCACCTCCTTAAGAATTCTTTTTTCTATCAGTAAGATGGGAATAACAGTAATACTTATTTCTCAGGGCTGTTAAAATACAAGATAGTGTTGGTAATATACTTGGCTCTGCTAGGCGCTTGGCAAATAATTAAGAGAAATAGGTCTGAACTATTTTCCTAGACATTTAACATGGGCGTACTTATCAAATGCCCTTTGAAGTGGGATTCCACTTTGTTCTCTTTGACTTTTTCATTCAAAACCGACTTCTCCTATATGTGTGCACATATGTATTACAGAAGAGATATGTGCTTATACACAGATGAGAGAGACATTGAGTATGTGAAGTCATTTAACGTATATGGGGAACTATGTCTTTTCTTTATTATGGAGATATGTATTTTTTAAAACTTTGTATGTACAAGATCCCATTTCAAAATGACTTGAACTGCATAGATATTGTCAAGATATTCCCAACTTATAATCTGTGAGCGAGGGTAGACCTATGGAAATATTGTGCAAAAGTGTTGGTGCCTTTTGCCTCCAAACGCCTAGCAGGGTTGGAACAAACTGTGATGATTTAAAAGCATTTTCCAGCAAAACAAGCTTTGGGGATGAAAATAAGCACTAGGGCTACTGGACAAGGCAAAATAATGCAGATATTGACCGTTTTCAGTTTTGTAAAGTAGTATTTTGTCCGTTGCTTGTGGCCTTTTTGTACCATATTCTCTTCTCTTTGTCCCTTTATATCAGACACAAAGTTCCTGAAAGAGATTTCCTGCTCCTTGCGAATCCACTCATCCTTTCTTCCTCTTAAACAAAACTTTGCATGGAATAGCTAGTAAAAGAAGCCTTCCGTTTTGCAGATAATGGCTTAAATTTTCTACTTCTTTATTTGCAAAGTTTTAGATTGGAAAATAATTTTAAGAGTGAGAGGGAAAAGAAAACGTTATCATCAAAGCTAACAAAAAGTTTTGTGTTTCTTATACTGTATTCCCCATTTAAAATCTATCATCCCAAAAGAGACCAATTCGACCCAGGCTGTTCACACATTCATTCCTTCATTTATTTATTCAACAAATATTTTGTGAGCACCAGTGACTGATAAGCTCTGGAGAAGAGCTGTGAATAGGGTAGCGATGTTCTCGCCCTGAGCAGAGCTTAAATATAGTCAGAAGTAGAAAAAGTTTTGCAAAAACCACACAGAGAACCCAGAATCTCCGCCGACCTTTTTTTTTTTTTAATTTTTTTAATTAATTAATTAATTTATTTATTTATGGCTGTGTTGGGTCTTCGTTTCTGTGTGAGGGCTTTCTCTAGTTGCGGCAAGCGGGGACCACTCTTCATCGCGGTGCGCGGGCCTCTCACTATCGTGGCCTCTCCCGTTGCGGAGCACAGGCTCCAGACGCGCAGGCTCAGCAATTGTGGCTCACGGGCTTAGTCGCTCCGCGGCATGTGGGATCTTCCCAGACCAGGGCTCGAACCCGTGTGCCCTGCATTGGCAGGCAGATTCTCAACCACTGCGCCACCAGGGAAGCCCCTCCGCCGACCATTTTTGTGATCCAGTATGGAAAACTCAAAAGACACTGGGAATGATCCTGTTCCCATATGCCGCTGGTCCTACTCATCACTCCCCTACGACCCATTTAAGTCAGTTTTATTATTCTGACTTATCAATTGGGACTTAGCTCAGCTATATGAAACAATTTGGCAAATCTGATGATTGAACTCATTTATATTTATATGTTATTATATATTATACTTAAGATGGATTATTTATTAAAATTTCCATGTCGTATGTAAATGCTTTCTGATAACAATGTCACTTTTCAGTGTTATCTTGGAGAGTCTAACTTTTTTTATTGCTTAGCTTTGTCAGGCGAGATTATCACTGTGAACACGACAAAGAAAGCAGTTTGAACAAAGTTCTTAATTCACCACTGTTCGTTTGCTTTTAGTTCAGTTTGAAACCGTTAACCTTTACAAAAAGACAACTAGGAATATGGCTAAATATTTATTTTCATAATCTCTAGTTTCACATATTTTTGTAAGTTCAAAACTGAAATCCTATATCTCCTCTTACGCCCTAGCAGAGTTAATGGTACAAACTCCTTTTTTGAACTTTTTCCCCTGACTTAGTCTCTTAATGCTTTATGGCTCTGAAAAATAACACATGAAAAGGCAAAGCCAGATATATTTTATCTTTCACGTATGACAGATGTTCCCTCACCCGTGTTTCATGGGCATAATCCGTCTTTCAAAAACACAGAGGTGGATGTTTCTGCCAGCAAAGCCTCCTGAAAAGAGGACTGCTTGTCTTGATTAGCAAATCCTTCATAATGAGCCTTAGGGCCACACACTATTCAGGTTTCTGGATGAGATTCGACAAGGAGTGGTAAAAGAATCAGCATGAGACTACAGTGTAGAAGGTGGCTGGAAGTGGACTAATGGTGACAGTGGCCACTCAGATAGAACACTTTCCATTGGTGCTACTTTAAATTTACTCCACTAGCTGTTGTTTTGTTTTTGTTTTTTTTTCAATATTAGATACAGAAAGGTGAAGGCTAATCATGACTTAAGGGCAATTTCGTTTTTACACAGAAGCAGAGGTGTTCACATGAATAGTGTTAATGGACAAATAAGAAAAATATAAGTCTATTGAATATGAGCATCCAAAAAACCAGAGGCTGTAGCTACCAAACTGGTATCAGATACCAGTTTGCTTTAATCATCCCAGACGGACAGAGATACGCTCTCTTCTGGTTGAGCCGGATCCTATCTCCTTATAATGCTGGCAGATAGAGCAGCTTTGCCTTTCAGATTTTTCACCCAGTTATTTTTAGTTCTTCTGAAGCCTGGGAAATAAGAAATATAACCTCCTTGAAAAATCCAAGCGAGCCAACCATAGCAGGGCCTCTGAATCTGATTAGATAAAACAACAAAGAGGTTCTGTTGGGGCAGAGGCAGGAAGAGCCAAGGTGGGTGGCAATCTCTGCTTAACTCAGGGGAAATGTAGCCTCAAAGAATTCAAAAGTGGGTGAAAAAAATAACATAAGCAATAGACAACTTTCCCACATCTCAGGTCACTCTCTAAATACAGCTAGAAAAATTTTCCCTGCACTGAACTTTTTTTTTTTTAATTTTTGAAGTATAACAAACAGTATGTGAATGTATGTTTATCCTAAGCACCACACTGAGAGAGCGAGATTCCCTCTCTGGACATGAGAGATTCACTCTCAACATTATAACCAGTTTTCATCCCTCTTATTAGCTTAGAAGGTAAATCAGGACCAAATTTAAGCTATAAAAGTGGATATTTGTTTTAAATTTCCTAATATGATATTGGAGGAATTGAATGCAGTCTTTTCCCTCCATTACGGAAATGGAAGAGAATCACGGGAGTCAGGGTGGGTGGAAATTCTCCGCCTAGGTGGAGTTGAGAAATGAAGTCTGTTTCAGTTCTGCCACTGGATTCCTGGGTTTGCCAGATTTTGGCCTGGTGAATAGGAGACAGCCTCTAACCAGGGAGGCGGGGGTGGTTGATGTGTTGACAGTTGTCATCAAGAGCTTTGACAGGGCTACTTGGATAAGCGACACTATACATCCCCGTTCCCAGTATCACCACTTTGTAAAAGAAAACAAATAAAAGGGGGCCTGGTACGGAAACACAAGAGGGTGGATGGACATCTGGCACCTTCTGGGCTTGGGATGTCACTGAAGTGCCCTGGATTTTAATCTCTCCGTTCAAGATCGTCTTACGTGTCACATTTAGTTAATAACATGAAAATCACTCCAAATTCTTAACCCATTTTCTCCCATATTGCTGATGCCCACGGTTAAGAAGAAGCTAAAATGAGTCAAATTCTAATAAGGCATTTAATGTCTTAGCTTTGAGTAAAGTCAGCTCTGCTACACTTCCTTCCTTTTTTCTCTCTGAATTCTCAACTTCTCACTTCGTGGATCAATACCCTGATTCTTCTTTAACACATTATGAGCAGCTAAGAGGCACCGTGGCAGAGGTAGGAGAGGGTTTTAGTGGAGGAACTGGAGCAAGCTTGGGCCAGGGAATCCTGAGGTCCGTTCAGAGGGCAGGAAGGCATTCATAGAAAAGAATGAGGAGGGAATTCTCTGGTGATCCGTTGGTTAGGACTCTGTGATCTCACTGCCAAGGGCCCGGGTTCCATCCCTGGTTGGGGAGCTAAGATCCCACAAGCCGCAAGGCGCGGCCAAAAAAAAGAAAAAGAGGATGAGGAAACAGGATGGTGGGCTCAGCCGACATCCCAGCAGGGACGTGACTCCACCAGATTCCACCTGTTAGCCAGGCCTCTTCGAGCTGCTCACTGTGGACGTGCAGGTTCCATGACAGCTGTGGATGCTGGGGGACATCCAGAAGTCAATGAACAATTATTTCACCCTCACTCCTTCAAACCTGACAGCGTCACTGATGGGCCCAAAGTGTAGGGGTAAAGAAACACCTGGCTTTCTGGCCACCATGGCATCCGGCACCTCGGCTGAGATCAACCAGGTGTGAGCCTGTCTGGCAGTTCTGTCTCTTTCCTGTGCCTCCCTGTGCGATGTTGTGTGGGAACAGGGCCTGGAACTTGCTTCTCTGCAGCACTGTGGCTCTGTTAGTTTAGGGATCCTCGGAGACAGAATTGGAAATCTGATGGCCCCTCTCTGGGCAGCCACCTACACCTTTCTGCTTTTCGGATTGCAGATACCCCTAGACAAAGGCATGGGGAGACTTCTGGTATTAAAATATTACACAAGAGTTTATATCACTCTTTTATTTTTACCCAAAGAACATGCCTTGGCAAAGTGTTTCTGTCTGTCCTGTGAAATAATTCACACCTCACTTGTACTTTTTTCCATTAGGTCAGATTGTGTGGTCACCTCTACAGAAGTGTTCTGGCTGTGGTTGACAACTTCTTTGTTTGGCGTTTCACGTATTGTTGTAAGACAGACTTTTTGCACGAAAACGTCCTGAATTCCTCATCCAAAAATATACATTCAAAACAGAAGTCACAGAACCGATGGTCTAATTTTAAACTTTAAATGCACTTTGTCGTTAAGACTTCGTACGAAAATGCTAAAATTAATTATGCCGTTATCAATCAGCTTAAAGTATAGTAGACAAGACATAATTCTCTTGTCATTGGTTGCCCCCATCTTCAAAATAAAATACATTCTTCTTAGGGAGAATTTTTCAGTTTACAAAGTGTTTTCCCACATGTTATCTTTTGAATCCTTGAAGAAGTGTGGGCTAGATGGTTTACCAGTTCCTCCCAGCTTGAAACTTCTATTCGTCTGGGGCTCTATTTTATTAAAGGATGCAGACTGGAAGGTAGTTTCTACCAACAAAAACAATATAACAAACCGACCCCAGGCAGCGAAGCGGCGTGCGAATGTTCTTCGTAAAGTCCTGCATCTTGAGATAGCACTTTTTCGAGTCACCATGTGGTACTCAGTCTTCTTGTTTAAAGGGTCAGAGACTCATCACCTGGGGGGTCCCAAAGGGAGGGACAGTCTGTCAGTGTCCGGGGAGCGTGGGCAGCTGAGCATCTGAAGTCAGGCAGCCACCCACCTAGTGCCAAATCCGTCCCCATGGAATCGGCCGTGCGGGCTCTGAACAAGAGCACAAAGACGATGACGCCCGTCCACTCGTTTATTCCCTTTCTTTCAGCATCCTTTTCACTAATCACCTCTGAACTGCATCAGTACAAGAAATAAACACTGGCAGAGACAAGCCTCCGACAGAGCGCACAAAGGCTCTCTCCAAAGCGTGACTTGAAAATAATACCCAGATTAACCTAAAAACCAGGCTGTACCCTTTGTTGTTGCCTGCTTTGGGAAAGTGGTCGTTTCCTTAATGTGATAAGAAACTGAAACATTTTCAAAGACATAAGAATTGGGTGACGTGTTTGTCAGGATCCATAGCGTCTTGACCGGCACTTGAGGGAATATTTCCATGGCGAGAAATTCTCTTAAGCTTCTTGTTCTTATTGAAAAAATAATTGAACCAGTGTTGTGGAATGTCCCCGTTTCGGAGGTGGTATAAGGCGTGTATATGGGGGTTTATTCGCCAAGGAAAGACTCTTGTAATCTAAAAGCACTGACTGTAATTCTAGTAGAATGCACACAGAATTTAAAACCAAATTTCTTCCTTGAAAATTCATAGAGGAAGATGGAGATCTTTTCAAGTTCAGGATTATTCCTTAACTATCGCGTGTGTTACTAATTCTATATTCTGTGGAGCTATGTGAGGCGTTCTCTTAAGAACTGGAGCAAAGGCACCGTGGCTGACTCATCTTCGGGTTTGGATTACATGTGTGGGGTTGTGTTTTGGATGGAGCTTTCTGGAATAGCAACACTCCATCAGAAACACAGTGGCACACCTGTACTCCAAATGGCTGAATAAGGCAAAACATATGACATCAAAACGCTGGGAATCATATTAAAAAGAAAAAAAAAAAAAAAGAACACAGGCTGTAGCAAAGATAAAGACAGCACCAAGGCACTGATAGTCATGGAGAGTAGAAAGAGTTTTAAGTATGTTGCTCATGAAATGATTTATCTATCATTTAATCTCTGCTCATAAGCCATGTTTGTTCTGCCTGATGTCGACATGAACACCACAGTCAGAGCGTGTGAAAATTGCTCATTTGGACGTTTATCCTAAAAAATAAATTCTCATCACATGTTGCACAACTAGAAAGGACTGCTCCTTATATTAACAAAGGCTTTGGAATACCACGAAGAAAGTAACAAAATGGCTTCTCCTGGAATTTTGAATGGTAGCTGATGGTGTAGAATAGATTTCACTATTTTTAAGTGGGGATGTAATAAATTAATGTTTAATATTAAAAGGGGGGATTTATATCATCTTTCATATAAAACTTTCACAAATTACCTTTCCATTCTAATGAATTCTTACTCAGACCTCTTAGAGGAAAGCGTTAATAGTGTCACTCTGGTTGAACTTTTAATTTTACATAGATTTTTTTTATGGATATGATTTTTAAACAAATGTAATAAATTTTTCTGTTTGCATAATGACCTCTGCTTACTTAATTGACTGCAAGAAATTGTTCTTGCAGGTAAAGTACAAGCAGGCAGGTGTGAAAGTGAACTTCTTCTAGATAAAAGCTTTTTTCTATCTCTCAAAAGATTGACTTTTAATAACTGAGTTTGAACTTTCATTCACTAAAACTTGTATTATAGTTTTATAGTTCTTGTAGTTATCTACACAGATTTCTATTCTTTTTCCTTGCTACTTAGATAACAAGAGCATGTTGCCCATTGGTTAATATTCCTGTATTATAGTTCTTTTCAAAGAATGCTTCTATATTGAGATTGCAATGGACTTCGATTTTAATTAGCTGCCTTCTCCCCGTGCATTACATGCTCCATGCATTACACCAGTGAGACAGTTTCTTATCAATTCCAGGGCTGCTCCGTGCTGGCATTACCATCAGAATTTGCCAGTCCGGCTTTCTGGTAACCCTGTGTCCATTGACAGGTTCTATGCAGAATTACAAGTTTTGGCATTAAACCATTGACTTTTTCCTCTGGAAATATCACAAGAGAAATAATTATTAAAAACAGTAACTACTTTTCATCTTGGCCACTCAAGAAATGCACTCAGAGCATCTAAATTGGAAGTTTGGTGCCACCATGGTCTTTATTGAGAAACATGTGGCTGACAATTGGGAAGCCGGGAAATATCGTGTGGATTAAAGGAAATAAATTAAGAGCTGAGTTATATAAATCTTGAGGGCTCGTTGCACCTGGAATCATTTTCATGGCCATGCACACAACTGTGCTTTCTCCTCTTTAAAGTATCCTCGCTGCAGAATAAAAATTGCTGTTTTGAGTAAAATACTATACAAATCTTTCATTTGGCCACTAGGAAAAGATTCTTTTTTGAAAATATTTTATTTTTCGTGTTGAGATTTTTAAGAAGGACCAGAGTATTTTGGGTAGAGATTACTAAATTCTTCCATCACATACCTTTTATCTTGGACCAACATTCTCTCCTTGTGCACTATTCTTTAGCTTTCACTGAATCTGTTTTATTCAGCCTATGCTTTATATCCTTAGAAAATTTGGGGAACAGACACAAGCTGAGTTTGGTACAGACAATCTGGATATGGTATATGAAGTTTTAGGACATTTTAAACGAGATGCTTTTGAGGACACTAAACATATTGAATTTGTAGGATCACAGAAATAAACATTACAGTTTCCTTTCATACTATGTTTAGGAGGAAATAAAATGATAATAATATTGCCATTTTTTGAGTTCCTACTTTACCACAGCATTCTGCTAAATATTATAGGGGCATTATTCAATAATATGAACATTTATAGGGCTTCCCTGGTGGCGCAGTGGTTGACAGTCTGCCTGCCAATGCAGGGGACACGGGTTCGAGCCCTGGTCTGGGAAGATCCCACATGCTGTGGAGCAACTAGGCCCGTGAACCACACCTGCTGAGCCTGCGCGTCTGGAGCCTGTGCTCCGCAACAAGAGAGGCCGCGACAGTGAGAGGCCTGCGCACCGCGATGAAGAGTGGCCCCCGCTCGCCGCAGCTGGAGAAAGCCCTCGCACAGAAACGAAGACCCAACACAGCCAAAAATAAATAATAATAAATTAACTAATTTTAAAAAAAGGGGATAAGTTTTTAAAAAAAATATGAACATTTATTAAGTGTTTAATACATGTCAAACTCTGGCTGAAGCCCTTTAAATATATTAAGTCACTGAATCCTTACCAGGAACCCTATTAGGTAAGTGTTTTGTTATTTCCACTTTGCTGATGAGGAAGCTGAAGCTGACAATGTAGAGCTTTAAAACTCTTAACCACTTTGCTACTCTATTTTCTTAATCTTTGTAATATTCTGCAAGATAGGTGTAATTATCCCTTTTACATATGAGGATATACAGCCCAGAGATTGTCACTTGCTCCAAATCATATAGCTAAAACGCGGGAGACCCAGAATTCAACCTGGGCCTGAATGATGCCAAAGCTTGTGTTTCCCCATCACAAGAGGTACACTTTTTCTAGAAGGCTAAGTCAATGGCTTTAGAGAGTTTGTTCTGCAAGTGTGGAACTGGGAAGGCTCTGGGACCGTAACCACAAGGCAGTGTGGCAAGGGCATGGCAATCTGCCCAGAGCTGTCGTCCATACACATGGTTCCAATTGGCCTTCGTACCCAGGCTGCAGGATCAGTGCTGAGAGTGAATTGGGAATTTCAGAGTGGTTTGCTTCCCAGAGTGGACATGTGCCTTCAGACAGGCTCTTTGTGGAAATCCCGCTGGGACTTCCACATAGCATACATATTTGTAATGCCTTCCCCTGCCTCAGGCTACAAGGGTGCTTTGTAGTTAGAATCTAGTTCATTTTAGTATCCCATCTGGTCTTTGGTGGAGTACATTGGAAAAAGTGAACTATAGATTAACCTCCAAGCCAGAAAATATTTTCATGGTTCCCATTTCCATAGGGTCACAAGGGTATATGAGAATAGAATGCTTGGCAGGAAGTAAAAATCCATACTCTCAGAAATATTCTATTTAGTTCTAACTGTATCTCTTCGGACCTAAATACTTATAAGAGGCCACAAGTAGGGGCCAGTGCAGAAAACATCACCCTGTTCCTATGGCAATGGATTAAAGAGAGAAGGCAGTGTATTTCAGGCTCCTCATGTTCAAGTCATATACAAATAAAATTTCAATAATTGCCTATATAGATGTATATTTTTATATTATGGGGCTTCCTATCAATTTGGGGGATTAAAATGATCAAATATAATAAAATACACATTAGAGCTACTGTTCACATTGTTTTGTGAGTACATTGTCAATATGGCTCCTGCTCCTTTACATTATTTTCCAGATTCATGGACATCATAAGGTGTGTGCTCTCAACTGTCTTTCTTAGGAGGAAACAGCTCAGGTACTGGGTGTCTAGCCTTTCCTCTTTTACAAGGTAGAGATTAATGTAGTTTTATCTACAAATTGAATCCAACAAACACAAATAAGTTAAGTGAATCTGGATCCATTGTAGTAGAGACCATGACCCCACTGTGGCCAGATTCTGAAATTTCTTAGAGCAGAAAATTCTTAACCTTGGGCCTTTAGGACATAGATAGACTTCAGTAGATCCATAAGCCCCAGAAACTGAATGCAAAATTTTGTGTCTGTTAATTGTGGGAGCAAGGGACCATGACATTCATCAGAGTCTGTAAAGGCCCTATGACCCACAAAAAGGATGACTGAAAGATACATGGAAATTCCACCAACACTGCCTTCTGTCTCTCGCTCAGCGACAAATATGATGAAAACAACAACACTACAATGAAAATACACATATACACACTTCCTTTTGTTTTACTGTTTCCTCATGGATAAGGTTATTCTTTTTGCATGTAGTGTGCTGTGTATCAGTATGAAGATGTCCACTTCTTTTTGATATGCAAAAATTCTGTAATACATAAAATAAGTATGCTGTATGCATAGAACCCTTCAGCTGTTTCTCAACTGGAAATGAAACATTCAATGACATTTCTAGAAAAAATATTTCAGATGATTCACACATCATTCATAAATAGCTACTGGAGGTCACAAAATGAAATCAAACTCTGGGAGTGATTTTTCTTTTCTTTTTTTTCATTTTTTTTAAATTGAAGTATAGTTGATTTACAATGTTGTATTAATTTCTGCTGTACAGCAAAGTGATTCGGTTATACATACATATACATTCTTTTTTTTATATCCTTTTCCATTATGGTTCATCATAGGATATTGAATATAGTTCCCTGTGTTATGGAGTAGGACCTTGTTGTTTATTTATTCTATATATAAAAGCTTACATCTGCTAACCCAACCTCCCACTCCATCCTTCCTCCAACACCCTCCCCCTTGGCAACCACCAGTCTGTTCTCTACGTCTGTGATTCTGTTTCATAGATATGTTCATTTGTGTCATATTTTAGATTCCACATGTAAGTGATATCATATGGTATTTGTCTTTCTCTTTCTGACTCACTTAACTTAGTATGATAATCTCTAGTTGCATCCATATTGCTGCAAATGGCATTATTTCATTCTTTTTCTGGCTGAGTAGTATTCCATTGTATATATGTACCACATCTTCTTTATCCATTCTTCTGTCAATGGACATTTAGGTTGCTTCCATGTCTTGGCTATTGTGAATAGTGCTTCTATGAACATCAGGGTGCATGTATCTTTTTGAATTATGGTTTTGTCTGGATATATGCCCAGGATTGGGATTGCTGGATCATATGGTAATTCTATTTTTTTGTTTTCTGAGGAACCTCCACAATGTTTTCCACAGTGGCTGCACCAACTTACATTGGGAGTGATTTTTCATATGGGAATAAGAAAATGCTATTTGTACTCTTTAGGACAGAGAGAAAAAATATACCAAAACAGAATTAAAGATTAATTTGTAAGAAATTTCCTCTCCCCCCAATATTATAGAAAAAACCCTCAAAAACCATAATGCAGATAGTCTGCACCTCATATGCATTAAAGATGAATTCCCACTCCAGAAGCAGCAACCCTGGAGCCTGAATTCTCTTTTCTCTCTGTGACAACCAGCTGACATTTCCTTCTCGTGCTGTCCCTTCCCTCCTTCCCTGCTGCTTGAGACCACTAACACCTAGGATACTCGACCCAGCAAGACTGTCATTTATCAATAGAATCTAAGGAGAGAGAAAGAACGTCTCAGAGAAGCAAAAATAAAGAGTTCATCGATACTAAACCTACCCTAAAAGAAATGGTAAAGGGTCTTCTCTAAGTGGAAAAGAAGTTATCTTCATTTTATAAGGGAGAATCCTGAGGATCTAATTGAAAAAAAATAGAAAAAAATATTTTTATAGATAACCAACAAGGACCTACTGTAAAGCACAGGGAACCCTACTCAATATTCTGTGATAACCTACATGACAAAAGAATCTAAAAAAGAAATGAATATATGTATATGTATAATTGAATCCGTTCGCTGTACACCTGAAATAACACAATATTGTAAATCAACTGTAGGCCAATAAAATTAAAATATAAAAGTAAAAAAAATTAAAAATTAAATTTTTTTTTTCTTTAAGCCCATGTGTTGCAGTTTGGAACAGTAGGCAACTAGAATGAGAAGGGCCCTGGTCTAGGTCAGGCCCAGTGGCATCCAAGGAGGTCTCTGGTCAGTTTTTACAGCCCAGGGGCTAATTCTTAACATTAGGCTAAAGCTAAAACATTTGACGTTAAAATTAAGTATAAGTAACTTTATTCCAGGAAACTCAGTAACCACGGTCACAAAAGACTGATATGTAAAAACAAAAATTCTACTTTATTAATTTCTGATGAGAAATAGAGCTGTTCAGTAGATCAGCCACTTCTGATCACTGATCATTACATTCTTTCCCAATAGATAAACCTTTATGGAAAGCAAAGTTATGATTAGAAATTTGCTTAGTAAGTGTGAAAACGAAGGAGAGTGTTAACTGAGTGATTTCAATAGCTGTGTCATCAACTTACAATAGCTAATAATAACAATAATAATAATAGTCACCAGTATTGAGCTTTTACTACATAGGAGACATTGTGCTAATTTACGTGGATTTACATTTGAATATGATAAAACTATTTTTCAGAGGAGGATCTGAAGATCAGAGAGGTTAGGTGATTTACATAAGATCACACAGCTGATAAGTGATTAAAGCCAGGATTTAGCCCGAGGTCATTTTGAATCTAAGGCTCCTGTGTCTCACCCAAGGATGGGGTTGCCTCCTCCATGGGAGGGTGTACCTGGAGATCAGAGTTCCTCTCCCTAGAACAATGCTGTCCTCATTCTGTCAATATTGATCTTTCTGATTCTTTTCTCCATGCTTCCATGGGTGACCAGTGCCTCTTCTGACTGAAATATCCTTTCTTTAGCCCTATCAACACCCTAATCATAAATCCTGCACCTGAGAGCCATTCTCTCTCTCTAAGTTAGGTATCTGTACTCTGCAACTTTGGATTCCTATTTTGGAGTTTAACTCGTAGGAGGTATTTGTTTCTTATTCCCAGGTTCTTAGGTTACATATTCCTCTGTGCTTCTCAGTTCTGGGTGTGTGTCAGAAATTCTCCACCCTGACTGTACAGTAGAAGCACCTTGGAAGCTTAAAAAATGCTTTCATGAGGTCTAACAGACCAATTAAATGAGAATGCAAGACTAGGCTTGTTCATTTTATTAAACAAACGAACGCCTTCCCAGGTGATTTAAAAAAAAAAAAATGGCTTACTTACGTTCTCCAGACTTTTTAGTTAATTTACTTGGTGGTAATGGTATGCTCAGAATATACAGTTAAATTACCTTCACTTTTGAGGTCAGATTTCCTCCTTAATCTTTATACATTAATAAAACTTTTAATATAGATTATTCTTGTGCTTTGTGTAGCCAAGATATTGGGTCTTTGAATATGTGGGCTCATTTTTCCAAAACCCCCATTTTACTCAAATATTTAGGAGAAAAAATATTATTTTTATTAAGATAAATTCAGTTATATCATGAGTTTCCATTCAAAATTTCCATGAATTTTAAAGAGTAATTCCTAAGACTTCAGTGAAATTTCTTACATGTGGTGGCTTCAGTTATGGTAACAATTCTCTCTTCTTGGCCAAAGGGAAAATTCCACAGAAAAGTAAGGAAGAAGAAGAGGAGGTTTGGGAGGTAGAACAAAAATTAACATTATTCTTGTAGACAGTATAGTAGTGAGGCAAAGACAAGAGCTTTAGGCTTTAATGGAAAGATGGAAAATGACAAATGAGTTAATGAAAATTGGGGGCTCTATATAAGCATTCACTTGGCAAGTAAATCATTCAACAGACATGTACCAAGACTGCCCTGGGCACTGGAGCTATAAAGATGAATTGAAGGATCTTGCAGGCTAGTAGGAGGAACAATCACATAGGTGTGATTATAACACAGGGTGGTCACTGCTGGGAGAGAAGGATGTACAAACTGTAAATGGGGTAGAGTGCCAACTCTGATAATTTTACTTTATTTTTTTTTAACATCTTTATTGATAATTTTAAAAATTAAGAGCGGGGGCTGAAACTTGGCAGAGATGATACCATATATTTGTATAGTAGTACTTTATAGTTTCAAAGCACTTTTGCATGAATTACTTGTTTAATCTTCCTCAAGCACTTTGAGATAAAACAGATTATCTCTAATAAATGAGGAAAAGTAAGAGACTCGTCCAGTATCACGTTCCTAAGACCATGCCCTGGTCTTCTGTTTCCCATGACACCACCTTCCATTTATGCTGATTAAATATGATGCTAGCAGTGTTAATTAGAAAATGGGAGAATCGTCGTGTTCTTTTATTTTCCTTTTTTTAAAAAGATAAAATGTTAAATTCTTTTGGATATGAACACAATCCCTCACTTCTTAACACTCTCCATAATACCTGCACGATGCTTATGACAAAATTGCTGCTTGACTAATAAATGGAGTGATTTTGCTTGTACTGAACACTCATTAAAAAAAAAAAAAACCTCTGCCGGTCAGTGCCTAATCGGTCTCAGGAACAGAATTTGTCTTTCCTTTGAAATACTCAAGGAATCCTTTTCATTGTTAAAGGTTAAAGCTTGTCTCATTGGTTTCCCTTAAAAATATGTTTTCCAACTTGTGCTGTGTGTGTTATTATAACAAATAAAAACATTAGAAAAAGTTCTGGGTATGCTTTTTCCTTTAGATAAGTGCGGTGCTACTAGAACATATGACATCATCTTTGGCTCCAGCATTTGGAAATGAGAGTGTATAAAAGATGACAAGCTCTAGTAGCCACGTCATAACAGGGGATGAAATTTAAAACAAGGCTGACAAAATAAAGTTTGAGGAAACTGACTATTTTTTAAATTGTACATTTATCATGACAGTTTGGGGGTTAATCTCTGGAACCAGCACAAGCATGAATGAGGTAATTGTTGCACATGTTGTGGATAAGATAACCAAATGGGGGAAAAGTCCATTTCCAGGCTAATGTGCAACTCAGATTATGTGCCTGATGGCTGGAAACTGTTGTGTGGTTAGGATAATACAGGATTCAAAAAAAACTCCTGCCGAGGGAATGGTGAGCGGTCACATCGGATCTGAAGCTTTCTGAATGGGGCATGAAAGGAGGAGGCAGGAAAAGGAGTAGGCTGGGACCCGCCAAGAGAAAGATTTGGAAAGCAAGAAAATGGGAGGTGAACTACAAGACTCCCTCGCAGAAATGACATGGTAAGGGTTGGTAATTAAAACTTCACTGAAAAGTGAAATCTGATGATAAAACTAGCTTAATGCTGTTCCTGTGTACATTAGGATATGAGAGAAGATTGTAACACTGATTGCCATTCCTGGGTACCCAGATGTTCTTACCATCAGAAAATGTTCAGAGGTCTTGTTTGGACCCACTCCGTTTTATTCTGTGGCTTTGAGGACGGGGAGAGAAAGCGCTGTGAGGGACATGTTGACTGAAATGCACCATGAATTTCATGTCTCTTTTGTAAAAAGCACTTTTAAAGCGTGCCAAGATATTTTAAGTGTTTCAACAACATGCTTTTGTGACAATAGAGAAACGAGGGTACATTTTCATGGTATCAATAAAAATATCATAGTAATTTACAGGGTTGGACTGAACTCTAAATTGGGTCACAATGACGCTCTTTCAGGGTGGAATGAGATAGCAGCAACCTCTATTTTGTTCCTGAACCACTGAGATCAGAACAAACATCATCTCTGACTGCCTCTATGAACTGAAGTCTTGGTTGCCAGGGGGCTGGAGTTTTATGGAGGGTCTCCATTTTTGGAACTCTCTCCTTTTCCCTACCCAACAGATCCCAGATTTACAAGCTTTGAGGTCTCAGAAGGAAAGGGGAAAAAAAGGCCTATTTGTTTCTTTCTTAACTGGTATAGGTTTCCAGATGGTATTAGAAGCTATTATTGGCTGAGAAGAAACACTTGTTTGTTTCTCAGTCTTGTACTTGGGTCCCTAAATTTGGCAAATGGCTCACTTTGAATATCTAAGCAAATAAACAAAGCATTTTCAGTATTTTCTGACACTCACTATCCTTTCCTTCTCAAACTTTGCCAGATGCAAACACCAAAGGCCAACTTCTCTAGTTTCTGTTCTGTTTAGAATCTCTTTAGAGAATTATACCGGTGAGAATCCCATATCTGATTCTTTTCATTGATGAGTCTGTGGACATATGATTCTGTGGTTCAGTTAATGATGTAATGTAATAATATAACTTAATGAGTTAAGTTGCATATGGCAACAAGATAGGGCTTGTTGATTCCACCCCACCTCCCCAGTGTCATGCTGATGGGGCACTTTCATCAATGTCACCTTATTTAAGTTTCTATCAATACTATCCCACACACAGCAGTTGGCACTCTGGTATGCAAAGATGTTTAAGACCAAGTTTCTGACATGAAAGTATCCACAAGATTATAGAGACATTGATGAGTACACACACCACTTTTCAATCTGTTTTTCTAAGAGAAGGAGGCAATGAGGCTTGATGGAAAGAGACAAACATGGGCTTTGAACTCTGGTTGTACAGCAGTTCAGATTCTGGGTCTGCTACTTCCTTACCTAGAGCACACCACTTTACCTCTCAGGGCCTTGCTTTCTTTATCTGAGAAGTGGGGAAACTGATACTGTGACTTCATAGGGGTGTTGTGAACGCTGAATAGGATAGGCCATGAAAACTACCCAGTACCACACTGGATACATAAAAGATGCTCAACAAACATTGGTTCATTCCTCCAAACAAGGAATAAAGGATCCATAGCTGAGGGGATTAGGGAATGCTCTGCAAGTAAGTGGGCTTTGGGCAGGGTGTTGACGGATACATAGAAGTTCATGCTAGTGGTTTGCAGAGTACTGTTCAGGAAGACAGAATAGCATAAGGAAGGAAGTGTGTCTGGGGAATAACATGTGGTTCAATTTGATTAACTAATAAGGGAGCTCTGTATAGGGATGGGCTACAGATATAGCCATGGAGGGCCTCCAAACGCAATGTGAGGAATTATTATAAAACTCTGAGAGCAAAAAGTATCAGTGAGATAAGTAGGGGGCATTGTACAATTGAAGTTGTCCCAATGAAACATTTCTGGCAGCAATATATGCATTAGATTATAGTGGAGAGAGGCAGAGGCCAGGAGACGGGTTAGGACCACTGTAAAGTAGTTCGGAAGAGAAGTAATAAAGGTTTAAACTGGCGTGGCAGGAGAAAGGGCATGCAAGTGTAAGATGAGCAAGAAGGGAACTGGAATTGCTCCTTAACTCCTGCCTAGACAAAACCCTCACTTCCCCCGACAGGTCTCTGTGTTGATCACATTAGACAGAATTTTATTTGTTTAAGGGCTCGCCTCCCCTACTGGTCGGGGAATTTGCAGAGAACTGCATTTTACTCATCTTGGTATTTCTAGACTTTATCACAAAGTCTGAGAAGATGTCAGCTTTAGAAAAAAGTTTGTTTCTTGGGAGAATAAATGTGAATAAATGGGGAAGATAGACCAAAAATGTAATGGCAAGAGGAAAAGAAAAAGAAAGGAAAGTCAAAGATAAGTGCAAAATGAGGGGAAGGAAATAAGGAGAAAGATGAGAGGGATGTGTGGGAACAGCTTGAGTTCATTCACAACTGGGGATATGGAATTTTAGCCATTAAAAAATTAGATTAACACTTCGCTTCTTTTTTTCCTCTACCCCGAAGCCTTCACCCTATGCACTGCTCTTAATAAATAATACTTGATGAAGATGGTGATGATGTGTCCTCTTCATGTTAATCCAGGCAGCTCTCAGTTTATGAATGGGTTCGGTTCCAAATGTCTGTTGTAAGTCAGCTGTTTGGCTATGGAATGTGTTTTTCCTTTGAGACAATGTAACAGTCAGTGGTTAAATTCTCCAACCACTTCACAGAAGGCTATTTAATCCACAAAGTATCAAAATTAGCGTGCTAATGAACTGTAGAGTAGTAATTCCTTATAGGCATATTGCATACTTCTTCATGGTTTGCAAAGAGCTTTCGCATACATTTAAAGAAATGGAATGTCTCTGCATAATATTCTTTTCCATGGAAAAATGTGTTCCAAGTTTTAAATGAGGAGGCTAGTAACACATCCTCCACCCACTCTGGTCTCTGTGAAACGACTTGGCTTCCAAGGAGAGGCTCCCACACTGCCCTTCCAAGAGGGGCGCGCTCCAAGGGAGACCCCAGGACAGGGAAGCAGGATGGCTATGTGTCTGCATGGGGCTCACGGTGAGCGGAGTCATCACTGGCCCTCTAGACAGAAGAGCCGGTCGGTATCTAGATTCTGCCACTACCATCTGGTAACCTTGTGTGAGTGTTTAGTTTCCCTGGATGGAGAGTGGGGATAAGGAGGCCTCCCTCGTGGGGTCTGTGATGTTGAAGATGAGATAATGTGTGAACAATACCTGATACATAATGGATGCTCAAGAACGTTCTGTTTATTCTTTTCCCCACCTGTCCACCGCCACTAAACTCTGAAGCGGAGTGGGTAAAGAGGGGCTCCTGCGGTGATCGTATCCGCTGATGAGCAAGGTGATAGGAACCAGGGAGAGGCTCTGGGGCGTGTTGCCCAGGTGGGTCCAGTTCCCGGAGGGGGAGCAGTGAGGGCTCCAGGGTGTCGTGTTTCCCAGACACCGGCGGCAGCTGCGGTGCTCATTTCTGCCTCAATATTGTGCAAAGCTCCGTCTCAAGGGGAACCAGGGCTGGGTTGTGTATTATCAGTGTAACTGATATACCCCCAAATCTCAGTTGATTATCGCAGTGGAAGTTTAGTGCTTACTCACGCTCACGTGAAGTCCTCCTGCGGGCAGTTTTCCTCCGTGCGGTTTCAGTGATGCAGATTCTTCCCACCTGGTGGTTCTGCTGGTCTTCACCACTTGGCATCAAGCTGGTGGTAGAGGAAAGAAAAAGCTTTATCGGACGACATGCATTGGAGATTTTTATGGGCCAGGCCTGGGAGGGGCTCACATCACTTCCACTCATATATCATTGGCTAGTGTCAGGTGACCACATAGGATCGCAAAGGATTGGAAAGTGTAGTCTTGCTGTTTTGCCCAGGAAGACAAGGAAATAGCTTTGGTGGTCAGCTAGCAGTGTCTGCCACCGATGAGAGCAGGGTCCTGAGTATCTTCTTGTTGCTACAAATTGATTGCAAGTGAGTAATTATAAGTAAAAAAACCACCTGAGGGCAATGCAAGGTAAACAAGTCAAGCTGAATGCATACCAGAGAATCCACACTAAGATAAATGGCCTGACTACTTTGTGGGTAAACCCTGACACGTTTGCTAGTTTTCCTTCTCTGGCAGAAATGAAGGAGATGAAACAGATGAATACCAACCAGTTTTCAAAGTAGATGAAAACAGAGAGATGATGATTCTTTGAAGTTCCTCCACCAAGAAAGTGTTGAAAACAATGTAAAACTTAATAATATAAATGAACTTCTGCTATTTCAATCTATTGGTGCTGTCTGAAAACACACAGCCACTTTTCATGTTGTTCTTTCCTTTCTCTGAATTACTTAACAGGCTGACTCAAGGTCTGTGTATTCAAGTCACACCCAGAGCTGTGGTTGATTAGGACAAGTTACCTACCTCCTAACCTTCTCTGACTGCTCTTGTAAAAGGTCCCAGAAAGAGCATGGACTTTGGAGTTTAATCATTTAACAGGTCAAAGGTATTCCTGGCCGCTGCTCTGTTCCAGGTGTTAGAGATAAGACACAGGATGGCCCCATGAGTAGCTTACAGTCTAGTGATGGAGACAAGAATATAAACGAGATTAGTGCAGCACCGGCAGCACATTCATGGGATGATGGCTCCACAGAGTAAGAAGTGCTGAGAGTGGAGGGTGAGGAGAGAAGGGGAAAAGTGAGGGGTTGCCTAGCAGCAGAGATGAGGGTAGGAGGGAGCCAGAACACAAAGGATCTTGTAAGCCATGTTATCCTATCGTTGACTGGGAGTTAATTTCACTCTGGTGTGCAAGCCCAGTGAGCTCAGAGGAACATTGTCTATTGATTTAAGAATCATGCCAATTTATCTGCAAAAATGGCTTCCCCAAACATCTCTGTGTGGTCTTACTCTATAAAATTATATTAGCAAAATGTGTGTGTGTGGGTGTGTCTTCCAGAGCATACAAACATTTTTCAGATTACTGGCATGGAAGATATCTATATATCAGGGGGAGTAAGTGAGAGTTACAAATTATGTTCCCTGTGTTCCCTGGGCCTAGACTTGTAAAATGATTTCTTTTTTCTAAAAGAAAAGCTGCTCAAAACCAACTTAAAATACAATCAAAACACATTCCACTGGAAGTTTGGGGGCATTTCATATTGCATTGATTTAAATACTGGTTTAGCAGCCAATAACTAAAAAGCAGTCACTTTGCTTATTCCCAAAGAGCAGGGAATGGGATCATAAAGGGAGGGAAAATAACTAACTGTCCAGTATAACCTAAGACATTGCAGTTATGCAATAAACATGGGATCACTTGGAGAATCTGTCAATTTGGGAAGCATCTAATCGTTAGAGCTATTCCCACTCTTGGCTTCTCGCTAGAACCACGTGGAGAGTTTTAAACCATTTTGATGCTCAGGTCACACCCTGGACAAATTAAATCAGGATCTCAGGAAGTGGGAGCCATGCAGTAGCATTTTTAAGGCTCCCCATGTGATTTCAATTCACAGCCCAGTTTGAGAAGCACTGGTCTACTAGACAGGATTACCGGGTATATGGAAACAGCAAGTTCCAATTAATCAACTCAGTGAATTTCGATCACGTGCCAGACACTGTGCTTGGTCCTGCGGGCTAAGACACAGGCCCTGCCTTCAAGTGTGTCACATTGTAGAAGAAGGCTGGAGGATGCGGGGGGTGAGGGGTTGGAGACTGGGTATGGATGTTGGTTCAAATGCGCACCAGTGAAAGGAAGAGGCCAACGTCCTGGTAACTATTCGATAACAGTCATGTGTTGTAGCTGGAGAAACTGGAACATAAATCTAGAAGGATGCACTAGAGGAAACATTTTTTCTTAGATGGGGATGAGAAGCCAGGAAACTGGCTTCCTCCTTGTGTAAAGCACCCCGTTACTTTAGCCTATCTACTCCGGCCTCTGCTAAGCATTTTAAAGGAAAACAAAATCCAAAAGCAAATCAAGGAGGCTTTTTAAAAAATTGCTTAAAAACAACAATGTGTTTCTAGCTAACATAATTTGTTTAAAATATACTATAAAAAGAACACTCACTTGAAAAAACAATGTTTTTCTCTTAAATGTTTTGAACTGAAGAGCTCTGCCAGACAGCAGACGAGATTTTATTTTATAAGCCAATGGCAGCATTCTCATAGGGTTGTAATCTGTAATATTACAAAGATATTGACATTTTTTGATCGATATCTGATAAATGACTGATAAACCACACTGATTCTTATTTATTTATTTATTTACTTACTTACTTATTTATGGCTGCGTTGGGTCTTCATTGCTGCGTGCGGGCTTTCTCTAGTTGTGGTGAGCAGGGGCTACTCTTTGTTGCGGTGCCCGGGCTTCTCATTGCGGTGGCTTCTCTTGTTGTGGAACACGGGCTATAGTCACGCGGGCTCAGTAGTTGTGGCACATGGGCTCAGTAGTTGTGGCTCGCGGGCTCTAGAGCACAGGCTCAGTAGTTGCGGCTCACGGGCTTAGTTGCTCCGTGGCATGTGGGATCTTCCCGGACCAGGGCTCGAACCAGTGTCCCCTGCATTGGCAGGCGGATTCTTAACCACTGCGCCACCAGGGAAGTCCCATTTTTTACTTTTTTACTTTTTTTTTCATGGGGTGGACCACTCTACGCCTTTCCCAAAGTAGTATCTGTAATTGCACTTTCTTTTCTCTTTTTTTAGACGAGTAAATATCATGGAAAGAGCATGGGTATTGAGCCCCGGTTCTGCTCAGGACTCTGGGACTGTGTTTCCTTGTCTGTAAAACAGTGACCGTAAGTGTTTGGCTGAAACGCTAGAGTATTAACTCTAACAAATGTGAAAGAACCATATGCAGGTTTTTATACTTATTAAATAACAGCTGATAAATGTACGAGTAGTGGGGACGTCACTCCTTATTCTTGAAAGTACATTTAGAATACCTACTTGATATTATTATGTGTTCTCCCTAATCAGCTGTGCTCAGGTATCTTTCTCCATCATCTGGAAGAAGCCATGGTAATGTCCACTAACACTGAAACAACAGATTCATACAGAGTTCCTGCAGTGCTGATTGGGGCGGGGCCGGGGGGGAGGAATTTCTAGGTATTAGTGAACAAAAGCTAAATCAGAAAAGAATGTAACAGTAGTTTAGCAAAAATTTTACATGTCGCACAACAATTTAAAACATAGGATACTTTATGTTATAGCTTATAGAACACAACTGGATTCTCAAATATTGTCATAACTAACATAAAATCAATAAGTTAACTTTTATAATACAATGTCTTAACTAATGAAGTCCTCTTATCTTGGTGATGTATAGATTAGTTAATAATCATTTTATTTTATTTATTTTTAAAAATATTTACTTATTATTTACTTATTTGGCTGCTCCGGGTCTTAGCTACAGCACGCAGGATCTTCCTTGTGGCATGCGGATCTTTAGTTGTGGCATGCTGGATCTTTAGTTGTGGCATGCAGGCTTCTTAGTTGTGGCATGCATGTGAGATCTAGTTCCCGGACCAGGGATCAAACCTTGGCCCCTTACGTTGGGAGCATGGAGTCTTACTCACTGGACCACCAGGGAAGTCCCAGTTAATAATCATTTTAAAAGGCAATCATTTCTAGGTTCCAGGAATAAGAGGTCAGCCTCATTTGTGTATGAATTCTCTGTGAGTTGACTCATATCTTAATAGACCTTTCAACTGGATGCTGGTGTTTTAAATTAAAGGATCAAGTCAGTTTATACATCTGGCCTTACTTGGTGGTTTTCTAACTTGTCAATGGTATATCTTAAATGTACTTATAGTCATCATAGTTCAAAATAGCCACATCCTTAAATAATAATTTTTTGAGAATATAGGTTCTTAGAAATACACCCGCTTCAGTTTTTGTTGTCAGATCCTGGGCTGAGGAGGGGCTGGGGAGGAAAAGAATGCCAAATCTGCGTTTCGGGCCATTGGCCACCTCCCAGAGCTGTTTCAGTGTCTCGATTGTGCTGCCAAAGGGAAGATGGGGACGCAGGTGTCCACACGCTCATCCTCTCCTGCCAGCTGCAAACCTCATCACAGTTCCTGTGAAGTCCATTTCCACAGATCAGGTTTCTGCCAGGGAAGAATTTAACAATCTCCTACTCCTCTTTCCACCACCAACAATTAGTTTTAGCAAATGGTTCAGGCCACTGCCTGGGTTTACATATGATTTCTATTCAAAAAAAGACAAACTCCCTACTCAGACCAGACCCACATGCTGGACACTTGAGCTCTCCTCTTAGATATAATGGAGTTGAGGCAGTTTCTATCTTTCATTTAAATAAAAAAATCACTCTCACATTTGAAATCAAGTTGGCTGTCTTCCCTCGCTGGGTTAACCATCTGGTAAGGGGGGTTTTAGGAGGACTTACGTTCAGGCCAGGAGTTTAGGAGAAAAAAATCATTATCCTTTTGTCCTTGTGTGCCTTACTCTTTTAAAGTGGTCAAATTTTTTTTCTTTTTTAATGTTTTCACAGAAGGTTTCCCCCCCCCCGCCCCCTTTCAGATAACACATATGGCAAATAAGTTAAATTCTTAATACATTTTACAGTCAAAATTTGCTTTTTTAGAGTTGTGGATCAGAAAAGCACATACCTGATTGAGGTCACTACAGCTCATTGTAAAACAGGAGAGATTCAAAAAGTTTACTCTCTTGATCTACTACATACTTGTGGTTCTTTTAACATTGCTGTGTTACTTTTCAGGGTAAGGTCAGTTTCCTTTCACGTGTTTTAAAGGCTTATGATTGCCCCACAGAGAGGGATTACAACTTAGCATGTCCAGGGATCTCACTGTTCTATTTAGTTAAGTTTTTTGAAAAACAGACCTTGATGGCTACTATCTATCTAGTCACTCTTCTGGCTGTTTTCTTCATAGATAGAGGCTGATTATATCAAGCAGTTAAGAAACATGTTCAGAACACCCACCTCATAGTAACCATTCTTTCCATTACATACCTTCAACTTCAGAAAATCATAGGTAACTCAAAGTTATGTTTCCTGGAATTGAAGGTAGCTGAAGAGTTCATTCTTGTTTTGTGGATGAGAAAATTAAATTTCAGAGAAATAGGTGATTTTTTTAATATGCCTGCCCGCCTCAGACAGAGTGGAGAGGGGGCTAGAACCTAAATATTCTTTCTGCCTTTTGTAACTTTATTCATTTTCCAGGTTCTATGCATTGCATCCTTGAAGACAATTTTTTATGGTAATGACAATTTGCAGGAAACCATGCATCTTCGGAAAACACTCATTTGGGAACTGCCTAGATCTCAGTTAGGAACCTGTTGTTAGTTTAGATGAAGCTCACCTTTTGTAAGTCAATAACTAAGTAAATTAGTATGTAAAACATACATTAATACGTATGCATAGTATGCATAGTACTCTAGACTCATGGGGAGTATTTTCTTTTTCTCTTCCTAAATAAAACACCTTGAATTCATTTAAACATTTTAAGATAAACATTTTGAAATCAGTTTGATATTAATTTTCTCAAAAGGAAGGAAAGAAGGAAAATCAGAGAAGTTTATGGCATGAAAAACCTATTAAATGGCTTTGTGATGTGTCAATTTGGCTGGATTGAACTAAATTTCCCAGAATCCTCTTTCTTGTATGGCATGAACCACACGGGAGATTCTTGGGAGATTTGGAAGCAAAAGGAAGCAGCAGCTATTTTGTAGCTCACACAAACACACACACACACACACACACACACACACACACTCACACTCACACACACAGGACTGCTGATGTGCTGACTCACCCTGGAACAAAGCAGTGGCTGGGCTTCAACTGCCCTACCGCCCCCTGGGTCTTCCTTAGCTTCTCTGAGTCTTGCGCCTGGTGTGTTGCTTTAGCTCTATGACTAACAGCCCTGGTTTCTGCAAGTATTAGTATTCATTTTCTATTGTTGCTGAAACAAATTATCACAAACATGGTACCTTAAAACAATTTCTTGGGAATTCCCTGGTGGTCCAGTGGTTAGGACTCTGCATATCCACTTCAGGGGGCCCGGGTTCAATCCCTGGTTGGGGATCTAAGGTCCTGCATGCTGCACGGCGCGGCCAAAACAACACAACAAAAAGTTTCTTATCTTACAGTTCTGTAGGTTAGACATCTGACGTGCATCTCACTGGCATAAAATCAAGGTCTTTTATTCAATCCCATGTTTTTTCTGATGGGGAAAAGAACTTTGCATTAGTGAAGCCCATGACAGCAGCATTATTTCTGTCAAAGCTGGAAAAAGGTAAATTGTGGGGAAATTTTTATTTTAAACACTTTTTCATGATTTTCTTCTTTAAAATCCAGGCAGCAATATGAAAAAATAAGAAAACTATCCTTTAGATTAAACACCTCGAATATGAAAGTATTTGTATTAGTCATAGGCAAATAACATATCCCCTTAAGTGTTAAGTAAATGTATAATCATGGGAAATGAATTTGCACAGCTTGGGGTTTGGGTGAAATTACTGACTTTTTTTTTCTTTTCTTTTAAGCAATGAAATTCTTCATGAAAGAGGTGGGATTTAAATTTCTTTGGTAATGAATTAAGAAAAAAATTGGTTTTGGCAGGAGGGTTTTTTTTTTTCCCTAATGTATTTCAAATCCACTTAGAAACATCTAGATTAATTCCTGTCCCTATTTTCTATCCTCCCATCTGAATATAAACGGAATGGAGTCAGAGATATACAAGTGCAATCAAATCATGCAGGTAGTGTCGAAAATATAGTAATGTAGGCATAGTCACAGAATTCCCATATGTAACTGGCACAGACAAGTCTTCCTCATGTGAATCTCACAGAGAAACATTGATCATTATGCAGAATTGCCTAGAAATATGACAGTCCAGAAAATTTTTGAAATGTGGTGGATGCCCACCCTTTACGCATTGGAAAAAGCACGTCCAATTTATCTTCTTGTCTAACTTCATTCAAAACTGCTGCATGCGTTGCTCAGCTAGTGTGCTGATGCGGTTCCCAGAAGAACACTGCTCCCTCCAAAAGCACTTATTTTACCACCCACATCCTGGCTGGAGGCCCCCTGGGACACTGGCTCTCCTCTGTGATTCAGGAGTGGAGTGTGAACTCAATCTGCTACACACACAATGGCACATTCTTGGAGAGTGGCTGTCTAGACCCGTTTCCTTCACACAGTGGCTCAAGGGTCTTTTCATGGAGTGATTACTGGATGTTAAATTTCAGGTAGTGGCTTCTTCAGCTGATTCCTTACCCAGTTCTGACCGTGGCGTTGTAAGTGGCCTTATTCCACAGATTAGTGTAGTTGTTAATGTGCCCATACACATTAGCTTTAAAGTGAGTTTTCTGGCAGCTGAAGCCTTTTACCTCTTACCTGTTCTCTCTCTAGAAATGAAGAGGATTTAGTCTCTACTCCTTGCTCTTTTGCAGGGGGTTGGGGGGTTGGTCTTCTGGACTGGGGTAAAAGCTTTCGGGGAAAAATAGAATATTCAAGACAAGTCCCAGACACGTAGATGCTCCAGCTAGCATTTGTGGGTTTTGAACTAGTTTGAGGAAGTCCAAGTATCTAAAATGACAACTTATGCCTTTGAATTCCTGAAACTCTGTCCATGGCTCCACACTTATTAGCCAAGCAAATTCATTTCCTTGTGCTTTATTTTATCTATCTCAAAAAAAGAGGTGGCCAATCAGTAACAAGAGCAAAATATGTGTTAAGAGTAAGGATAGAGAGATCAGAACTGAGCAGGGAAAAAAAACCCTAAAACTATTCATATAGTTAAATACTGTGGCACATCGTAAGATAATACATATTTCTTGGAGCCAGAAACTATGGCTTACTTATGTTTGGTTTAGGAAAGCCTACTTCCTCCTAGTATTGTAAAAGTGTCATTCTACATTTTCTTCTATTGCTTTTATGATTTTTTTTTGGCTTTGATTTTTAACCCAGCTGTAATATATTTTGGTACATGTCTTAAGATAGGTATTATGTCTGATTATCTCAACATCAGTTATTGAATCCTCTTCCAATTAATTTAAAAGATACTTATATCAAATTCTAAATTCCCCCAAACACCTGGGTCTGTTTCTGGTGTATTGACTTTGCCAGTACCATGATGTTTTAGTTACTATAGCTTTCTATTGTGTCCTAATACTTGGTTTATCAAATAAAAACTGCCTTGCCTATTCTTTTAGAGATGAGCTATAGAGTCAACTTGTCATATTTATTAAAGAATTCAATTTAGGTTCTGATTAAGAATATGTTGCATTTATAGAAGTATCTGGGGCAGTTGGCAATTTCATATTATTGAATGTCCCCATGCAAGAACATGGTCTATTTAGGTGCCCTCTTGTGTCTTTCTCTTCTTGTTCAGTTAGTACATAATCTGATTACATTTAGAGAAGAAACAAAACAGAAACAAAGCACTCCCATGACGCTTGAATTCAGCCAAACCACAAGTTCCTTTTGTGATTGTTGTTCTAGAAGAGGTCAAATTATTAAATGTGTTAGTTTTTTTGTTTTTTCTTAAAGATTTTCTTTTGTTTGATGTGGACCATTTTTAAAGTCTTTATTGAATTTGTTACAATATTGCTTCTGTTTTATGTTTTGTTTTTTTTTTTAGCTGGGAAGTCTGTGGGATCTTAGCTCCCTGACCAGGGATCGAACCTGCACCCCCTGCACTGGAAGGTGAAGTCTTAACCACTGGACCACCAGGGAAGTCCTGAAATGTGTTAGCTTTTAAAATTAAAAAATAGATATGTAATTGCTTTGGCCATTTGCACGTATAATGTCAGTCCTCTTGTATCGCAAAATATCACTCAATAAATGCTTGTTATTAGACAGGAAGTGTTGAATATTTTTTCCAGGCCTGTCAGCTTCTACCTCCGGTTTTATAACACTTCTCCTTATGGTCAGTAGGGGGCGCTCCCGCAGCAACAGGCCCTCTTTCAGTGCCACTGAATTCCCCAAAATTTCAAACCTTAGGAAGTACTGGTTTATAAATTATCAACTGCAGTTCTCACACATTCTAACAGACTCACATCTGTGGGCATTTTATGTAGAAGACAAGTAATGGGAGAAGGTGAGATCTTCAAAGTGTCTTGTAATCGAAGAAGGCCTGTATTATATAAGCACAGGAGGCTGAAAGGGATTATAACAACTTGTGTTTGGGCTAACGAGTGGAGCCTCTGCTTTTAGGGGCTGTTCTTTTGAGCCCTGGTGCCAGCAGACTACTTTGTGAGCTGTCAGTTTCCTGATCTTAGTCCTCTAAGGGCAACATTTTTTAAGTGGTGCTTTAAATAGGGTAGCGGAGCTCAGGAGAGCAATGAGTTGGAGGCTATGGAAGGAAACAGGTCTGGTTGCAGACAAGCCTACAGGGAAAATTTTGATTCTCTCTACTGGCTTTGGAGCAGTTGCCCTCATTGTTGAGGGTGGTTATGTTCAAAGAAGTGTGCCACTCTCCACCTCCCCTACCAGGCTGAGCTCAGCGCTTCTTCCTTATGCTCCCAAACCATCCAGAGTTTATTTCTACTTTGCAAATATCACATTTTGTGATATTCACCTGTGTATTTGTTGTATCCCCTCTACGTTAAGATACGTGAAGGCAGAATCATGTTGTGTTCGTCTAGCATAGGGTTTGGTATACTATAGGCAGTTAATAATTATTTGATCGATGGATGACAGAAAGAAAGGAAGACAGGTAGAAGGAAAGGAGGAAAGAAAAACGTGTCACAGGGTGGTAGATTGATATCATAGGGTAAGTGAATTTTTAAACTGATCCAGAATCTGGAAATAACAACAGTAACAAAACACACAAACTATTACTGGGTATAACCCAATACAAATGATAATAACAGGAAGCAAATGGTTTCTAATGAAGTTAGTAATAATATTTGTAATAGCAAATATAGAATGTGACCATAACTACCTCACAGTGAAATAAAGACCATTTGATATTTATGTATAATAGATTCCAAAGTTTAATTGCATAATGTAAAAGTATCCTTAAAAATAGTGAGGTTCTAGAATGCAGTATTCCATATACAATTTTATTAAAATCATTCATCTTACTGAAATTGAGATATTGAACAGTCAACTCATAATTCCCACTGTGGCTCTTATTTGGGTGGAATTTTTCTTATAGCTCCCTCTCTTAATAAAGCACCAGAAAATTATTAATTGAGGAGGTTAGTTCAGGTATTCACATTCATAATTCCTTGGGTTACCTTTCCCAGTAATACTGTGAACTTTCCTTATCCTCAAACAACTGCACATAAGGGTATTTTGAGAGTCTTCATTCTTCTGGATAGTTCATTATCCAATAATCTAGTCTATATGAATTGTTCTTAGAACACCTAAGGTTAAACTGGATGATATAAATGCTGTTTTGAGTAGAACAACTCTTTTTTTTAAATAAATTTATTTTATTTTATTTATTTATTTTGGGCTGCATTGGGTCTTCGTTGCTGTGTGTGGGCTTTCTCTAGTTGTGATGAGCGGGGGCTACTCTTTGCTGTGGTGCGTGGGCTTCTCATTGTGGTGGCTTCTCTTGTTGCGGGGTATGGGCTGTAGGTGCACGGGCTTCAGTAGCTGTGGCACATGGGCTCAGTAGTTGTGACTTGCAGGCTCAGTAGTTGTGGCTCACGGGCTCTAGAGCACAGGCTCAGTAGTTGTGGCGCACGGGCTTAGTTGCTCCGCGGCATGTGGGATCTTCCCGGACCAGGGCTTGAACCCGTGTTCCCTGCAGTGGCACGTGGACTCTTAACCACTGCTCCACCAGGGAAGCCCAAGAACAACTTTTTAAGATGCCCCCACTCAAAAAGTTCATGCTTACTAATTTGATAAAAATAATTATCTATTTTTTCTATACAGTATTGACTTCCTATATTTACCTAAATGAGCAGTTAAAATTATGAAAATCACCTGAGTCAAAGATTCATCTTGACAGTAAAAATTACCAAATGTTGTTTGATACATTGTGTTTCATTAACTTGATACAATATATTATTTACATAAATTTGGTATAACGTTTTCAAGTCCAATGCAAATATAATTATCTGATTTTTTGTGTGTCTAGTGTGATGCAGTGAACAGAAAGTAGGTGGACAAAATGTTTTTCACTGAAAAAAATTCAATTAGACAAGTATTTGTTGAACACTGACTTCGGAGGTAGAACCTGCTCTAGAGTATAGGGGTTCCAATTCCAGCTGTGCCACTTAAAGTCGGAGGAACTTAGGCGTGGGACTTTACCTCTCTAAGCCTCAGTCTCCTTATCTGGAATAATCTTTAAAGTAATTACAACCACTATTTTTAAGGTTGTAGGAGGATTAAATGAGCTAATGCACGTAGAGCAGTTGGCATAGGGCCGACAACACTGTGATTTCTCAGTAAATGGTACCTGTTAGATTCTCACCATTGTTCTAGGCCCACGGGATAACATAAAAGATGTTTGAGATACTGCCTATGTTTAAAGAGGCTACACTATTGGGAATTCACTGGTGGTCCTTAGGACTCCACACTTCCACTGCAGGGGTCACGGGTTCCATCCCTGGTCGGGGAACTAAGATCCCACAAGCCATGTGGCATGGCCAAAAATAAAATAAAAAAAAAAGAGGCTACACTATTAATAATACTTTCTCTATTATATTAAGAATCCTGGGCTCTGCACAGCAGGTTGGAACATTTAAAAAATGATTCATTTAAAAAATATTCTTGCCTACACAATGTATCTTTCATATAGATATATAAATTATATTTGATATGGGATATGCTTGTATTTTATTTGATTTATTACCTTTTATTGTAAGATAAAACACAGGTACAGAAAAGCACATACACAAAAATGTATAGTTTAGGAAATTATTATAAGGCAACAGCCTTGAAACAACACTCATTTTAAGAAATAGAACATTGCCAGTTGTGATGGCTAATTTTATGTGTTAACTTGACAGGCCACAGAATGCCCAGATTAAACATTGCTTTCTGGGCATGTCTGTGAGGATGTTTCCAGACAAGATTACATTTGAATCTGTGGACTCAGTAAGGTAGATTGCCCTCTTCAACGTGGGTGAGCACCATCCAATCCATTGAGGGTGTGAATAGAACAAAAAGCGGAGAAAGGAGGTACTTGACCCTTTGCTCCTGCCTCACTGTTGAGCTGGGACATATTGTATGTTTTCCCGACCCTCAGACTGGGATTTACACCATCAGCTCTCCTGCATCTCCAGCTTAAGACCACAGATCAGATGGTGTGACTTCTCAGACTCCAGAATTGTATGAACTTATATACCTATATCTTTATCTCTATCTCCATCTCCATCTTCATCTCTAGCTCTATCTCTGTCTCTCTATATATTCTACTGGTTCTGTTTCTCTAGAGAACACTGACTAATACAGCATCCTTTCCAGATATACCTCCAGGAACATGTTCCAATCACAGCACTTTCCTCCCTGCAAAAGTAACCACAATCCTGTTGTGTATAGTAAGCACTTCCTTGTATTTCTTTATAGTTTTATCACACAAGGGAGCATCTTTAGTTCAGCCTTGCCCATTTTATAAAACTTGATACATCTTTTATGCCTCTTTATTTAAATTTTATTGACGTATAGTTGATTTACAATGTTGTGTTAATTTCTTCGGTACAGCGAAGTGACTCAGTTACATACACACACATACACACACACACACACACACACACACACATATATTCTTTTTCATCTTCTTTTCCATTGTGGTTTGTCACAGGATATTGAATATAGTTCCCTGTGCTATACAGTAGGACCTTGTTGTTTATCCATTCTATACATAATAGTTTGCCTCTGCTAATCCCAAACTCCCAATCTTTCTCTCCCCTACCCCTCTTTTATGCCTCTTTTAATCTATAGGTTCCTCAACCATTTCTTTCTTCCTCTTACAATATATCTGTGAAGAACCCAGAGCATTTGACCTGTCTAGAGTCAACAGTCTGGATTTTGCTGATTGCATATTCATAGTACAGTTCAACATGCTCTTCTGTCCTTTGTATTTCCTGCAGATTGGCAGCTGGATCCAGACAATTAGACTCAGGTTCAGTCTCTTTGACAATACTATGGTTTCCATCAAGAGGTTCATTATGTTTGATTTTTGCTCTTTTGTAATGTTTATAGCAGTTGATGTTCAAAGTTTAGGTATATTAATTCATTGAGGTTGCAAAAAATGTAATACTTAATTCTATCACTTCTTTTTCATTTATTAGTTGGCATAATTTTATAAGGAGATGCTTTCTCTCATCTACTAATTGGCTAGCCAATTCAGATAGGAGTGGAAGCATAAGCATATGATACTTTTTTTATTTACCCAATTTTCAAGATAATGAAGCAGTTCTCTGTTATTCTGTGCAGATGACCAATTAGATTATCTTAAATATCATTACAAAATATAAATATATTGGTTGGGTTTCTATTGATTATTATTTTTTTCCTTCTCGATATTCTTTGTCCTGTTTTTGGCCAATGGGAGCTTCTTTCAAGTTGGCTCCAAAGCCTTCTGACATTATAGAATGGTCTTTCCTTGCTCTCTGGTATGTCAAGATATTTCAGGTCATCTTGTATATTTCTTGCTCCTGACTTAGAATCAGCCATTTCTCCAAGAAGCACAGGTATGTTTTAAAAGGAATCATTTTTTAATAGGATGTATGCTTTAGGATCACTCAGTGGAACTAGGCTTATCATTGTTTCTAGGCTTTTTCAGAGAATTCACTCTAATATTTCCAATTCAAACACAGGACTACAGGGTTTGTCCTTTACCTTGTCTATATTCCATCTGTATTTTCTTCTGTCTATAATGAGAATCTTAGTTCTCAAGGACTTAGGGGATGATCAAATTAGAATGTCCCAGAATTACTCACTTCCTTTATTCCATGTTACACATGGACAGTCTCAGAATAACAAAGCTTCTATTGAGATCACCGTCATGACTACTGAAAGCAGGTAGGTTTGTTTCCATCTTCTCGCCCTATTCTTCCCCTACCTTTTTCATGATTGTTTTATCTGTATTATCAGCTCATATACTCTTTACCATCTAGAACAACTTTCTCATTCAATTTTAGTTCTGTAAGTAATGACATATTTAGTGTTCAACCCCAGTCCTTATGTCCATGTCCTTCTAATCGTTTTAACTGTCTGAAGCTCACTCTCTCATAAATTCTAAAGGGAAGACCTATGGGAATGAAATTCCCTGAGTTCCTACATGTTGACAGCAATTTGTCAATGGTCTTTATACATTTTACATTCTCTTCCCTTGAGTGTCTTCAATGTGTTCTTCATTTTTTTCCTGGTATTATATGCTTCTGTCAAAAAAGTCTCTTTATTTCCCCTTATAAATCATGTGCTATTTCAGCATAGATGCAAAAAGGATTTTTTTCTGTTTTCAAAAGCCCATTGGTTTTACTAAATTATGTGTAGATATTGGTTGTTCTGAGTCAATACTCTCAGGTACGTGTGTTCTTCTAACATGTTGCTCCAATTTTTTTTTTTCAGTTTCAGGAAAGTTTTCTTGAATCATAGTGTTATGTTTATTTTCTTGTCTTTTTTTTTTTTTCAGAAACTTTTTGACTATCAATAATATTTGTCACTTTTTCTTTTTCCCTTTTATTTTTCAACCTCTTTCTCCATTTATTTTTATAAATTGAGGTAAAATATACACAAGCTAAAATATACCATTTAACCATTTTTAAGTGAACAACCCAGTGGCATTAAGCACATTCACAATGTTGTGCAACCATCACCACTATCCACCTCCAGAACTTTTTCATCTTCCAAACTAAAACACTGCCCATTCAACAGTAACTCTCCATTCCCTCCTCTCTCTTCACTTACTTTTGATTTTCAAATGTTTCAGTCTTTTCACCAATTTCTTAAGGCATTTTTTGTTGGGTTTATTTACTTTTGTGATCCTTCTATTTTATGAGTCTTCATTTCTAAAATGATATTTTTTCCTTTATTTTCAACTTTTCTTTAAATATATCATCTCATTTCCAAATTTTTCTAATTCTTATTTAGGTCTGTTGTTCATGTCTTGTACCATCATTTTCTTAATGTCTTTTAGCTCAGTTTGAAATGCTACATTACAATTTTGATCTGTTTTGTTGAGCGTGTTTCTGGAATATGGTAATTATTTATGGGACTGTGATTCTACTTCTTCTCTTTTTTTTTCTTACAGTAACTTACCATGGGATTTGACCTTCATAATTTTCTGTGAAGTTTAGTTTATGTGAATTAGTTTTCCAGAGCTTCAGAAGGAGGCTTGGCTTAGATGGATTTTCTAACTTTACTGAGCACGCTCTTCTATTGTTTTCACATGATATTTAAAAATATGGTGCCTTGGTTTTTGAGATTTCTTGGTTCTTTTTCTCTCCTGCACTTTATCTGGATGTTTTCTTTTCTTTGCCTCCACTGTCCCATCCTGCTTGATTTTTGTTCCACTTCCAGCAGTTTTTGCTCACTGTAAAGCCCTGTCCTAAAAAGGATCTGCCTCATCACCTTTGAGAGTTCACAAGGATAGGAGTAGATTATATTCAATACTAATGAATATTGTGGCAATGGATAACTGATACACTGGCATCCTAGATCATAGAATGTAATGCCTATAGAACGTTTAAAGACCATTGGTCCCAACCCTGTAATTTTACTGATGAAGAAACCAAAGCCTGGAGTAAAAAAGTATCCAGACTAAAACATCTACAGTGCTTGCATATGTAGATGAAGACTAGATACCTTTACTCTTTCTTCTGTACCACATCTTGTCTCTGTTCCTTGAATAAGAAGTAGGATTTAGAGAAGTATCTTCACATAATATTTCTCACTCATGCAAAGTCCAGTGCAGATACTTCTGGTCAAACCTCAGACTGGAGAGTTATATGATGCTGCCTTCTTCAGACATGACATCCAAGGTTGCTGCAGAATGGGGAAGAGTTGGTGGGGAATGCAGGCTGCATATGTGAGTATCTTCTGATCACATTCCATTGGCTAGAACTAACCACATAATTCCATGTATGAAAAGGGGGATTGGAAATATTGTGCCTGGATAGTCAGCTGTCTATCATAGAAACCTGTCATAGAAACCTGCTAGGAAAGGGGAAAATTAAACTTTAGGGGTCAGCTAACCATCTAGCTATAGAAACCTTTCCCAGAGAGATGCCTGTAGACTTCCTCTTACACAGCTATGGGCACACTCATCATTGGGGAGGAGAATGGGGAAACCATGACTGACTTAAACTAATGCAGATTTATCTTTCTGCTGCTTACAGGATCACTCTGCCTGAGTAATGAATATCTGAATGAAACTGAGGTTCTCTGGAAGAAGATTAACAAGATCTTCTAGTCACCATAGATAATGTCTTTTTCAAAATAGTTATACTAGGCTGAACATGAGCAGAGAATGGACTTTAGCTGCTGCTGCAGGGCAAGCTGATATGGAGATAATTAGAGAGAGAGAAAAAAAAATTGAATGATCCTTGAACAATCATGGAACAATTCTGTATAGCTATCAACAAGGTCCGTGTTCTACTACAGATTCATTTTCAGTAGGATATTTAGGCTGAGTAGTTCTTCTAGCAAGGCTAATGGATTTTGTTTGATTTAGCTGTGATGTCTTGCCTAGATTACTTCAAATGTATTTATGAGATGCCTAGTCAGATTTAAGACCATGACACATAACCAAATTAACTGGTCCTAAGAAGAATCAGCATATAGCCTTGATTTAATTAGCTATTAATTAGCAAAGTGGATGTTCAGTCAGAGATTTTACTTCAAGGAAACAGCAAACAAACCTATTTTCAGCGAAAGAATGGCATAGACAATTATGAGGCTGTGAAGTGATAAATGGTTGCTACATAAATTAATGCACTAGACTTTACATATATGTCAAAAGAGCATAAATTATGCATCATTCTTTTCTAACTTTTAAACACACCAAATGGCACTTAATTTGGACAAATCTTTTGACTGCTCTGGGGATTAAAATGAGAGGTTAGAATTAGACGACCTCTGAGGTCTCCTTCAACTCTGTATATTTTCAGGCTTTAAGTCTTAATTTTTAATAAATTATAACCTATGGTTAAACTATGACATCTTATTTCTCTTAGATTCCTCAGTGGCTAGTATATACTGGATCTTCAGTACATATTTGATGAATAAGTGAACCTAGAGTCCTTTTCATTAGCTTCCATAAGAGAAAGGAGGTTAATTACAGTATTTCTCAATAGATGTGACAGACCTACAGACTTTATTTTGATGACTGCTATTATGCTATTTTAATATCTCTATGTGATCAAATAGCCATTATACTTGAGTATTTGAGTGACTACAAGTAGTCAGAAACCACAGTTGTTCTTATAGCTGTTGATTTTAAAAGTCAATCCAGTTCATGAGTTTTGAAATAGGTCAAGTAGTGAGCACCTGGGGTCACTTCCTTTGTATAATGTATGTTAGTTGTACTAAATCTTCATTAATTTGATTTTCATTCATTTGATATTTTTGATGGTTTGATGGTTTTGGCTGGGCTGAATTTTTTTTTTTTACTTCTTTCTTAAGTGATTGATGTCATAATCAAGATTTCTGGGAAATGTTTATACTATTAAAGAATAGCCTGCTTTGTTAATTATTCATTTTGCATTATACATTATTAGTTATCCAGAAATTCTCATTTACATATGAATAATAATAAACACAGACAAACTAATCACTGAAGTATAAGGTAACTTTATTAGATTATTTTGAGTCACTTAAAAAATTTAAATTAATTCAAATGCATAGTCTTGAAAATAATCCATAATATAGTCTTTTCACTAATTTTGACTGGTTCTCCTGTCTAAAGGTGAAATTTTTGAACATTTTGACATGTTTTACTATGGCAAAAATTGTAGATATCTGAGATAGGTTATCCTTTTTGGTTATAAGAAATCAAAATGCAAGGCTTCCCTGGTGGCGCAGTGGTTAAGAATCCGCCTGCCAATGCAGGGGACACAGGTTCGAGCCCTGGTCCGGGAAGATCCCACATGCCGCGGAGCAACTAAGCCCGTGCGCCACAGCTACTGAGCCTGCACTCTAGAGCCCACGAGCCACAACTACTGAGCCCGTGTGCCACAACTACTGAAGCCCGCATGCCTAGAGCCCGTGCTCTGCAACAAGAGAAGCCACTGTAATGAGAAGCCTGCGCACCAACACGAAGAGTAGCCCCCGCTTGCCACAACAACTAGGGAAAGCCTGCGCGCAGCAACGAAGACCCAACGCAGCCAAAAATAAATAAATTTATTTAAAAAAACAAATCAAAATATAGATAAAGTGCAATGGTCATCATAAAATTTTACTTTCAGAGTGGTTATTTGTATTTTATAACTGAAACACTTTCCATGACTGATCAAGTGCTTCCCAGTCTCTAGTGAGCCAAGATAAACTGTCTGCAGAAAATCTGGTTATGAATTCATCAAAAAGAAATTTCTTAGGCAAACTGGAGCAGTGGATAGGGAATTGGTGGAGATCATAATAGGTCCTGTACCGACTTCTTCTGTGATATTTCAACAAAATGAATGAAATGCAAACTAGTGTCTCTAGTCATCAAATTTTTAATTAGTTCTAAAAATGAGGCAATATATGTGCATATCAAATCAACGTTTTGTGCTGACGATAGCTCTTTTAGTGGTAAACTTCCTACTCAAAGAGAATCCAACAGTCCCTAAAAGAAGGGGTCACCCACATTTCTCTTAAACAGGGAAACATACTTTCAAGGCCAGTACCTTTTTATTTAAATCATTAAGAAACAAAAAAAGAAAAAAATTAAAGTAATACATTTCAAAATAGAGAAATATGTTTTAAGTTAGTTTTGCCACCCTCCAATCTCAACTTAAGATATTTTCAGAAACATTAACTTCTTTTCTATTTTACCTTAATATTTTATTTTCAAAGAGACTTATTAACTGATACATAAAGTCTTATGATATTGGATCCAGGTTACTACAGGAAAGACTCAGTGTAGTAGGGCTTAGCAGGAAAAAATAACAGATGATCATAACTACCTGTGTTATTAAAAAAATTGCTTCTTTAAATGTGACCAGCTCATTAATATTAACATTGGGTTTTTTTGTATTCCTGGATGCTTTTCCGGGATATCAGTTCGTTTTGCAGGCTGCTTTTCTTTGCTCCTCTATGAAAGCATGTAAAGGGATTCAGTATAGGAAACTATTCAAAAGAAATCTAAAACCTGAAACTTTTTTACTTTCTTAAATTAGAGCTACAGCACACCTGATAGACTTAATACACGAGGAAAAGAGTGTCCAGGTCAGGCAATTGCATGTTTTCCAATCCTGATAACATGCAGAGTGGAATCAAGACTCTCAACATGAAAATTACCTTAGAAAAACTTATTTGTATGCAGAAAACAATTTTTAGAATATTATTTCATCCTGAATAATACTTTCAGACGTCCAAATTACCTTTTACTCATGGTTATGCTGCAAAAAGAAAAATTACAAGACTTTTGGCTACATCTTAGTTTTCGCATATGCAACACATATCGTTGCATTCACATGCGGTAGAGATCTTCAATAAAATATTGAAATGAAAATCATCTGCCAATGATGGCCTATTTGTGCCTTCTAATCTATAAATTGCTTATGTCCTGCTTCTGAGGTGCAGCGTACTTTCTCATAAATCGGGGGAAGTTTATCCTTTGAGAAGATGGATCAAGAGATGACAAGCTGTGGACCAGTTGGGAGCTCAGGAGTCCAGAGGAGGGGATTTTAAATGTGGATGGCAGGGGATCTCGTTCTGCTGTGGGTCTGCAGAATGTCTTGAAGTGGTTTTCAATGTTTTGGGTTTGACAGACCCAAAGTGTGTTTTGCTAAGCACTTTTCTCTTCATTTTAAGCCCATGTGTATTATAAAGGAAATTTAATCCGTATGTTTTTGATTCCTTTACACTTAACTCATCAAAATGTTGTTTTGTAAGAGCTATTTGATGTCCAAGAGGCTTTGAGTCTTTTTATAACTCTTAAAAGCTTTTCTCCCTCCTTAGAAACAGGAAGGTGTGTTTTTCTGAGAGTAAACGAACTAAAAATACCTAGAGGCTAGAGTTGGTTAGAAGACTTCAAACCTAGGCTAAATGTTAAAATTAATAAAACAGGAGACACATATCATACTCACTATGCGCTTGGTTTGTTCTAAGCATTTTTGGTGTTTCAATTTATTTAATTCTTGCAACTACCGTGTATGGTAGGTGCTGTTACTATCTCTATTTTTAAAAAGAAGTTATGTCACCTTCCCCAGAGTTACACAGCTCATAGGGGTGGAGCTGGATTTGAAACCAGGCAGGCTGGGCCCCTGTGTCTAAACAGTTAACCACTATACTGTACTTCCTGTTTCCATAGTGTTATCCTGCAACTGAAGAATTTTGGACACTCCTTAAAATTAGTTATGTACCAATACTGTACTAGATACTGAGAAGGTCATGTTCTTGCCCCTAAGAGGGTTTATTTTGTAATGGGCACAGATAGACAAAAAAAAACCAAAACAAACAAACAAAACAAAAACCAAAAACCCTAAATGAAATACTGCATGTTTGCTCCATGTCATTTATTCATTCAACACACATTTATAAGGTATCTACTGATGTCAGGCTCTTGCCTGGTCATTAGTGAGAGCAGTCCTGGAGCTTGTATCCTCATGGATAACGGATATTGTATTTCATCCCCCACCCCTTAGAGCAGACCACTGGGGGAAATGGGCAAAATTCCTGGGCTGCTTCTGATATTTCCAACAGTGACAGAAGGTTAGGAGGCAGCGGGGATGACTTGTACTTCCAAGTACAGCTCTTCCTTTCCTCAATGATGTTAAGAAGCTAGTATTCTTGTTTATGTAAGATAAAGATTTTATCCTCAAAAGTCTTAGTTAAATTGAAGAATACCCAGAAAACCTTTAGAGAAGGGTTTTTCACATTCATTAGTATAAATTGGTATGGTTTACTGCATCTGAATTATGAACAAAAGATTATAGCGAAAACTCCTAGGGGCAAGACAGGAATAAAGATGCAGACCTACTAGAGAATGGACTTGAGGATATGGGGAGGGGGAAGGGTAAGCTGGGACAAAGTGAGAGAGTGGCATGGACATATATACACTACCAAACGTAAAATAGATAGCTGGTGGGAAGCAGCTGCATAGCACGGGGAGATCAGCTCGGTGCTTTGTGACCACCTAGAGGGGTGGGATATGGAGGATGGGAGGGAGACGCAAGAGGGAGGGCATATGGGCATATATGTATATGTATAACTGATTCACTTTGTTATAAAGCAGAAACTAACATACCATTGTAAAGCAATTATACTCCAATAAAGATGTTAAAAAAAATAAAGATGATAGCAAAAACTTAAGGAAGTGTTAACAGTTATCTCATTAGGTTAATGTTTATTTGAACCTTTATGGGTGTTTTTTCATCATAAAAGTAATACAAGTGTATTAAAAACAATTTGGAATGCAGAATCAAGTTAAAAAATGAAAATCTACCCACAAACACAAGTACAGCGGACATTCTGTTGGTTATAGATGTGTAGTTTAGTATTTTTAAGTGGCTATAATTGTCTTGCTTTTAGTTATACACTTACTTTTTCAAAAGCTTTTTTTCTCATTAAAAGCAAAGAAATACCATGTTTTATCTTTTAAAATGAAATATCACAATTGAATTTGAAACCTTGAATTTGGCTTTCCTTTAAACTTGAAGAAGTATACATTTTCTTGAAGAGAAGTCCACTTAAGATGTTCCCTGGGTAATCAGAATGACCAAGGCATGGCTCCCACTAGAGGGAAGTCACCCAGGGAAGTGCAGGCTGAAACATGGAGGGACTGTGTGGTGTGGTGAGGTGAAGTCACTCAAAATGATATCCTTTCCTCAGGAAATGTGCCTTGGATTCCAAATCAAAATTCTTCTAAAATTAGATGGAAGAGTTTAGAAAGAACAAATACTACCAGCTGTATAAGACCCGAAAAGTGGCTAGAAATAATAAAAATTTGTCAAGCCTATTACAAAGTTGTGCTTTTTTCTCAAGTGCTCAAAAGAAGTCTGAGATTAACTGTATTTTGTGAAAATTATTTTTCTCATCAATATTGTTTGTAAGAATGAACACCTTTGAAAGATTTAACCTTTAAAAACCTCTAAAACGTTTATATAAAGTAAGCTTTAATATAAAATAAGCCTAGACACAAGCTGAAAGTGTTAAAAACTGTCAATTACCTCAAAGAAAAGAGAAAGCATAATCGTACTTTCATTTGTATTGAAAAGTAATATAGAAACATACTAAATAAAAATCATTATGTTGAAAAAAGACTTATGTTTTTAATTTTTCCATGAAATCCCTCCAAGCAGCCAGAATGTACATTTCACATAATTTTCCAGGTTTTGTCCCTAAGTCCCTCTTGGCTTTGAGAATTTTATTCAAATGTCAAGGGAATTAAGAAAAACAAAATTTCTTTGAAGAAAAAAAGGAAATCCTTGAGCCACGCGTGTTTCAACCTTTGAAGTGTCTTGTTCAAATAATTACCTTTTCTCAGGTTTATTACAGTTTTTCATTTGTCTGCTCACATTTTTCTCTCAAAATACTTTGTTGTCCTTTATCATATTAATTTTTAAGTTTAAAAATTTCAGTCTCTGCCTATCAAAAACAAACAAACAAAAATAAAAACCCCATACAGATACCAGTTCTAATGGGCTAAACTTGATAGCAACGTCAGACTTGCCATGACATCTGTTGCTGACTCTGCAAAATATTCACTGCAGACCTCTTTAGATCTGAATGGATTCCTAGTTTATCTAACTCCCACGCCAGAGGCAACTTAGTCTATCCTGAAATGTGGCTCACAAAACAGTCTTATTTGAAAAGAAAGAAAAAGATGGGAAAAGCGAGAAAAAATTCAGGTTTCCTAATCTGAGAACTAATTGCCAAAGATATTGCACAGTTCATCTGGAAGGACAAAGTCAGGTTAAATTAAGCAAAACCACTTTGTTCCCCACAAGTTAAAAATATGAAGCTCAGGTTTTACAGAATTCTTTTATAATGTATTCTGCTATTTTTCTGGCTTTGATTTAAATTAATACAGTCAGGAAAGCATTTAGAGAGATGAGGTTATGTCAATTTTTGTACTTCCAAGTTTTGCTCAGGTTTTTAATCAGAAACTGGATAGTTTGGGGAACCTGTCATTTTCCACATAGAAAAATGTTTGTGTTTGTATGTGTGTGTGTGTGTGTGTGTGTGTGTGTGTGTGTATTCAAGAAATACTCCAATACACAACCTGAACTGGATTGGTCATGTCTGGAGTACCTGGAACATTTTGCTTTGAGTCTAGACGCTCAGGTAACTGATTCAGCCAATGAGTGAAAATAACATTAAAGACATGGCTCTTTAGTTGCACTCTAGTTATGTGTGCAGTTACTGCCTTTGAGGGTTGAACTTCCCAAAGGAATCCTGAGAATTCAAAAGAGTTCCCAAAGAACTTGATAATATGTTTTTCCAACTTCCAAAGGCAATGGATTCCCTACATATATATTTCCTGTTTCCTCTTCTTCTCCCTCTCCCCTCCTCCTCCACTTTCTCCTACTTCTCATTCTCTTTCTCCTTCAGTTTCTTTATCTCTCACTTTTGACAGTCACACATCATAAGTCTGCTTACTTATGACTATCCTACAAAATATAAACAGCAAGTGTACAAGAGTACAGTGACAGAAATGCAGGACTTCAACATAAAAATCAATTCAAATGAGCTCTTTCCCTCATTGAATCAGGAGAACAATTTTTAAAATAAGAGGCAATTGTGTGGAGAAGCAAGAGTAGAACTAGATAATGAGAAGAAAAAGGACACACGAGAGGTGAAAAGTCCAATTAGGGAATGGGCGAAAGCCTTCTTGAATTTGGGTTTTGGATCATTGAAACACAAGTTGGCTCTTACCTTCTCTCAGTCATGGTTAGGGTTACAACACATCCTGTAAGTCTTTCGCTTCAGTAGAAACAGGACAGGAAGTTTCGAGGCTGGAAATTGGATGGGTGCAGCCAGGGTACCTGAAGATTTAGAGAATCTATGAGAAAATCACCTCACAGTGATGCTGAAAGAACTGACTGCAGGGTCCTTAACTATTACTCCTTTTCCTACAGTTGTTCCTCTGGGCTGGGTCTGTAATAGACCTTTGATTCCTGCCTTACACAAGTCGTAACTGGTTTAGTAGTAGAGGGAGAGGAGGATGAGAATGAAGCCAGCAGAGAGGATGGGCCTGGGCACTTTCTTAGTGCTCTTAGGAAACGAGTGTATGGACCACAAAAACAGCATCCTGCCTGGGTAGAGGCTGAGGAGGGTGGAGCCACCATTGGGAGCATCTCAGAGGGGAGGAAGCATCTAACTGGAGACAGAAGATGATGCACGTGGCATGCAGGACAGGGTTGCTGAAATGAAAGAGAGGGAAAGCCACTCAGCAGAAATGTTGCAAAGGCAGGGGGAAGAGAAAGAAGAAAAACATAGTGAACATTTGAAGATTATTTTGTGTTAAGCTCCATCGCAGGCACTAGAAAGATAAGTCATTGAACCATTACAACAACTTGACAAGAAAGGGAGTTTTCATTCCCATTGCATAGATTTCCATATCTGAGAAGCCTAGATTTCTAATTGATTTACAAATAATGAATTTTGGAGACCTTTAATAATTGGAACAAGAGAAGAGGTAAGATTATAACCCAGAATTCTCTGTTTTCGTGGCCAGTGATCTAAGCACAGCAGTTCATCACAGAAAAATTCTTCCCAGTGAGTTCATTTGACAAATCAGATAGAATATCTTTGGAAAGAAGTTAACTGTCTTGATAAAATAAGATTTTACTATTCAGTGTGTCAGAGGCAAAATGAATTAATACAGGGAGAAAACCTGCACTCTTTCTATGTTCCCCCTCAAATGAACCCCTGAGCATGTTGCAGTGGGAAATACCTTGATGTTACAGTAGCCTCACCAACAAGACACAGAAAGACTCACCAGACTGATTAAGAGCCCTGAATCACACAGTATATTGAATCAATTAAAATATATAGCAAGATACAAAGGGCAAGAGATGGGGTGGGTTAAGACCCTTAGGATAGAATCCAGTGTGGTAAAAGGACCTCATTACCTGAATCCTGGGGCGTGTCGTGTCTTTTTGCCACATTGACCTTCCCTGCTTACTGTGTGGTTACAAGGACCAGAGTTGAGGGTAGGGAAGGGAGCTCCATAGACAGAAGGTGTCTGGAGCCAGTACACACTTGCTTTGCTGCAGAGTTGCAGGGACGGTATGCAAGGTCAGAAAGTGAAGATCACTGATAACTGCTGAGCAGCCGCAGCTTCTATTTGTGTGTCTTTAGCAGAATGATTCACCAATTGCTGATTAAAGGATTCTAAACTGTCGTAAGTATTTGATATCTCATATTTTTTTCTCTCCAAAAATATATTTACCACCCTGTGTAGCACTGCCAATGTTCTTCATTCCTCTCTGTAGCCCCAGATTTCCATTTGGTCTCAATTTCCTCTGCCTGAATGAGTTACTTTCCTTTTCTTTCTTTTTTTTTTTTTTGGTGTTTAAGGTCTTCTTAAGAATTCTTTGAGCTCTTGTATGTCTGAAAAAATTGGTTATTTTACCTTTATTTCTGAAATATATCTTGCTGTGTATAGAACTCTAGTTTGACAATTTTTTCTTTTAGTTTTTTAAAGATACTGATCCATTGTTTTCTGGCTTGCATTGCTTCTGATGAGAAGCTATCATCCTTGTTCCTCTGTATATAACATGTCTTTTCCTCTGGATGCTTTTAAGATGTTCTCTTTATTACTAGTTACGCAAGTAGATTATTATTATTTTCATTGGTATAGTTTTTATCACTGTTCTTATGCTTATGGTTCATTGAGGTTTTGGATCTGTGGATTTGTAGATTTTGTCAAATTTGGAAATATTTCATTCATTATTATTGCAAATATCTTTGTCTCTTCCTGTCTGTCCTCTTCTTTGGGGGCTCCAATTACATGTATTGATATATTAGGCTGCTTCGATCTGCTGTCTCACAGTTTCCTGTTTCTCTATTCTTTTTTTTTTTCCTTTTTTTAGTTTCTTCTCTGTGTGTTTCAATTTGGATAGTTTCTATTGCCCTGTCTTCAAGTTTACTAACCTTTTCTTCTACACTGTCTAATCTTCTCTTAGTCCCATCCAGTCATTTTCAACTCAGAATTTCAATTTTGGGTGGTTTTTTAATTTAATCTTTCATGTCTCTCCTTATCATGCTTATGTTTTCCTCCACTTCCTTGGACATATGGAATATATTTATAATAAATGTTTTAATGTCTTTGCCTACTAATTATGTCATCTATATAATGTCTGAGTCTATTTCTATTGACTGATTTTTCTTTGAATTATGAGTTACATTCTTTTGCTTCTTTGCATGTTTGGTAATTTTTTATTGCATGCCAGATATTGTGACCTAGTTGGGTGCTAGATATTTTTCTATTTCTTGAAATATGCTTGAGCTTTGTTCTAGAATGCAATTAAGTTCCTTGGCAACAATTTGATCCTTTCAAGGCATGCTGTTAGGCTTTGTTAGCTGGGGGAAAAGTAGCATTTAGTCTAGAGCTAATTTTTCCCCACTACTGAGGCAATACCTTTCTGAGTACTCTACCTGATTCCTTATATATTATGAAGATTTTTCCAGGACTGATGGGAACATAAACTCTTCCCAACCTTGGATGAGTTCTAAGTATTGTTCTGCCTGTTTCTTTCCTGCAATTCTTTCCCCAGTATCAGGCAGCTTTCTCACACTTATGCTGACCAGAGTTCAGCTGAAAGCCCTGGGGAACTCTGTGTAGTTTCTCGCTATCTTTCTCTCTCTCTCTCTCCATCTCTGTCTCTAACCTTATCTCTCTCCCTCTCTGCAGCTCTCTCCTTTCCATGAAATGTATTCACTCCTTTCCATGAAGCTCTGTCATTGCTAGTACTCTACTCTTCAAATCCTAGCTGTTTTGGTGTCCCTGAATTCTCAAGCCTGTATCTTTAGCTCAGGGAATCTGATGGGCTCTGTCTGAGTCTCCTCTCCCTGCCCTATGGCCTGGAAACTCTCCATAAACTCTCTTCCACTCTCCTGTTATTCCATCCAGTGCAGTGTTCACCACATTTGTTTTCTTTTCACCAAAGATCACTGTCATGTGCTGCCTGCTGTCCAGTGTCTGAAAACCATTAATATGTAAGTTATGTTCAGTTTTCTAATTGCTTAAAGAGGAAGGTCTCTGTTCCTTCATCTTGACCAGAAGTGGTAGTTGCTTCATTAATTTTGGGTAGTCATTTGCTCCTTCCTTCCATTCTTTCCTGTCTATGGTCCTTTCCTACTTACTTTATCTGTGACTGACTAAGATGTCTTAAGAGCTACCTGCTTACTTTTTAGATGTACACAGTCATATTATAGAGCAGAATACTTTAAAAAAAATGTTCTTCTTATTATACAAGTACTACATGCTTATTTGGGAAAAAGTAGAAAATAAGCAAAAATCACCTTTAAGTCTTCTACATTGAGGTTATTATTCTGACACTGACATTTCCTGATAGACTGACATATGCAGCAGAAGATAGTTCTATTTAGAGCAAAAACTTACTACTCACTCCAGTTTGGGGAGGAGCAATGCCATCGCAGAGCTAGGGGATTCTTTTATTGGGAAACACCATCATGTTTCTCGGTGGAATTTTCTGGCTGATAAAGATGAGGTCTCATGAGCATGTCATAGTCAAGTAGGTGAGAAAAGAGAGGACTGAATTTTTCTTCCTAATAAAAAGGCAAATCTGTAGTTTTCCAGAGGCAAGTGGAGAAGAGGAAGAGAAAATAGAAGGCTTTAAAAAAAGAAGCCCATGATGAAGGTAATAAACTGTGGTCTAAGGAGAGAAATTTCCTGTGGCCAGAAATTGTTTAATGAATTTTTAGAACATATATCTAATATTTAATTAGTCATTGCTATTTGTTTTGTGCCAACATTTCTAAAATTTTAACCACAGTCTGCTTACGCTTTTGGTGCTTTGGGGGAATTCATTCCTTTACCAGATATTTTCTGAGCATCTACTCTGTGCCAGGTACCATTCTGGCATTCTGGGTGCTTGGGATACAATAGAGATCCCTGTCCTTTGGAGCTTGCTTTTGGATGAGGATCAAACAGTATAAAAGAAAAATAATAAATAGGTAATTTTTATAAAGTTTTATAAAGTAATAAGTGCTATAGAAAAAAAGAAAAAGTAGAACAGAAGTGTGGGTAGGCAGGGGGTGAAGGGGGTAGTTTACAATTTTAAATAGCATGATTAAGATAAGCAAAGACTTGAAGAAGATGGGGGAGCTAACCACGTGGATCTTTGGGGGAAGAGTGATCTCAGCAGAGGGAATAGCCAATGCAAAGGTCTTGAGGCAGAAACTGCTTTTTGTGTTAAGAACAGCAAGGAGACCAGTGTACTGTTTCATTACTCATAATCAGAAAAAGAAAATAGACATGTATATGTTCAATCCAGGTGTGCTTCAGTAAGTCCATAAATTTTAGGAGAAAAAGAAGTATTTTCATCTAGGAGCAAGAGCAAGAAATCCAAGTAGCTGTTGCCTGGGGGCAATGAGGTAGGATGACTATCAGCAACGAAATAGTAAAAATGGCTCAAAGATGGCAACAAGATATTTCTCAAATGTACTCAGATTTGTTATTGATAATATCTTAGTAGTTAATCTCTCTTTTTTTTTTTTTTTACAGTGAATTCTGGCTAAAAGTTTTCTTTTCTTTTTTTTTTTTATTGGAGTATAATTGCTTTACAATATCGTGTTAGTTTCTGCTGTACAATGAGTTGTTAATCGTATAGTTGTTTTGTCCAAGCCCCTGTCTGCTTATACAGTATAGAGGTCCTTTGTAACTTTTTGGCCCTCTTTTTTTTTTTCCCCCTTCCTTCTGAGGACAGGCCCTTCCCATTGTGGGCACATCAACCAACAGGCCTCAACTACCTCTAACCCTGGAGTAGGGGCCATGAGTCAGGCTGGAGAATCAGAGTATTTCAAACTCTTGGCCACAGTAGTTGGTTCTGAGATGGGCAAGTTACATGATCCAGACAGATTTGGGTTCTTCTGAGAAATGATGTGGATACTGGGAGATTATACTCCTTTTTAGGAACACTGGCTACAAATATGTTATGAGCCTGGTAGATATTTTCCTGACTTGGAAAGTCTTCTTAATGAAAAGCGGAACTGAGAAGGGAGAACCAGAGGGAAAGAGAGACACAGAAGGAGAAAGAGACAGAGACAGGAACAGAGACAAACATACAGACAGAGACAGACTAATGACATTGAAACCTTGAATCCAGCCATGCTGGAAGTCAGCACTGCCCCCTTGGATTACTCATTATGTGAGCTAATAAATATCCTGCTTAAACCAGTTTGAATTGGAACTTGAGTTGCAAGTTCCATCACCAAAAAATCCTATTGCATGACAACTCTTGCCCTCTCTAAACTTTCCCCGGAGTGTTTCTGGGACTCCCAGGAGGGGTCTCACATGCCTCTAGAATTGGTCTGGGTTTTCCCTCTCTGTTGCCACATTTTCAGCCACGGCTCAGAAGAGGTTCTGCTGCTCCCAGTGTGAGCTAAGCCTGAAATCTGCCAGACAGTGTGTCATTGTCTCTGCAGAGCGGAGTCCCCTTCACAGTCTGAGAATTCCTGCTGACTGCTCCGGGCGGTTGCTGAATGTAAAGAAGCCTCCATCTATGTTTTCATTTAGAAATCCCAAAGCAAGGTGAGCCCGAGGTGTGACTAAGTAGATTGGAGACCCTGCTGTTAGTGGCCACATTCACCCACCTTCAGAGAGCCTGAGCCAGGCTCCACGCTTGGGACCCTCTTCCCTGTAACTTCGGGGTCCACTGCAGCACAGCTCACGTGCAAGTTTCCTTCCCCTGTAAGGGGACAAGCCTCAGGCACGCTGACTCCCCCCACCTCCATTGCTATTTGGCTCTCAACTGTCTTCTTAAATTCAGCTGACATGTCTGTATAGATGCAGCCATTGACACTGCTCTGATTCTGTTTAGTTTGTGTTTTTCCCAAGAGGTATCTCATTCCTGAGCAATTCTGATACAGTTGGTTAGGGAGAGGGCCACTGTGGGTGGGGCTGGTGTAGTCACTTATCACTGCTTGCGATTTTCAGACCTTGATTCTGGTTCAGTGGGATCAGTCAACTACATACAATATGGCATGAATTTTGATTGCTGAGGTTGAATAGCACTGAATAGATCAGCCTGCCATGTAGGTTGATATTTGTTTTTGAGCCAAGACTATAACGACAGACTGTTTAAAAATAAAAAAGCAAAAACATCCTCAAAGAAACTGATGTATTGGTGACTTGTCAAGCTACAGCAGCATTTTCACAAAATAATCAGCCTTATGATAATTAATATTGTAACAGGCATATTCAGCATTTCTTTAGGGCAGACACTATGATAGACACCTTCTTACTCTGATTTGATTTGGAAAGGAGCTACGCAATGCACTCGCTAAATGTGCAAGCAAATCTGGGAGTAGTGGTTGAATAAAACCTTTGGTAAATCTTTGAAGCTGCCAAAAAGTTTTACAGTCAATGAGGTCAAGTTCAGGATTATGTATCTGGTTTGAAGGGCTGGAGAGTAGTTGATGAATCAAACACCACAGCACATATATAGGGGTATGGCTGTGAAGAGAGTGGTGGATGTTAGGATAACTCCCCCATGCTTTTTTATGGAGAATCAGCATTTGACACTATTAGACATTTAATTTAGAAGCCTAAAGAAAACTAGAGTTGAGAAAAACATAAAGTATTTAAGCATTTTTTTTCCTGTAAGCTTGGAAGATTGTGCTTTCAAATTGCTGGATAAAGACAAAACCTTAGAAGTAACCAGCAAAACCCAAACACCCAGAATCACTCAACACACTTGGAACATCCCAGTGAAACAAACACGCCACGCAGGATTTGTGACCGTATCTCTTGCTTATCCTTTCTTGTACCTTGTGATGCTTCCATCCATCTCTCTCAAGCCTACTCGGTGGATCTCAGAAGAGCCCTCTTGCTCTGCAGTGAGTCTGGCATTACCACTGTCCAAGTCTTCAGGCTCAGTCCCGGCTCTAGGGTACCATACCATGATTGGTGTAACCCACTTTGGCATCGTGTAGCTGACCCAGCAATAATGGATTCCAGCATCTAAGGGAAGTCTCTGCCCCTTACTCTTGCTTCCGTTTCCTGCCGCACACTCCAAAACATGTTGAAATGCTAAAAGAATGCAAAAGAACAAATGGGAACTTAAAGTGAAAAGAGGCACTTGATAGACTTTGTTTTCCTTTCATAGCACTGTGTGTTGAAGCAGACCTGATTTCTGAGTCACTGAGTGCACGGTTTGGCACCCTGTAGTGGAAAAAGATCCAGTGATTAGTCAGTCATCCTGACTGGCCAAGAGAACTGCCTCTGGCCACTGATGCCCTGTGATGGGAACATTCGGGCCAAGCGTGTGGTACTCTGGTGGTGGTGTTGGAGTACGAGCCACACCAGCTGGATCTGTGCAGCCACTTTTTGTTGAAATTGCAGTGCAGAACTTAAATAGAATCCTTCCTAAACCTGAGGCCCAGTTCCTCATTGCAAAGCTCGCTGTCCTCAGAGATGAAATACCCATCTTTGTTAAGGTTTGCCAGTTTTAAAATTTTTTCAGGGACTTCCCTGGTGGTGCAGTGGTTAAGAATCTGCCTGCCAGTGCCGGGGACTTGGGTTCGAGCCCTGGTCCGGGAAGATCTTACATGCCGCAGAGCAACTAAGCCCGTGCGCCACAACTACTGAGCCCACACGCCGCAAATACTGAAGCCCGTGTGCCTGGAGCCCATGCTCCACAACAAGAGAAGCTCCCACTCACTGCAACTAGAGAAAGCGCATGTGCAGCAATGAAGACCCAATGCAGCTGCCAAAAATAAATAAAGTTAAACATTTTTCAATATTTTATTCATTCTTTTATTAAGTAATATGAGTTATATGAAAAAGGACCAACACCTAGAGGAACGGAAATACCACAGAGGTGAAAAATCATCGCCTAAACATTTGTACTGTTCTTCAAATGGTTGCAAAGGAGGGAGGTAGGCACGTAGGACACTAGGGAATTCCTTACTTTTTTCTTTGTGGAGTTTTTGGCTTTTGCCACGAGCTTCCTTAACTTTAACAACTAGAAAACATCACCCTTCCCTTGGTTTTCTTTTCCTCTTCTTTTCACCAGGAATCTGTAAACAAGGATATTTTTTTCCTCTTTTAATCAAACATTCCTCTCAAGCCACAGTGTTTCTCCTCTCAGAATCAGGGCCCTTTTCCAGGATGGGCAGATACCTTCTCAATAGGCTGTAGCTCCTTACTATTTTCTGTTTCTGTGTGAATCGTCGATTCTCATGATTATTTTTACAACCGGAAGAGTCTTAGATGCTCGTTAAGAATTTTTCAGAAGGTGATCTGTGGGGCAACTGTGACCTGTAATAGCACAGAACCAGCCCACATTCTGCCACCTCCCCTCACTATCCAAGGCAGACATTACTAATCCACTGTGGCACGCCTTCCCATAGATTTTGAGTGTCCTTCGGAATCTTTCTCAGTGGCATGCTCCAGACAGCTACTACCAATTAGAACTGGTACATGAAAGGACTCTTCTTTGCCAGCCTTTGGCTCCAGTGTTTCTTGTCAGCCTCAGCAGAGTTGCCGAATCTGGTTCTTCTGGATGGAAGGAGGTGAACGGGGATTCCCCCGGCTGGAAGGTACTTCAGAAATACTTACTTCCGGAGCCTCCTGAATCAAAGCAGCACCTGGCTTTAGGGATTCTGCAAGAATAACATCTGGGGAGGTCATTTCCAGCCATAGGGAATCCCAGTTCCAAGTAGCCAGGAGAAGGCAACCAGCATGAGAATCTAATAGACGCTGCTATCACAGAGGGCTCTGACTTTTTATTTAACTAAGCATCACCACTTCTCTCCACTCTTGGAAGGACTCTGGGTATAACTCTGTCCTGAGATGTCCCTGCCACAACAACCTGAGTTTACAGAAGAGGATAGTAAGCTGAGAAGTAGCAAAATGAGCAAAAGTAAGCAAGACGAGAGCTGCCTTTCAGAATAAAAGAGGAAGCATGAGGGAGCCAGACAGCAGGGAAAACCTCATTAATGGCATTTCATTCATAAAATACCTTTCATCATTCGGACAAGGCAGGGACTACAGTTCATTTCTGTACTATCTATGAAGAATTGTAGGTAAATTAGGAGGACAAATAAGATCACGCTGCGTAAGAGAACAAATTGCTTTGCACAGAGAAACCCATGTTATTGAATATAATTGAGAACATAAAAATTGCATTTTATTTAAAATGTTCTTTAATTCAGACTTTTTCATAATTAAGGCCAGTTTTACCCAGGTGATCTGAATTTGTTTTTCCCAGAACAGGCCCATTCCAGGCTTCGTAGAAAATACTGCCTGCTTGCTGTAGGTAATCCCCACACCCCAGAGGCTCTCTGTGTTGACCAGCCTGATTCCTGATCCCCTTTCTAAACCAGCTGGTATCTAGTTCCCTTCTGTCCATCTCTTCATCTTCTACCTTATCAATAACTCCTGACTCTTGGCTCCATTTCCCAGGATATCTAGAGTGGTGCTTCACTTAATGTATTAGGGAGTAACCGTGCCCTTAACAGAAATAGCTGCTTTTTTTGTTTTTACAAATTGAAGGTTTGTGGCAACCTATCACGGCGCAAGCCTATCGGCACCATTTTTCCAACAGCAATTGCTCACTTCGTGTCTCTGTGTCATTTTTTGGTAATTCTCACAATATTTCAAATTTTTCATTAACATTATACTTGTTACAGTGATCTGTGATCAGTGATCTTTGATGTTACTATTGCAAAAAGATTATGACTCACTGAAGACTCAATGATGATTATCATTTTTAAGCAATAAAGTATTTATTTATTTATTTTTTCATTTTTTTGGTTGCATTGGGCCTCTGTTGCTGCGCTCAGGCTTTTCTCTGGTTGCAGTGAGTGGGGGCCACTCCTAGCTGCGGTGCGCTGGATTCCCATCGTGGTGACTTCTCTTGTTGCGGAGCACGGGCTCTAGGCGTGCAGGCCTCAGTAGTCATGGCACACGGGCTCAGTAGTTGTGGCACACAGGCTCAGCAGTTGTGGCTCGCGGGCTCCAGAGCGCAGGCTCAGTAGCTGTGGCGCACGGGCGTAGCTGCTCCGCGGCATGTGGGATCCTCCCTGACCAGGGCTCGAACCCGTGTCCCCTGCACTGGCAGGCGGATTCCCAACCACTGTGCCAGCAGGGAAGCCCCAAAGTATTTTTAATTAAGGTATGTATACTGTTTTTCTTAGATATAATGTACTGCACACTTAATGGACTATAGTATAGTGTACACATGACTTTTATATGCACTGGGAAAACAAAAAATTCATGTGACTCATTTAATTGCAATATTTGCTTTATTGCAGTGGTCTGAAACCAAACCCACAATATCGCTGAGGTTTGTCTGTACATTGAATATGCCTAAGGAAACTCACAAGGGATACATAAGAAAATTCACAAGAGTGGTTCCAGTTAGGATGGGTTGAAAGTAGGAAGAGGGACCTAGGTGAATATGGGACAGAGGTAAGAGACTTTTCATTGTATGACCTCTTATTGTTTATTTTATTTCTGAAAGATGTTAAGGTAATACACAGTTAATGAATTAAGTAAATGAATTGGATTTAAGAAGAAAAATAATGACATCGCCCAGAAAAAAGGAAACTGCTCATTCTGTGAAATCAAGTACCTTGGATTGAATAAAAATGCACTGGAAGGATATCAAGGCTAGTGTCGCAAAGTTTTCTGTTCTTTTTAGTTTAAGCCGCCTTAAATCAGTTTTGGAAATAGAAACAGACAAATAAACAAATGTGTATGTTTATGCTAACGTTTGTTGATCAGTCTTGACTTATCTAGACAGACCAACAATTCCTTTAAGTTAGGAGGTGGGTGTTACCTCAGAATTATGCAGAGACTCATTGGTCTAATTGGTACCCTCTATTGGGAGATGTTCACTGGGGGTCTGTGTGCTGAAAGAGTGATGGGAGGCATTCTGGCATTCCATACAGCAAGAGAAGAATCTATAGGGTGGATAAACAACAAGGTCCTACCGTAGAGCACAGGGAACTGTATGCAATATCCTGGGATAAACCATAATGGAAAAGAATAGGAAACAGAATATAGATATGTATAAATGAGTCACTTTGCTGTACAGCATAAATTAACACAACATTCTCAATCAACTATACTTCAATAAAATTTTTTTAAAAAAAGAAAAGAGGGGTTTCCCTGGTGGCACAGTGGTTAAGAATCCGCCTGCCAATGCAGGGAACACGGGTTCGAGCCCTGGCCCAGGAAGATCCCACATGCCGCGGAGCTACTGAGCCTGTGCTCTAGAGCCTGTGTGCCACAACGACTGAAGCTCACGCACCTAGAGCCCGTGCTCCGCAACAAGAGAAGCCACCTCAATGAGAAGCCCACGCACCACAACAAAGAGTAGCCTCCGCTGGCCGCAACCAGAGAAAGCCCGTGCACAGCAACAAAGACCCAATGCAGCCAAAAATAAAAATAAAAAATAAATAAATTTAGAAAGAAAGAAAGAAAGAAAAGAATCTCAAAATCAAATATGGTAAAATTCAACCTGTCACTAGAAACTGAGTTACTCTGAGGGGAAAACACACTCTTCTTGCTAGACACTGCCAACTGTGACCTCTGTCTTTGTGGTGTGAAAGGAACATCACAATCAGAAATCATTTTCACATTAAGTGTAAAGTTTATTACTGCAATTGTACCATTTCACTTTTAACAATGGAAGAACTAGATATCATAAATTTCTCTTATACATACCTGTAGAGTAGGGTTACTCTATACAAGAGCATAAAGTGTATATGTTCTGAACAAACAGAACAGTTTCCTTGAGATTCTGTTTAAAATAGAGGTCCTGATGAAATCCACATGTCTTACATTCAACCAAAATGATGTTGATTGACAGGGTAAAGAACTTCAACAACTGGCAAGCAATAGGACTTCATTGTGGATTGAGGAAGTTTACCCCCAAATCATGAGGCTGAGATGGAAGACTTAAGTTTTTTAAGTTCTTACCAGAGTCATTCCCAGCTCCTGACTTTCGTTGACATCAATGGCTAAATTATTTTTCCACCCTCACCTTGCCAGGAAAGTCTGCCAGAACCATCTTTGTGCTCAGTATCTCTTGGATGAACTATTGTAAAGTGATGAATGGGGTGTAGAGACAGGGATGGGGAGGTGGAGGGGGAATGAGCAGAACAGACTATAGAGGTTTTCGTAAGCGGCTCAGGCCTTGGGTCGGAAGAATTTCAAGAGGCTATCCTGTTACCTTTTTCTTTTTTCTTTGGTAACAATACTAGCAGTTTCTGGGAGGTGATTTAAATCAACATTGCTACCTTAAAATATTTTCAGTCTCTTCTTTTAAGCAATAAAACCTCTTTGCTCAGTAGCTCTGTTCCTTTGAACTCTTCGGAAGGGTTAGTTTAATCAAGGATTTCCGTTCCTGTTCACTCCCTACATATTAAATGAATATGTCTGAGATAGTTATTCATAGCTCTCTCATTTTCTGAAAGAATTATGTGTGTATAAATATATATAAATATTCACCTGTTACTTAGTATCTGATTCCCTCTACTAGAACAAAAACTACATAATAATAGATGCCTTGTCTGCCTTATTCCCCTCTGGATCCCCTGTACCTAGCATAAATCTTGGCAGGCAGCAGGTACTCAATGGACATTATTGAAAGATACATCTGAGTCCAAATCTAAATTCTGTCACTTAGTACTTTCTGTTCTTGGATACATTAATTAACCTGAGCCTGGGCCTCTTCATCTATACTAATAGTATCTTTCTCATAGAGTTTTTGTTGCAATTAAAGAGTGCTTAGTGAAAAGCCTGGCACATAATAAGCATTTATAAAATGTTAGCTGTTTGTGGTTGCTAGCTCTGGGCCACCTGTGGCTTCTTTCAGAGAAATTTATGATAGGACAATCATTTCAAACCCGATGTGTTGTATATGTAGTTTACATAGTGAAGAATTTTGATTGTTTTAAAATTATACCTAAATTCTCACTGTCTGTTTTCATATCAGTGTTTCCAGCTATTGCTTTTATTTTCAACAATCCGAAATATTGATCTATGGCATCTGACAGGTTAGTTGGTCTCTAGGTTGTTATAAAGTTAAAGAATATGTTGTTTATAAAGAGCAGTAGATTAACTGTCCCAGAGATTAAAGCTAATCCAGATTGGTTTGCTAATAACTGTTTGTAAACTTAGGTTAATAACAAGTTATACCAGGTGAGCAATTAAAACATCTCAGCAATTTTACCATCCTGAGCTTTTAACTATCTAGACACTAAAAAATATTTCAGCATAGAAAAATTTGGGGGAACTGATTTCTACACTGGCTAACTGTTGCAAAAGTTCAAGTATTGATTTTTTGACAATAGAGACAAACAAACAAGCCAGAAATAACGTAGAAAAATATATGACAAATATAATCAAGGAATGGGAGATAAATAAATATTTACAAAATAAGAGTATACTATACCCACTTCTTTGATATACTTAGGAATTTGAAAATCTTGATAAAATATGTGTTCTTATTCTAGAACGCTAAATAATTATAAAAGTAGAATATTTGAATAGATCACCAACTATGAAGAAAATTCTAATTAGTAGGGAACTACCTCAAAAAAGTAGCAGGCATGGAATTATTTTCAACTGATGGTGTGTATTATTTTAAACTATTGAAGAAACTAATTTTCATATTCTTTAATCTGTTACAATGAATATAAAAAGATAGAGCTATTGTTTAAATTTTGTGATGCTAGCAAAATCCTAATAACAAAATCTGATAAATATAGCTTCAAAAATAAAATTATATACTAAACTATCTTTTAAAGATAGTTACCTAAAAAGAGTGGCGAATGTTAAAATTTATAAATTAAAGAATCAGCCACCCCAACCCATCAAGTTTTTCCTTAGAAATGCCCAACTGTTTTAACATTAAAAAAATTATTAATACATTCCATTAATGGGTAGGATAAGACTATTCATGAGATAATTTCAATAGATTTTCGAGAAGGTATTTGATATCATTTAATACCCATTCCTGATTTAAATGTTTAAAAGAAAGTTGGAAAACAAGGATATTTCCTTGGTGTAGAATATCTACACCAAGGAAATAACACCATAAATAATACCGTAATCCAGCAAGAAACACCACCATATTTAATGGTGAGATAATAAAGACATTCCTGTTCGCATGAGGAATGTGATGTTCATTGTCATTATTATTATTTAATTTTTTCCTAAATATATGATCAATGAACTTAGATATGAAAATTAGCTGAAATATAATTAGAAAGGTGATTCAGACCTTATGATTTTATTTCAGACCATACAATTATATACTTGGCGAAAACAAAAAATGAATGCAAAACTCTGAAAAATAGTAAGAATATTAAGTAAAATTATCAGACATAAAATAAATACAAATAACATTTCTTATATTGCAAAAACAAATGGAAGATATTAAAAATGTGATATTTCATGGGAATTCCCTGGTGGTCTCTGCACTTAGGACTCTGCTCTTTCACTGCCGATGGTGTGGATTCAATTGCTGGTCTGGGAACTAAGATCCCACAAGCCCTTTGCCACAAAACAAAAACAACAACAACAAAAACCATTCTAAATATCAACAACAACTACAACAACCAAAAGAACCCAGTAAATATATTTAAATAACTTCTAAAAGAATTATGAGGAAAGAAAGTTAGCAAACTTTATGGAATGATGTAACAGAAAATCTTAATACATGGAGAGATGTTTCCTAATTCTTGTTGGAAACACTAGAAATATGTTATTTATAAATTATTTTATAAATTTAATGCTATCTTAATAATAATAATGATTATGCTTGTTATGATTTTGAAGATCATCTGCAAGTACAGATCTTAGGCAATAGAACCTAAGACTGATGAGGATGCTTCTTCTCTCCCAGATACGAAAATGTGTTTTAAAATTATAGTAATGGGAAAACAGAGTACAAAGCACATTGCTGAAATAGGCCTTGGTATGAGACAGCTATGTAAAAAGGAACGCCATTTCCAGAGTAAGTTAGAAAATATGATTTTGATAAAATGTTATTGTAAGGAATAGAAAACATAACAGAAACCGTAGATTATAAAAGCTGGTGGTCTGTAACAACTTTACCAGTTTTCCCAAATCCTCATACTAATCTAGACTTTGGTGATAGAAACTCCGGTCATGCACCTCAGATAAGTCAGATGAGGTGTACATGCAACGAGGCAACCTATCCTTAGCAGGATTGGTGTGTGTGTGTGTGTGTGTCTGTATGTGTGTGTGTGTGTAGGAGATTGTTTTGTTGTTTAATAAGACAACTGAGAAGCAAAAAGAATATTAATAAAATATATATGGGGTGTGAAAGGGAATGATACATTGAACACTGGTATGCTCCCACACAGATTAAGGTACAGAATGTTACCATTTCCTTCCATGTCTCCCTTGTACCCTTCCCATCAATTTCCATCCATCCCCTCTCAGAGGGTAATCATCATCCTGAAGTTTGGGGCTTTTTTCTCTTACTTTTCTTTATATATTTTAACATGTTTTTGTATCCCTAAAATAATATATTACATGTCTATAAATTGTGTTTTTCATTCAACCTATGTCCTGAGATTCATCTATGGTTTTGTATGGAATTAAAAATTGTTGCTTTCAGCTGCTATATTCCATATTTATTTTTCCCATTTTGTGTGTGTGTGTGTATATATATATATATATATATATATATATATATATATATACTCAATTTATTCCATGAACAAGGAATATCTCTCCATTTACAAAGTCTTATTTAATGTATTTTGATAAAATTTTATGACTCCATAAAGCTCTTATACAGATTTTGCTACATATATTCCTAGGAAATTTATATGTTTGATGCTATTATATATTGAGTCTTTCTTAAAAAATGAATTAACTGGAATATTTGGTCTTTTTGTGCTTACTGTTATTACTGATATATTTGGATTAGTACTATCATCTTATTCTGTACTCTTTTCTCCCACCTTTTCTGTGTCTCTTTTGTAATTTTTTCTTGCTTTCTTTTGGATTGACAGAATATTTTCTCTTATTTCATGTCTCCCATTTATTGGGAAATTAAACTTGATATTGGTATTCTAATTGGTTCCCCTAATCATTTTAGCTTGCATACCTAACTTATCAAAGTCTACATCTAATCTATATCTGTATCTACCTCTGAACACTCCCAGGCCCCTTAGATCACTGGAACTCCAGACACCTCACTGCAGACTTACATGATATTGGTGGCAGGTATTTTAGGTATATTTTTCACCACATCCTCGCAAGAGATTATTACTCAACAATCGGTGATTTATACACCCAGTTACCATTTTCTTTGCACGTCATTCTTTTTTCTTCCATCTCAGACCTTCCATTTGTAATTGCTTTCTCTCTGCCTGAGGTGCATCATTTAGAAATTCCCTGTTGAGTGTCTGTTGGTGGCAAACTCTCTCAATTTCTATTGTCTGAAAATGTCTTTGTATATTATTCTTGAAATATATTTCGTTGAGTGTACAACTCTCAGTGTATATTTTTTTCTTAACATGTTGTTGATACAATTCCACTATCTTTCTCCTTCTGTTGTTTTTGGGAGGTCATTTCACAGATTGTCATTTCATTTTAGGTGAACTGGCTTTTCTTTCTGGCTACTTTTACACTTTTTTTTTTTTTTTTTTTTTTTGCCTTTGGTATTGTGTACTTTCATCATGAGTGGGTTTCTTTATATTCATCCTGTCTTGGATTTCTAGGTCACCTGAATAAGAAGATTGGGTAAGAAGATCAATTGTGGAAAATTCTCAGTCATTATCTATTCAAATGTAGCTGTTTCCTGTTCTCACTCACTTCCCTTTGGAAACTGTGTTAACTTCTTCCTGTCTTTGCTGACTCTCAACTCTCTCTGACTCTGTCATTCTGTGCTGCATTATAGACAATTTTTTAGATTTGTCTTTCTTTTCATTCATTCTTCAGCTCTATTGAACTTTTCCACTGAGTTTTAATTCTAATAATTATATTTTTACTTTCTTGAAGTTCTTAAAGTTTTTAAACATCTGTTTGACCCTTTTAAAAGTCTCCTTCACCTTATTTGTATTTTAAAAACTTCTCACTTTATTTGTTTAAACATATAGAACATCCTTAATTTGTAATTTGCCTGATGATACCAATAGCTGATGGCTTTTTGGGTTGTTCATGGTGTCAAAAAACAAAATTCAACAGAGTAAGTTTGAAGATCTAATTTGCTTTATTCAGTGAGTCATGAATCAGGTAGCATCCCATCTAGCAACTAGAAGGGTGTTGGGAGGAGAAATAAAAAATGGAAGGCTTTTATAGAAAGGAGGGTGGGGCAAGGAAGTCATTAGCAAAAAAGGAAAGGGTTACATTGGGCTAGGACATCTTTTTTGGGGGGAGGGGAGGGAATGGCAAGTGTTTTACCAGATGGGTCACCTCTTCTTCCTCTGGGGGATGGACAGATCACTTCATTGGTGCTGACAAGAAAATTTCAAACTGTTGATGAAGATTACATTTCTGGGGAAGGTGGAAACTGAGATTAGGTTAGGTATTGAATCTAGGCTTGGTATTGTTAGGGAACCACTGACTGAAACCACCCGCCCTGCCCAGGCTCCATAGTAACCACTTGCATGAGTTACCTTAAGCAGGAGGTCCTGGTAAGGAACGTGGAACTAACAAGCTACCACCAACCGGAAGAATTCGGGAAAGGTCAAAAGGTGAGAGGAGACTCCAGTCCATATGTCCTACCAACCTCCCAGAGTCCTTCTAGCTGGAATCCATCTTGGCTGAGTGATGTGCGTGCCACCAGGAAGGACCCTGAGTCTGAGTGATTGGCCAGAGATAGCCCGGAAACTAACCACATTACCGTAAAACCTGAGACTTCAAGCCACGTGGCAGAGCAGTCCTCCTGAATTCCCTTACCCTCCTGCTCTCCACTCGGGTGCCCCTTCCCAATAAAGTCTCTTGTCTTGTCAGCACGTGTGTCTCCTCGGACAATTCATTTCCGAGTGTTAGACAAGAGCCCACTCTCGGGCCCTGGAAGGGTTCCCCCTTCCTGCAACAGTATCATGGGATTCAGCACAAGTGACACCACTTTGGGCCTGTGGTTTTTCTCTTTGACAACAGTACTTTATTTCCTAGTACCTGTTAGGAATTTTATTAAATCTTGAATTCTAATTCTTTGGAATTTCATCTGATTAAATTCTTTGAGGACTAGATTGCAGGTGGATTTCTCCAGGAATGATGTATATTTGTTCTGCTAGTCAACTGGGGATACCTCCAACTTGGAATCACTTTAAACTGAACTCTGGATTTGAGGTTCTTTATATCTTCCAGGTTGAGTGAATTTGGGCTATAACACATGTAAGGCAAGTTTGTGGTTACAAATTTTCAAGGGAGTTTATTTTCTCTCCTCCCCCAGCACCAATGTCTGAGACAATTTTCTTGGGGAACAGAAGAAAGATGTGTTTATTTATAGCTCACTGTAACTTGGATGATGCCTTTAGGAAATACACGATGCACATGGTGGGTGGGCCCTGGCCTTTATCTCTTGTCTTCAAAGCTTGATAAGCCTTGAAAACAGAAGCTCAAGTTAAGCAGGGGTCAGTCTTCAGAATGCAAGTTGTTCTTAGCTCTTGGCTAACAGCTCCAGGTTCCTTCTTTCCCTTAGTTATCGGAGTCTGAAAATTTCTTATTTCCTTGACAAATTATAGAAGCATCCAAAAAGATACTTTAAAAATTACCCAGCATTTTAAGTTATTGTTAGCAGAAAGCTCTGTCAGGATCGCTAGTCAACCATATGGAAACAGAATTTCCAGGATCCATTTTTTAGGAAGGATGCTCTCTGTATCTCATATCTTCTGGATACTTGCACAATTGCACAATGCTTGGCATATCTTTGGAGTATGTTTGTGATTTTTGTCCTTTTTTGTTGTTTTTGATTTGTCCTATTAGTTACCAGATGTGAAGTTATAATTTTCTTGGGAATTTGAACACATGCCTTATTTTGGTAACCTGCTTGATGTCTGCTGGGACATAATGTTGTATCCAGATACATTGTTATTGTTGCAGAAATGTGGGAGGAAAATTAGCTGGGGAATATGCAAGATGAGCCTGAATCATCTTGTAGTGCCAGGAAGTATGGAAGTGCTCAGGAAATCCACAAGGATGGGGGTGCGTCAAAAAGATACATGAACCAACTGAAGAAGCTCCCAATGGCCAATAGTAGAACAATTAGAGCAATATATGTGTGTGTGTGTATATATATATATATATATATAAAGGGCAGCTTTGAATGAGAACCTAAAGTATAAAATATATACTCGTGTGTCCACACTGATATAAAGAAATTATCAAATAGGCAAATAAATGGGAAAGAGTAGACAAAATAATTCTAAATAACCTCTGTAGATACTATCCCTTCAATGTGGTGGAACATAACTTCCCTCTTCTTAACCGTGGGCTTGCGCATAGTGACTTCTTTCGAAGGAGTACAGTATGAAAAGGGGGGAAAAGAGTAACTTTACAGTGAAGAAACCTGACAATCACCACCTCAGCCAGGTGGTCAAGGTTAACGTCAACAGTGGGAAGGTTTGTGTACAGTGTGTGCCCTGGAAATGATGTGATGAAAACGGTACTTTGATTCTGTGTCCTTCCTTCCTCAAACCCTTAACCCCAGTCAAATTATGAGGAAAACATCAGATGAATCCCAATGGAAGGATTTTCTGCAAAATGCCTGACAAGTATTCCTCAAAACTATCAAGGTTATCAAAACAAGGAAAATCTGAGAAACTGTCATGCCCAAGAGGAGCCTCAGGAGACATGACTACTACAAGCAACATGGTATCCTGGATGGGATCCTGGGACAGAAAGAGGACATTAGGTAAAGATAAAGGAAGTCGAATAAAGTGTGGATGGACTTTGATTAATAATAATGCATCAATATTGGCTCTTGGATTATGACACATGTACCATACAAATGTTAGATGTTAATAATAAGGGAACCTGGGTATGTGGTATATGGAAACTTTCTGTACTATCTTTATAATTTTTCCATAATCTAAAAGTATTCTTAAATAAAATATTTATTATAAAAAAGGGAAAAGCAAAAAAATTAACTTGGGAATATGGAGTTGTAGTTTTGGCATGCAGTTAATCAGGCTTAATGACTTTAAACAAATCACTCAGACTAATATTTCTTATGTGTCCTATGGAAAGACACAACAATATTAGATCTAAGCTCCCTTTTATTTCCTACCCGTGGGCATAAAAAGTCAAAATTCAAATCAATTAATTGCAAATAAAACAATTTGCTTTCTTTTACCTGTGTTAGTGTTAGCCGACCCCTCCTCTAAAAATTATAGAGATGGTGTGAGTTTCCTGGGAATCAGCATGGTGGCACGTACTGGGACTTGTGATAAGAATCAGGTTATGGTGGTGATGATAATGATGGTGCTGTTTTAAGTGTTAATAACTACCTTGAGGTGATAAATTACTATGCATCAAACGTTGCCTAAAAGCTTTGAATAGTATCTCATTTATTCCTCCCAATGTCCCTGTGAGGTAAGTATTTATAATTCCCTTTTTTTTAAAAAAAAGAAAAAAGAAAAATTATTGTCAGATGTTAGGCAACTCACCCAAGATTCCACAGCTACGAAAGGATAAAGACAGCTTTCAAATTCAGGCCTGTCCAATAGTAAAATCCCTTCATATAATGACCACTGATTTCATACCAGCCATTTACCAACTCTGTGCCTTGCGAAAGCACATAATCTCTCTGGACCTCAATTTCTTCATAAAGTGAGGAATTTGGAAGAGATGATTTTGAAGATACCTTCCACTTCTAATGTTTTTAATTTATCTTTATTCTGAGAAATTATCATTGAATCCCTCAGTATAGAACTTAAGGCACATTGGTCGATGGAGCTCACAAATAAAGATAATTAACCAAATGGGGGAAAATGATCAATTACATGAATTTGGACAACTGCCTACTACTCCAGTACAAAGCTTTGGTAGAACCCAGGAGGCCTAAGTGAAGCTTCTGAACTGAAGGCAAAAGAAAGCTTGGTATAAGCCCCTCGAACTTACTCCTCAGCTGCAGATAGATAAAGAGAGAGAATGGGATGCATTATGTACCTATCGTGACTACTGAAACGGGCCCCATGCACATCAGATAAGACACCTCTAGGGGCAGCAGTGAGTATAGTGGGCATAGAAGAAAGGGAGCTTTATCCAGACTCTTCCCTGTATTAAAAAAGGAGGATAGAAATACTGTCCTCTATGGGCTGAGGCAGAACACAAGAAGAAGATCATAAATATTTCCCCAGTTTCTCTACACTGCCCAAATATTTTTTTTTTCCTGGCCAAGTATAGTATAAACCATGGGCATAGCTATCCTCTTAAAGAAGAGGGCAGCAGTTTATGAGGTGAGTCCTGGCCCATATATGTGGTTCAATTCCATGGACTCCAGCTTTGCCCCTTATGTTCTAAGTCAGTGAGATGGGCAATTCAGCTGCTGTCCCAAAGCCTTTGAGGTGGGTCAGAGAGGACTTTTATGTTATCCTCCTGAACCCTGAACCCAAAATTCACCCTCTATGACACTTCTTTCAAATTACGCACTGTCAAAATACCCGGCAAAACTCTTCAGAGACATTGCAACAAGCTCAAATAACACAATGAATGAAATAATTCCCTAAAATGAAATACCCATTGCTATAAATCATCACCCAAAATGCCCCCCTCCACAATTTTGTATTTTGCAGGTTCTTCCGTCTCCGATTTTATATTTTGCTCAGTATCAGACCAGGGCTCCCCCTCTCTGCAGCCTGGGGAAGCTGGAGGTGGGGTAACTAGTAGTGGGAAATTCTGTGTGATTGGTTAGGGCGCATATTTGGCTTTCTCTGGTTGGTCCTAAGTTGGAAGTGCAAACAAAAATTATTAATCAAGGCCTGACCATTTGGGGCAGATTATTTCGCTTCCTGGATTGTTACTAGAGATAACAGTCTGACTTCCTACAAGTCTGACTTATATTCGACTGACCTCCTAGCTGGATATTCCAGTAAATCCCCTACGAATGACAGCGTGTTCATAAGTCCAGTTTTGTTCTTAAGTCCAACAAAGTTAGCCTAGGTACCCAACTAACACAAGTGGCTGTACAGTACTGTACTGTAATAGGTTTATAATACTTTTCACCCAAATAATACATAAAAAACGACCAAACACAAAAAAATAAAGAAAACATTTAAAATCTTACAGTACAGCACCTTGAAAAGTACAGTAGTACAGTACAACAGCTGGTATGCAGGGGCTGGCATCGAGTGAACAGGCAAGAAGAGTTACTGACTGGAGGAGGGAGAGGAGGTGGGAGATGGTAGAGCTGAAGGATCGTCAGCAATAGGAGATGGAGGGCAAGCTGCAATTTCACTCACGCCTGACGTTGATGGAACGCACGTTCGCATCTTTGAACATTCGCAACTTGAAGGTTCGTATGTAGGGGACTTAACGGTATAGATAAAGGGGTTGGGTTCCTGGGAAGGTTGCCACAGGCTGTGGGTCAGAGTTCCATTTCTGAGCATTGTCCCTTTGTATCCTCAGTCTCTCAGAAGTAAGGGAAGGCCAGGGAGAGAGGAGGAAATGCCTTCTTTTGTTACCTCATACTCCCAGAGAAGGGGCAGTTTTTAAGGGCAGAAGTTTAAATGTGAGGAAAAGGGCATAGACAGGCAGTCCCCCTTGCCCACCAATCTTGAATATTCTAAAAAATTCCCCTTGAGAATTTGTCCCCAAAGCAGTCCAGAAAAATAATATACAAAAATAAACAACTGCAAACCAAGTTTGAATTAAAATGTGTGTCTAGCACAGAGGGGATTTCTAGGTGAAATAACTTTCTCTATGAAAATACTAATGACACATTATGCTGTAGTACCTGGTGATCAGGTGGGCAGTATGTGTATGAGTGTGCCTGACAAGAACGGGCAGGGGGGAGAGCAAAAGCAGAGAAAGCTCAAGATATGTGACTTGAACCATCAGAGCTGTGTATAATTCAGAGAGACCTGGGAAACGCCACTGTTAATTTCACCTTCGGAATAGACAATATTGGTTCAGATGAAAATCCATCAGCCATTCCAGTGATGCACAAGTGAGACCTCTTAGGCTGGCTACTTAATTTGTGCTTTTGATCATTCTGTTGATGGGCTGGCTTTAGCAGAGTGTGCCCTGGTTAATATTAATCACGATTGATTGTGCAGTCTGACCTAGGTCTCAGCAGACTGATAGCAGTGAAAATGGAAGGCATTTAGGAGACCAGTCAAAATATCTATGCTGCACTATGAAAAATGGAACCCCGAATACCCTGATATGCATTCTAATCTGCCTGGTTTACCTGGTGTTAATTGCTTTCTGGCCTTACCCTTAGAATGGACCTTTCTATTTTGTATCCTGTTCACTTGGAAGTCCAGTATTTTAACACTTTCCACAGTATGAAAGTGGATGCATTTGGGGGCTTTACTAAAGACAGCTCAATTAACCTTTGAGCAGTAGGTGTGACAATTCTGACTTTACCTCTAACCATTTTCTTGAATTTCCTCCTCTATTGGGCCCTTGGTGGTGAGATCAGGAAATTATCATGAATGAGTCATTTATTTCCTAAATCAAATCAAACAATGGGAGTTTGTGCAAGAGGTTTTTAATTCTTTCTTTTTATAAGAGCCAATTCTTAAAGGAAAAATTCCTTTTTTTTATTTTGTTAATGTACCTGTCCAACATTTTGGCTATAGATCACCTTGCATATATTTTCCATTTACCTTGTATCTCTACAGACAACTCGGCTATAGATTGAAAAGAAAAAAAAGGAAGCAAGCAAAGTAGTCTAAGGGCCTTTGGACCACCCTGTTATGTAGACAGTCTGTTCCCTCACAGCATTTGGAAACTGCACGACTGCCCTTCCTTGTATTTAATGAGACCTGTGGGCAAACGCATGACTCGGTGGAAACTAAGAGGCAGAATTTAAATGTGCTCGATGACAGCTGGCTTACTTGTGCAAGCTGTTGCAAAAGAACTTTACTAATGGTTCAAGCAGATGGACAGAAGGAAGAAAGCTAAATGTTAGAATGTGTGAGAGGCCAAAGGTCAAGGTGAACGAGCCTGGTGATTTCCTGAGGTCTGTGGGTGTTTCGTGTTGCAGCTTAAATTGAGGGTTGTTTTTCATTGGATGCATTTTTCTAAACTTTAAGTAGGTTTATTAAACCAAAAAAAAAAAAAAAGTCTCAGCTCTTCATTTAGTTCCCAATTAAATTTTGGGTTTTAACTTCCAAGATAATATAGCACTTAATTGTACAGTATAGACATTTATAATACCTTTTTAGGGATAAGTTCAAAATGGTTTATTTAACAGAAAGTTTTTACAAAAGTTGATCCCTTAAGTTTTTTATCAATAACGCACATATACTATATCCTTTAGCCCCTATTTTTTTTTAACTTAAAAGTAATTTTTCTTCTGGGGCAGGGAAATTGCAAAACAATTTAAATATATTGCATAAAGAATAACTACTATTTGGCTTTTTCTAGAAAATCCTACTTTCCAGATATTTGCTGAGATTTAGGTTAAAAAATCCAAAGTCATTTTTCTATTTCATATGATTTCATAACTATTATGTTTTTCAGCTTTAATCAAGTTTTATTGAAGCCAAGACATTAACTAACCTTTAGTTTGACAATCAAGCCTTTTGAAGGAGGTCATAAAGTTCAAAGGAAGATGGTTTTTGTTCCAAAAACGAGATTATTTTGAAAGGTAAAATATATGTACCACTTACGGAAAGAAACAAAGTAAAGCTTTGTTGCTCAGGTACATTCTGTATTTATTTTCCTGGTTCAGAGAAAGGAGCAGGTCTCAGCAAGAAGTTGAGAAAGGTCCACAGGCGCCACTTCGACAGCCCAGGTACTATGCTTTTCTTCCAAGAAGGATGTCATTGGCACTGGCAGTGGCCTTGGGGTCAATTATTTATTTATTTAAAAACAAAATTTTTATTATATGAAACCCAAAATTTAAGGGTGTGTAAAATATGAACATGGCAATTAGACATATTGTTTATCACCTTGATTTCCAAACCCTTTCAGACTGAAATTCATTTGGGACTCATAAAAAATTGCCAGGACTGGCCATTAAAAAAATTACCTCAAATCACAATTAGCAGCTCTTTAGTTGCAGTTGGAATACATATGTGGAGGTGGTGTTTGTTTTGCCATTTCAGGAATAATTCAGTCTGATCAGGTGCATTTTAAAAATGAGGGCACAGGCAGAGGTGGAGGTAATTCAAAACCAAACACATTCAAAATTCAAAGTAACATCCCTTAGATAGTTGATTTCTCTTATATATTGGTTGCTGGCGATCTACTTGGGGAAATCTTTGAAGGTTATAATTCATTATTAAATGGGTTCTCTAGATGATGGGAGAGGCCCCCAAAGAAACATAGAAAAACAAACTATAACACCTACAGAAGGAAGAAATACAAATAAAGGAGGTACTTCTTTGTAACTGCTTCATATTTCCAATAAAAGACTTTTACTAGAAATTTTTTTTAAAGATTGTATTTAATAAGTGATATGCCTAAAGAGAAAAATGGCAGTTCCACTGATTTAATTAATTTCCCCAATGGCTTTAACCACTTTTATGACAAAAGGTACAGTCTTTGCTGACAGGATCTTGATTGAGGAGCTAAGGAATTAAAGGAAGAGGAAACACCAGTAAACTTGACTATATAAACAATTTATTTTTGAAAATAATTAAAAATATTTTTAGTGGATAATATAAATATTTGTTTTAAACAACTGTCTAGTCATTATGGGTAGATTTTTAACAATTTTTAGTTTGTTGCCTCTTAATGCTTTTTAAAAACATGTGCCCAGAAAATGTTCCTTTCCAACTCTATGTCACTGTGAGGAAAGACAGCTTGGCAGTGAAAGGAGCAGTCAGCCTGGCTCCTGACAGACGTGACCCCACTCACAGCTCGTTCAGTGGCTGGTTTTGTGAGCTTGGGCAAATTCCTTAACTTCTCAGAGTCTTCATTTCCTTATTTATAAAGTGGGGATGCTACCAGCCTTGCAGGGCTGTTGTGAGTTTTAGGTGAGATAATTCATGCAAAAACAGTAAAATCTGTCCAGCAAATATTAGTTTTCTTCCTCTTTAAATCACTCAAAGAAGCATTTATTCAGGCACTGTGCTAATGCTTTATTTGCATTTCTCTTGTTTATCTTAAAAACAAAACTGAAAACTCATGAGGAAGTTTCTCCAATCATCATAGTTCTGCACTGAGGAAATGGAAGCACTGAAATAGCTAGTAAGTGGCTTTAACCTGGGTCTGCTTGATTCTAAAGCCTGTGCTCTTAACCACTGAAAATGCTGTGGAATGAGACTGCTCTATGAACATGGAGAAGAAATAGAATAGTAATGATGTGGGGGATCAGGAGTAAGAGACTGGAAGGATTTAACATTTTTGTAGCTCTAATACAGGTATCTTGAACCCCGTTTGGAGATGACAATTAAAAAAAAAATACTGTAAATGTTTGGCCATCATACATGGATACAAACAAAAGTTATCCAAAAAAGGGGGAGTGGGTAGGGCCCAAATGCACAGAATGTCTGTTGGTGAATTCTCTCTAATGAAGTTATTGTGATGTTGGCATGCTACCATTGTTAAGCATATTTATCTAGTCCACACTGTATTAGTCAGGCTAGGTTAGGTTATGGTGCAATAACAAATAGCACCCAAATCTCACTTGCTTAATACCACACAAGTTTTATTTTTCATTTGTGTAAAGTCTACTGCAAGTCTGATTGCCTTGTCAGGGCAATTGTCCTCCATGCGGTCACCCAGGAATCCAGTTATCTCAGTCTCAGGGCTCCATCAGCTCCATCTGCTCTGTGATTGCTGCAGAGCGAGAGAAAATGCTGGAGCACTTTCCTGGACAATTCAACTCTGCCACTCCCAATTCATCTACCAGAACCAGGCATATGCCCTGCCTCACTGCAAAGGAAGAAGGGTTGTGCATTGTGAGTACCACTAATCTGTAACACATACTTAAGACTGTTGGTGTTTCAGACCGTGGCTTTTATGACTACTTTACTAAAATAATTTCTATAAACTAACACTCCTTCAGCTAGCAAAAAAGTGTCACTTTAATTTCAACCATTTCTGCATTAAAGTACTTAAAACAATTTTAAGTGGGTGATGTTCTCTGGAAGTGATTTTTGAAAAGTGAATATTCATTGATCTTTAATGAGCAGGGATGTGTGTAATGTTTGCTCTGTTTCAAGCATTGCAATGTGATCTAACAGCAACGAACATGTACAACAAGCAAACAAACAAAAAACCCCAAAAGAACTGCTATTTTGCCATAGCGGATTGGTACGACTGGGTCTATTTTTAGAGATTATTCATTTATCCTTGGGCCACTGAGCAGCAGAACAAGTAGTAGGAGGGACCTGAGAGTTATGACAGCTCCAGGGCACACACGTCCTCAGGATCCTCCACAACGTGAACAATCAAAGCTCTGCTCGCACCCCCTCCCCTAATCTGAACAATAATAGCAAGTTACTTACGTGTGGTAGCATAATCTTTTAAATAATTCCACTTGAAGCAAACAAACATTTCAGTAATCCAGAAAGCACAACCAACTCACGGTCACTATAAAAATGAGACATTTTTGGTCAGGAAACATACAGACGTCTGTTGGTCTGGATTTTTAAAACAATTGCTGGAGATTATTCTATTAGTTCTTGAGAAAGCAGAATTTACTTCTCTGTTACAAATATGGTGAAATTACAGGCACGGAAGAAACTGAAAACTTTCTAGCAGTTTATATCAATTGTTTTCCTTGGCGTCAGATTTTTGTTTTTAACAGGTAGAGTGTTGTATTTATTAAAATAGTAAGTGGAGCACAAAAAAGGTTATTTCAAAACCTGTCGGCCAAGCATTTATTGAGCACTCAATAGCTATGACCCCAAAATGTAAAACTAAGAAGTGAGTCAATTATGTTTGCAACCAACCAAGCCACAGGTCAGGCTTTTATTTTTGTCCTTTAATTTGTTGGCATCTAAGTCTGCACATCCCAAGATTTGTACTTTTGGTTTCATTTCCAGAATGTCTCCTCTTCACATACCTACGAGGTGTTCTAGGAAAAAAACAGTTCCAGCATCAGAAGATTTGGGAACCGTAATTTTCTAGTTCAGTTGACTGGGGGGTGGGGCTCTGAAATCAAGTATTTTCAAAAATGCTTCAAGCGTTTCACACACATACCGTCTCGAAAACCATGAATACTTCAGGGAACTACAGGGCAGGCGGCTTTGGGGTCTAAGAGAGAGGTAAATATTTTACGACAACACTTTCTGACAGCTCTTTCACACAGGACTGCTTTTCGGCCGCCCTGCAATACGGCAGGTGGCACCCTATTGGAAGGCCTTCCAATTCTTACCTGCAGGAGGCGTGGTTCCAAGCTCCGCCGGCGTGGCCTCGGGTATGCGTCCTTGGCTCTCCCGTTTGGTAGCAGTCTGACCTGGGGCAAATTGTTAGTTGTCCGCTTCTCTTGCCTTGTCTGAGTAAGCGAATTCTGTCTGTTCAATAGCACTAGAGAGAATAGCGGTAAGAAAAGAGCCCGTTCAGTGCCTGGAATAGTCGTAGGTGCTCTGTTTCCGTCATACAGAGTAAGAGTCCGGAGGGCCTTTCTTAGCTTGTGTCCCTGCCGCCATTCTCCCGACCTCATTTACCACTGTCCCCTTCTCTCCGCTGTCCTGCCCCAGCCCTGCACCTGGACGGGGCTCTTCCCCCAGCTGCCTGCGGCTTCGTCCCCTACTTTTTGTTGAACTGCTCCTTTCACTCTCACTTTCATTCCCCTTTCTTGCACTTACCACCATCTATTATGCTATATATTTTATTTATTTAGCTTGCTTATTTTTTCTCTCTCTACCACACTTTTTTTTGTTTGTTTGTTTTTTGGTTTGTTTTTAAAGTAAACCATCCAAGCAGTTTTTATTCATTAATTAAGCTTCATTAGAGATTTCCATTTTCCTCATCAGTTTGAATGTAGAGTATCAGCGGAGTCTTTTGCATGTCAAGATACAGGAAGCAGAGATCACCCCTGCACTGCTCCCTGCACTTACCAGCTGGAAGTAAAAATCAGTTAAATGGAAATGATTAACATGTATATCTTCTCTCTTCCTTTTGAATGTACACAATAAAACAAGTGACAAACATGAAATTACAGTCACCAAAGAAACCCAAGATAGTTGTTATCCACTTTCATTGGCAAAAACAGCACAGAGGACATTGCGAATTGGGATGCCATCAAAGAGGAGGCTCATTTCCTTTATTACTCTCTTTTAAATTTAGGTTTTCAAAGCAACATCTAAAGGCATGATATCTGCACAGCCGGTAGCACCTCCAGGAGGGCAGAGGTATTATTTGTTTTGTGATTATTTTCTAATTTCTAACCACACTAATAGCAGACCACAGGTGTTCAGTAAATGTTTATTGAATGAATTACTGTGAGCAATAGTAAGCCATCACTGGGCTATTTCTGGAACGGGGAGCATCATTAGACCAGATAAATCCTGGGCCAAGCCTGAGTCTTGCTTTGCTTTCAGATGGTCCTGGGTTTTGAACCTTTGGGTATCTTTGGGGTGGACAAGATCACCCCGTTGTTGTCCCTGCAAACACCTCCTAAGGGATCTTTAGAAGTGGGATGATCCTTGTTGGAGGCACCACTTCCTTCCATGTCTCTCTACCTGGAATCACCCCTCAAGGCCAAGGTGGTACTTGGTGTATATGAGGAAAGGAGAACCAGGCAACGTTTGACAGTGCAAATTCAGGGACATCCTAGGACATCTGTTGATGATGTTTGATGAGCCATGATATCTGATTGATAATCTTTTTTTTTTTTTTTGAGAATTGAAATATCTTTTAATTTTATTTATTTATTTATTTATTTTTGGCTGTGTTGGGTCTTTGTTTCTGTGCGAGGGCGTTCTCTAGTTGCGGCAAGCGGGGGCCTCTCACTATCGCGGCCTCTCTTGTTGCGGAGCACAGGCTCCAGACGCGCAGGCTCAGTAGTTGTGGCTCACGGGCCCAGTTGCTCCGCGGCATGTGGGATCTTCCCAGACCAGGGCTCGAACCCGTGTCCCCTGCATTGGCAGGCAGATTCTCAACCACTGCGCCACCAGGGAAGCCCCTGATTGATAATCTTGATGCACACCTCTCACTAGTAAAATTTCTGTTCTCCCCAAGATTCACCCTAGTGAGCTTTCCCAGCCTCCCTGGGCCCCTGTCTCCCCTCATACCCTGTCTGTGCTACAGACACAGACACACGCACACGACTTCCTTGACCTCTACTGTGCCCAGAGAAAGGCTCTTCCTCTGAAGAAGGGGATAATCAGACAGAGAACTACCCCTATCTTCGCACCACCCTCACTCCCACCACTAAAAAAAACCCCAAAAACCAAAAAAAAATAAAACTGTTTCCAAATATAGTTAAAAGAAAGCTGGGAATTATCGTTTATGATAGAAACATCAATATTGTGAAAAAAAAGTGTCAGTTTTACCAGATGCTTCTGGATTTGGCTGCCTAATCCATTTGCTGTCTCAACAGCTGCAAGCCCTTTGTCAGCCCCTCCTCCCCCCCACGTGCTGTCTGTATCAGTTGGAACCCAATTGGTGCCTGCAGCAGGCACTAAACTCAAGGCAAATAAAATAGCAGGGGTGAATCGAACAAGACCAGTAAAAGTAACCTTCCCCGATGCCTCTAAATTATAGTATGGCAATGACAGTCCTAAACACTCAGAAAGCGGAGTCAATGATTTGGAGGGTAATTTGTTTTCAATTGGAGAGTCCAAGTATAGTCCTGAAAAAGGCAGAAAACCTTATTTATGGTAGGTGTATTGCTACAGATTGTGCCATGCAAAATTAGATTGATTGTATTTTGTTTAATCCTCACACCTGTGAGCATTGGCGCCCAATGCTCCCAGAAACTGAGGCTCAGAGAAGTTAACCAAGTTACCCAAAGTCACATATCTGATAAGTGGAAAATTCTAGATCTGTGCCTAGGTCTGGCTGATTACGAAGTCTGCAGTCCCACTGGTATATCATACTGTTCTGCTGCTCGCCTGGCCTAAGACCTGAGGCACCTAACAAACATGCTTGCCGGTGCCAGGATCCCTCATTCTGTTGAATATTTCCAAGCACCCTGAATTTATGACATCCGAGTCAGTGCCGTCCTCGAAAGTAGCCATTACAGAAGTTTATACCTGTAAGAGAGTCTGGCATTTGCAAACACTGTATCTTGAGAATTTTCAGATCCCCAAATTCAGAGGGCATCGTGGTGTAAACTTTTCTCCACAATTGCCACAAAGTTGTACTGAAATGGACTTCCGGGAGGTCAGTGAGGCGCAGTCACTGGTTGTGTGATAGGATCCTGCAAGCTGGACAGAAACATTCAAACCCAAGCCGAGGAATAACTGCACATTATTACATCACGAATGTTTAGAGTTGATAATGAGGAAATGTTATTAATAAGTCCAACAGCCCATGGCACTGCACCAGAACTCAATCAGGGCTTCTCTTTAGTACCACTCTTGGAGTTAATACATTTGCCTTCTTTTTTTTTTTTTTTTTTCACACACACACACTGTATTTTATTTTTACGAGAGATGAATAGACTGGCACCAAGCATTGTACATGGATGACCACAACAAAAGCAACAATGATTGCAATTACCAAACATGAAACACACTCATACTATGTCATAATATTGACATTCAGTCCAGTAATCCTCCACTGTAACAGCTCCTTTACTTTGCAGTGAAAATTGATTTGTATATTCTTTGCCTCTGAGTCCTTGTGGGATTTTTTTTTTTAATTCAGACAGAAAGTCACAAAAATTATACTCATCCTCATCAGTTCACTCAGTCCCATGTAATTAATTTTTTTTTATCTTGATCTTTTGTTAGCACTTTTATGAGTTCATCAGTTTTTCATTAGAGTTCTGAAAATGCTTATTCATTCAGTTCAGCAGTACAGTCAGTTACCAGAAACCTGTACTTGTCAGTCTTTTCCATGAATTTCTTGAAGATGAAACCCTTTTATAGGAACATATTTGCAAAAGCATCAGAGTACACCCAGAACTGTCTGTAAATGACAAAAGACTTAAAAATGACCACGGTTAAAGATTTGATGAAAGTTCATAATAATGCAGTTGACAAGAAAATTAGTTATTTCTGAGATATACATTTTAAAGTAATAACTAGGATTATGACTTATAACATTATACCAGAACATGTAAGATTTTTAGAAATTTCATGTAATGTCTAAAACATTTATATTAACATATTTCCATACAAATAACCCAATGAAAGTTTAGTATTAGTTGTTTTGTTTGTTTGTTTTTTTATACTGCAGGTTCTTATTAGTCATCAATTTTATACACATCAGTGTATACATGTCAATCCCAATCGCCCAATTCAGCACACCACCATCCCCACCCCACCGCAGTTTTCCCCCCTTGGTCTCCATATGTCCGTTCTCTACATCTGTGTCTCAACTTCTGCCCTGCAAACCAGCTCATCTGTACCATTTTTCTAGGTTCCACATACATGCGTTAATATACAACATTTGTTTTTCTCTTTCTGACTTACTTCACTCTGCATGACAGTCTCTAGATCCATCCATGTCTCAGCAAATGACTCAGTTTCGTTCCTTTTTATGGCTGAGTAATATTCCATTGTATATATGTACCACATCTTCTTTATCCATTCGGCTGTTGATGGGCATTTAGGTTGCTTCCATGACCTGGCTATTGTAAATAGTGCTTCAGTGAACATTGGGGTGCATGTGTCTTTTTGAATTACGGTTTTCTCTGGGTATATGCCCAGTAGTGGGATTGCTGGGTCATATGGTAATTCTATGTTTAGTTTTTTAAGGAACCTTCATATTGTTCTCCATAGTGGCTGTATCAATTTACATTCCCACCAACAGTGCAAGAGGGTTCCCTTTTCTCCACACCCTCTCCAGCATTTGTTGTTTGTAGATTTTCTGATGATGCCCATTCTAACTGGTGTGAGGTGATACCTCATTGTAGTTTTGATTTGCATTTCTCTAATAATTAGTGATGTTGAGCATCTTTTCATGTGCTTCGTGGCCGTCTGTATGTCTTCTTTGGAGAAATGTCTATTTAGGTCTTCTGCCCATTTTTGGATTGGGGTGTTTGTTTCTTTAATATTGAGCTGAATGAGCTGTTTATATATTTTGGAGATTAATCCTTTGTCCGTTGACTCGTTTGCAAATATTTTCTCCCATTCTGAGGGTTGTCTTTTTGTCTTGTTTATGGTTTCCTTTGCTGTGCAAAAGCTTTGAAGTTTCATTAGGTCCCATTTGTTTATTTTTGTTTTTATTTCCATTACTCTAGGAGGTGGATCAAAAAAGATCTTGCTGTGATTTATGTCAAAGAGTGTTCTTCCTATGTTTTCCTCTCTGAGATTTATAGTGTCCAGTCTTACATTTAGGTCTCTAATCCATTTTGAGTTTATTTTTGTGTATGGTGTTAGGGAGTGTTCTAATTTCATTCTTTTACATGTAGCTGTCCAGTTTTCCCAGCACCACTTATTGAAGAGACTGTCTTTTCTCCATTGTATATCTTTGCCTCCTTTGTCATAGATTAGTACATTTGCTGTCTTATCCGTGGAGTTCACATCCACAGATAGAAAGGGCAGACTGTCCTATGCCATTTTATATAAGGGACTTGAGCATCTGTGAATTTTGGTATCTGCGGGGACCCCTGGGACCAATCCCCCTTGGATACTGAGGGAAGACTGTAGAGCAGGGGTCCCCAGTCCCCGGGCTGTGGACCAATACCGGCCTGTTGGGAACCAGGCTGCACAGCAGGAGGTGAGCAGTGGGCAAGCAAGCGAAGCTTCATCTGCAGCTCCCCATTCCCCCATTGCTGGCATTACTGCCTGAACTGCCCACTTACCCCCGTCTGTGGAAAAATTGTCTTGCACGAAACCGGTCTCTGGTGCCAAAAAGGTCGGGGATCGCTGCTGTAGAGCATGGTGGTTAAAAGCAAGGGCTTTGGAGATATTGAGTTCCCAGGCTGGAATCCTTGACTCTGCCACTTACTAGCTGTGTGGGCTTGGGCTTTTTTTTTTTCCCTCTCTGTGCTTCAGTTTCCATCACTTTAAAATGGTGATGGTGTGACCTGTATCATGGGATTAGTGTGAGCATGCTATAAAATCATAGGTGTCATCAATAAAAATTTTTTTAAATAAAAATGAAAAAAAATCATGGGTGTCAAATGCTTACAACAGAGTCTGGCACATAGTGAGAATGCAAGTGTTAGCTATTTGTATTACATATTGCAATGCAACGTTTCCTAACAAGTTTTATTTATTTACGGCCCCATTGAATTCTAGCCCTCAGTTTAATTACTCATTCTAATCACGAGAACTGAGGCTGGACAGCTTCATCCATTTTCAGATTTCAAATTTACACTCCAAAGAAGAGGCAGGGGGAAGATGGGAAAGAAGGTGGCTTAGGTTCTGACATCAACAACTGAATGGATGCAGAGACTCCCACATGATTGTTTTTAAAGGGGCAACACTCAACGTGCACGTGTAGGTTCTGCAATGTTGGTTTCAAAAGCAGTTCTATTACTTTATAGTCATACCTCGTAAAGAGTGATATCTTTGACTTATTTCATGAGATTTCCAACTCCGTTTGAAATTTCATGAGCATATTGGGATCTGTCCAAGATGTCATGTGCTGTTCTGAATTAAACACAAACTCAAATTGTTTGAAGGTCACTCCATCTGTAATTGCTATCGAAGACTCCAGGAGTTGAATCTAGTCCTTACATTTGATACCAGCTGAAAGAGACCAGTAATCTTTGACCAATCATCCTTTTTCTAAGTGTCTTACACTCAACAGGGTTTACAGTTCTGAGAAGCTGTTTTATACTTCCTCCACTGATAGTTTACTTTCACACACAAGTGGAAGAATCAGGCAGAGACAAAGGGGTTATGTTTTTTCATACGGAGGTGTGTCTTGGTTTCATGTTTCCATAGCAATTTTATTAATAACTGAAGTTTCATAAAACCTTATGCAAAAGTTTACAATTCTATAGAATCCTTAATAGTATTCTTTTACTCATGTAGACAAATAGTTGGGTTAAAATGTCAGATATTTTGCAATTAAAAAATTCACGGGCACAAGTGATTTTTTTCTTATTCTGAAAGTCTCTCTGGCCTGCAAAAGGGGACCTAGAATACAGACGTGACAAATTATTGCAATGTTTTAGCTCTTTGGTTACACTACGCAAAACTGTAAAAGAGGAAATATGCTTTCGGCATTTCCTGGTTTCCTGTTTTAATTCCCTTCTTGGCTTCTCTTCCTCTGCCCCTTGTGTTGTAAACTTCCCTTCTCTCTCTCCTTGTCCTTGACAAGATCTACCTGTGTTTTGCTTCCCAGAAGGTAAGAGAATGTCATCCTGGCATTCCCCACAGTGCCTAAAACAGCACACTCTAGGGTGTGCGATGATTATTTCTCCAATGAAATGTAAACTCTTTCTCAATGGCACCAGCAACCAACATGAGCCCAGTGTGTTAGGTCTTTAGGGTGGTGGTGGGGTGGTTCAGGGGCTCCACAAACTCCTACTTTAGGAGTATTTTCTTTTGAACTGAGAATTATTAAAGGCAAAATGCCTAACAAGGAGAGGTGGATTCTGTTAGCAGAACCTCGGGCCTAGGGGAGGGCCAGGGAGGAGAAAGCACTTAGGTCCGGATGCAGGAGTCCTCTCCTGAATTTTCTGTCATTCCATGACTATGTGGTGTAGACATGAGCATGTTTGTGCACGAGACAGAGGGGATGGGGAAGTGTGTAAATACATCTTTTACTGACAAACTATTTCTATTTCTGGGAACTTACAAAAGACTTACGTACTTCTAGGAATTCTATTTTATTTGCTGAAACAATACCTGTGAGTCCAAAAATTAGCTTCCTACATAATTTGAGCAAGAAAAAAATATTGAAAGAACCTAGTTTTTGTTTGGAGGCTATGGAATTTGGGGCTCTATGAAAAATGCTGTTATAGTCCTTTTTTCTGTTTGTTTTCAGATAGAATTATAACCATGAGAGAATATTAATTCCATTGAATTTTTCTTAAGATTATTTCATATGAGGAATATGACTGTGCTTTTCATGTATTACAGAAAGTCAAGGCAGATGTGTTCTAACGTATTGGTCAAATCTGACTGTTAAATTTCAGTGTACTTCTTTTCACATGACTGGTAAGAAAGGTCAGCCCCAGAAGGAATAAGACCTTATCTCAAAATGGTATTTTAGGCTTATTTATTGATTGATTGATTGATTGATGTGGACCATTTTTAAAGTCTTTATTGAATTTGTTACACCATTGCTGCTGCTTTATGTTTTGTTTTTTTGGCCCCGAGGCATGTGGGATCTTAGCTCCCTGATCAGGGATTGAACCTGCACCCCCTGCATTGGAAGGCGAAGTCTTAACCGCTGGACCGCCAGGGAAGTCCCTAGGCTTTATTTAGACAGAAGGTTTTCCAAAGTAACACTATTAAGAGAATGATTTCATTCTGCTTCTCTTTAAATAATGAAACTACAAAAAGTGTCCACATCATGGTTTATCATATGCTTCCATTAGAGCCTTATTTTCTTGTCAGTATTTTTACTTGGAGCCTAATCTTTTGATGGGATAGAGACTTCAATCAGAGACAGTGTCTTTCCTTTTCCCGCTTTAACATGATACGCACATTTCTCGCTCTAAAGTGATTGCCAGGAAAATGCTTAACTCCTCTAAATCAGCCATTTCAAGTGCCAGGGCAGATTTCACCGTGGCAGCTCAGCCACGGTGGAAGTTCAGCTCGCAAGGCATTTGAAGGAGGTGCTTTGTGTTTAAAAATGAAAACTGTAAAACTCCTGGCGTTTCACAGTTTTTGACTCTAAGTTGGTTGTTTTCCTTTAATAGTAGAAGAGTTAAAGCTGTTAAAAGTCTGCTGTTCGAGCCTGTAATGGTGGCCTCCCATCTCTCCTTTTTCTGGAAATGAAAGAATGTTGAAAAGGTTTCTGTTTTATAATGTAAGAGGTGGCCACGCCTTTACAACTCAATGTACTCGTCCAGTGGAATTCTTCTAAACCTCAGACCTGGCCAGCAGGTTTCTCCCAGACGATTTTCATTTTCATAACATTCACATCCAATAAACTGCACAAAACATAGAGTGAGAGAAAAAAGGGGGACAGGAAATGGCTCTGTTGCACGGTTATTACATCCTATTGCCTGTGGGTTGCTCGTTATGAGTTTTAACTATGTAAATATGACGTATATGACATCAGAATTTAATCTTAAAGCTTCTATGTGGGAGACAGAGCGTGACTTTATTGTTAGGGCTAAAATCAACTGGGTGTTGACGGGTCTCAAAAGTCACTGAGTAAAGCTTAAAAAGGAAAAGCTCAGACTGATAAGCTGTTCTTTGATTGACAGCTTCAGGCTTGACTGCCACTATTGAAAACAGTTGGGTCAAAGTTTGTGCTGTGGGGAGAAAAGTGTCATTTCATAAGAAACTATACCGGGAAATATGGGAAGATTTATAAGCTGAGAGAGCACAAACCCAAAGAAAAACAGGTGTGAGGTTTAGAGTATCTGGAAACTGGGAGAAAGGACACTGTCTATGAATTATTTAATTAATATTGCAAAAGGACTTGAGGCAGAAGAATGCCGACTCAAGAAGAAAAAGAAAACATTGCTGTCTACTAGCTTTGGCTTTCAACAAATCATTTGTCAACAGCTTGTGGTGAAACAGTCTAGTCGCTGGGGGGAGGATAAAAATGCACAGACAAATGATTACAATAGAAAATAAATGCAGGAGGAAAAGGAATATGGTCCTTTTTTTCATCTATCTAGTGGAGTAGAAACAGTTCTGGCACTGTAAAATCCATCGTGGAAACAGTAAAATAAATGCATTCTGAAGTAGCCATCATTGGTCGATTGAAATGTTATGATTGTTATACATGCCATTTCTTATCAAATATTACCCATAAGGAAGTATTCAATTCCTGTCGTGGCAATTATCCTACTATGGGCATCGTAAACTTGTATGGCTTTTTATGGAATGTCACTTGGCTAACGATTTTTTCCTTCCAATATTGCATCATCACATTCAGTTGGAAAACATAGTCTAATGTGGCAAAGTGTTAGAGAAATTTAATACTCTAGGGCTAAATGAAACTGCTATGGTTCATCTCCTGGATAAGAACGACAATTTATGAATGCAATATTCATTTCCTGAGGTGAGCACAAGCAAAAACTTCATCTGAAACTTAAAACCTAGCTGTTCAGCCTCTGGTAGTTTCCTCATTTAACTCATTGATGTCATATATTAAGGCCACTGGTAAGATCACATCTGGGAAGCGCTCACTTTTTCAACCTCCCTAATTACTTTTACAGGGAACTCCTGGCATGATTGCATTGGCTGAGACCAGACCACAGAGATCATCTTTCACTTTTAATATATTGTTAAAAATATAATAATAATCTATTTGTTTTTCTCTTGATCATAAAAAGTGATTAATAGTTTGGCATTTTAATTCACAGAAGCATGCATTCAGAGCTAAGGTTCTAGAACAAATCACGTGTTATATGGAGAAATCATGAGATTATAAACTTAGCATATGTACGTCTCTAAGACTAAGGAATCCAAAGATGGTTCCACAGTCATTTTTGCAGAGAAAGAAAAAGAACAATTGCCAAGAACCATAAGTTTTTTCCTTCCAAAACCTAAAGGTCTGCACTATATATTTAAGTATATTAAACCTAATACATTTAACTTACAGGGAAACCCATTTGAGTGTTATCTGTGGGTATCAGGGAATAGTAGAGGTTACCACTAGAGGACGATATTTTGAGTTTGTAATCCAATTTCATTTAAAAAAAAGTTTGCTCCTTTTTAAATATAGAAATTCTAGGCCACAGGGTGAAGTGTTCAGATACACCTATGAGAAGTTGATTGTTTCTCCATCTGAGACTTCTAGAGAATCAGGAGCAAGTTTGGCACAAAGCAAGAGTTTGCAGAACTGTCAATCACTATGAACATCCATAACTAGAGAGAAATGAGACAGTGACAGAGAGAAACACACTGCAAGTTTTTATACACAAAACTCCCTTACCTTCCATAAAGTCATCTCTTCTGACCATCAAGCCAAACCAAGTAGAAGAGAAAGATGCTGTGATACTGTTAATATGCAGCATTCAGAGTTTGGCTTTGTGGGAAAGGTGCTCAGGGTGAGATATTTACTAAGGATAAAATGAGCCCATTTGGGGGCATGAAAAGAAAGGGTAATAATAATAATAAGCCATTTTTAGATGACAGCTAAAAAAAACAAGGTGTGAGTCAGGCTGTATGGCATAAAATTAGAACCCAAACCTGTCATATGCTTTCACGAAGTGAGGACCACATGGATGCAGCATCAGAGGATAAAGGTGAAAGCACAAGAGAAAGAGGAAAGAAACCCAACCTGCAATGGACTGAAGACTGGTGTCCCCCCATTTCAAAATTCATATGTTGAAATATTAATCCCAACGTGATGGCATTTGGAGGTGAGGCCTTTGGGAGGTAATTAGGTCATGAGAGTGGAGCCCTTGCGAATTGGATAAGTGCCCTTATAAGAAGTGGCCAAAGAGGTAGCTCACTCTCTTTCTGCCGTGTGAAGATACAAAAAGAAGTCGGCAGTCTGGCACCCTGATCTTGAACTTCCAGCTTCCAGAGCTGTGAGAAATAAATTTCTGTTGTTTATAACCCAATCCAGCCTATGGTGCTTTGTTATAACAGTCAGAAAAGAGGAGAAGCCATCTACAATCCTTGGGATGAAGTGCACCCCTCAGTTATTCTCCCATCTTCTGACACGCTAATGCTGTGCTTGAAGTTCCTTGCAATTCCTCATAAGTCTATTTCAACTCATCTTAAAAAATGCTCAGTCCTACACTGTTGGTGGGAATGTAAATTGGTGCAGCCACTAGAGAGAACAGTATGGAGGTTCCTTAAAAAACTAAAAATAGAGCTACCATATGATCATGTATTCCCACTCCTGGGCATATATCCAGAGAAAACTAACTCGAAAAGATACATGCACCCCAATGTTTATAGCAGCACTATTTACAATAATCAAGACATGGAAACTAAATGTCCATCGACAGATGAATGTATAAAGAAGATGTGGTACATATATACAATGGAATATTACTCAGCCATAACAAGAATGAAATAGTGCCATTTGCAGCAACATGGATAGACCTAGAGATTATCATCTTAAGTAAGTCAGAAAGAGAAAGACAAATACCATATGATATCACTTATATGTGGAATCTAAAAAAAGAATGATTAAAGGAACTTATTTACAAAACAGAAATAGACTCACAGACATAGAAAACTAACTTATGCTTACAAAAGGGGATAGCGGGGCAGGGGTGTAGGGAGGAGAGATAAATTAAGAGGTTGGGATTAACATATACACACTACTATATATAAAATAAACAGCAAGGTCCTACTGTATAGCACAGGGAACTATATTCAGTATTTTTTAATAACCTGTAATGGAAAAGAATTTGAAGAAGTGTATATATATATATATATATATATATATATATATATATAACTGAATCACTTTGCTGTGTATCTGAAACTAACACAACATTGTAAATCAACTATACTCGAATTTTAAAAATGGTTAAAAATGCTCAGAATTTACTCATTTATCAGACCTACAAAGAAGAGAAGAACACCTTTCTCAAGAAGACAGTCATGGTGTAATGTTTCAGCTTAGCTGGAATTTGTTTCAGGAGAATGAACCCATATTATCTTTGCTTCAGGTGCTGACAGCCTCCTCATCCCTGCATACTACAGGTAAACTTGATCTCTGGGCCAAGAATATATGTTCCAGGGAGATGCTTGACATGTATGACTGTCTTTCCACTTGCTAGACTGTAACTCCGAGGGGAGATGTAGAGTAGGCAGGGAGGAGGTGTGGGAAATTAATTGGGTCCTAATGAAGGTCTCACAGACAACAGCAGGTACTTTACATACTTGCATTGTTTCACTCCCTGCACCCTCAGTATGCTAACCTTCCTTTCACAGGTGACAGAATAGGTGCAGATCTCACAGAGTTTATAAGACTCCAGATTTGTGCCTCTTCCACTACTGCGTTCTGTCGTGAGCGCCCATGGGATTTTTCTTCTAAAATATTCTCAAGACTCTTTCTTTGAAATGTTCTGTGTTCAACTAATAAAGGTTTTAAAAGTTAAAATTAAAGCCCTTTTTTTCTAGCAGATGATCGGGGGGACAGCTCTTCTGCTGGAATAAAGAGTGGCCAGCATATGGTAGAGCAAGAGCCAATGAAAAGATTCAGATGAACATAGAGCTTGTGGGGGAAATAAGGCAGGTAGTGATATATACCCCACAACCAGTTAGAAGAGTGGCTTCTCAGTAAATTAGAGCAGAAATTCTGAGTCTGCTGGGCCTGCAGATCCAATCATGTGCCAAGGATGTGGCCTGTGACGTGGCTGTAATGGTAGGCACACAGCTGGGTGAAATTCCAGGGCTTTCCCTACTTATGGGCAAGGGCCATATATGGTTATGCTCCTTCCCACACCCTAGAATCAAGGATGCTTCTTGTCTCCCAGGAACCCTTGGTCTCTTTGGCTGAAGGTGTGACTTCTGGAAAGGAGACCACCAGGTGATAAAGTAAGGAGATATAGGCACAGATAACCCAAAGCAGCCCCATCAGTCCTGGTGATGGACAAGGTAACAGATGCTAAAGCCAGGTGACCATTAACACAATGGGTGCTAACTAGAAAACCATTGTGTGACTTGCTGTTTCCCAGAACCTTTGGGAAAGAGAATGGTGTTGTAGGTGAGAGAATGGGGTGAAATCATGGAGGTGCAAAAAAAAAAAAAAAAAAAAAAAAAATAGAATTTATTGGAAAGATTATACTTTTAATGAAGTTGAAGTAGAGGGTTAATGAGGGAATATGGCAACAGAATTTTCATCATTACAGTAAAACAAAGGCATAATAAAGTACCCAAGAGATGTTTTGCTCAACGTTGTCCAACATGACAGAAACAGAGCCCCTCTCTTCTAGGATTTTATAGATCCTGAACATGATCATAATTTTGAGTGTGTGTGAGGGGGTATTGCTAAAGTGCACAAAGGGCTTTACATGTGCCATCTTATTTAATCCTCACACAACCTGATGTTTATTTTTTATTATTTCTATTATTTTCTCTATTTTATCCCTTTGGAAACTCAGACTTGGAGAGTCAGGAACTTCCCAGGGTAAAAGCTAATGTTTAAGAGCCAGGATGGGAACCCATCTGTTGGATTCCAGAGACTATAGTCATTACCAGTAGGTGGCGCTGCTTCTCACTTGGCTGTCCGTGGGTAAATGTATCCGGGCCTCACTTCTACACGCTGCACTGTAGCTGTCAGAGGTGACTGCACTTTTTAAATTAAGATTTTAATAGACAGTAAAAATATTTTTTAATCATTATTCACTGAAAATTGACCCTAAGCTTGACACGGGGCTAGGTATTTTGGTTTCATTAAAGATGTAAGCATTCATCAAATGTTTCCATATAAGTGTGTTGGCTGTTGGGTGTCCTAGTGTGAAATACAAAGTCTATGATATTTAAACATAATTATAGAATCAAAACCTGTGCGCGTTATTATTGTACTATTTTTTAAAACAGAGCAATTGGTTTTTGGAATTGAAGTTTGTACAGAACATTATTTTACTCAATTGTGATTTAAGCTTCATTGCTGCAGTCAAGATCCTGGACTTCAGTCATGGGGTAGCTACTAAAATCAGATGCTTTCAGGTGTGTGTGTGTGTGTGTGTGTCTGTGTGTGTGTGTTGGTGATGGGGGTGTCACATAATTGAGAAGAATATTGGAGAGACTGGCTCAGGTGGGGAAGCAGAATGAAACACCAAATCAAAGACAAGATGTCAATTGTGTATTGTATTGTGTAAATCAGAGAGGCGCCAGATGATATGGCAGTGGTTTTAGTTGTAAAATGTGGTTTAGTTGTATGGAAAGGAAATATTTTAGGAATAAAGAGGAAAATTGACCGCTTAGGGAAGAAGAAAAAGATAATCTTAAAAGTGTGTGTTTTAAATAATCGGGAAGGTAATTACAAAATCAAATATTCAGTGAAACTATTAAAAGGGGTTATTTCCACAATACATGTTGAATCTCATAGGATTTGCCAAAAGTTGAATACTAATTTTTTCTTGAATATGCCGTATGTATGACCTATCAAAAATGTTCGACAGTTATTCATATTTTTTTCTTTAAGGCTTACAGCGAATTAAACCTTAAGCTTCAGTGAAAACTAATACATTGATACGGAGGATCCTTCATAGCCTTAATGTTTATTCTTTTAGCTTAAAGTCTCTGCCTGGAGAAAATTCATTTTCCTTTTTGGTTTGATTGAGAGAATGTAATAAATCCCCCTCCCCAATTTACAATAAGATCAAAAATGGCATTTTATTTGCCCATCTGGAGATCACCAAATGCGTAAAGTTTGTCCGTGTGGAGGCCATCTGTTGTGAATGGAGACACACATGGAAACTTAATCCTCGAACTTCTTTTTCAACTTTCTCTTTTGCTTGCCTGACTGGAAGGCAATTCAGACCAGTCACTTGCCATACAAACTGTAGTCCAGGACAGGTCACTGCCTTTTAATGTCACAAACACTTTCATTCGCCCAACTGCAAACATCTCTCTGCAAAGATCTAAAGAGTGAAAAAATCTTGGCACTGCCTTTTCCAACATCATGACACAAATTGAAGGTCAGAGTCAGAGCTCTCCGTAATGGGCTGTTGCTTGGGCTGTACTCAGAAGGAGGGAAGAGTCTTGGGGAATCATATCCAGTTCCTTTTCTTTGAAGGTATCCGTGGTCTCTCTAAGCAATTCTGTATGTCCTGAACATGGAGTAAACACTTCCTGCCTCATTTTTTTTTTTACTTTACATTCTCTCATGTTTGCATTTCAACTTGGAGAAAATCCTTTGTGCTAAAAATCATTTCAAAACAATGTTACTTACGGGGCAGGACGAATGAGTCACAAAGGATTGGACTTTCCAAAGATACTTTGGATGTAGACGATATTTTGAAGAATTGTACTCTTTTTATCATACTTAGCTTAGCTGCAGTTTCATGTTGTAAATACCACAGGTCAGTGTGTTCACTGGACTGGCTTGAGGCTAAGACCCAGTGCACAGCTGGGAGCACGGAAGCCACAGTCCTTGTCAGGAAGCTGTCTGCATCACACTGCCTTGGTGCCTTGTCATCGACTTTAGCACCTGACTTGTTTGCCGTTAAAGTCAACAAAATTTTGCTCCTTAAAAAATCATTTAAAAACCTCTGCTTTGGATTCTACATGATCTTGTTCTTCAGTCCTTCTTACTTTCCTTTATGTTTCTGTTTGTGATGATCCATCCTCTTACAGCCTTAGCCCAACTGCTAGTTATCTCTCCCACTGGTTATCTCTCTTTCTGGTTCTTTCATTCCCTGAAGTGTAAACATGATTTCATTTTGTGTACTGTTCTAAAAAAAAAAAAAAAAAGAAAAAAAAAGAAAAAAGTAGTAGTAATAGCAAAGCAATTTCTTCTTTACTATTTTAAAAGAAAGTTGTACTCTTGGTAATAGCAAAAAATTGAAAACAACTTAAATGTTGAACCATAGGGAATTAGATTAATGGATTATGTTGTATACACATTATTAAATCTGGAGCAAACATTAAGAATTATTTTAGAAGGATAGTTAGCAATTTGGGAAATGGTCACAATAAGTTAAAGGGGAAGAGTGGGTTAGAAAATAGTATGTGAGGTACCACTACATTTTTGTGATAAGAAATTCACATCTTTATATAGAGAAAAAGACTAAGTACATACATCAAAATGTTAATGGTGGTTATCTCTGAGTGATGGACTTATAGATGGTTTTATTTTCTTCTTTAAGCTTTTTCTGTATTTTTCAAATATTCTACAATGAAGTTATTTTATTTTAGTAGCCAGAAAAGATACCACTTTAGAAAAGGAGCAAAAATACTTAAGAAGTGGTGCTTATCTTTTTTATTCCAAAATATTTATCTAAATACAAACATAAAGACTGGGTAGCTAGGATGGTTTAGAACCTCTAAACCAAGGAGCTGATGGGAATTCCATATTACGGGTAGCAAATGGGTCAAACATTCCGAGTTCTAGGACCCTTTCTTGTGTTTGAGACCAGCAGATGATTTGACGATATGCAAGTCCATTTAAGTTTCAACATTTCTAGAAACAATAGCATGTGCTATATTTCCTCCTCTCTCTGTAGGACACCAGACAGCATTTTTCATCAGAGATCATGTTCAAGATCATTAGCCTCTCTGTCAAAATTCTTCAGCAGAGCCCATCTCCTTCCATTTCTTCGACGTCCCACTTTAGTCCTTTCCTCGTTCAGCAACGCTTCTATTGGTTTGTCTCCTGTCACCCTCAGAACCTGCACCCAACCCATGTCACATGCCATCTTTCTTGTCCTTTAAGAATATATTCAGACATTTCATGGCTGTTTGCACTGTTCTTCAGCTATCAGATGTTAGTGTAGCAGTTCACCCTGCTTCTAGCCCAGCTGGCATGGGAAATGGATAAAAAAGGCTGTGGGGGGCATCTGCAGGCAGAATAGCCTGTGACAGCCTGAGAGAGCTCCTTCACACTCTGCGTGGGGAAGGAGGAAGTGGGGCAGAGTGGCTGAGAGGGGCCAGACTTGGCAGGGGAAGCTGATGGGCCCATCAAGGGCAGCACGAGGAAAAGGCAACAGTGATGTGCAAGGCAATGGATGAGGCTCATCAGCATACAGATGGCTCTGCAGGTGCCCGCTCGAAGGGGTGACGATCAGACCTGAGGTTCTCCTCACCACTCTCCTGACACCTTGGCTCTCTGTAGACACCTAGAACTTAGATGCAGACCTAGGGATTCCGATCAACTGAAAAACCCAGAACTGAAGTAAATGGAGTCACCAGAATTTGAGTTTCTTCCGTCTGTGAGAATGGAGTTGGGAATAGAAGTTGAATTATGGTAAAACAAAAAATTTTTTGTGTGTGTGCCTGAGTCTGTGGCCTGAAAATTATACCTGCTATACCTAAGGGCAGGAATTATGCTGAAGTAGACATTTATTTTATATAGATATAATTAAAATGTGTGTGTATAGTAAAGATAGATTAGATAGATGATAGATAGATAGATAGATAGATAGATAGATAGATAGATAGATAGATAGGTTTCCATGTCTGAATTATTTATTTTTTTGCCATTTCCAATCCATTCTCTCTGAGTGGTGCCCAGGACTATGTCATCTACAAACAAGGACTTAATAAAAGCCTTTAAGAGGAAACCGGTAAAGCAGAAAATGCTAAGTACATATCTGTATTATTTAGAACCCAAAGGACAGAGAAGAATTCAGCATTTTCCTGGGTTTAAATGAAGCTGATCACTATCCCTATAGAACCAAAAAACTAGCTTCTGGATTTCTTTGCCTCAGTCAAAAAGCCACATCAGATGAACACCATACTGCAAAGGTTCTGTCAAATCTTCCCTAAATTGCAAATTGAAAGAACAATTGGACATCATTGAGTTAGCCCCTAGGTTAGTCTCAGCTTCACATTCAAAAGCCTTTAGGATCCTGGTGGGTGATATAAATGAGTAAAGGTGTGGAGGATGTAAAAGAAGTGGTGGGAACTCTGGCAAACTTGTGTAAGATCAGACCTGAAGGCTATACAGCAGTCAGCCAGTGAAGATACTAGAAAAGAGTCTTCAGGAAAAAGGAAGACGTGTGTATGTGGGCCAAAGTCAGCTGGGAGTTTGGTACATTCTAGGGAATCAAAGAAAAAGCACAGGAGATGAAGCAAAACCAGATGGGCAAGCCAGGGAAAACATATGTCAAATGGGATCCTGCTCAACTGTGTAAAATAAAAAGATGGATAAATTAAGAATTACCTTGTGCCCAGATCCTTTCCTTCTGTCCCCATCTGTAGGCCTTGAAACTACAATTCTCTTTTGAGAAGACTCATCTTAGCTTTTATACCTCTGTCATAGATATATTTTTTTTCTCAACTACTTATGATGTAGCCTCATATGTAGCAGCTTTTAACAACTCACCTAAATCAGTTAAATATTTTAAAAGTTCATATTGTCTTAAAGCTACCTAGCAGACAAGTTCAAATTATGTTTAATTTTTCCCACAAACTTTGGCCTCATCAACTGCATAGGCTCTGCCCACATAAACCAATATCCTCTTCACCCCCCTTTTAGGTGTTTTCTCCCTCCCACTTACTACAGCTAATGTGAGTATGATCTCAACAACAGATCAACTTTTTAGGAGTCTGTGGTGAAACCACTTTGAATCTATATTGGTTTTCTATTTAAATGTTAACCTAGGCATTCAACGTGATGATAGTAATGCCATGGAATCTATTTGGATTACTACTGGGAAAGCAATTGGAGTGATTTTTCAAAAATTGATTTGCTACTCAGCAACTGTTTCTATTAAACATCAGATAAAAATGGAACCAACCTGAAAAATGGTGCTGGATTTTGTTAAGTCTTATAACCACGATTAAAGCCTCCCTAATCTCATAATTCCTCCCTTCCTTTTCCATCCCTTTGTGTCCTAATCTTTAAGGCTTGACTCTAAACCCAATTTCTTTGTTTTCCTTTGCTACTTCAAATGCTGTGCTCTGGTGTCTCCTTTGATCTCCCAATTAGAATTTTTTCAAAAATATTTATTGAGAGTATTTTTATTAATATGTGCATTTGTTATAAAATAGTGAAAAAACACCAACATTCTAGCTTTCTTAGAGTATATAGTCAACTGAGATAAACCATGTGAGAGAGAAGTAGAAGGTACAATGAAAAAAGATAATGAGGGACCATTCAAGAACAGAGGGGAATTCCCTGGCCGTCCAGAGGTTAGGACTCCATGCTTTCATTGCTGAGGGCCCAGGTTCAGTCCCTGGTCAGGGAACTAAGATCCCACAAGCTGTACCATGGCATAGCCAAAGCAAAAAAAAGAAAAAGAATTGGAGGATCATGGAAGTTCTCCTTGAGACGGAGACACTGAATTTATGTCTTGACTGATGGATAGGATGGAGTGGGAGGGGAAGAGGAGCAGAGGGTTCCATTCAAGCGGAATGGTGTGATCCCTAAGGTCCTGAAACTGGTTAGAACTTGGAACATTCCAGGAGTAGAGCAAAGCCCAAGACATCTGGAGTGAGGTGAGGGAGGGAAAGAGAGGTGGGAGATGAGGTCGAAAATAAGAATGAAGCCAGATTATGCAGGGACAAATAGGTCATATTAAGGACATTGAACTTTACCTTGAAAGCAATGGGAGGCCTTTAATGAATTTCAAGCAGCTGTGTGTGACAGAGTCGTATTTGGATTTTGCCAAAGGTCTCTTTGACTCCTGTAAGAAGAATAGGTTGCAGGAGGCAAGGGAAGATGAAAGAAGGCCAGTTAGGAAGTTTCTACGCTAATCAAGACAAGTATAGAAGCTGATGATGACTGTTAGGAGGGAGGTGGTCATGGAGATAAAGACATGGCATATTTGAGATGTAGCTGATGATCTCTTTCACTCATGTGGCACTTATGGCATATTGCTCTGAAGTGTAAAATTGTTGTGTGACTCTTCCCTCCTTCCTCCTTGAAGGTAGGAGTTGTGATTACCTCTTTTATCCTCCATGGTGACTTGAACATACTAGACGCTCTGTAAAGATTTGTGGGTTGATTAAAAAACATAATAGAAGGGCAGACTTTATATTTCTGTTATCACAGCTGCCTAATTCCTTTTAAACCTAAACTGGATTGCTTTTAGGATCCTATAGTCTTTGTTTTCTCATGGTCCCATCCTCATCCTCACTGGTACTTCCTTCCCTGGAGGCATTTAAAAAATACAGTGTGAAAGAAATCAATTTAAACATGGCAGCAGCTAAAGATGTCAGTCAATTTCCATTAATCTGTACTTCTATACATTGTAAAAATACATTTATTTAAACTCTGTTGGAATAAAAGAATGCCTTCTTTTTAAGAGTTCTCCCAGAAAACCCAAAAGAGAAGAGTGCATCAAAAATAGAGCACAGACCACCACCATCTGTTCCATTTTCTTTTTCTGTAGCAAGAGGGGGTATGAGTTATGCCACTGTAATAGTTCATTTTATGTGTCAACTTGACTGTATTACAGGATGCCCACATATGTAGTTAAACATCATTTCTGGGTATGTCTGTGAGGGTGTTTCTGGAAGAGATTAGCACATGAATTGGTAGAAAGCAGATTATCCGCCCCAGAGTGCGTGGGCATCACACAACTGATGCCGGAAGCTCAGCTTCTCTGTACACTTGTGCCGAACTGAATCTAGGAGACAGAGTTTTGTGTGAAGTAGAGAAGGACAGCTGTATTACTTTGCCACGCGAAGCGGGGCACAGCGGGCTAATGCCCTCAAAACTGTGTGTCCCAACCTGGAGCGGGTAGTGAGGAGTTGTATAATACTGGTTCAGAGAGGGCGTGATCAGCACATGGACATTCTTCTGATTGGTTGGTGGTGAGGTAAGTGGGAGTCAACGTCGTCAACCTTCTGGTTCCAGCTGGTTTGGGGTCTACGTGCTTGTGGGCAGCGTACTGTCCTCAATAACTTAACTTCTCCCACCTGGAGGGGCTTTCAGTATCTGCAAAACAGCTCAAAGATATCGTTGTGTGTATCCCTTGAGGGGGAACCAGGACCCAGCCCCAAGGCTGCACTACTGTTTCTCTTGACTGTTGGTTTCTCCCTGGTCTCGCATCCCTTCCCTTCCCTTCCCTAATTAACAACCACTTGAATCTGCCCGTTGGAGCTCAGGGAAGTTCATGGAGGCTGATTGAAGCCTATTTCCTGTAATAAAAGAAATGAGGGATACAGAAAGGCTTTCATGCACAGGAGACCCACAGGGCCCTGCTCGGTATCACAAGCCATTGAGGGTCTGCATCTAACAAAAAAGTGGAGGAAGGGAGGATTGCTGGTTCTCAGACTGACTCTTGAGCTGGGACATGGATCTTCTCCTGTCCTGGTGCTCCTGGTTCTCAGGCCTTCATGCCCAGACTGGAGTCTACACCATTAGCTCTCTAGCAGTCAGGCCTTCAAATTACATCAGCAGCTTCCCTGGGTCTCCAGTTTGCAGATCATGGGACTTCTTAGCCTCCACAACTGTGTGAGCTAATAATCAATCAATCAGTCAATCCTATTGGTTCTATTTCTCTGGAAAACCATAATACAGACACAGAAGTTGTTCCAGCAAGGGCGGCTGCTGGGGCAGGGTGTTTGGAATGGGCAGCATCTATTTGGTTCAATCCAAGAAGCATCCAGACACCCTCCTCCCCTTCCAGCCTGCCAGGCTTCTGGCGTCCTCCAGTCATCTCTCCTTTGGGCTAGAGGCCTGAGCGTGCCATTAAAATACAAACAACCCAATATCCCAGGGTCTCACTGCAGTCAGTTTGACCTTGTAAAACTCTTTCTCTATGATCCAGTTTTTTCATCTCTATAAAAAGAGGTGTGTGCTAGATCAAATCTAAGACCCTTTTAAATGTAACCTTTTATGATTGCATTGTTTTTTTCTATCTTCCATGTATGAACCTAATGACTAATCTAGCAAGTGTCCAGGTAGATTTCTGAAATCAAGCCCTACGCATGGGGCATTGCAGAAAACATGGCTGCCCTACTTCCTCCCCACTGTCCACGTGCCCCAGCCTGACCACCTCTCGGGGCACCAACTGCTGCCTTATCTGCTAACTTGCATGATTCTCAGCATCAATAAGGTTTTTAGTCATAAAGATAGGGATATTCAGATCTAATAAAACCTCAGAAAAGGGACAAAGATTCCTAAATGTAGACCTACACTGCCAAAAAGATGGAAAAGTTCTTATTCCAAGGCTGCAAACCGAAATAAATGAACAAATAAAACCCAGAATGGCCAATGAACACTGTTACAGTGCCACAGGCTGAGCTCTGGGTGGGCATAGACTTTCTGATTCTCCTCTAAATCCCTGGCACCTAGCACAGCCTGGCATCTCATAAGCACACTGTAAATGTCTCTGGAATGAATGAAAGCCACGTTCCAGTGCCAGCAAGGTAGGGGTTCCTTACTGTGCAGACACTGCCTTCCTGGTATGACTACAGAAAAGTCCAAGCTAGGCTTTAAATCTAACACCTTCTTAAGGTGGCTTGGCAAGGGGTGGCAAGGTGCGGGGTTGGGGGGAAGGTCACCATTGGTTTCCCAAAGACTCTTTCTGGCCTTTATTTGACCTCAGGAATGCTGCTCACAAAGGGTGGCAGGCTGACTTCAGCTTGAGGGGAATGCTCCCTTTTCAGTGGGAGTTGTCAAGAAAAAGTCTCCAAAGCAGAAGATGATGGAATCTGCCCTTTTTCTTCTTGTGAGTGTCTGGCCATTTAGAAAATCCCAAAGCTCGTACTTTGAGCATTAGCCGTGCCCAGGTGCAGCCTTGTCTTTCATCCCCATTAAAATCCACAAAGGAGACTCTTAATGTGCCGCAGAAAGACTATAGCTGTAAGGTGGAATTTACACATCTGGAGGGCTTTTAATGAATGGGGAGAAAGGGGGTGGTTACCTGGCAACCCTGGGTAAGTACAAATTAATCCATCTTTATTCGATGTCAGCAGGGCGGCCCAAGACTTCCACGTGGTTGGGACGGAGTTAAAGCTGCTGATGCTCTAGCGGAGTTGGGGGATTTTGTTTAATTTTAATTTCACCCTCATCTCTGTATTTGGCAGTCATCCCCCCAGCACAAAATTGCACTGCATCGACTCCACGGTGGGCCTTTATTTGGAGCAATTATTCTAACACATGAATCCTCACAGAATGTTAGTGAGGTGGGCCAGCTGAGCTCTGTTTCCCAGTTTGAAGCTTGTGAAGATTAAGGAGTTCAGTGTTAGGTTACCCTTCTGGTCTTGGCCTGAAGGAGAGCAGAATTATCAGGCTGGTAACTTGCTTTACGGCTCTCTTTAATTGTACCCTGTCCTCACAGGCTGTAGCCAGTCTCATAGTGTCCTGGCTTTGATCTGGAGATAATTTATACCAATGTGTTCACAATACAGTTATATTTCTTTTAATTCAATAAAAAAACTTTTCTTAAATATCATTGCATTTTTTGTTACGAGTTTTTGTTACAACAGAGAAAAATGATAGTACCACTCGATCTGCAAGGAAGAAATGACAGAGACAGAGCTAATATCTCTGTGCTGAACTAATTTTTACTGAGAAAGGATATTGTTAACACAGTTTTATAAAGTTTTTATTTTTTATTTTTTCAAATATTTATTTATTTATTTGGCTACGCCAGGTCTTAGTTGCAGCATGCAGGATCTAGTTCCCTGACTAGGGATTGAACCTGGGCACCCTGCACTGGGAACGCAGAGTCTTAACCACTGGACCACCAGGGAAGTCCCTTGTAAAGTTTTTAAATGCAGCTTTGGTGACCACAGCTGACTCTGGGGGTTTGTCCTATTCTTTTGGGAGTTGTCATATTCTGCAGCACAGGACAGTGTACTGACTTGGGTGGTGGAGCCCTGGGTTCTCATATCAGCTGCTATTCCTTCACCATCTGGGTCTCAGCGTAAAATGAGAGGGTTATGCTCGGTAAGCACAGAAGTCCTACCCTGGTTAAAATTCTATGACTCCATGATTATGTTTAAACTGAGATTAGGGAATAATTATCTTGCATGTATAACTAAGTACATGCAAGTGTGCTCTAATAGAGTGTTTTTATTTGTTTAATTGTTCTCTTTTTGGTATTTTTTATTCCTTTGGTGTTTGCTATTTATTGGCGACAGCCTGGAGGTCCTTAACCCCTGACTTGATTCTTTTTCCTAACTCAGAACATTGCTCGGCTGTTTTGATTCTAACAGCCACCTGACCGGTCCTGCCTTTTTTACCATCCATCCCACCTCCTTTGTAAGTTTGCCCATCAGACCTGTGAACTGGGACAAGACACATAGGAGAACAACACTTTCCAATCTGGACATTAACATAGTTTCCCTGGCTAGAGATTTTTCCCAACCGAATAATGAAGCATTTAACATAATTTTTCTAATTCCTCTATTGTTATCATGGTTTAAAAACAAGGATGCTTGTTTCCAGATGTCTTGTTCAACAGTACCCTGGAACACATGGGAATATTTTGTAGTGGCTGACAGAATGGGTTGGAGAAAAATAAAAACAGATGGACACAGATTAACTCTATCTGTTCCTAGTCTAAGCTTCTCTGTGGATTCTAATCATGAGATGTTTCTCGCCTAATTTCATATCACTAGACCAATCACAAGCTTGAAACAGAAGAAACCATTCTGAGTTGGTCCAAGCATCGTGTGTGTAAAGTCACATAACACCATATGCAGCCTGGTGTTGAGCAGTATTTTGTATTAGTTGATCTCTAGTTGATCTCTGAATAACAAACTTTGGCCACTTCTTCTGTTCAGTAATTACAAGGAGAGTTAATACTCAAAGCTCCTGTGGATAAATTCACATTATTTCCTACTGGCCAGAATTTGAACTCCAAATCTCTATGTGTCTTATGTTGAACTAAGGTGGACCACATAAATGCCTTTTTTTTTTGGCATAAGATCAAGTGGCTCTCTTGACTCCATTTCTTTGAGTTCATATTCCTGATCTCAGCCTTCTGGATCTTTTCACTCTGATTATGAGAAGAAGCCTGAGAATTGACCAGAAACAAATCCCTCCCCACAGAGGTGCAGAACCTCAGGCATCCTATCCTTGGACAACCCTGGTCTGGTGACATTTCTGAACCAAGGAAGCTGCTACTCCCATCTTAGAGATGGTTCCAAGCCTGTCTTATATCACCAGCCTCATAGATGTGTCTTAGGTTGGGTTCTCTACACACAGAGCCTGAGATGAGGATTCCTTTTAGTGATTTATTGAGGGGGTACCCCCTCAGAAGAAGAGGGGTGAGGGAAGCAGTGCAGGTTAAGAAAGAAAGCTACGCAAGGAAGTTGTTTAGCCTGGAAACTAGCTTCCGCCTGGTTCCATGGGGAAGCCCTGAGACAGAAGTGCACTGCAGAGTTGTTATCAATGTAAGGCAAGTGGGTGGGTCTGGTCTTTTGTACCCCAGGTCGTTCAGTCATTGGCCCCTGGCTGTCCCTAAAGAGGGGTAGGGAATCTCCCACTTCTGTTTGGCCAAGGGCAGTTCTCTGGAGCAGAGGGCAGCTGTGAAGGCTTTGCAGTCAATACTCACAGCCGGCTAGGGCATGGGTACACCAACCTCAAGGGAATCTTGGCAGGGTACGAACAACACCCACAATAGATGGGAAAGAGAGAGAGAAGCAAGAAATCACAAAGTTACTCTAATACCCGAAGCTCCGCCTTCTGCGATGGAACATGCTTGACCTGTCTCAGTGTTTCTCCTTCTTGGAGGTAGGGCTGGGGGGAAGGGGAATTTTGAACTATCCCCTGGGCTTAGAGAATGTGTTCAGCATTTAGATCCAAAGGCTTCTGCATAGGATCTCTCTGGCAATACAGAATAACAATACGCTTTGCCAGTTGTCAAGTTAGTTTTAACACGAAGAATGGTGATGTCTCTGAGACATTGTCTATGTACATTTAGTTACATTACTTTTGTCTGTTTGTAAATCTTGGAAGACTGTTTCCATTTTCCTTAACTTGGATCCAATAACAACTTCCTATAAAGAGGCACTAGGTTCCTGCTTATTGTGTAACTTCAGGGTCTCTATAGTTCATGGGTTGTCAAGGTATTATCTTATTTATAGTTGGGAAATCATACTCTCTCTAGAGCTTCATTATTAGCTAACAAAATTCCTTAGTTTCAAAAATGAGATTCTTAAGCCCAAAGTTATTTAACTTGCTCAAGACCTAGAACTGATTTGTCCCAGAAGGATAGGAAACTGGGCAGGAAACTTGATTCTTTGCTATTGATTTTAATCTGCCCACTGCTACTCACTGGGTTTTTGTTACCCTAGTATTTTTTTCTTATCAGTGATGACTGTGAGGGCATCACTTTTTTTTTTTTTAATTAATTTATTTATTTTTATATTTATTTATGGCTGTGTTGGGTCTTCGTTTCTGTGCGAGGGGCTTTTCTCTAGTTGCGGCAAGCGGGGGCCACTCTTCATCGCGGTGCGCGGGCCTCTCACTATTGTGGCCTCTCTTGTTGCGGAGCACAGGCTCCAGATGCGCAGGCTCAGTAGTCGTGGCTCTCGGGCCCAGTTGCTCCGTGGCATGTGGGATCTTCCCAGACCAGGGCTCGAACCCGTGTCCCCTGCGTTAGCAGGCAGATTCTCAACCACTGCGCCACCAGGGAAGCCCGGCATCACTTTTTTTAATATTAGTCACAGGCTTCTTAGGGAGAGGAGAACGTTCAACACTCTCCTTCTAACAAGGGAATGTCCCTGCTCCTTCTTCCTTTTTCTTTCTTCTACCCAAGAAGAAGGGATTATCATCCAATTGTTCAGATCACAGAGAACTTCTTAGACCTTGTTTTGATGGGTGGGGTCACAGTGTGCTAAGTGGTCATGTGCTGCCATGTCTCAATATCTTTTGATTCCTTTTCTCTTCATGAATGATCATTAGGTGTGTTTTAGCTTGAGGCAGGCCATGCATCTTTCTCCCTTCTCATGCACACTAGATCCTTGCTTTGGATTTTGTGCCATGTGGCTGGCCAGAGGGTCTGAGAACCCAAGGTTGAAGTTCTGGTTTAAAGGAGAGAGAAGCTTTGTTTAGAATTAAAGTTTAAGCTGCATGTTCTGACCCAACTTTACCAGAATTCAGTACTGTAGGATTTGGGGCATGAGCATGTTCTGACCCAACTTTACCAGAATTCAGTACTGTAGGATTTGGGGCATGAGTATCACAAGAAAGTGATACTTTGATTCTTCTCTCCTTGTGTGTATAACTCCTTTGGGAACCTTGTGGAAGGATGGCATTTTCTGGGAAAGGTTCAGAATTTCCTGTGTCCTGTGGTCAAATAATATCAAGTAATATCAAAATTACTCCCACTATTATTAGAGTAGTGCTCTAAATGATATACATTATGCACTGAAGTTTAGAATTTAGTGATAGATAACCTGTATCTCTCTGACACAGCCTGTATTACAATGACTAATACAATAAATACGTATTACATACTTGAAGTGATGAAGTATAGGAAAGGCACTAACACCTACTACATTTAGCTTCATCCTCTTCAGTTTAGACAATGGATTAAAATCTGGTTCTGTATCTTACTAGTTCTAAGACCTTGGGCAAGTAACCTACCTTCTTTTTGACTCAATATCCTTATAACTGTAAAAAATTATAGCATTTACTTTAGAGGATTGTTGTAAAAATTAAATGATATCATGCACACGTGTAAGCATTTAGCATAAATGTTATCTATCACTATTATGGTTCTAAGGGTTGTACGCTTCTCTCAGGCTGGTATCTATCGTCTCTATATCATGGTTTTAGCATATATCTACACACTTTGTGGGGAGTTCTGAATTAAAGGAGAAACAGGGTATCAAGAACTTCACCACTATCAGTCCCTGTGGCTTTGCAGGCTTCACAGAGGAGCAGGTGTCCTTGTTTTTCTAGATCTGTCAAAACAATTTACTCCTCAGGCTGACCTGGGGTTAGGCAGCTACTGGTGAGTATGTCTGACCTTGGAAGTTTGGGGATTTCCTGAGTCTACCCCTATATGGTAATGGCTGATCTCTCTCTCCATCATTTATGAGACAAGAAGAGTTTAAAGTTGTGTAATAAGTCCATTTTGATTCAGTCTGTTTGTGTGACTGAGCAGCCTGGATGTAGCAGTCTATGTTTTAAGGATTCCAAAATGCCATTTTCAGTTTGACTGGGAAAAAAGTCATCAGTCTATTGAAAAATTCTATTTAAAACTTGGGAGGAAAGGGAAATTTATCCAATTCTTCATATAGACCAATGGCTGTTAATACACAGAATGTTTGCTAAATGGAAATCTATCACTATTTTGAAAAGTTTGAGGCACTGAATCACATAAATTGATGTATTCAAGTCATAGAAAATGTCTTGAGCAAAGCAATATAAACAAACCTCAAGTAAGGATGAACTTATTGTCAAATGTCATCTTTTCCAGTCTAATAAATGTTTTTAAATAGCATTTCAAAAAATCCCCAAAACAATACTACCAGACTTTAAAAGTGGGATTTAGTGAAGTGGTCACTACCTAAAAATTATATGTGGAAACATGCTTCCTCTTATTGTTTAGAATGTTATTGTTCTGAAACTCTTGTTTAGGAAGCTTTTATTTTCAGATAAGTAACTTCAGATATAATTAATCAGTGAAAGTTTATGGTCCATTGTGACTATAATATTAGAGGACCTTGTGCCAGTTTTGGACTTTTTACTGTCATATCCAGTCCTCACCCATCCTCTGCTTTAACGGGGACGGATTATCTTGTGTTTTACAGGAGAACTGATCCTCACAGGCTGCCTTTTCCACGCTCCTACGTGTTCTGTGTGTGACCAGTGGGAGGCATTGGCTACATATTGGAAGGTACTCATTTACACTTTTTAAAATGTTGATGGAAAAGATCTGTTTTAAGAGAGCAAGAAAGAATAGAATGAAATAAATAAAAGCAAAAACTAATTGTATTTTTATGTAATATTAGCTCATGTGTTCGCTTGGTTAATGTGCATGTCCCTGCTAGTTTGTAGCCATCATGAGGACGAGCGTCTTGTCTGTGCCGCTGGTAACTACAAGCTTAGCACTAATGTCTGACATATGACACATGCTCAATATGTATTGCTGAATGAGTAACTGAATAATGAATAACTATTCACTTAAAGTCATTTAACTAGTTAGTATAGTACTGGAATTCAAAACCCAAGCTGGTCAAACTTCAGCATTGTGGAATTTCCATTAAATAATGCTGTATCTAGCCTTAAGATAAATTTTGAAGAGCTGTGTTACAAAGTAAGAAATTAATTTCATATTCAACAAGAAAGAAACGTGACTTTTCTACTCTAATTAAAATATTAAAAATCATCTTTTAAGTATATCACCGAGCTGGCACAAAAGGAAGAAATGGGCAGAGTCTCCAAATAAAGAGAAAGTAGAAACCCTGAAATGAAAACAACAACAATAACAACAACAAAACCCTTAACACTGGCTCTTGTCCTAAGGGTTTATGCCGAATTCTGGCAATCCAGAATTTTGGCTTTGATAGTTGTATTAAGGTGAATAGTTAAGAAAGCGTCTGTAGATCTAGGGATCTATCCTGAGCTCATATCTACTGTTGTCCATAGAGTCAAGGACACTCAAGCAGGAAAAAAAGTAGATTTCAAAGCAATATACACAGTCTGTTCAAAACTTTCTTTATAAGGTACATATTATGTATGAGAAACACGCCAAAACATTCATCCCCACATAAGGAGGCTGTGGGTGATTTTTATTTTCTCTTTAATATTATTGTGCCTTTTCCCAGGTTTTTGCAATAAACTTGTATTGCTTTTAAATTTCTGCTTGGGATGTAGAAAGCCAGAAAGAGCATAGGTCCAACACATACAATGACAAAAAAATAAATAAACCTGACAAACTGCAAATTCACAAGTTTTATTGACCCATAAGAAAACTGAGTTCACAGAGACTTCAAGGAGAGAGAAGACGGAAACACTGTTTATCTGGGGCAGACACTGTAAGAAGAAATTAGCAAAAGTTATTAAATCAGTAAAGGCAAAATGAGGGCTAAATACAGAAACCTCTGGGGAGGCCATTATAAAGGGAGTTTTCACCCACTTGCAGCCTGTTCACCACAGAGCTCGCAGGTTGGCAAGGGGCCTGAGAAAGGGTCCCTCATGGCCCAGGCCAGGGGCAGGGAACAGCAACCACTGTGGGAAAGGCACACAACCTCACCCAAATCCTTCCCTATGGGAAAAAAATCTTTAAACTGTGTGCACGTGGGGAAAAGTATACACTGCAGAAGCACAGCCACTTTTAGGATGCTGCTGAAAATCTACAGCAGTCAGAGAGAAGTGAACAGAGAACAAACAAACAACAACAACAACCTCTTGCCCTAAGCGAAGGGCAGGAATAAAGTGCTGGACCCAGAATTACAGCTGGGAGACGGATGGAGTTCTGAGAAGGCCACATCCCCAAGAAATAGGGACACGGTGCCTTACTAAATAAGAGTGAGGATTAATCAGCAGAGGGACTTCCCTGGTGGTACAGTGGTTAAGAATCTGCCTGCCAATGCAGGGGACATGGGTGGATCCCTGGTCCGGGAAGATCCCACATGCCGCGGAGCAACTAAGCCTGTGCGCCACAACTACTGAGCCTGTGCGCCACAACTACTGAGCCTGTGTGCCACAACTACTGAGCCTGCGTACCACAACTACTGAAGCCCACATGCCTAGAGCCCGTGCTCCGCAACAGGAGAAGCCACCACAATGAGAAGCCCACGCACCGCAACAAAGAGTAGCCCCCGCTCGCCACACTAGAGAAAAGCCCACTCGCAGCAACGAAGACCCAACACAGCCAAAAAAAACCCAGAAAAAATCAGGTCATCAGAGCAAGCTCCCCACCTCTAGACTAACAAATATCAAGTAAGAAGTGTCGACTAAAAAAGGAAATGCACAACCTAAAAGTTGAGTTATGTTTTATTCGGCGGAAATTTTTAGGACTTCATGCCCTGGAGGCAGCATCTCAAGTAACCCTGAGAGAATTCCCAGGAGGTAAGGGGGGAGCCAGGATACACAGAAGTTTTGCAACAAAGGGCAGGTAGTAGGAACAGAAGATTACTGTTAATAAAAGAAAACCAGAGATCTCAAGTTAAGGAATTTAGCGCTTTTCTATGTATGGGAAGATACAAGAGTCTGGGCTCACTGAAATCATTCCTTTGATATGCACCTCAGCTATCTGGGGCTGGTATCCTGTGCTTTCACATACTGAGTTTCCTCAGGGCTCACCAGCTCACCGTGGACGGTGGCTGCAATTGCTGATGACTGTAACATCCTTTGTTTACTGATACGGCAGGCAATATTCCATTTCTCAGAAGAAACGGTAAGAGTTACAAAAGCACAGAGAGAGACCCTCTCTCTGAAGCACTGGGCAAAGGAATAATTTAAACCTGAGGGTGGAGCAAAATTGAAAAAAAAAAATATGCTGCTTTCTCCTCAGTTCAAATGCTGGGTCTCCACAAGGATTAAGTTTGCAAATCCTAGATGTGGCATTCCAGATGTAAGTTAATAATATTAGAAATCCAAATCTCATTAAATATGTCAATCATTAGCTTACAGCATGACACACAATCTGCATATATTCCTTCCAGGGGTGTTTCTGTTGGTGAGGGAAGTTGTTCTTTGCACTGGCTCTGGAGCCCAATTACCTCAAATTAGAACTCCAGCTCCACTACTTACTGTCTTAGCATCAAGGGTAAATTACTTCACTTCTCTGACCCATATTTCCCATTTTATAAATGGAGATAAAATTGATCCCTATCGCATTAGGTTGTTGTAGGGATTAAGTAAGATGATACATGGGAAAAACTTAGCCCAGTCCCTGGAATGAAGTGAACTCTCAATAGACAAGAGCGATTAAAATTACTCAGTGAACCCTGAATTATTTTAGAACTTTGATAGAGGCTGTAATTTTAAGCTTCTAAGAAGGTATCACATGTTCAAATGTTTCTTTGTAATTTGATTTACAAATGAGGTAAAATAGGAGGTCTCTTTCACTATGTTTGCATGTTAGCACTTCTAACTGAGCGATCATGATGTAATACTAGCAAACCACTTGGCTTTGCCAAAACGAATAATCAAAAGAGCTAGGTCATATAGTTCTATTGAATTATTATATAAGTTTAGTAGAAAGACGGTAGAGATCTCCAAGTATTTTTCCTGGTATCTGGAATGCTTCTATGCAATGCCAGCTGTTCTGAATGTATTCAAGTCAATTCTGTGTAGGACCCCCTCTGATCTGAGAGGATGCTCGTCAGCAATCTCAGCTAGTGGAATGCTTGTATGATATCCTACCTGGCTTTCACCTTTTCCATCAGGTGTAGGCTCAAATGGAGGTTGTGCAGGTCTGGATCTCGTCCCTCTGTACAGGGTCAGGAGAGGCCCCTGAAATCTGGGGCTGAAATGGGTTTATGAGTTAGGAGGATATGGCTGAGGGGAGCTGAGAGATCTAGCAGCCTCACCCTCCTGTGGATATAAGATTTTCATCTTCTGTCAGACCCATCTCAGAGCTCCTTTGAATCTCCTCTTATTTTACACACACTAATTTGATAAAAGCAAGTTGTACTTGAATTAGTTTGGGGGTCTGAAAGTAGACACGAATATCTTAAATTATCAGTCAACTAATTTAGCAACAGATGGTATTTAATAGCAACAGATGGTATTTAATATCTTCAAAATTTTCTTAATGATAGCAGCTTATATTTATAATGAATTTATTTTTAATCAAAATATTTCTGTGAGACAGGGGGTAGCCTTGACTACTTTTATAGAAGAATTTAGCCATGGAGAGATTCACTGATTTATATATGCCCAGATCCCTCAGCTAGAAACTGTAGTATTAAATCGAGAGAATTCAAACATTGTGTAGTATTTGTTTTCCTCGCCTACTTCTCAAGGTCACTACAAAAGTTTAAAAGGTTGTTGTTTCTATATCTTCATTATCTGGAGGTGAATACTTTCTCCTTCTCTGTTTGTGTGTATTTCTTTAATAAAATCCCTTCTAGAATCATCCATACTCAAGACTAGATAGTGACCTGTTTTGACATCTGATTTTCTCTGAAGAGTATTTGCTTCCTAGAGTACAATGTTCTGAAATGTGCTCACTCAGTTATTTAAATAACCAGTCACAAAATGAAACACGGTCAAGTTACTCAAGTAATAAGACAAGGGAAAATCCAATCAATATAAGCTCTCCTATTTTCAAGTGTTAAATGGCTATTTTATAACCTTTGTTACAACCACCACCATTATAGTGCCAGCACTTCTTTATAACGCCTTAAAAAGCTTGCCTGTTTCCATGAATGGTATTATAAATATATTTCTTTTCTCTCATTATAACAAGAGGAGGTCAATGGTCTAAAGCGTGGTTTCCTATTATGAGAGGATAAAAACTAAAATCAATAAATCTCCTCCAGATCATAAATGTTGCTACAGTCTGGCAAGGTTGAGAAAATTATGAGCCTCACCTCATGATGTCTGGATATTGTAGCTTGTAAATTTCTACATACATATGTATGTAGTTATGTATATACTTGCTGCTGGGCCCTTCCTAGAATTTGCTGAGAAATGCAGTAGAATTTTGTTCAGTAATGGTTCTTGGATTTTTGGGGAAATGTTGGTAGAATATACCCCTATACAAAAGAAGATATGACACTAATTTATTTGGGAAATGTTTTTAAGATTATAAAGTCACATTTTCCTCCTTTGGCTTCAGTACTTTGATCAGGAAACTAAAATAGGAAATCATTTGCTTCCCTTGTTCAATAAATTATGAATGTTGAGATTAGTTGGCAAAGCTTTGCCTGTTACAAATCTTCACCTTGAGTGGTGATAATTCTAATAGGTCCACCAAAATAAGAGAGATCACCACAAACATAATAAATTGGCTCAATTGAAGATGTATATAATAAATTATTATGCAGTCCAGCATGAAGTTTTAGGCTGTGTTGCTTAGTGATTAAGTGCAAGGACACTGAAAACAGACTGTCCGTTCAATTCCTGCCTCTGCCATGTAAGAGGGGTGTGACCTTGGGCAAGATACTTGACATCTTTGGTGCTTCATTTTCTTCATCTATAAACTGGGGATAATAAAAGCTCCTGCTTAGAGAGATGTTGTGAGGATTAAATGGGTAAATACTTATAAAGAGCTTATATACATGGTAAGCACTATATCTTATTTATATAGAAATCTTACAAGTAACCCAAACACCAATGAAAGAATGGATATTAAAAGCATGTTCTGAATTTCTCTAAAGCAGAGCATGACGACTCATCTTAAAAGTGACTTCAGGAATCTGAGGGCCTCACTGTAAAAAAAAAAAAAAGCAATATGCTAGATATATTTCTAGATGTTGAGCCTATAGCAGTAAACAAAACAAATACATATATAATACATCAGGTGGTAAATGCCAGGAAGAAAAATCAAGAAGATTAGAGGACAAAGCATGATGAGGAGGTATAAATTGAGATCAGGAAAAAATGTAGAAGCAGATTCACTACCTAAAAACATACCAATTTCTTTTGAATCCCATATTTTTAGATCCCCCTAATTAAGCCTCCTGATACCCACACATACACACACACACACACACACACACACACACACACACACACACAAAGAAGTACAGTGGGAAATGGCAGGGCAAAACATGAAAGGAGAGAAAAAGAGAAAATGGAAACTGAGACCAACAAGAGTGAAAAGGGAATTTCTAATTTTAAATTCTCCCTCACTGAGTATTTTATATCATAGGGCTATGGAAGAGAGAAATGGTAAAATGACAAGTTTTAAAGAATATATTAGGACTGTACTGGATGAACAATTTACCAATCAGAACTCATCTTATGATAAATTCATCTACCCAAAACTCAGCTGAGAACTAGGAACTCAGCTCCCTGCCCAAAAGCTGTTGAAAAGCAGTGATAAGAACCCCAGAGTCCATAAAATAAACATGAATATGTCATGCTTATCCTAAAGAGAATCCATTGATTTTATCTTCCAGATAACTCTGACAAAACAGAGAGGTTTCCCAACCCACAACATATTAGGTCTAGCAATAAAGGATGAGGTTGGGGAGGAGGCCGTTACAATCCAAACTGACAGCATAAAAAAAGACTGACAGCAAGTGTTGACAAAGAAAAATAACAAAAAGCAAAAACAGGTGAAACTCTGAAAGCACAACTGTGCTGGTGCAAACACTTCCACATCCCCTGAATGGACTACTATCTTACTCTAAAGCACATTAACTGATATTCAAATAACTAAGTCTAAATTCTTTTAAAAAGTTGAGTGTAGTTAAAATTATTTGCTTAAATAGGCAGACAAATGAATGCATTAAGCACAAAGAGGACAGACCCTTCTATCTAGACACAAATCATGCCACATGCATTATGAATATATGAGGCTTTCATGTAGACATCATTAGAGACTTCAGAAACACCTTCCATAATTTGGTTGGGATCTTTGCAGACATTGTTATGCATATACCAAACTATACCTAGCAATAATAAAAAATGGGGAAGAGTGGAGAGATCTCTTATAACACTCTCAATAAAGCTTACTGTTTTAATGGGAGGACATTTTGCGTTTTGTGGGATGTTCAGGGTGGCTTTTTGGTTTGAAAACTACTGAAGTCAGTTATCAACAAGCGTCCACTCCATACCCCGTCTTCTACCTTAACCTCACCCACCCTCATTTCCACTAAGCCATTTTTAGAAGGTGACATAAGGGGCTAAAACAGGAGCAAGGAGCATAGCAACCAGAGATAGCCATCTTGTCCCCAGGGATTGCCACTATTATTCCCTAAATGGTTTTTCCCACAGTTTATAGGCAACACCATTTGCAAAGTGCCCTTCTTGCTGGGACACAAAAGTGATCAATTTTTCAAAGACTGCTGACGACATGGGTGCTCATCTCTCTTACAATGAGAATGCACCTTCTATGATCATGTGAAAGTCGAAAAAAAAATTGAGGATTCACAGAAACCTTCAACATGTTCATTATAAAGGACTTTTATGTTGCAGTGTGTTATTACAACTGTTTCTCTTCCCCAGAAATATATTGAGAATACTACCTCCTATATTCTCAGCCACATGTTTTAGCCACTGTTTTTTCAAGTGCATGGAGGAAAGCTCAGAAATCATTTTTAGTAGGTCTGGAGTGCAGTTAGGAGTGCTTTGCTAAAACACAGTGGGCAGCAGAACCAAGAAGGCCAAGGCAAAACTGGGTGCTCTAAATTGGGGCATGTCCTGCTAGAATATTCCTGTCCATGTAAGTGTATGTTAGGAGGGTGTTACAGTAAAATCCAGTATCAAAGTTTAGGTGAATGGTCCAGAAATTGAACACACGGGTTTTCAGGGTGTGGAAACCGATGAAAACCTAATTTGGGGGCAATTCAGGTAGTAGTTGGAAAAGCCAAGGAGTGAACCAAAATTAGGTTAATAGCCAAAGGACAAATAGAAGTTAGAGGTCAAAGCAATATAGCTGGTCTTTCTCTTTCAACCAGCCAAATACCTCATTTCAATGGCTGATAGTTACATTTCTGTGCTTTGGTTCTCTCCCCTACTTGCTCCCCCTTTTTTGGCATGAAAAATAAGTCTTCTGTAGGATGATATAGTTGGCAAGTGGGAGTGGGCAGGCAACATCTCACAGGGACTTTTCAGAAGATTATCCATTTTCAAAAATTATTCTCAAATTGCTCTATCCATTTTAAGGAGTGAAGAGTCATTTGGGAATGTATTTGATCATCAAGATTTTTTTCCTGGTGCTTTGTGTTTAGAATGAATAAAAGTTAATGGAAAATGTATTAAGGTTGACAGTGCACTGTGAACTTCCATGTACAGCAAGCTAAGCTGGCAGAATACTCTTTAACAGGAAAGAGAAATAGGACAATGGAACTAACCTATCACATCACTTCTCCGTGGCGGCTCTCCTGGGAGATGCTTTGTCAAAGCCTGTTTGTCATGTGCTCTGGGCTCTTTGATGGTTTTCTTTCTTAGCTTTGGACTCCAGGCACATATTCAAGATATAACTTAACTCTACTACATAACATCTGCCTTGGGGTTTCAAAACCACAAAGCAAGCACATTTAATGATTCAAAGTTCACAGCTTTATCAACACCAACAACTGTTCATAATCAGAGTCAACATGCCATCACCACATGTTATTGACGTGATTGTGAGTGGTGCTGATGATTACCACATTCACATGGTACCTTCCCCAATGATCTGTTTTTCAAACACTAATTAATGAATCCTCTCTGGACCTGTGTGAAGAAATACTATAGCACTTGAGTTGGTTGGTTTTACAGGCAGGCGTGTTAAATGACTCTGCTAACTTTCTCCACTCACCACTCTTGTTATCTTTCAACTCTCTCCATTGCTCCCACCTCATGTGCTTCCTGAGGCTAAGAGTATCTAATGTCAAAAGAAAAAAGCACATGCAGTATGACATTCGGATGCAGCATTTCTGAAAAATGTGTTCACAGTATAATGAGATGCTTTGTCAAATGAGCTTGAGGATAAGGCATCCTATATCCTCCTTGTGGATTTATAACTAACATGACCATATGAAAGGCTCTGGGTATTTCTGCTGCTCTGTGACTTGCTCACTGGACACTCCCAGTCCTGCCTTCTGTGCAAGCTGGGACCGGTTATTCTGAGTCCCTTCTGGGTGTCCCACCTGAACTGACATCTGAGGAGGGAGCCCAGAGCTCACCACAACTCTGCCCTGGACAGTAGTCTCCATTGGCCTTCCTGCCTCCACTCCGGCACCCACAGCCAGTCTTCCACACCTGCACTGTCCAATACTTGGCCGCTAGCCTCATGTGGCTACTCAACACTTGACATCCGAGTAGAGATGTGCTGTCAGGGTGCAACATGCACCAGATTTCAAAGACCTGGTATGAGCAAAATAATGTAAAATATCTCAATAATTTTTTTATTAGTGAAAAAATAAAGGCTCTGAGTATTTCTACAGCATGGGTCTCTTTTCACTTAAAGTTGGGATTTCAGGGGAGGGATGAAGGGATTTAAGAAAAATGGAGAAGTGGGAAGGAAAAGAGTAAAGTAGGGTAGATGATGATTATTCTTTAATTTTTTCTTTTTTTTTTGGCCACACCATGCATCATGCAGGACCTTAGTTCCTCGACCAGGGATCAAACCCATGCCCCCTGCATTGGGAGCTCAGAGTCTTAACCACTGCACTGCCAGGGAAGTCCTGCTGATTATGCTTTAAATGACAGGCAGATGCAAGGGAAATGCAAATACTTAACTGAAATAAATCCATGTTAGAAAATACTTAAAGCAACTAGTATTTCCTTGGAGAATATGAATGTCTTGCATAGGGAGGAGATATGAAGTCTACTTCTGACTCTGACGCATTAATTGAATGGCATTGAGTAAATCATTTAATCTCTCTGGGATTCCCTTTCCTCATCTTTAAATAAAATAAGGTTTTATTCTTATTTCTGGAAGGTTTTTTCAAAAAGATAGTTGAGATAGTTGAAAGCATCTGAAATTTCTTGTAATGGCCTAGTATGACCTTTAGTCTTATATGGAAGTAGGTAAGGCTCTCATGGATTAAAAAATATTTTTATCACGTTGAAATTTCAAAAAACCAAAAAGGCACCTTGGGAAAGCACAGTGCTGACATTTCCCTTAGTGACTTTATCACAGTCCAGATTGTAGTCCTCAAGTTTGCAGCCCTAGAAAATTGCTAGTGAGTCTCCTTTCAGGAGCATACTCAAATTCACAGACCCTACAGGGGTGGGTGTGTAAGTACAGCACTAACTTTATTTTACGAGATCTATAAGCACCGCTAGCAGCTCTGTTAGTGAGTTCTTTCCTGACAGCATCTGGGAGGGAAGCCATGTCTTCATGAAAAGGTCTTGGAATCCATGGAATCAGAAGGCATGGGGTTTGTTTGTAATTCAAATGTTTGGTAGCAAGGAACCATGACTGCCTCAAAGAGTAACTTAGTCTTGAGACTGACTAAGTCACATCCTGGAGCACCCCTGAATGTGCGCCTCTGTAAGTCTCGTCTACTGAGTTTCCATGGCTGACCAATGTCTTTGTTGACCCTCCTTTTTAAAATGTATGCACGTAAGTCTTTGCAATGAGGTCTTGTAACAGAGAAAAACAAATCTGATTCCATATTGGATCTATTCCCTTGGCTCTAACCTTTGTGCTCTGTTGCCTGTGCTTTGTCATACTGGCTTTGCACCTTTTGTAAAAGCACATTGCCTATAGCCTCTCTGGGGTCTGGCCAGGACCAAAAAGTCTGCAACTACCAGCCACACCCCCTCCCCTTTTAGTATAAAAGAAACCTGAATTCTAAGATGGTTCTTTGGGACACTAGTCCACCATCTTCTTGGTCTTCTGGCTTCCGGAATAAAGTTGCTATTCCTGGCCCCAACACCTTGTCTCTTGATTTGTTGGCCTGTCGTGCAGTACGAGCAGTACGAGCTTGGACTCGGTAACAGTCTTGCTCTGGCTCTGGTCTGGAAGGCAGTCTGTCCTCCTTAAAGTCGTTTTTTTGTTTTGCTTTGTTTTTTAATATTGCTAAGCTCTTCTGTTATTCTTTTGTTTTACAGTTTAACTCTCAGAAGGCAACTAGACCTCCCTCCTTCATAACCAAAATCTTTGTGGAGATGGGGGTATTATTGTTACCCTCATGTGTCATCCATATAGAAAATCACATTTGCTATTTTCTGGAGGGAAATAACTAAAGGACTTCTATAAATTCCAATCAAATTCTTCACTTGTCTCATGCTTAAATGTGATGATATATGTAAAGGGCTTTGCTTCTGGTACAGAGTGTTTAGTCAACTCAAACTGAAAAAGAAAACAAAAACAAAATACAAATAAGTAAACAAGAACCACCAGCAGGGATTTGAAGGTTAAAGGAATAAATTCTTTCCCCAACTTTGCTTACTGGTTTCAGAGACCAGAAGCAAATAAGACATTTTCTGGTCTTATTAAACTAAGAATAATATCTATGGGGTTATTCTAAGGAACCAATGAAATAATGTACAACACATCAGTGTGCTTTATAACTAGTAAAATGCTTTTCAAGTGTAAGATGTGTTACAGTTTTAAAATTTATTGTAGCTTACTTAAGATGTTGCTACTCAAAAATGTAAACATTATGCAAGAACGTTTAAATTGTAGCTGGTATTGGAAAGTTGCAAATGGTAAGAAAAACCAATTTGTGTTAGACCAGTCCATTTTAGCCAATGCTCAGTTAGTTGGAATATCAAATCAACATCAAGACCCGCGTTGGTCTTTCTGGTAAACTCTTTTAACAGGAGGGTGAAAACAAGTGAAGTATGTTGTCTGTGGGAGGCCTTGTTATTAGACTGTGATGAATGTGGCTGTTAAACATTTAGGTAAAAAAGATTTGCAGCTTTCTGTGCCATAGGGAGCAGCTTTCTCTGTGTCCTTACCCAGTTAAGTGATACAAAGCAAACGCCGCTGCTGAATAATTTCATGTAATTGTACCCTGGAGAACTGAAAATATACAGGAAGAAGGTCTTTTGTGTACAAGTACCCATTTAAGAAACTACAATGGAAAATGAATACATCTGTTGGTGAACGCTTACCTGCAATTATCTTTAGCTAAAATTTCCAAATGTTGAACGTAAGGAAAATTCCCTGGGTGGAAAAACGTCCCTGGTTAGCTTCAGTAGCTACTCATTATTCCCTAAATGTTCTTACCAGGCAAACTGGGCAAAAAGAAACCTCTTTTCTGAAAAGATTACCTGCAAAGCACAAGGGCAGGTTGGTTGGTCTGTTGCAGGCAGTAATTCCTCCAAAGGGCCTTATGATTTTGTTGAGGGGGGTAGTTTCACTCCCTCACCTGTCTAAGCCCATCCTTGGCATGCGCTTGCTTTGGTGGAACCCACCGGGTGAATCTCCTAAACTGGAATTAATTGGAGTAGGAGACAGTTTCAGGTGGACAATTAGGATTTTCTTTCTCAAGAGAGGTGTTAAATCTTTTACGCCATCTTTATAGCCACTCATTAGCCCCTCACAGTAGACCAAGGGAGCGATCCAAGCTGTTACCCTCATGAGATAGTTGTGGAGAAACTAAATAGGAAAGAGGTTACTCCCGGCCACCCTCTCTGTCAAAGGTAGAAGCGGAACTAACTAGTTGTACTTACTCAGGAACTGAGACCAAAGGCTTTAGACAACTAAATAAATACTTAAATGCTCACAGGGAGAGCTGGCCTTCACTTCTTTCTCTAATCCAACTCCCTCCCCAAACGCTTGCTGGAGCCTCTCCCAGCCGTTGCATGGAGTTGGTCCTTGTGAAATTTCCAGGGAACGCCTCATCTCTCACTGCTGTATCTGGCTCTGTTCCCTGGGTGGATGCCAAGATTCTTTGCTTATCCTTGTTTTGTTGTTGTTGCTGATTTCTCTTCCTTCCCCCCGATCCTACCTTTGGGGGACCATGGGAATATCCTCATCTTTTATGCTCTATGCTCCCTTTCTGCCATATTGCCTCATCATTACTTGCTATATCTCTTCTTAATTATCGTATCCAACCATCTTCTGCCTCCCTTGCCTCTCTTCTCAGAACTCGTCAGTGGTTTTGCAGGACCTATCCGGAGGCTATTTCAGACATACTCTTTTGCATCCATTTAGCTCAACCTTTTGTCATTAACCATCAGAAAAACTGATCTCAGAATAAGTACTTCAGATATCACAAAAATTGATGTGAAACCTAAATGCCACAATTAAAGAATGGCTAAATTTAGGATACTTCAATTCAGTGGACTATTTTAAGTGATCATGATAAAGGTAAGAGAGAAATACGAAAAAATAGTTTTGATAAAATGTTAAGTGAAAAAAATACAGTGCAAAATGTTAGGTTTATTATGATTCAGTTAATTTGTATGCCTATGGATGAAGCCTGAAATAGAATATGTAAAGCAAGAATATAGATGATTTGGATGATGAGATTATCAGAATTTACAAATGTAAAACATTTCTGTAAAGTTGTCATGCTCTTTTTATTGATTGATTGATTGCCTTGCTGGGTCTTCGTTTCTGCGCGAGGGCTCTCCCCAGCCGCGGCAAGTGGGGGCCACTCCTCATCGCGGTGCGCGGGCCTCCCACCACCGCGGCCCCTCCCGCTGTGGAGCACAGGCTGCAGATGCGCAGGCTCAGTAACTGTGGCTCACAGGTCTAGCTGCTCCGCGGCATGCGGGATCCTCCCAGACCAGGGCCCGAACCCGTGTCCCCCGCACCGGCAGGCAGACTCCCAACCACTGCGCCACCAGGAAAGCCCTGTCATGCTCTTTTGATAATAATCCTCAGTTTTGTCCCAGTCTCTGATTTATCCCTTTTCTCCCCAATCCAAATGATTAGTACCCTTAGTAACACGGCTTTTTCGACATTAGACTGAGATAACTTGCTTTCAGTTCACAATTTGGAAGATCTAGAAATTCCATCTCCGAATGGAAATGATGATCAGGATACAAAATGAATTGCCATAAGGAAAAAGTTATCACTTAGGTTAAATTTATGAATAGAATTTCTAATCGGTTCTCATTCTTTTAATAACTGACTTTAAATTTTTTAGTTTGTCACTTTTAAAAGTTACTTGAACTAGAAAGAAAATCTGTTTCTCTTCATTGCCTTTTTCTCCATCTAGAAAATGACACTCTGTAAATGAAGGAGAGCCCAGAAACATCAGAAAGGCCGTCAGGAATGCTCTCTAAGGAATAAGATGTTCAACCCTTACGTTTTATTTGTTCTCTATCTGTGGGATTAGGTGTCTTTCAAAGTAGCTGCCGTTTAAGAGAGCATGAGAGAAGGTTCCTTACACAAAAGAACAAGCGCCTTGTTTTCCTTAAGGAGAAAAGTGGCATACATGCTTCGGAGCTAATTTTGTCTAATTGTTCTTTTGCTCTTGTCATATGCTTCCCAATATTAGCCTTCTCTGACCCTGCAGTTGGGTTTCTGGAGTGCCCTCCAAGGGTGTCCCTTGTGTTTGGTCCAGTGAAGACCACAGCTGGCCCTAGTTAACGGGGTCTCACTTCCTTCAGATCTGCGTCTCTTGCTTCTTGGCACTTGAGACACTGGTTGTGATCTGAGCATCGAGCTGTTTGACTGTCTTCTCGCTCACAATGGGGGAAAGGCAAGACTCTCCAGATTTTAAGCTTTCCCGGAGGCCTGGGATTATCGTCCTGGATCCAGCCTCGTTGGATTGTTAATTCTGAGAGTGCAAGAGAGCTTCAGTACCACAAATGTGGTACCTCAGTGCCAGAGCTAAGCCTGCCCTGAGATGAAAATGGAATGGTTCAATGTTGCCTGCAGGTTATTAAAGATTCTGCTTACTTTACAACGGTCTGTTAACAGCTCTAATGTCTTTAACATGTGCAGCCTATTGACTTTTAAGTAACATTTTATTGAAGTAACTGCCGTGCTTATTAGCCCGTAAGATTTACGCTTCATTTTCAATCCTGAATCTGGAGGAGGGGGCAACTTTCCCTTAACTGGTGAGATAAGAGATACTCAGTGTGAACGGGAACATCTGTGGCTCAGTCAGGTCAGGAAGAGAAGCAGCTCGTCTCCTAGGATTTGGAGTGTGCTAAAGGTCACGGAGAAGCAATCACATCTTCATTAATGGGACTAAAATTCAGAGGAAAGAAATATTTGCAGATGTGGCCGGTGTGAATGGCTTATGTCGTGGTTATACCGTTTTATGGTGTCAGGTGGATAGTTAATTTCAATGAGTGTGAAATTTCACATAAATGAACATACAGAGAACCCCCAGGACTGACACCTGAATGTTCCATGCTGCCTTTACTTAGGCATTTTGGAAAAATAAAAAAAATCTCCCCACATGGTATCTTTTCACTGCTGCTGTTCGCTCTTGGAAACACAAAGAATTATGCCTCTACATGTATAAATCATTGTGCACAAAATAAGTCAACATTCACACATTAAAAAATCTACAAAAACATCGCAAGATGGAATAGTCGGCATTCACTTGATCCCAGGATTTTGGGGGTCTGTAGGATATAGAAGGAAACTTTAGTGCATTTAAAATAAATTTTGATTTTTATATTAAATACATTAGGCATCTGTTTGTAAACAGTTGAATAGCTACATAGTTTGTCTTTTCTTCTCCTTACTGCTGAGGAAAACAGTTATGCACAAATGTGAGTTTAATGAAAGTGAATCTTTCCACATAACTGCACATTAGTGCACTCCGTACGATAGGGTGGTGATGAAATCTTCAAATGGCTCTAGCAAAGAACACAGAATGAAGAGAGCAAAAACCAGTTCATCAGGGTAGGCGTAAATACGACTTTCACAATGATCTGAAGTTTTATGGCCTATGGAGAACTCGTCTCATTTTTCAAGCTGTGGCTCAGAAATCAGCTGACGGACCCGAGCACAAGGCATGGTTTTCTCATAACTTTTCCAGACCAGAGATAAAGCATTCTTGAACATTTATGGTAAAAACTAAAAGGCTGATAAGAACCCTCGGCTAAAGCTGGGTCAGTACTCTTTTTTTTTTTTTCTTTTTTAATTGAAGTATAGCTGATTAAAGGACTAGGAGTTTGAGAATAGCAGATGCAAACTCTTATATATAGGATGGATAAACAAGGTCCTCCTGTATAGCACTGGGCCAGTGCTTTCTTCTGCTTCGAGACATCCTCTCCTCCTTTCTGAGAAATCCTATCACCCATGCATGAACTGATGGAGAAGAACTGTCTGTCATAGCCGCGGGGCTTAAATTACCAGCTTTTTGGGTCTGCCGAGACTTTGAGAAATGTACTAATACATTCACAACAGGAGGAAAGTGCCAACAGAAACAGATCCTGAATTGGTTCCCAAACAGGATGACAAAAATGTCCACCCGGACCACACACAACTCAGCCGCATTGCACAGGGGTCCTGCAACATACACTTGTTTTGTTTCGCCCACCTATCAGCAGCCTGGAGCGCTTCACGTGGGGACTGGATGGCTCCTGCCACTTAATTAAATTTTGCACTTAGCTCAGCGACTCAGAATCTGTGTTGTTAAAAAGTTTATATTTCTTCCAAGCAGGTCAGTTTTCAAGGGATGTTTCCTTTAAGAAAAAATAAAGGGGGGCGGGAAGCAGGGGCAGTGTGCAAATAGAGAGGTACATTTATGCTCTGAAATTCCACAGGGTTGTATATATCTGTGCAAAACTTGCATTTTCATCTTAAAATTTTTTATTTTAGACCAGTTTCTTTTAATTATTTTTTTTAATTGAAGTATAGTTGATTTACAATGTTGTGTTAGTTTCTGCTGTACAGCAAAGTGATACAGTTATACGTATTTTTTCTTCAGATTCTTTTCCATTATAGTTTATTACAAGAAATTGAATATAGTTCCCTGTGCCATACAGTAGGTCCTTGTTGTTTATTTTATATATAGTAGTGTGTATTAGAGAAGTTTTTTTTTAAAAATTGAAGTATAGGGCAGTTTCTTTTTTTTTTAAAGAAATATATGTGCACATCGTTTAAAAGAACAGAGCGCTAAAGTAAGACTAAAGCAAGACCTCTCTATTGCAAAAGCCTGGAAAGTCAATACAAATTTAATAAAATCAGTTTCTAGTTCTGTTTTCTGGAAATAGAATCTTTTAAAGAGATTGTGAAACCAGGGCTGGAGTCAACTGGAAGGACTTTCTATACTCAGATTATATATCCTGAAAACTCTTGATCTTAACCAGAGCATGGGAGGCAAAGCTCCACCTAAAATGACTGAAAGTATCCCGAATCTTGCTGCCTTGCCTAAAGATCTAAGTCTTATAGGCACAAAAATGAAATGCTACCTACTTGAAAACATCTGTGGTGTCTTATTTAACTTTTGATTAATTATAGATTTGCCCCATGTGAAAACGATTGATACAAGGCTGAGAAAGATTGGTAATTATATAAATTCCAAACATTTAAGAACCTTTATATGAGTTTTTTTTTTACCCTTGCTTAATGCTTTAGTCCCAACACCTTTAATAAAATCAAGGTGACAGACCATGAAAACATTTAACTCAGAACTACAAGCAAATCTGATACTACTGTTGAAAGATGCCTGGAGGCACGTGGACCAACGATCTGCAGAAGAGAAAGCTCTGGAGGTGGTGGAGGTGTGCGGTAGCCCCGCGTAGGGGACCGCGGGATTCTGCAGCAGGACTGCGGGGCTTTGAAGTTTTAAACCAGCTAAAAGAGAAGACGCCAGAGAGCAAATCCTAGGCAGATCACAGGAAAGAGAGTATTATCCAAAGGCAAATTTATTCTCTCATAAAATTTGGATTTCTTTTCCTGATTTTAAGTAAAATATGGTTTCATAAATTAATGCCTGTGCCACATGAAGGAGGCTGAAACGTGACCATGAAATTTTTTCACCCCGTGGTTCACAGCTCACGCTTCATCCACCATCCAGCCAGACCTCAAAAATGCAAGCAGGCAATTTCACAGCTAACTAAAACATTGATTATTAAATAACAGAACCTTTCAGACTTCCAAATAGTGTATTTCGTAAAACAACGAGAGAAGTAGTTTTGTAACTTCCTGGATGGGAATCAGGGAGTGATAAAACCTAGATCGCTTCAGGGATCTGAGAATTTCTATTTAGCAATCCTAGCGTTATCTAAGAAAAGAATAGGTTCTGATCCATTCCCATCATCGTGTTCTCCCGTGTTTTTATTGGCTAAAACTAAATAGAAAAATCAGTGTATTTATTTCGTAATACTGTGATCGGTGTTTGTTTCTGAACTTATTCTTTTTTATTTATTTTCTACTGTGTTGTGATAACTTTCTGAAAAAAGTCCCCGTATGTAATGAAGGTTGAAGATACTGAACTCCAGGGATTTCAGATTACCAAATATTTGGATATTTCCCAAAGAAGGATTACTCTATAGAGAACTGAGGTCTGATGTTGCACAAGTAGAGTGATTGCATAAGGGAAAAAAATACCATGTTTCTTGAGAAAGTGACTATAGAGTTTCCTATTTTGCTACATCAAATTAAGCCTAAGAAGTTATTGCATTCGTTCTCACTTGACAAGAAAAATTTTTTTTCTTATAATCTTATTATGACAAAATATCATCAAATTGTATAATATGGGCTACATCTGATAAAGAAATGAATTGCACACAAATGAAAATGTCATTTGAAACAAACAAAAACAGTTGTTTTACAGTGATGCTTATTTTTAAATTTTTAAATGGTCAAAATGTGGGAGATTATTTCTAGTTTTAAGTCCATGCAGGTGCTTCAAAGGGGTCAGAAAGAAATGTGAGCTGCTACATATGTTCATAGATCTTACTTCCATCCCCTCCTTTCTCACACTATTAAATAGCATGTTAGGTAGTTCTAATGGGAGGTTGGATCTCCATTGTATAGAAGTATAGATGTTATGTTACCTCCAATGAAAACGATCTTCATTTAAAGCAATAGCATATTAAGCCAATCCTATTTTAGACAGTAACTTTATAAATAAAATTATGTACTACCATCTCTTCTTAACTAAATTATGTGAAAATTTGACAAAATTATAATTAGTTTTCTATAAAATTATGTGTTGTCTATTGATCTTTATGATTACAGTGGGTACTATTAAAATTTTAAAGATTATTTTAAAGATCCATTTCTCTGTCTTCTGTATGTAAGGAAAAAGCATTCCATTTAATTTATCTAAGAATTCAACATATTTGTTGGCTTTAAGTTCAAAATAGATGAGAATGAAGAATGATTTGGGGTATTGAAGAAAGAAAAACAATAAAAATAAATTTCCTACACAAACCACCAGAATCATGACAATTTCTTTTCAAACAAGTTTATTTTTATTGTTAATCATATTAAGGCAACTGTATGAGTCTCTCTAGAGATCTGAGCCTTATAAAGACTTAATGACTCTGCAGATTGCAGAGTGTTCTTTACTATTTCAACACCCAGTTCTTAATTAAAAAAAGACATTTGATTTCTCCATTCTCCATAGTTAAATCACAGAGCCTGTATGGCTTTCAGAAGTATCATGGCAAACACAGTCACAACGTAAATCTGTAGAGAGCTTTATCATTTTCAAAGCGTTTTCACACACAAAACCTTGAGAGGTTGGCAGAGTTTCCATGCTGTTTTACAGATGAGAACACTGAGATACAGAAGAGTTGAGTAATCTCCACTAGGTCCCAGATCTTAGTAACTGAATTGGAAAAACAATTCAAGTTTTAAGACACCTAGCGTAGATTTAGTGATTTTAAAGACCATTAAACATGCATAGTTGTGTGAGCTTCCCAAGGCCTGGAAAACCTTCATAGCAGCAATAATATAAATGCATTTCAATATCCTTCCTCCCAGGTATCTAATTCCAACTGCATATTTTAATGTGTATGAACAGAGAAGAATCATTCACAAAAATGTGTCTAAATTTTAAAAAAATGAAGCATATTGTCCTTTGGGGTGAGAGATGGAGCTGGAACCAGGGTATGTTTGGACTCACTGGGTCCAAGTCACAGTGGCCAACAACATTCTGGAAGTCTCATGTTCTGAGTTTTATCCCACCAAGCGTGACTCTGGTCAAGTTTAAATGCTTGTTGCACCACTGGTAGCTCTGCATCTGGGGCAGGCTGTTCGGTCTTTCTCAGTTTCTTCATCTCTAAAATGGGGACAATAATACCTCACTTGTAGGGATTTTTGTGAGACTGAAATGAGATAATGTGAGTAAAACAATTGAACTGTGTATTAATTTTCCAGGGCTGCCATAACATGTTATGGCACCCAACTGGGTGAATTGAAATAGCATTGTTGGGAATTCCCTGGCGGTCCAATGGTTAGAATTCCGAGCTTTCACTGCCAAGGGCACGGGTTCAATCCCTGGTTGGGGAACTAAGATTCCACAAGCCATGTGGCGAAGCAAGAAAGAAAGAAAGAGAGAGAGGGAGGGAGGGAGGGAGGGAGGAAGGAAGGAAGGAAGGAAGGAAGGAAGGAAGGAAGGAAGCAAGCACTGTTTTCTCACAGTTCTGAAGACCAGAAGTCTGAAAGTATGGTCAGGGTCACACTCCCTCAGAGACTTTTCTGGTGGCCCAGGCGTTGCTTGGCTTGTGGCTACGTAACTCCAATCTCTGCCTCTTTCTTCAGATGGCTTTCCCTTGTCTCCATGTCAAATCTCCCTCTGCCTTTCACTTGTAAGGACATTTGTCCTAATGTAGGGCCCACACAGATAATCCAAGATGATCTCATCTTGAGATCCTTAACTTAATTACATCTGCAAAGACCCTTTTCCAAATAAGGTCACATTCACAGGTTCCAAGGATTAAGAGGTGGACATATCTTCTTGGGTGGTCACCGTTCAATCCATTATGCACAGTGCTGGGAACAAACCCTTGCATCTACCACTTCTATTATCCTTGATTCAGACCATAAAATGTGGTCAATTCTAGACTGACTAGCCCAGTGGTCCTAGTCTTGACTTTACATCAAAATCACCGGGGCGCATCTTTTAAAATTCCAATACCTGGACTGCAATATAGACCAATTAAGTCAGAATCCCTGGAGTTAGAACACAGGCATCTGTAGTTTTCAAAGTTCTCCAGGTGATTCCAAAGTGCAAAGTTAGGAACTGGTGGATAAGGGCACAATTGGAGACTATTCATAGAGACCCTGGGTTTTCTGAATTAATCCAGAAACTTTGGGTTTTATCTATTAGCAACTCTAGTAGTCTGGGATATAGTGATACTGAGCAGGACCCTGTGGGACTCCTGGGCACAAAAGGCTTTCTGTGTCCCCCATTTCTCAATTACAGGAAATAGGCTTCCTTCAGTCTCCCTGACTTTGCCTGAGTTCTGAGCAGATTGAAACAGTTGCTAATTAGGGAAGGGAGGGGATGAGGCTACAAGGGAGGAATAGTCAAAAGAAACAATAGTACAGCCTTGGGGCAGGGGTCTGGTTCTCCCTCAAGGGATATACATAACAATACCTTTGAGCTGTTTTGCAGATACTGAAACCCCTACCAGGTGGGAGAAATTAACATTATGCTGCCCACAAGCACTAGACCTCAGACCTCTTGGAACCAGAAAGTTGAGGATGTTGACTCCCTCTTACCACCAACCAATCAGAATGTCCATGAGCTGATCATGCCCTCTTTGAACCATTACTATAAAACTTCTCACTACTCCCTCCATGTCAGGACACAATTTTAAGGGCATTAGCTATCTGTGGTCCCCTTTGCCTGGCAAAGCAATAAAGCTATTCTTTTCTACTTCACCCAAAACTCTGTCTCTGAGAATTAATTTGTTGAGGCACAGAAGCTGGATTTGGCTTCAATAGGAACACATTGTTTGAATTTATTGAATTTATTATTTCATCAGCTCACCCATGCAAATCAAGGTGCTTCACCCCTACACACCGTTTCTGCCTGTGCTTTGTGCCAGCTCTCATCTGCAGGAGTAGAGTTTAATAGAAGGGTTTAAAGTGGTACTTGATGGAAAGTTACAAGATAAATCAAGCTCCAGCCTGGTGACCTTGTTGATTCAAGAGCACTCTGCAACGGGGCTGGATCTAAACATAATCTTTTGTCTCCAAATCTAAATTAAGCCAAGGCTTTAGGCAGTGTTAGGAGCACTGTATTGCTGGAAGAATCCCTTTCTAAAGTTCCTAAGCACATCATGTTAATAAAAACACCGAGCTGTTTTTTGCAGGAGCTCTTGGGATGTTAATTAGTGTAGGTGATGTTTGCTGGGTTGGGCTGTCCAAAGTGTTAGCAAGCTCTTCTTTCAGTTATTTCCTTTCAGTGGTGTTTCACACACTGAACTTCTCCGTGGGGTACAGATTTCCTTTCTCAGCAAAACTCCAGAAGAAATTTGGGAAGGAAACTTGATATAGTGCCACCTGCCTCAGGAAGCCAGCGTATATCACAGTCAAATGCGTACTACCACCATCCAAAGCTTAAACACAATGGGCTCCTGCTGACATGCACATAATATTCAATGCACTGCTCTTTTCTACCTGGCTTGGCTATTGTCATCAAATGCAAGTCTTCAAGAGGTCCCATCAATGATCCTATCAGTTCTGATGACCTCACCTTGTCCTCTCTGAAAACATGATCCCAGAAACCAGCCTAAGACCTTCTTTTACTATGAAGAATGCATAACTGATAAAGCAGATTAGGGTGCACATCCCAGGGTTATTTGCTTTCAAAACACAGCCTTATGTCAAAGCAATAAAGCCCCAAATTGTCTCATTAAGGCATTGACCTGATTTTGAGACACATGTTGAAATAACAGAATGAAGGGGTTTGGTGCCTTGAAATCACACAGCATAGCTATGCACCCCCTCTTCCTACACATTAGCCTACACCCAGGACTAGCAATTTTGGAGCATCCATAGAATGCACTGGTTATTAGCTATGTACATGCACTCTGTCATTTACAGCCTAAGAGTCTCATAGAATAAACTAGAATTAAGGAGACTGACGCCTGCTTGGGAAGGGGCCATGGATCCTGGGAAACTTGAGTCTTTTGGCCAGGAGAAAGAGGTGGGAGTATATGAACTCTCTAAAATTTCCATCCTGGAGGAGACGGATAAAAACATGCAAAATCATTCAGTTTATACTTACATAGATAGTAAAATTATATTTTTTAAAAAACCCAAGAGAATGAATATCACAGAAGTCAGGATAAAGGCTATTTCTTTGGGAAGGGAGTTAATATAATGAAGAAGTGGCTGTAGAGGGCTTCTAAAGTAGAGCAGTGTTCTATTTCTTAGTCAATTGATAGTTCCATGTGTGTTCTATTATTAATTAATAATTAATTCTTTAAATGTTTCATACAGTAATATTCTTTTCTATGTAAGCTATACTCTACAATTAAAGAAAAGATAACTGGGTTAACTTGGACTATGAAGTATAAAAAAAGACTATTTTTTCTTCCATTTATTTAATATGATCTTTTATTTCGACAGTACACCTGATTTGTACATTTATTTGTCAATCAGTAAACAACAGTTCCCTTAACAGGTATTATCTTTAAGTTGAAAATTCTCATACCCCCATCTTTAGAACACAAAGGAAGTTCTCGTCAGGGGTGAGGACAGAGCATGGTAAACAATAGCTCTGCTCATTAAACACGCTTTATTATCATTACCGTTTCTGAAAAAGAAATCCTGAGAGATAAGTAAAGTGGCAGTTAGAAGAGAGGGTTGGCGTATGGGCAGAAAAATGCCATTTAACTAGTCTTCCTGTCCAATTTTCCAAGAACTTAACTTTTTCTTTTCTTACACAGTTTATGTCTTTTCTCCCAACTGCTGCTGGTTTTCACCCCAATTATGCCTGCAAAAGCCATTTGTGAAGTCAACTGGAAGATATTTTGGAAAAAAGGGGGTGCGTGGCTCCAGAAAAGACAGACTAGACTCCTGAATCTGGCCCCTTGTCCCAAATTCCCCTCCTTGGGAATTGCCTGAAGAAATGCCTCTGCCAGGACTTGTTACATTTGCAAATGGATTCTTTCCATTGTGTGTGAGGAATTCTTGAGGACTTATTAATCTCAAAAACTGTAACAACAGAAAAACATTTAATATAGTTAATACACACAAATAGCCTTTGAGTCAGGGTGATTAACACATTTTTATTCTGCTAATGTGGATTTTAAAAGTGGCAAGTAGAATTTCAGTTGTATTCTTCCCTTTTACTCTAAAAAAAGTAATTTTGGAATCAGCACAGGAAAGGTAATGTTCTCTTTATATAAAAGAGATCACTGGGGTGAAAATGAAGGTGATCTGTAGCTGTAAAAAAATATATTTTTAATCCATGCAAGAATTTAATTGTCATTTCACAATATCTTGCTTTGTGTTCCTAAGTTTCTTCTCCATAAATCTAACGACTTACATTCAAATTCTATTTTAATACCCCAAAAGGTACAACTGCCTGTACTCTTGTTTATTGGTTTCGGCAGTTTTAGCAAAGCTTATGATTCCTTTGCAAAGCAAGAAGCATTATGAATACTGATTTTAGGTATCGAAGTTGATAATTAAACTAGAATTGTTGTGAGAGTGAATCTGGTGGCACAGGCTCACAAGGCTTTCTTTGTTGTAGCAATATTTACTCAGATCCTCACACATTTTCTATTCTACCTGAAAAAAAGAAAGGCTGTCCTTTAAGTTACACTGCAGAGTATTCAAAGAGTTTCCTAAATTCAGCAACTGCTCAGCCACCAGTGCAGAGAAAGCAAGTTATTTAGAATTGCTGACGTTTTGAATAAATCCAGTGAACAGACGCTCCTTTTCCGTTTCCCGTGACTAAGGAGAGAATGAGTGAAAGAGCAGAGCACACCCCGGGGTGCCCTTCGCCCAGTTTACCATGGGGTGGCGCTCTAAGGCCCAGATTTGCCCACCCTCTCCTCTGAGCTATTGTAGGCAGCAGAGAACGAAACTTCTTAAGCTCTCCCGTAGCTCTTTCACACTGTACATGTAAAATATTGACAGGAAAAACTCACTGACCGTCCAGCACCAATGAAAATAACAAAGTAATTAGAAATCGGTTGGACATCTGTATACTTAGTTATCCCAACTACGTTTATACAGGTGATAGAAATGAAGGTTTCGGATAAAAGGAATAGTAGCTATAATTTTAAAGTTAGAATTAATTTTTTTCCTGAAAATATTTTAGTAGCTTAAAAAAAACTTTCATATCTAAATTCCCAGGGATCCACTTTAAACTTTTTAATAAATTATGCCATACAACAGTTTTAAAAATCAATGACACAAAGCGACCCAAAGTTATTGAAGTCAGAGTTACGGTGTGCACTTTTTTCATGATAAAACAAGAAAAGGGACCACATTTTAAATAAAGATTTCAGGGCAGCATCTTTTTTTTTTTTTTTTAAAGCACCTTGGACTACGCCCTATGAGAAGTATTAAAGAAACATGCAAAGTCTTAGAATAAACTACAACTTAAACTCTGTTCCCCTAATAATCTCAATCATTTTTATTGTTTAACAGGGCAGATATATTGCTCTATGCAGAGGGAAAAAAGAGTGCTCCATTTTCAAAGGGAAAGAAGCATAGAGGATAAGGTTCACAGCTACAAAAATACATATGATTCATTTCAAAATGGAGCCTTCTTAAAGACAGTTCTCTGGTCAGCCACCAGCAACTTCCATCACCAAGAGGAACATTTTCTCCCATACACGTAGTTTGGATTGTGCTCTGTCTACCATTTTTCATCTTGTTTTTGTTTGTTTGTTTGTTTTTTATTTTTGGCTGTGACGGGTCTTAGTTGCGGCACGCAGGATCTTCGTTGAGGCACGCGGGATCTTTCGTTGCAGCGCGGGCTTCTCTCTAGTTGTGGCGTGTGGGTTTTCTCTTCTCTAATTGTGGTGTGCAGGCTCCAGGGCACATGGGCTTTGTAGTTTGCAGCACACAGGCTCTCTAGTTGAGGAGCACAGTAGCTGTGGCACACGGGCTGAGTTGCCCCGCAGCATGTAGGATCTTAGTTCCCTGACCAGGGATCGAACCCGCGTCCCCTGCATTGTAAGGCGGATGCTTTACCACTGGACCACCTGGGAAGTCCCTGTTTTACTTAATATCATATCATGGGCACTTCCCCAAATTATTAAATGCTCTAAAATATCGGATTGTTGATGGTCGTATCATAATTGTTTTAACAATTTGCTTATTAATCGTTTGGCCAGCTATCTTCTATTTTTCTAAATAATGGCTTAATAACTACTGTAAATAAAATTTTCATGGAGATAGTTACATAAATTCTTGTCAGGCAACTGTGTTTAAATTTCAAAGGAAGTTTTCTTTGAGTAGAAAAATAATATATCTGATCTTTTAAAAAGTTTTTTTTAAAAAAGAAACCATTCTTTATGCAGAATTAGATCCATATAAGTTTATATGATATAAAATTGATGGGCTATGGACACTTTTTTTCCTTTTTGTCTGGATGTTAAACTCCCTAATGAGAGTAAACTGGTACCAAAACTACCTGGATGAATTTTGATATGCTGCATTTCTAGAAATATAAAAGCTACCTCTGGAACTATCTGTTAATATCTCAATTTATGTCAGGTTTCATACTCAACAGATCTGAAATATTAAACCTAATTTAGTATTTAAATGTTGATGTTTTATGTTACTTTTTACAGAAGTTTTTGGATTTGAAAGGGAAACCAAGAGCTATGCTGGGAAAAACTTTTGCCCCCACTCTAAGAAAGTGCCATTCTTTCTGAGAGGATCGCGTATTTAATTTTGTGCATGAAAATGAGTTCCCCACATGAAGGCTGCTAAATACAGAAGACATTTGTCTATGATCTCAAAATAATGGGAAAAAACCTGAAGATATATAGGGTTATGTTTGAATATGGAGTTAAGCCTATGGTATCTGCTTTGAAATTCTCTATATTTAGGCATGAATTTCTTCAGAGGTATTCAAGCATAGTCTTTTCTTTGACTTTCTGTTTACACCCAATGCAGTCATAATTTCCCACTGAAGAAAAACTTTTCCTTTTAAAAATATTTGCCAGTGAGAAAATAAAAGAGACTTTTCCTAACATAAAACGAATTTTTTTCACTTAGGCTGTTATAATTACCAAATACAGTTTAGAGCAGATATTTCAAAATCTTACAACTATTTTCATCAGACCAAATTTCACCTTTAACTTTTTTCCCATTATTTAAATAACTTTTAAATGCATCCAGATAACAACTTGGGAAATTGTGATTTTTATATTCACACATCAAAAAAGGCATTTCTTCTACAGGGCAATGTTTCAAAGCTCTACAGTAAAGAGTACAAGACCCTTTTAATTGAGAACTCTCCAGAAGGCAAGAAAAGCTACATACTTTTAGGACTTTCCTTTTAGTATCATAGCCAAAGGAAGACAGGCAAAGAGAAATTACCTATGCTTCTAGAGAGCGGTGACCAGGGTGAAGGATTTGTTTTTTATAGGACCCAGGCCAGACCCTGGTGCAGGTGGGTGCTTTCCTAACAGAATCTGCCTGGTGGAATGAGCAGCACAGTAAAATCCTCCACTCTCCATCTGTGGATGTCTGTCATTTGGGGACGACGACCAGCGCTATATTTTCTTAACCCAATATGGACAGAGAACATGTTTGGATTGTATTGTGACACCCCCTTCTCTATCAAAAAGGTCCAAGAGGGGAAGGGGGTGGGGTCTGGCTTTTTAAGGATGGGTCTAATGCGTTCAGCTGTTATCACACTTTGCTGATTGTAATCACTCATTTTATGGTTTCTTTTCCAGCTGCTCCAAAAATTCACTGCAATGTCTTCTAGGTTTATTTTTATTATCCTGTAATTCAAAGATCTAAGAGAGAAGAGTTGAAATAGAAATCCATGTCCTGATTCCCTCCCCATTTTTTCTCATGGGGAAGAAGGGATTTAAGATTTGGACACATTCCTCAAAATTCTTTCTGGAGAAATGTGTTCTTTTCTGTAGAGAAGGAGCCAGCTTGGAGAACATCCACAGGCTTATTCAACTGATGGGGGAATTGGGAAAAGATCCTATGTAAACATACCAAAATGTTTAAATTTTAAAAATTAATTCATTCTTCGGAGCATTTATAATTAAAATGTTTCCTTTTTGAGAGTGGTAGCAAAAAAGTAGTACTCTGTTGACATCTTAGGATTTCTAGATTCCTGAAATAAAGTATTTTCTCTAAACACTGTTTTTCTAAAACTTATTTAGTGAAGGTTAAAAGTGTATAACTCTGTACGCTGCAGATCACTTTCATACTTAGGGAAGCTAAAAGACGGCGGGGGGATCCCCACATGTACTGTCTCTGAAAATATCTTGACTTAAATTTTAAATTTGACTTATTTCAGGGAAAGTATAAGGTGTCAGGTTTCTTCGTTTTCTCTTATCAGCTTAATCCTCCGAAGAGTCAGATCTGAGAAATGATTCAGCTAGAATTATAAGTTACCATTTCTACATTTTGCACTATGTAGCAGACATTTCCACTACTTAGCCATCTTTTCAGTCATTTTTAAGTCCTTTAAGAGCCCATACAAAGGAAAACCCCGAAACCGAAAACAAAGAAACTGCTTGTAAATCAGAAAGACCCAGTTTCTTGATTTCAGTGAGGGGGAGTTTTACTGTCCGTCTGCTGTCACCACAGCTGTCAGCAAGATGCCTTAAACATCCTAATTGTCACCAGGGATCAGATTGTTCCTTAACTAATTGTTTAGATCGGCTAATCTACATCCATCATCTGCAAAGGGCAGGCAGTCCCAAGCATCCTGTAATTTAGATAAAACTCCTATCCTGGGTGTAAACACAATTCTTTGGGTGACCAAGGGTCAGAGGACCAGAGAGCCTACCTGCGGGTGAAACAAGAGTGTGAACTGTAAACTGAGGACTGGGTGAGCCTCCAAGCTTACAAGCCCAGATCAGCTGCACGTGTCCCACTGGAACAACTTCGAATCAGTAGAAGGTTCTGTTTCATTGATCTCAATATACCAAGAACCCAAACAGAGCAGACAGCCAAGATCACTGCCTCAACCAGCTCGTGTATCTGCACTTGTATGGGTTTGGGGATTCTCTTTATGACACAGTTGTGCTGCTGTATTTCCAAGTTATTGCCAAGCTTTTCTTAAGTTAAATTTCTGAAAACGTGTAGTGTGATGTAAATGTAAATTATATATGTAATACACACATTTCATATTAGAATGTAGTCTCCCTTCCCAGAACCACCACATTAGTCAGCTCTTCAAAACAACTAGTTTAATTCATTATTTAAGACTGTGGAATCGTTTTTCTTGTATTCATCTGTTCATTTTTCCATTCAATAAAAATTTATTTCAAACTCATACGAGGCAGGAAAGAAAGTTTTCATGTCTCAGAAATGCAAACCCTTTAGAAAGGAGCCATCACCTTGCATTTACATGGTTCTTACTTCAAAGTGCTTTCAAAAGAACTAAAGAATCAATTTAAAATTTAAAAATAAAAGCAACCAAGTCCTTGCCCTCAATTTACTGAGCAGAAGTGAATAGGGAGAGAAAGACAAATCTATGATAAAGGATAAACAAACAAATTAGCCTTTCCAAAAGAACCATTCCTTGAGATGCTTTAAGAAAAGGGGTCCAGAGACTTTTTTTAAATGAAAATTTGGAAAACTCACCACACACTCTTTCATTCATACTTAACACACGTTCTATTAATTTTGCAATAAAGAACCTTATTAATTTTGTTTAGCCGGTGCTACCCTCATTTGCTTGGATTTATTTTTGTAATCTTATACCTATTAATAGCTTATAGAACAAGGATGCTATAGAATAGACTCTGGAAAAATAGTAAAATAAGAACAGTTGCTAAATAATAAGAATAACCAGCATTTCTTGTGGCTAACTTATTTACCAGGCATTATTTTAAACATTTTACATGTATTAACTCATTTAAGCACCATAACAACCCTATGATATAGGTACTCTTATTATTCCCATTTTGTAGCAAAACTGATTCACAGGTTAATTAATTTACCCAAGATCACAGATTGTTCTAGTGTATTAGCGAATAGTTAGGCGAACTCCAGAAAACTTTTTAGAGGAAACAGGCCGTGAAATGGGAATGAAAGGCAGGTAGGAGACTGGAGAGGGTTTGTAGTTCCACAGAGGCAGACGGACAAGGAGCATAGATGCTGGAGACTTCCATAAAATCTATTGGGGGGAAGCAGAGACCCAGCCTGGGGCAGGGGAGAAAAGAGAGCAAGAGGGCAGGTGGGGATTGGGTACCCCAAGGCAGCTGAAGGCAGCCATGAGCAGCCATGGGGGAGCTTCTAGCTTTTAGCAACTTAATTTCATCACTTTCACCTATTACATTGATTAAAAGAACTTGGCAATCAGTAGACTCTTCCCTGCCTGCCACTCCAGCTATTTTTCAAGAATTTTCCTTTCTGATTACAAAGTAGTATGTACTTATTGTAGAAAATATGAAACATATAAAACACACACACATGGAAATAAGAAAATAAACACATTTATAATTCCACCGTCCAGAGATGTATATATACATCACCATTTTATTGAGTGCAACAAATTGAATTTATTTATTTAACGGATCTGCTATTGATAACAGGTAGATTCTTCCCATTTTTTTGCTCTTCCTTACAATGCTTCAATGGAAATACTTTCCAATTAATATTTTCCCCATTCGAGATTATTTCTTTATTATAATTTCATGTTAACTGACTCATCAAAACAGTATGCGTAAATTTTAGTTTTACATATGGAGCTTATATAAATCCTGGTGGTTCTAATGGATTTGAATGTTCACAACATTGGCTGTGTTATAGTGATATATAAATGGGAAATTTTCTGGTTATAGAAATGTGTAAACTGGATCCAATTCTAGAAGAGAGTTGGTGACCAATATTAGCTCTATTATCTTCTACCTAAAGAATGGCATGTACTCTTTTGTACTAATATGAACATAAAATGGATTATACAAGATTTCTACTAATCCAAATAGTCCCTTCGAATTGTTTAAAAAAAAAACAGTATGTGTACACATGAATATATAATTGTACGTACACTTTTTTAAATGATTTTTATACCTAGTGCTAAATGCCCTCCATAGATTGTACCATTTTATCCCCCTCGCAGCAAAGAATGAGAAAGCCATTTCCCCACACACCAAACCACACAGGTACAGACATTGCTATACTTCCAGACTTTTGATTTACAAGCTTTCATGGAGAGGATGCCTCAGACCAAGGGTAGGTCACCTCTGCTTGCCACCAACAGATGGCGTCGGCTGCCACTTGGATGTTGTCATGGGCATTTAGGAATGGATTAATTTAAAGCAGTCTTTTAGAAGTTAACCTTTAAAAATCATTATCAACTTGATAAGCAGAAGTGGTATGCTGTTGTTTAGATTTAGATTTCTTTGGGTATTAAGAAAACTGAACAGATTTTCGTATGTCCACCTGTATTCTGTAAATAGTCTTGTCACTTCTTTTGCTAATTCTTTTTCTACTGTGGTGTTCGCTTTTTTCATAGTATTTAAAAATCATTTCAGGTATTCATTTGCCTTCTAATGTATAGTTTTTTAATTGGATAAAGGAAAGGGGAGAGATACAGAAGTTTTAAATGTTTGTATAGCCATTTCTATTTTATTTCTTATAATTAGTTTGTTTTCATCTTTATGCTTAAAAAGGCCCTCTTCACCTCAATATCAGAAAAATATTCCTCTACATTTTCTTTTCTTTTTTTTTTTTAAAATTAACTCTCTGATACATCTGGTATTTATTTCAATGTAAGAGGTCAGGAGAAATTTAACATTATCTTTTCCAAAGAGCTAACAAATTCTTTCTGTACCATTTTTAAGTAATCCCACTTTTCTGTAATGATTAGAAATACCAACCTTAGCCTATAATGAAATCTGATATCTACTTCGGTCTGTTTCAGACCTTTCTATTACATCCCATTAAAATACATTTAATTACTAGAGCCACTTGGATTCAGTAATACTCCTCAATATATTGTCGTACCAGTGGACCTCAACATTTTATCTCTTTTTGTTTTCACTCTTTTAAAATATTTTATTGGTTTTGCTTTTTAAACTACTACATGAACACATGCTTCTTATACAAAATTAAACAACAGAGCATGGTGTAAAGATTAAGCTAATGATTTCCCCCTCCTCCTTCTAGTCTTACTCTCCTGAGAAAACAAGGCTTATAGTTTGATGAATAACGTTTTGCACTTTGGTCTGTGTTCTTATGACAAAACAGAAATAATAAATAATAATAACGAAATGTCTATTAAGTGCAAGGCGTTGTTTTAAGCACTCTACCTGAATTATTTCATTTGTTTATTATAACAAATGTATGAGGTAGATATTATCATCATCAATATACGGATGAGTAAGCTGAGTCAGGAGATGTCTAAATAATTTGCTCAAGTCACATAGTAAGTGGTGGCACCAGCTTCAAAGCCAAGCAGGCTGGATCTAGAGTCCAAGTTCTGCCTCATCCTTTGGCTTCTTCCTTTCCCTTTCCTCCTCCTGCTCTGGCTTATCCTATATACATTGCTTTAAAACCTACCTTCTTTCACTTGTGTTCTTCTTTCTGTCTTAATACACACGAATACATCACTTTTTAGATACATCTGCATGTCAGATAGCTGTGTAGTACTGAATGGCATAGTAAAACATAATTTAATAAGTCATTCTCCTTGTGATAGACATTCAGGTTGTTCTTATCTCCTGACCCCTACCCAGCATTGCTGCTATTAACATTTCTGTACACAAATTCTTTCCTGCTGGTCATTTTATTTCTGGCAAACAGTTTCTCGTAAGTGGTAAATGCTGTGTCTAAGGGCGCAGTGATTTTATTTTAATAGATACTACCAGATTATTTTTTGCATTGTGTATACTAAATACTACTCCCACATATGAAGCTTTCCAACAAACCCTCCTTTCACTCTTTCTTTCTCATTGAAGCCACACAGCGCGCCCAGCACTGTTCCCAGCTCCGGGATGCGATCGTGGACACAGCAGACCCTGTTCCTGTTCTCAAGTAGCAACACCTTTGGCTCACACAGGGTGGACACCGCCACCCCCCAGCCCCCGTCTCAATTTCCCAAAAGCATCACGACATAACAGAGAGCACACTGCAGGAAACAATCTAACATTGAGTGCGAGATATCTCAGTTCTTACCCTGCCCTGGCCTTCCATGCTGCTGCCTGTAAAATCCTCCCTCTCCCAGACTCCTCCACGGCATCTCCAGGACCTCCCACCTCATGAGTCTCCAGGGAACGACTGACTTTCCAAATGAAGGACGATTTACCTTTCTCTCTGTTCATGGCTTTCCTTTCAGAACCCACCCAGGGGACCTCCTTTCAATAAGAACATAACAACAAATATGGTTCCCTCCCTCCCTCCTACCCTTCGTTCCTCCCTTCTTTCCTTTTAAAATGAGGGAGAGTTTCTTTCCAAAGAGTCATTCTTAATACATTCTAGGGCTCCAGCTCAAACGGCAACTAAAGAAATTTTATTCTCATTCTATCAGTTGTATTGCCCAGGATTGCACTGAAAGCTGGTACAGACTGGGATTCAAAAGGGGTCTCCTGTGCCGGGTCCACTCTGTCTTCATTATCTCAGAGTGTCATATTTACTCTGACTTGGGCTAATAATCTTACTAACTAATGATAACTAATCTAAGCTGTTCATTTAGCATCGTAGAATATGAAAAAGGATTCACCTGTTCTTTAAAAGCAGCTGCAGATAAAGCCATTTTGCTTTCCTTAATCTGGCGGGGTGATGGGAGTGGGGCGTGCAGGTGGAGGGAGCTTTTCCCCTGTAAAGAATGGCCTGTCTAAACAGGCTGTACACATCCTTTAAGACCCAGGTCAGATGTCCCTGTTTCTATGAAGCCTTTTATGCCTCCACTAGCTCATATGTTTCGTCCTCTGTGTTCTCATCGCACATGATTCCTTCTTTTATTTTGGCCCTTGCCACAAAATCTTAGTTACCTTTTGATTTGTCCCTACCCTGCCCTCACCCCCCATCAGATTATAGCTCCCTGAGGGCAAGGACATTTCTCAATCATCTTTGAAGTCTGGAACCTAGAATGTGCTTGGCATGTGGTAAGTACAACCACTGTCTTTTGAGCGAATGGTGGATGGATGAACGGATGAACAGTCATTATTTTCCCTAACCACCCCATGACATCAATGTAGAGATTATTAAAATGGAGCAGCTATGTGTCTCCTTATGTGTTTTTTATTTCGTCACATAAATAATAAAGAGCTGTGTTAAAATATTAGTGCACTTACAGTTCAGTGAATGACCCGGTCATTCACTGAATGACCTTTCAGTGGTCCTATGGACCTAGGTCCTTTCATGGTCCTATGGACAGGGAAACCCACCATATCCATCCTACCTGAGATACAATATCCTGGCATCCCCGCTTCTAAACAGTTACGTTCAGCTGTGACTTGGCAATGCTTTTATTAGTGAGGAGGTTTTTCTCCAAGCACTGTGGATTTGGGGGACTAAGTCTTGAAATAAATTGGACTAAGCCTTGAAAAAAACATTGGAAGTCTTGAAAGAAGCCCTTACATGGGACGGCTTTTCTCTGCCATGAAAAACTAGGAAGTAAGTAGGCTTTAATCTCAACACTTCCGGTATTTTCAGCGCTTTCAACATTCCTATTTGCATCATCTCCTCTTTAGCATCAGAGAGGCAGTGTTGCTCAGTGGTAAAGACCATAAATCCTCAAGCCAGGCTGGTGGGTTTGAATTCCCATTTACTCCCTCGGGAAAGGATTTCCTGCAAGATGCTGAAACACGCAACTTCAGCGGCACCATTCACATAGAACACAGCCTCAGATGATGCCTGCTGGGCTTTTTTAGATCACTTAAACCTAGCCAGTAGAATTCATTAAATAAGCAAATATCATTTTTGTCATCCCAAACTTCTATTAGTAGATGTTATTAACACCACCTCAAAGATGGAGAAATTGTGGTCCAAGGAGTTTAAATGGTTAGTTCAAAGTTAAACAGGAAGTCAGAAGCAGACTGCTAATGTCCTAATCTCCAGACTCCCAGGCTGTGGCATTTATTTCCACCTGTACTCTTCTGTGCACCCCTTTGCAAGGATATGTAGCCTGTTTTATTTTGTTCCTTTTGTTTGTTTGTTTTTTGCTTTTCTGGAGATGGCTTTTAATACTGAGCATGGAACAGGAATTTACAACAACTCATACCAAAACAAAACCAATACTGCAGCAGCAAAACACCAATTTAGGATTTTGAGGCTGGTTACTACGATATTCAACAACAAACTCTTCTAGCCTCTAGTCTCCACCCTCACCCCCTTCCATATGCCTTGTCTGGTCCGTGTATCATTACTAATTATAAGTCCCTTGAGGACAGGGACTGCACCTTATTCATCTTTGAATACACCAGGGGCTTACAGTAGTGTTTTATATATAGTAGATACCCAATAAGTATTTGTTATTAGCATAAATAGCTTAATCTCTAAGAAAAATTCATAATTTCATTATTTTCTGCTTTCAATTTGTAAGGACTTTTATAGAGTGGACGTTTTTATCATAAGGTAGTATTTAAAGGGCTAGTATAGCAGTTGTTTTATTCAGATAGTTCATGACCTATACTAACTGAATAAAGAAATTTGTAGTTGAGGTTCCTAAAAAACTAAATCAGTCTGAGGCTAATGCAAAATCCAACTATCATCTTGCATGTTGAGCAAGTTTGCATTGCTTTAGCCTTAGTATTGTCCAAGGAAGGGAGGGAAGCCTGGTAATTTGGGTGAAGGAGGTGTGTACTCTTGCTGAAAAATAAAAATATCTCATAATTGTTGATGATGAGTCTTTGAATTCATGCTGCTACAGAGCTTACCATATGAAATTATCCAGGTAGGTGAAAATCAAATTCATGTCTCAGAATAACAGCTAGGGTTAGAATGAGTTCTCATATCATGCATTCCAGTCAACATTTTCATAACTAAAATTAATGTAAATTAAGATCTGCAAATCTACTAAAGTTACAACTTTCATATCTATGAGGCTATATTTTAACAGCTATATTTCAATAAAGCACTACTTTTGGCTGATTTATCTCAGATAAAATAATTTGGTCATAAAAGAAATCCTTTATGGAATAAAAAATTCTTCTCTTCCTTAATTAAAATATCATGCATACATTATAATGTCCAAATGCATCAGGATACTCTCAATAGCTGCCTTTCTGAGCACATTTATGGCTGCAAGGATTTGCACATTTCTTCTTTTTACAGTCAATGTGCTTCCCATGCAAGCCAGCAGACATCCTCTGCTGGCAGTCATCAATTCTTGCAATTTCTCTTTAATGTTAAGTCCTACAAGCTGTTGGGAATAAATAATCATGCCTATTTCTTGGCATGAAAATGTCCATTCATTCACCAAATATTCAATTTCACTTCCACCATTAGCAGATTTTCTTTGTGAGTAAAAAGGTAGCTTCCATGTCTCCTCAACTTCAGCTGCATCCCAGCTGTGTTTATTAAACAGAGGTTTCACATTGTCTGCCCTTTTGTTTTCTGTTCCATCGTTTCCCCCATCTGGCTTTTTTCCCCCATATCCTAGTGAATATATCCATATTTTTACTGACAGTAGGTTTTTTTTTTTTTTTTTTTGATATCTTTCCCTGATGATAGCAGTTAACATTCCTTTAAAAGCTTACGTTTCACCTCTGTTCCCCTGTTCACATTTCAACTACGTGAAATTGGGTGATTTGAAACAATTTTAGCAGCTTCTCACTCAAACATAATCCCTTATGACTTGTGATGGTTTTGAATTCTTGGCAACCATTTTCTGTGCCACTTAGAGTCTCTGTAAAGGAAGGATTATTAAGAATTACAAGTACAGAGGCAGTGCCTTAAAGAACAAAGAAGACACATTTTATTTCAAGAAAAATAAAGTGGAATTTCACAGCCACTCACCCAGGTTTCCCTATTTCCCCAGGTGGAAATAGAATGGGGGTAGAGAAAACACAGCCCAACATTTGAGGAGAAATAGAGCGCAGGAACGTTCCTGGGTTAGCACTTATTTTTTTTGAGAATGCAAAGATATTAATCTCCAAACGTTTCTGCCACTAGTTGCAAGGTTTGCAATCTTATTTTTTTTTAGCTCTTGCAATTAAAAGAATAAATCAAATTCTCTCTCTCTTTGTATATTACCCCAAAAGTCAAGTTTAATCATAAGTAAGGAAAGAACTTTGATTCTTTTGTGCAAACAAGATAGAGTTACATAAATATATTTCATAGAATTTAAAAGTCATTAATTATTATTCAAAATCAAATAATATTTCTTTAAAAGTGGTTAAACAGAAAATGGCCATTCATTTGTAAAAAGTCATGTGGACAAATCTACTCCAAAAGAAATAATTAAAATTAACTATTAATTCCAAATTTAATCCTGTAATTTTTCTTTTTTTTTTTTACATTTTCTAATCACAAAAAAATTATATTGGTCTTTAGCATGGTGCATTGGTTAAGAGACCGAAGCCAGATGACCTAGGTTCAAATCCTAGCTCAGTCACTTCTCAGATGCTTGACTTTGGACAAATTATTCAACCTTTCTCGCCCTCAGTTTCCTTTTCTGAAAATGCAGCTGATAATAACAGTACTTACTTTATAGGGTTGGCTTAAGGATGAAATTTGTTAACACAGGTTAACATCTTAGAACAATGTCTGGCACAGGGAGTTTTCTGTCATTGTAAGCTGTCATTAGTGGTTATAGTTAAAGCATTTATCAATCTGGTGCAGGGGTTATGTAGGTTAGGGATTAATGGACTTCTGTATCAGTCCAGCTAAAAAAAATTTCTATTCTCAACCAAAAAGCATTTGCTGAACCCCAACTATGCTTTTAGTGCTGTAAGACAGAGAGATGGATAACTGATTTATCTAGAAATTAAACCAAAGTTTAGGCATGCATAGATTTAATGAATAGCAAATAAAGAAGAAAACAAAGAAGTAGAACAAATGGAAAAAAGTGTCTTTGTGAGCAAAAAAAAAAATCAACTAATTTATCCTAAAGAGTGAAAGAAATGAAATAAAGATTATGTTCATAGTGCTGTCATTGGTTAGTTTAGTGATATGAACAAAAACAGTACTCTGATTGGTCCTAGGGAAGGTGAGCTATTTTGAAGAAAGTCAAGAAGTCAGAGAGATAGAAGAACAACATACAACAAAGAAATTTGGGGTGAGGGGAATGCCCTGTAGATGGAGAGTCTGGTTTGGATATACTTCTTTGGCTTGAGTTTAGAATTCTCTCTGACATATTTCAAAGTTTGTTCTCAGCCTTACGCACTGTGCCTGCTAGTAAAGGACTCTCCCCATCTCCCAGGTGCTTGCCTTTTAGGGGAGGGAGCAGAAGCAGGGGCAGCTGGTGGACTTGTTAGTGGGAACCATTGTACAGTGAGTAGGGCAGCAGAGAGCCAGGGACGAAGAGGAGGGAAAACAGCTTCCTTGATTACAAAGATCCCTTAATAAGAGAAGCCCTGTGAAGCCACTTCTTAGGTTTCTATTTATCATCTCTTTGTATCATATTTGCATTCCTTGAATCTCAATTACTTCATCTGTAAAATGGGTACATTTGATCAGGAAATCTCTATTCAACATTTGCGTTTCTGAAAATCCATTTTTAGAAACCTAGTGTTATCGCATGTATGGTTGGATTCAAGTCATCAAGAAAAGGTCTAATTTTGGTGGTTGCATGCTGTAGGGTATACAGAAGTCAAATTATACTGTTGTACACATGAACATACCTAATGTTATAAACCAATGTTACCTCAATAAAAAAAGGTCTAATTATCTTCTACTTTTTTAAAATAAACAACTGTTGAATGCTGGCTTCCCAAAACGTTGCCAGAACAATCTGTGGATAAGGAAAAGCTAAGTTTATTGCTTACCATATTGGGATAGCATATCCCAAGAGCATCACTCACCAGCATCTCAGAGAAGTGAGGATGAAGCTGGGATCTTTACAGACATTTTGAAGTCTGGTTTAGTGTGTGAAGTGGGGCTGGGGTACAGTTGGGTAAGGATCATAATATTAGTTTGGTGGACACAGCAAGGCAAGGGTTTTGAGCCAAGGGGTTCAAAGTGTCAATTTGCCGTAGTCTTCCAAATGTTTCTCTCTGGAGCTGTCACCCTAGGCTCTCGATCGAATCCTTACCTCTCCCCCTCTCAATGGATGACCTGATTTCCTACTTTCCTGGGACCAGGCCACCAGGCATATATATTCCTTGAATTCTTCTTTGTCCATCAAAAAGTTGTTCTTGATTTCATCCATTCTTTTCTCTTTACCCCTGTCTTAGAGAACAATGCATTCTTCTCTTAACACTATCTATAACTTAGTCTTGTTTCCTCTTCATAGCCATTCACCCATTAGTCATCTGCTCTTTCTTACATGTGAATCTTCTCATTCCTCATGATTCCTTTCTCTTGGCCTAAAAACATGATTTCAAGCCATGGTCTTCAAGCCATGGCAGGCTTCAAGCCATGGTCTTCTGTTTTTTCTCTTCTGCCTGAGTCTCTATCCCTTGCTTCCTTGACAAGTCCTGACAGCCTTGATGGGGACTTGGAAAAAGAAAAGCTCTCCTTCCACCCCAAATCCCTCTGTAGTTATCATCTTCTCACTCTCCTATCCTTTCCTTCTTCGCCAGGGTTTTAGAAAGTGTAGCTGAGGCTGCTTGTCTGCACTTTCTCATTCCCATTTACTTTCTATTTCACTGTAATCTAATGGCCTCAGGAAGGTTACAAGTGATTTCCTAAGTGCCAATTTCAAGGGAAAATTCAAATTCCTTATCTTTGTGGCATTTCACACTGCTGACCACTCCCTTTTCATTGAGAAACATATTTCTTTGGCTTCTGACATCAACCCTTCTTGATTGTTTTCTGAAACTCCAAAACTTTTCACTCTCTCTAATTGGTTCCTTTTTCTACCTCTGCTCTTTAAATGTTACCATTATTTGAGGTTTGGTACTTGGTTCCTCACTTTTATCACAATATCTGTTCTCATGGGATGATTTTAACCATTATCACTTACCCGTGGGTAATTTCCCAAATTAAAATAAAAAAATTTCCAGCATGACCCTCTCTTTAGTTTCAGATACGCAGTTACCTGTTAAACATTTCCACTTGGATCAAATTTATTATTTGCAAAATGAATTTGTTACATTTTTTATGAAAGCTCTTCTTTCTTTCCTTGACTCTATTAATGGAACCACTATCCACTCTCCAGTGTTTCCCCAACTTCCCAGATGATAAGCATCACTGGCAAACTTGTTAACCGGATTACAAGTCCTCCCACCTAGAAATTCTGATTCAGTTGACTGCGGTGGGTAGCTAGGAAAGCACAGATAGGACTGAGCATCATTCTTGCCCTTTCCATCTGCTTCGCTCCTACACCACCCATTTGGTCACTGGGATCTGTCCACTGTATCTACCAAGTATCTCTTAAACCATAACTCTCCCCTCATTCACCACTGTTACAGTTTTAGTTCTGACCCTTGTGAATTGTTAGGTTTAATAATTGTTTTCTGCTTATTCTGCAAACCTAAACCTTCTATTCTCATTTTACTGAACATCCAGAAGTTCTTTGTTAGGCCACATTCTTTCTCATCTCTGTTTCCTCTTCCTGAAATACAATCCCCCATGCTAGCCTCCTTTTACTGTCAAACTAGTCATCCTTTGAGACCCAAATAAAGTAAGTTAGAACGTGGTTACTTGGAACATGGCAAATATACACTGACTTTGAATGACTAAATCCTTATGTACTTCTTTATTTAGTTTCATCCGGAATGTAGCTTTTCTTGCTCTTGCCAAGGGAGACATATTTCACTGCAGAAACATAAGTAAACTATAGCCCACATTTTGGCTTCAGATAGGCTTGAGTTTAATTCCTATTATTTCTATTTAATGATGCAGGATTTTGGGAAAACTCCTTAAACTTTCCAAGCCTCAAGTCCTCATCTGTAAAAATAGAGATGATAATAGTGAAAATTAAATAACATAGTGGAAGCAATGTGTTGAGCCCAGTTCCTGGCACAGTTGAGCTCCAGAATCTTTGTATAGGCAATAATTTATAGTCCAAATTAGAACTCTTTTTGAGAATTAAAGAAGGTGCTATTAATAATTTTCCTGGAAGACAGGTATAAACCAAGACTGTTACCTACATACAGGAGAGATCTTCGGACCACCTTCTCATTGTAAGGAGGGTGATAGCTAAAGGATTTGCCTTGAAGTTGTGTTGGCAGATGAATCCCACTCTTTTTACCTAAACCATATGTTTGAGGTGAAAGTGGGGTGGACTAAAGACCCTCTTTGCACCATCATTTCCTGGCATATGGCAGATGCATAATATGTATAATCTTTATGGTTATTGACCCAAGAAACTGTTCTGGTCATGCCTCTTTCTATTTTCACTTCCAATCTAAACTTTGAGGTCTTGTCCACATTCTCTGTCTCAGACATTAGCCTTTCCACCCCCTTAGTTTCTCTGGTTGGGCATCCAGTAATGGCCGCCTTGTAGGGCACATATGTTCTTTGAAAAATGGAAAGGAAGCCTCACCCACTCTGTCATCTGGGATGGATGACTTAATTTTTACATGCAAATAACTCTATAAAGTATTAAGTACTAAGAGTTATGCTCTTGGTTATATCTCAAAGTGGCACTCTGGTGAACTAAAAGGTTATCCCATCATCTAGGATATGTCATTAGCATGGTGAAAAATCTAATTTGGCTTTAGCCTCTTTTGTTTTTGCATCTGAGCTTTCACTGCTTCAGCTTCAAGGAAGTCCAGTCCAGAGCACACATGCTAAGCAAGGAAAGACTCCAGAAGAAAAGCACCAGGGCAGGCAGGTTTCTGGCTTCTCATCCACCTTGAGGAGGAAGACACAGATGCAATGGCTCTTCTTTTCTAGTATTACCTGCAACTCTAGAAACTCAAGAGGAGTCCTGATACTTCCCAAGAGGATGATTGACATCTGGAGAGTGACTTAGGCTCCGGGAAACCCTCTTATGAATTGCTGTATTGGCTTTAATTTGGAATGACCTTATTTTCAATTCAAATATTTCAATGGTTTGTCATGTTGTCAGTCACTGCAAGTGACCAGGGCTGGGTGCAAAGCAGGTATTTAATAAATATTTGCTAAATAATCCAGCAAACTTTATCCATTCTTTTCCTTATAGACATATGCACATTTAATCTATTTTTTATTTTCAGCTTCTCTTCATGTCTATTCACACATGAAAAATTCATTAAATTTATAATTTTTCCAGTCACCATACTGGATGATAGAGGATCTCAGATTTGATCGAGTGCTGTCACAGCCTTCAAGGAGCAAATGTTTCTGGTGGGAAGGGCAGAGAAATGAACAGAAGAGTTGTGAAATCAGAAAAGTCAATGACAGGAACATGCATCATTTGTTATGGAAGCATGAAGGAGGTTGAGCTAAACAGCCAACTTGGGCGGACAGCAGTGGTAGAGATGTTAGGGAAGGCTTGCTGGAAAAGGAACTCTGAGCTAAAGCTTATAGAATGAACAGGAATTAGGTAAGTAGTTGAAAATGGGGAGGGCATTTCAGGCAAAAGGACAACATGAGAAAATCTGTAGGACAAGAACAATGTTGTGTTCAAGGGCAAAGAGAAGCAGCTGAGTGTTGCTAGAGCATCTTGTTTCAGGTGGGGAATGGGAAAGAGTGAAGCTGGAGGAGCAGGGCAGGGTCAGATCATACAAAGAAATCATGACTTTGTTCTCTCTTTGTTGAGGAGTTATTGAAGAATTTTGAGTAGATTTGCAAAAATGGAGTACTGTATCTGAGAGGAGGAGGATGGATTTGAGGAAGACAAGATTGCTTAGATATAGAGGTGAGGGGGAGAGATAATGAAGCTGGTCCCTGGGTATACAACCTTGGTGATTGGATAACTGGTGTAAGAATGAGACAGCACAGGAGTTCAAAACATTGTCTCTGGAGCCACATGACCTGAGTTCAAATCTCAGCTTTGCCACTGCTAACTGTGTGGCCTTGAGGAGGTGACCTAATCTCTCTATGACTCAGTTTCTTCATCTGTAAAGTGGGGTTGGTATTAATAATATTTACTTCTTAAGATTCTTGTAAGGATTAAATGAATAAATAGGTGTAATGTACTTAAAATTATGGTGGCACACAGCAAGTACTATAGAAGTAATTACCACTTTCATCATGGGAAAGGAACAAGTTTTAAAGGGCAAGAGGCTGAGTTCAGCCTCAGACATTTTGATATTGAGAATCCATGCAAAGACATCCAGTATTTAGTTTGATATGTTCATCTGAAGTTCCAGAGAAAGGGCTTGGCTGGAGGTAAAGATATTTTAAAATTTCAGCATATGAATGTCTTAATAAAAACATGAGGGTCAAGTCAGCAGAAGGAAGGAAATAATAAAGATTAGAGCAGAGATAAATGAAATAGAGAATAGGAAAATAATAGAAAAAAATTAACAAAACCAAGAAAAGTTTCTCAGAAGGATCAACAAAACTGAGACACTCTTGGCTAGACTGAGAAAAAAAGAGAGAAGGCCCAACTAGCTAAAATTAAGAATGAAAGAGGAGACATTACAACTGTTGTCACAGAATAAAAAGATTATAAGAGACTACTAAGAACAATTATATGCCAACAAATTGGATAATCCAGAATAAATGAATAAATTTGTAGAAACATGCAATTTACCAAGACTGAATCATGAAGAAATAAAAAATCTGAACAGACCTGTAAGTAGTGAGGAGATCGAAGCAATTAAAAAAAAATCTTCCAACAAATAAAAGCCAGGGACCAGATGGCTTCACTGGGGAATTCTACCAAATATTTAAAGAAGAATTAACACCAATCCTTCTCAAGCTCTTCCAAAGAATCAAAGAAGAGGGGACACTCCCAAACTCATTCCATGCGGCCAGCATTAACCTGATAACAAAACCAGATGAAGACAAAACAAGAAAACTACAAACCAATATCCCTGATGAATACTCATGTAAAAATCTTAAATGAAATACTAGCAAACCAAATTGAACAGCACATTAAAAGGGTCATATATCATAACCAAGTGGGATTTATACCTGAGATGCAAGGATGGTTCAACATGAAAATCAGTCAATGTAATACACTACATTAACAAAATAAAGGAAGGACAAAAACCATATGATCATCTCAATCAATGCAGAAGCATTTGACAAAATTCAATACACTTTCATGATAAAAATAGCCAACAAATTAGGCATAGAAGGAAACTACCTCAACATAATAAAAGCCATATATGAAAAACCCACAGCAAGCATCATACTGAATGCAGAAAGATTGAAAGCTTTTCCTCTAAGCTCAGGAACAAGGCAAGGATGCCCACTTGCACCACAACTATTCAACATAGTACTGAAAGTTCTAGCCAGAGCAATTAGGCAGAAAAAAGAAAAAATGCAAGACATATAAATTGGAAAAGAAGAAGTAAAACTACCTCTGTTCACAGATGACATTATTTTATATGTAGAAAACCCTAAACAGTCCACCAAAAAGCTGTTAAAAAAGCAAACCTAAAGTACAGTCAACAAAATAATAAATGAATTCAATAAAGTTGCAGGATAAAAAACAATACTCAAAATAAATTGTGTTTCTATACACTAACAATAGCCAATCTGAAAAGGAAACAATCCAATTTACTGTAGCATCAAAAAGGATAAAATACTTAGGAATAAACTTAAACAATCAGATGAAAGACTCATACACTGAAAACTATAAAATATTACTAGCTAAAAGAAATAAACGAAGATATAAAAAATGGAAACACATCCTGTGTTTGTGGATTGAAAGACTTAATATTGTTGAAACTTTCATACTACCCAAAGTGATCTACCGATTCAATGCAATCCCTATCAAAATCGTGACAGCATATATTGCATAAATAGAAAAAAAGTCCTAGAAACGCAAATCAAAACCATAATGAGGTATAACCCTGCACCTGTCAAAATGGCTATCATTAAAAAAAAAAAAATCCACAAATAACAAATATTGGAGAGGATGTGAAGAAACCCTTGTACACTGTTGATGGGAATGTAAATTGGTGCGGCCACTATGTTTTTTTTTTTTTTTTACTTTAAATTATCCTCTTTATTAAATCAGGCATTCAGCAAAGTCAGAGTTAAGTTCTTTTTTTTTGCTTTTACTAATTTTTTTAATACATCTTTATTAGAGTATAACTGCTTTACAGTGTGTGTTAGTTTCCGCTGTACAACAAAGTGAATCAGCTATATGTATACATATATCCCCAGATCTCCTCTCTCTGAGCCTCCCTCCCACACTCCCTATCCCATCCCTCTAGGTTGTCACAGAGCACTGAGCTTACCTCCCTGTGCTGTGCAACCTCTTCCCACTAGCTATCTATTTTACGTTTGGTAGTGTATATATGTCAATGCTACTCTCTCGCTACATCCCAGCCTCCCCTTCCCCTGCTTTGTCCTCAAGTCCATTCTCTACATCTATGTCTTTATTCCTGCCCTGTCACTAGGTTCATCAGTACCATTTTTCTAGATTCCATATATATATATGTTAGCATACAGTATTTGTTTTTCTCTTTCTGTCTTTCTTCACTCTGTATGACAGTCTCTAGGTCCATCCACCTCACTACAAATAACTCAATTTCATTCCTTTTTATGGCTAAGTAATATTCCATTGTATATATGTGCCACATCTTCTTTATCCACTTATCTGTTGATGGACATTTAGGTTGCTTCCATGTCCTGGGGTGCAGCAACTATGGAAAACAGTATGGATGTTCCTTAAAAAAATAAAAATAGAACTACCATATGATCCAGCAATTCTACTCCTGGGTATATAACCAGAAAAAACGAAAACACGAATTTGAAAAGATACATGCACCCTAAGTTTCCGAGCAGCACTATTTCTGATAGTCAAGACATGGAAGCAACCCAAGTACCCATCAACAGATGAATGGATGAAGAAGATGTGGTACATATATACAGTGGAATATTACACAGCCATAAAAATGAATGAAATACTACTAGTTGCAGCAATGTGGATGGACCTAGAGAATATTATGCTTAGCAAAATAATTCAGACAAAGACAAATGCTATATGATATTACTTATATGTGGAATCTAAAAAATAATACAAATGTATATATAAAACCAAAACATGGGATTAACATATACACAGTACTATATATAAAATAGATAACCAACAAGGACTTACTGTATAGCAGAGGGAAATATACACAATATTTTGTAATAACCTATAAGGGAAAAGAATCTGAAAATATATATATATATATATATATGTACATAACTGAATCACTTTGCTGTACACCTGAAACTAACAAAATATTGTAAATCAACTATACTATATATATACATATAAAAAATATTTTAAAAAATCATTTCCCAAGTTAAAAAAAAAAAACAAACTGAAACAGACTCACAGACATAGAAAACAAACTTGTGGTTACTAAACGGGAGAGGGAAGGTCGGGGGGAAGGAACAAATTAGGGGTATGGGATTAATAGATACAAACTACTATACACAAAATAATTAAGCAAAAAGGATTTACTGTATAGCACAGGGAATTTTACCCCTGTCTTGTAATAACCGATAATGGAATATAATCTGCAAAAATACTGAATCACTATGCTGTACACCTGAAACAAACACAATATGTAAATCAACCATACTTCAATTAAAAAAGAAAAAAGAAAGAAAAAACCATCCTAAAATTCACATGGAATCTTAAAGGGCCCTGAATAGCCAAAACACTCTTGACACAGAAGAACAAAGTTGGAGGCCTCACACTCTCTGATTTCAAAACATACTACAAAGCAACAGTAATTAAGACAGTATAGTATTGGCATAAAGATAGATATATAGGCCAATGGAAGGGAATAGAGAGCTCAGAAATAAATGCTAGCATATGTGGCCAAATGTTTTTGACAAGGATGTTAGGACTATGCAATAAGGAAGGCACAATCTATTCAACAAATGGTGCTGGGAAAACTGGATATCCACATGCAAAAGGATGAAGTTGGACCCTTGCTTTACACTGTTTACAAACTTTAACTCAAAATGGATTAACGACCAAAATATGTCCTAAAACTGTTAAACTCCTAGAAGAAAGCATCAGGTAAAAGCTCCATGACGTTGGATTTGGCAATGATTTCTTGCATATGACACCAAAAGCAGAGGCAGCAAAATAACAGAGACAAATATGGCTACCCCAAACAAAAACTTCTGCATGTCAAAGGAAACAATTAACAGAATGAAAAGGCAACCTATGGAATGGGAGAAAATACTGGCAAGTCACATATCCTATAAGGAGTTCATTTGTATCATACTTTTTAGATTCCACATGTAAGTGATATCATATGATATTTGTCTTTCTCCGTCTGGCTTACTTCACTTAGTATGATAATCTCTAGGTCCATCCATGTTGCTGAAAATGGCATTTTTTATTCTCTTTTATGACTGAGTAATATTCCATTGTATATATGTACCACACATTCTTTATCCATTCATCTGTTGATGGACATTCAGGTTGCTTCCATGTCTTGGCTACACAATAGCCAAGAGGTTGAAGCAACCTAAATGTCCATTGGCAGATGAATGGATAAATAAAATGTGGTATATACAGACAACAGAATATGGTGTACCTTAAAAGAGAAGGAAATCCTGTCACATCCTCCAACATGGATGAACCTCAAGGACATTATGCTAAGCAAAATAAGCCAGTCACAAAAGGACAAATACTGTATGATTCTACACTCACATGAAACATCCAAAGTAATCAAAGTCATAGAAACACAAAGTAGAAAGGTGGTTACCAAGGGCTGGGAGGAGGGAAAATTAGTGTGTAGTGTGTTTAGAGATTCAGTGTTACAGGATGAAAAAGTTCTAAAAATCTGTTGCACAACAATATAAAGATACTTAACACTATTGAACTGTACACTTACAAATGGTTACGATTGTAAATTCAATATTAGTGGTTTTTTTTTTTTAACCACAATAAGAAAGTTAAAAAAGAGAGAAAATCAGATAGGAGTGTGGATAGAATTCCTCAGGAAATATGTGGAGAATGAGAGTAGACCAAGGATGGTTCAGAGATTCCTCCAAGATTCCTTAGTATCCGTTGGGAATACATTGGAAATGGGTGGACACCATACACAATCATTAAGAAAGACTGCTTCTTACCTCTGGCTATACATGTTCTTTTCTTTCTAGAAGATTTGGAGGTCTCAACGGTGGGTTATTTCCAAATCTGAATTTTATTCCTGTAATGATTTCAGTAAGAGAAATTAGTAGATAAAGGAAATGCAATATTATATAATAAGTGGTGTAGATAGAGCTCAGGAAGCAAGACTGATAGCCCAGCCAAGAAATGAGAAAGCCAGGTCTGGAAAGTGAAGATGTAAGAACTCAGGAAGGATCCAATGCTGGGAATGGAGTTACTTTGCAAAGTTAGGAGAGTCTGAAGTGCATCTGAAATCAGTGGGGAAACTAAGGTTAGCAACATAATACCGTGGTGACTAGGTTTTCTAAACCAAGGTCGGGACACAGGTCTGAGTCAGGGCAAAATGTTCAAAGCCGCAACTGTGCTGGAAAATCTAGGACATTTGGCAGGCATTCCCCTGGCCCTCCTTGGAAGATACAGTGCCTTGAACAAAGGAAAAGCCATTGGTAAGGCATTACAGGCAAGTTGTGAGCAGGGTGACCAGAGAAAGAGGTGAGAGGCAGGAGAGGGTAGCACTGAAGTTGGGTTTAATCATAAACAAGTGAATTGACTTGGGACTGTATCCACCCCCTTTTCCCACAACCCGTACCTCCAGTGGTCCAGCGGACGATGTGGGATCCTTGTATCTTCACGGATAACTTTGAGCAGCAGGACCGGAGGAGGGAACACCAACTTCTATAAACAGGGCCCTGCTCTGTGGGCTATCAATTTAGCTTTGTTAACAGGCACTAAATTCATCAGCAAAATGTTAGTTAAACCTTCAACTCAAACATTATAGCTAGAAAGGAATGATGGGAGGTAACCCAGGCCCTAAATAATAGAGACCAGATTTTAAGTAACACCAGTGACTCTGTGTGTATTTATATCTATGTTTCTGAGGAGGTAAGTAATCCACATACTTTCTGCAGCTGAGCACTTGATCTTACAGCATTTGGTATATAAGTAATGTCCCTCTATACGGCAGCTTTAAGTAAAAGGAACTTTTCTCCCTCCCACAAAGTTCTATTATTGGCCAAAGAATCCCATCTCTCTCTCTCTCTCTCTCTCTCTCTCTCAGTTACATACTCATGCACGCACTCACAAGCTCAGTCATTTAAAAGTTAACATCTTTTTTAATGGGAAAGTCAATGGATCTAAGTGCTTGAAGCTGGTAAAGGTGAAGAAAACCTTGGTTCAGATCACCCAGGGCTCCCATAAGCTGTATCTTTCCAAAGACATTTTATCTTGAGTCGACCTTCCCCAAAGAAATGCCATTTTCCTTCTCATCAACATCTCTGAAAAAACCAATAATAACTGATGCATCTCTCCCAGCTCTTGAACAAGCATTTAATTGAGAGCTTCTTTTTGATAAGTGTTCAGATGCGAGCCTGTCACCTGGGCCATTCAGGCCGCCATGTATTCGTAGCACAACTCTGCAAATAAACAAAGCTTTGAGTTCCTGGAGAAAAATGCAGCTTACACAGCACTTAGGAGTGCTCAAAGGGCCTCTGTTCCCTCTCCATACTAATGTGGTTTCACAAGAAGACCAAGATTATTTTATTGCCCCAGGATGCCAGGAAATTTTCATTTGGCTCCCTCAGATCTTTGGGATAAAAGTGGGACAGTAAGGAAAAGAATTCCCTTTGCTGTCTTAGATTTCTGTTCTCCAGGAAAATATGTTATGTTTTCTAAGATCAGATACTCTGTCGTTTATTTTTAGCTTTGGTAACTGTATTATTTTACATCCCCCAGTCCCCATTTTTTTCAAAGGAATATCTCCCCCTCTGCTTCTTCCTGTTTTGGATCTTTTCATGGGATTCCACTTTTGGCTAAAATACAGGTATAGTGCCTTTCACACATCATAGGTTTATTGACTGATGTAGAAATGAAGGACACAGGTCCATCGTAAGTAGAAATTATAATCAGTTAAAAACTAATGAAGTAAGTAACCTTTCTAGTATACCCTAAAATAGTTCATAGTAGAAGTTTTTGAGGTGTGGACTGTCAGAATAAGTTTGAGACTATCTGCTTGAGAGTTTATGAGAAAGTGCTTCCCTGACTTTATAACATGGTACGCCCCCTGCCTCTGTCACCTTTGGTCGGCTTAAGTTTTCTTCATAGCACTCAACACCTAGCATCGTATTTGTTTATTTATTGTCTGTCTCTGTCCACTAGAATGAAATCTCCATAAATGAAAGGATTTTACCTCTGCTGCACTTCTGGTGCATAAAAATTGACGAATGAATGAATGACCCCACAGTAGGGAGGAGTAGCCTATTTGTGTAGTTAAAGAAAACTGAATGCTGACTTGAAATCAGCTTCAAAGTTATTATTCAGTTTCTTAAGTTCTCACCTTAAATAATTCTGACCCTGCTTTGCATTAAAATCTTCCACAAATTCCACAAGCAATGAGAACAAATCTGTATACTCACTTTTATGACTGAAGTGAAAGTATCCTCCCTCTCCCTCTCCCTCTCTCTCCCTCCCTCTTTCCCTCCTGTCCTCCCTCTCCCCCTCCGTCTCCTGAGTAGGGAGCTCTAGTGTTTGTTCCTCACTCACAGGACTTGGTTCTCTGTACTTTGTATATCCTAGTCTTGTTTCCCTGGGTTTTCCTGAAATTCTGCAGAAGTATCTGGTCTTGCAAAGTATATCAGCATTTGACAAAAGGAGAATCCAAAGCTGTCTACCATTTGTGAAATTAAAAATTTTATGAACGTTTCCAAAATGAGAAATAAAAACACAATGACATTGCCACGTTGAATTCATTGGGGAAGCAAATGGAGGTACAAATAATGAGTCATAATAAAATTAACATATATATATATTTTTCACACACATTTCTCTCCTGAGTTATCAGGTATTGTCTCTCCTCTCCAACTCTGTTCTCCATATACCCAAATGAAAAATTTACTTGCGCACTGAATAAACATGTTCTATAGGGGATATGTATAATAAATCTTACTAGAAAGGAAATTTCTGCTAAACTGATTTCCTCCCCGATTGCTCTCAAAGATTTTTTCATTTGCTTTTGACCATAGATTTAATAGATTGCCACTTTGAAAACTTCTTCTAAAATATTTAAATTTTATTGGTTCTCCATCAAGTGCTGGGCAGCTCCATATACCCCGAGAAAACCATAATACACTGTTTAATTTGATGCTCACGACTAACTCGTGAAGTAGATGCCACTTACCAAATGAGAGATTGTAAAGTTCAGAGAGGTTAAGTTACACACTCAAAGTCACACAGAATGCAAGACAGGGAACAAGGATTCGAACCTAGGTCGTCTTGGCTTTAAATCCCATGCTCCTCCTCTTGTCTATTAAACCTATCATCTGACTGTCTACATAGTCACATATTTATTTCTTGTCCTTTTGGGGGTGGGGGAACCCTCACACAACCAGAAAACGGCGATTAGTTAAAACAGCACTGTTGTAAGAGAGAAGGTATTCCTTAGGGCTTGGTTTTCTTACCTGTAGAACGGACAAGGGGAGTTTTAAGACTTCTTTCATTCCTGAAATTCTATGGTAATAAAATGATCTTAATTGGAACTAATTAGAATAAAATATAATTTAAAAATATAAGTGGTTCAGTGCTGGAAGCTATATTCCAAGCTTTTCCATTATTCAAAAAGAAGGAATATACAAAAACATTACATTTTAAAAAGTGTTCATATCAAGTATAGCTGTAAATTTAAATATGGATTGAAATATATTTAAAAATTTAATTCTTCTCAAGTCAGGACAGTTACGACTGAAAAAGCTTCATATGTATTAGTTAGTATTATATATATATATATATATATATATACACATATATATATACATATATATGTATGTGTGTATATATATATATATATATATATATATATATATATATGTATATCTTTTAAAACTGTTACTTGAAAGGCACAAAGTAATTCCCAGGCCAGGCTTTAGAAAAGGCGGCAAACGCTGTGGCTCCAGTGAAGGGGCCTGTGGTTCCTGATAGAACATGTGACCAGGGCATCCCCAGACACCAGCTCCACCCTGGGCTCTGGGGCGGTCCCCAAGGCCACCTCCTGGTTGCCATTTTGTTCTCCAAGGTTTGACCGACAACTGCCCCTCCCCACCAACTCCTGACACGTTAAAACTGGTGAGAAGGGCACTGTGCCAGAGTAAAACGGCCAGTCCCAAAACCTTCCTGATCATTAATTTATGGTAAAATGTAGGTTTCATACCAGAGTCTCATTTTCATTTTGAGGCTAATGTTCCCTGATCTGAGGTTCTCCTTTTCCCTTTGAATAGTCTTGATTATTTTTAAATGCCCTTTGTCCTGTTCTATAAATCACACTGGTGCTTTCTTTTAATCATGTTTATATACATTAGAATGTTTTCCACTAAATGTAGACATATTTGTTACAGCTTTCTTAAAGTACTAACACTCTCTTAAAGTGCTGGTAAGCCAAAGTACAAATATCTAACGGCATTATATTAAACCAAGGTTAAAAAAAGTTGAAACACATTTTGAGTGTATTTTCTTTGAGAATGTTACTATTTTTGTCTAGTGGAACTTTCATTTTTGAGGGGAGTAGTGGAAAAAAAATCTCAGTAGAATTTTACCATAAACATAGCTTTATGGAGACAATGTGTAGTACAAGGAATGAGAAAAACAGGAGAACCGTTTCATTGGCAAGATACATAACTGAGTATCTGGATTTGCCAAGACAACACAGACATCGTGAAATCTGACAATCGGAATTGCTAGGATATCAAGGCACCACTCAGATGTTGTTTAAAGATGGTCCTCACTTTCAAAGAGTGTCTACACAAGTTGTATCTTTCAACCAGAAATTCTACTATCTAAACATTTCGGAGACTTTGAAATGGAAATTGTCTCCATAAAGCAATATTTTTTTAGGGGGGAGGCCAAACTCTCAGGGAAAAACGTTCCTTAAAATCTTTATCAAAGCGAATAAAACTTCAAATCCAAATTCCCCATGTATTTGATGTTAAAGCCGGTTCATGCTTTGCCTGTATATTTTAATGAAATGATCTTAAGTCAGGATGCAGCGTTTATCTCGTCATTTGAAGAATTAATTCCAGAAGGAAAGTCAGAGAGGCTCATTGAACAGGGTAATGAAGTATATCTGAAACAAATAATCCAATCTACTGAATATAGCTTGTATTTTCTTATGTGGTTGGTAAAGGAAACTAATTATGAAAAATACAATAGTTGGCAGGTTAAGTATTTTAGTAATAGCTTCACTTAAAAATGACAATAAATGGAGAAGTCATTTACAAAATGTCCCACATGTGGGCATGCGCGCGTGTGTACACACACGAACACACACACACCCTGCCCAACCCTGCCAGATTTACCTATGGTCGGGAGAGTAAGATTTTCATCAGGTTATGGAATTAAGCTTAACCTGACTTTCTCATGTGAAGCATTTGTTCCGACATGTGGTGTTTTTTTTTTTTTCTTCCTTCAACCTTGTTGGATTTTTTTATTCCATTTTTATAGGACAGCTTTGACTCTGCACTAAACCATGCCACTAACACGTTACTTAATCTAACTGGCACATTGTAAAATTTTACACATGCGCTCATCCAGATAATTACACAATTAATTTTCACTTAGTTCAGCTGAAACAGGGATAATGAAATTTCCACTGGTGTACTGTTACGTCCAGGGGCCAAGGGTCAGTTTCCTGTTTGGATAAGGGTGAGTTTAAAGAGGATTTCTGACAGTCTCCTTACTTCAACTCATTCTAAAAACATTGCAATGGAATTTCAATCTACAGCTCTGTTCAATGAAAGGAGCAGATGTTGAGAGTGAACCACCGCCATGCAAGAGCCTCCTTCCACACAGGTGTGTGAGGGAAGCCATCAGCTCTTTGCTTTAGAGACGTGTCTCTTCTGCCTTCCATTCGGGAGTGAAAAAGTGGCTGACAGGCACTGGGAATTCATTTTCCCCTCATGAGCTGTGACAGTAAAGCAAAGATCTCGGTTCCCACTGCCTTGCATTCTACAGAAAAACAGTAGAATCTCAATGACTAAATTGTCCTTGAATTTAGAGGATACTTGAAATCATACCCTTGTGAAAATTTCTCACAGAGCAAAAGTGGCCCAGGATCTAGATTTTCCTGGTGGTAAAAGTGAAGAAATTTTACTTCGAAAGGAAGTATAAATCTTAATCTTTCCTTGACAGATTGCGTGTTTTGCTATAGTTTCCAGGTTTAAGAGTCTCATCTTAACACTAGGTGGGTATTTTATAAGCAGCAGGGAAAGATGCCCAACAAGGGTATGATGGATATCTTGACTAATCCATTTTCTTTCTTCAAAATATGCTTTTCATTGAAGGATCGGACACATTGCTAAAATTCTACGTGTGGTTGAAAGAAGAACTGGGTTCTAACACAAGTCAGCTTTACGTTAAATCACTAACACAAGTCAGCTTTACGTTAAATCACTATGCATGTAAAATGGTCATTGTATGGTGGTGATAAGAGTGCTGACCAGAGCTATATCTGTTCATTAATATAACCTCTGTGAGTTCCCTGTTTTGATGTCAGTTCCTGTCTAGATTAACATCAGAGGTGGAGAATTGCTTTTATAGCTGAATCCAAATGCCTGAACCTTGCCATGGGAAGGAAGAGGCTGAGATGTTTATTTATATTGATGATAAAGAAAATTACTAAAGGGAACTATAGAAAGTATGGGACATTACTATTAATAGCAAAGGATGCTTTTTCTAACTGCATTGGAAGACTCATATGATAAAACTCAGGAAAAAGAGGTTGCAGATTATAGTAGCATATTAATTCTAGATTTCCCAAAGAAATAATTTCACCTTCTCAAATAAGTGAATCTTACATACATCTCAAATAATTGAGGAGAAATGATCTGGCACTTATTGGTACAGTTTGCAAAAACACATCCAGGTAGAGTACATTTTCTCTTTCATTTCCAAGGTAGTAAGCTAAGCTAGACTCTGCTCTTTCTCCAACACTCCAGGCATGCTTCTGCCTTAGAGTCATTGTACCAGCTATTTCATCTGCTTGGAATCCTCATACTCCAGATAGCTACAAGAACTCTCTTCTTCCACGTATTTACCCAAATCTACCTTTTCAGTGAAGTCTACCCTGACCATCCTATCTTGAAATTGCAACTCACATGGTCCTACCCCCTCTCTTGGTCCTAACTCTCCCAGATCTCCCTTGTCCTGGTCTACTTTTCTCATAACACATCACATTCGAACATACTGTAAAATTCACATATTTATTACACATCTATTGTTTATTGTCCTCTAATGGAATGTAAGCTCTAGGTTGGCAGGGATCTTAGTTTTGTTCATTGCCATATCCCAAGCACCTAGAATGGTGCTTGGTGGGTGCACAGTGGGTATGTGTTGGCTAGCTGGATGAAAGAATAAGCTCTGTGAGGTCAGGTGCTATTTCCCTTTTACTCCTTGCTGCAATCACAGAAACTAACATAGTCCTTAACAGATATGAGACGCTTACCCTTTATTATGGAATAAATGAATGAAAAACCAGGTGTAGTCATTTTGCTTTTATATGCTAGAGATGCAGAGCATTCTGGGAAGGCTCACCACTCTGAGACCAGTGGGTGATAACATCAAGAGCATAGCAGGTAGTAGGAAACAAAGTTCCATTCTGCAGGTAACTAAATCTCTGGGGTAATAGAACATACAGGCCTGTTCTGCTCTTGACTTATTCTCTATCTTGAGCCAGTCACTCAATCTGCTTTGAGTTTACAGTGTTTCACCTCTTATTCTTGCAAGCATTCAGAAAGGTCAGTTGTATCTTTAATACATTTTTATGCTATGGCAGATACTATAGATCAGAAGACTGTTTATATTGCTTCTAGGTCAGACTTGGGGGAGGTGGTTTAACATATATTATTAAAATACGTAACATACTTCCATACTTTTAAGAAAGGCATCATAAAACCTTGGTTGTGTTTAGTGCACACAAGAACAGAATGAAGACATTTCTGAAAATAGAGGTTGCAAACCTGTCTTCCTTTTTTTGAAAGAAAAAAAAAGCTTTTGCCTTGAGTGATCCTGAAGCATCCATTAGAGTTCCGTGATACCTGGGCTGTTCACGAACATGTGACCGCTTGGGCTTGAGCAATGGTCATCAAAAAACCAGTTATTAAGGGATGGACGGACTCTGGTGACTTTCCATTTGAGGATGAAGAAGGAGCTCTTATGATATATATTTTTTCTAGGTGTATAGAACACAAACATGCTACAGGTCACATTTTTAAATAAAATAAAGAACATGCGGTTTCTTGTAAGTTCTCTAATTTGTCATGTTGTTTTCACTGAACTCTAGTTGTACAACAACAATGATTTGAAGTAAAATGAAAGAGAAAATTGGTGGTTTTAATGCCTGTGTTCCACCATCATCCCAGGCTTAAATGATTTTCATTTTATAGCAATGCTACCTCTCTAGAGAAGTTCAGGCCAAACTTGAGGTTAGCCAGCTCCACAATGAGGAAGTACAGAGGCCAATAAATGCCATTCCTCCACTAGACTCTGACTTTCAGCACTTCTGTTATAACTACTAGCACTTCTCTCACTCCACCACTTACATCTTATGAAAGACAGACATCCACTGAGTTCATCTCTTCTTCCATTGACAAGTAATCACAACCATATTCACCTTCACGTATTGTCTAGATCCCAAACTTATAACAAATCTCCCTGGTAAGATCTGTCCAGAAAATGTTTAGCTGTTTGACACCCACACTTTTCTCAATCAGTGTCCTGAGCACCAATTTTCCCTTTCTCTATTTCCTAAATTCGTTGAATTTTCTGAGATCACACGTTCAATCTCCACTGACATTCTTTACTGTTAGCCAAGGTCCTCAGGGGATCTAGACAAGGGGGAAAAACATCACTTATAAATGAGCAGTGTTTTAGGGTCTCTGTTCTTTATATATTATTGAAAACTGGGTGATGGATTTGCAATCCCCATGGCCTTCATCTGTCACTTCTTAATATAATCACTGCATTGCTTCCATATGTTCAGTTATTACCCTTCCTCCATTTCATTTTGGCCCTTCTCCATGTGCTGTGACTGAGTATCTAGTGACTGTCCAATGGAATGATGGGCACCTCACTGAAAATTGCCACGTTGTTCACCAGGTTCCTCATTGTTGAGACTGTACCACCTCTACTAATAAAAATCACTTTACCGGATAGAAACATGATATCTTCAATCTCTCTCTCTCTCTCGTCTTCAAGACACCGAAAAATCAATTTAGTCAATTTGCTCATTTCAATCAGTAGTTTTTAAAATCACCTAGTGTCTGAGAATGAGGGCAGGCATGAAGCTCTCAAAACCTTTTCCTCCTTGTAGTAGGTCCAACAGTGTCCCCTCCAAATTCATGTCTACCTGGAACTTCAGAATATGACCTTATTTGGAAATAGGGTTATTACAGATGTAATTAGTTAAGAATCCAGATATCGTACTGAATTAGGGTGGCCCTCAAGTCCAATGAGTATCCTTCTAAGAGACAAAAAAGGACCCACAGAGACACAGAGAAAAAGGTGATGTAAAGATGGGGCAGAGATTGGAGTGATGTGTCTATAAGCCGAGGGACACCAAGGATTGCCTGCAACCACCAGACTCTAGGAGGGAGGCATGGCTTCTAGAAGGAACAAAATTCTGGAAAGAAATGATGCCTTGATTTCAGCCTTCTGGACTCCAGAACTGCAGACTGCTGGCTTACAATTTTGTAAATTACTAAGCCCTCTTTAAATGTCATTAATCATTATTATAATCCCAATTATACCAGCCTACCTTTAGAAATTATTTGAATAAATTGATTGACGTGCATTTGAGGTACGATTTTAAGATGATTATCCTTTTCTTCAGAAATAAACCAATTCCCTTATTTTATTAAAAATAATTCTTTATTTCATTTAAAAATAAATTTTGTTGTCGTAAGACATCAGTTTGCAGTAATCTGTTAAGGCAGACACAGATGGTCTGTTAATCCTCTACCTCCTTTCCTCCCTCCCTGATGGTTGGTAGCTGATCAACCAACTCTGTCCCTCTTCTCCTTTCTTTTCCATTCTGCTCAGAGTGCTTCTGGAATATTATCCCTATAGCTGAAACCACATTTTAAAGGATGGGCAAACTGGAGCTCACCTAGAGAAGAGTGAAGAGTCTGAATATGTGAGAAAGTTAAGGGAGAAATACAAGATGCCTGTATGTTTTTGAAAAACGTTTGCAGTGTGAAAGCAGAAGCTGCATTCTTACATGTTTTAACTTAGGTAACAGGTATTAAAACAATTTGCAAACTGTAAAATGACACGTAAATGTTAGTACATTATTATTGATCCAGAATGCCGTGTTAGAAATGGAAAAGGCTAGATATTAAAAAATATTACAAGAAGTTTGTTGTACAAAATTTTTTCATCAGTGAAGTGAGTTTTCCCAAGAAATCATGAAATATTCTTGCTGGAGACACTTAAATCAATATGATATGGCCATTGGCCAGATAATCTATAAATGTCTCAGATATTAACGAGCTGAGTAATCTTGGGTAGGTGATCCACATTCTCTGAATCTGTGTCCTCATATGGAAAATAAAATATAAATATTGGTCATTTGGCATGGTTGCCGTGATGATATAAAGCACTTTCTGAGCTAGAAAGCAAAATACAAACAAAAGGTATTACAGTTTTACAGTTACATTTTACTATAAATTTAAATGATTCTGCATGACCTCCCTTTCCCAGTTTCTCAGGATCTAATACCACTGCCTGATACCTTTATTGCTAAGAACAGAGAGGAGATTCTACGAATCTTTGTGGGGTCTTTACTGATGCCTCAGTAATGCCTGCTATCCTGACCAGAGCAACTTCATTTAGGGTTCTTCAGGTGACCATTCTGTATGCCTGATCCTGGAGACACCATGATTGGTATTTTTGTCAGTCTCTGGGCTTGGCTACTATGAACTAGCCTTTTTCTTTCATAATTGGCTTTTGTATTTTGGTTTTTCTCACATTTTAAAAATGATAAGCTAATTCAACATTATTCTTCTTATCACTTTACCATTGTTCAATATGTCATCTAGGTTTGTAAAGGCTGTTGTTTTGACACTTTGTGTGAAGCATCCTCATTTCTTTATGTTTTAGGTGTTCTTCATTTGGCCTGGCCTTAATAAATGGACACTTGAAGATCCTCTATGATTTGTTTCTATAGTCTTCCAAATTAGTGGGGCTTTTCCTTTTATCTTTTTCAGATTTTGTGACTAATGCCTAAACAAAATTTCTACAACCAGATGAAAATACATTCTTCATAATACATTATAAGAATTGGAGGAGATAAAATAGATTAACTTTGCATTTACGTTTGTCTACACATTTTCAAACTAGGAAGTGCCCAGACTTCCTTTCATCGTTAACATTTAACTAATTCTATCAATTCAACTTTTCGAATAGAAATTCTTAATGAGAGGCTCTATAACACCTAATAATTAACTTCTGAGGGACCAGTATGCCTACTCTTCAAAAATAGAAACTCCGTAATGCTTCTTTCTATCATTCTCCTTCAAAAAGGAGGTCTTTCACATTTCAGATATTGGCTTTTGCTGCTTCTACACATGGCAAATTAATTTGGCTTTTATAATGAGGTGGAATGTTTCAAATCCAAATTAACACCTTTGGCTTTACTTTGTGAGAAGACCTGCTCATTAGTCTCTAGTAACTTAATGGTTGTGCTGTTCTATGAACCAAAATAGTGTAATGTAATCTGACATTTATGACTTCCACATAATATCAACTGCTAAAGTTTGAAAAAAGGTTTCTATTCAGAAAAAAACTCAAACTAATAAGCGTGCACCCAATATTAAAATCGGGTCAGAGATCCTTTTCACTTTCATTACGTATAATTTATGCCACTTGAATGTAGTTTAATAAGGTGGTAAAAATGCCAGTTGTGGTATCTCATAATACTTTTTATAAACCGGTTTTACAATCTCTCCTTTGTTCCAAAGTTCAAAGTGACAATTGAAATGCACAGGTTGCTTAGGAGTTCTTGAAGTTTCTCCTGGAAAAATTGGTGAATATATAAATTATATATATGTGTATATAAATATATATGAATGATACGTAGCATTTATGAATATCTTTGTAGAATACACTTATAGATAAGTCTTAAATGCTATTTATTTAAGGTATGTTTTAAAAATGTAAACCTGTTTTCCAAAGTCTTCATAATTTACTAAGACATTCCTTTCTTCCAGGTGCACTTAAGTTGATACTTTTCAATTAAAAGGAAAAAACCAGAATTTAAGAAAAAGCTAGTTTTATATTATTGCTCGGGCCCTAACCTTTTGTTAAGATGAAATAAAAACTTCCCAACACTTATTCCTCACTTGGTCAATGTCAAACAATACCCTGAGGTGCTCTTACAATGGTGGCATTGTCAGCTTTCCATGACTTCATTCACTCGCTGACCATTGCCTTACTTCCTGGCTGAGGTAAATAGGGCTTTGCGAGTACTTCCCCTAAGTCATTTCAGAGGAGATAAATTAAATAATGATAGCAATGTAATATTGTGATAGTGCTAAAATATGTCCTTCAGGTTTCAACTTTGAGCACAAGTTTCCATAATATATAATTTTTCATTTGCTAGCTCAAACTTTGGGTTTTATTAAATTCTACAGCTGCACTCAGTATTTATGCATTTGGTGACCAACCTTGATATATTATAATAATATGAAGACTTTATATAAGAATACAAAAATGTTTCAAAAATCACTATTGACTTAAACATGGATATTCAACACAGTTTGCTTAAACACCAATTGAACAAAAGCATGAGACATATTTTAGTTTTTGAGCCAACGTTAAAACTGGTATTCACACAGCTTGCTCCATCCATCTGAAGTCTTTCATAGATTTATTTCTATTTTGAGGTGAGAGAATTATTCTAGAAGACCTCTATAAGAGTTTCCTGTTCACTGTTCAACCACGCTAGAGATTTCAGTGAAGTTGATACTCGATGAATATGGAGATACTCCTTAGAAATGTTTGTCTCAGTCTGCTAAAAACAACAACAACAAAACAATACAGAATTTGTATTGCTTTTGTCAGAAAAAAAAAACACAAGTGTTGCAGTCAGGGCTGAGTTTAGTTCAGTTATTGTATTTACTAGCTGTGTGACCTTTGATATGCCACTTAAGCTCCTTGAGCTTCCCCATCTGTGAAATGGAACTAATTACAGCGTTCTGTAAGATTAGAATCAAAACAAGATGTATATTAAATGAACACTAGAATGTATATCACAAGAATAATACATTCGCAGCATCATCGGGTTCATTATTGTTAGAGGGAAGTGCACATGGCATACTAAGCAGTGGATGTGGTTTGCTCCTGTTTTCTTCAGGATTCAGTTAAGACCCTGTCTTCTCAAGTCATATACTCTTGCTTATTGAATATATCAATGCTAACATCCAGGAAGGGCTCACCCTCACACAGTTGGGGCGCAGGAGCAAAGGCGACTAGGGAAAATCAGCAAGAAATTGCCAGAATTGGAACCAATAAGGCAGAAGAGTTGGCTTTTGGAAGAAGGACAGCAACCAGGGAGCACTGGTTTCAGGGAAGGATCAGGGCTGTAAATTGCACATCACGACCAGCTAGACTTAGGGCAAGAACCAATGTTTCCATTGGTCCAATTATGCTAAGTACAGTCTTCTCTTCCACTCCCAGTCATATGCCCCTGAGTCTGGATTTAAGACACAGTCCTGATTTCACAGCAGCACTGGTCTTGAACTTGAAGGGGTGGAACACGCTCTCCCCAAGTTCATATAAATTTTTGTTTGGGAATGCCATCTTGGTTTATAGTAGTCAGCTACTTTCCTGGTGGGGAATACAGAAAGAAACCTACTAAATTTTCATGGGAAAATACACCTTGAGTTATTAGATGAAACCAGGACCAATAGTTATGTCAAATATATGATGCGTATTAAATACAAACCATTTGTTCTTGGAAATCCTATGATTGAAATGGAGGTTACACTTTATCCTTCAGAAATAATTTTGCATCATTTCGGATATGGCTTTCTTCTTTCTTTGTAAAATAATCTCCATACCTAAAGTCATCATGGTCATCCATGTTTTATTGTTCATTTTCATGCTCCCCCTCCCTCACTCCAAGGGATATAGACACTAGAGAGAAGGAAATCTGGGTTTGAACTCCACTCGATGCCACTCTACCTCGAGTCTTGCTCCTTACAGCTTCAGGATGTGTAATCCACCATTACCACCACCACACTGTGTTGCCAGGCAACATCCTCAGAATGGCCTTCAAAGTTTACACTTGGAGGCAGAAGGACCTCTATCAAGACCCAAGCTCAGTAACATTATTAAAGGTCCTCTGCTGTATTATTATGTAACTTTCTGAAAAATTGAAGCATACTCAACACTCAGAGAGGAGAAGTTATTAGGTGTGTATGATGAGGGCTAAGTGGGCGAAGTTATTGTGCATATTGAACAGGCAGGATTGTAGTAAAGCCAAATCTGTGGCCCAGACAGTGTTCTTAGAAGTTTGCTTTGCATTGCAAGAACTCAACAGGAAGGAAACAACCCTGTTTGTGTAGTGACCAGTGAAATAACCTCTTACTGCTTTTAATTAGATCTTGGTACCTATTGCAACTTCCTCATAGGGTAGGAGACTCTGAAGACTTAGTGTTTTGATATGAAAACTGTCTGAAATCCTTATCAGTAATTCCTAGCCCCATGTTGTTCTTTCAGTGATTCTGAGGTTCTTGTGTAAAGATGTGTTAAGATCTTAAACAGCACATCAAATACTGTTATCCTGGGCATCCTCCAGTTCCAAGTGTCAGAATGCTAAAGACAAAAATTTTGAGAAAGAATCACAAGATTCATTCCAGAAATCAGAAACTTGACAGAAGTAGGTTCTTCCCTGTGCACCATCCAGATCTTTCTCTATCTGGCTGTGTTTGAGAGTCTCTTTGTATACCTACTTCACAACTGAGGAGTGGGAATAGAAATAGAAATTCTCAGGGGGAAACTTATTATCACGAATTTAATTCATTTATGGTTTGGAGGGTAGTATACCACAATGTAAACTGCTCTGAATTTAGAATCAGGGACATGTGGGTCAAATCTGAGCTTTGACTCTTGCTAGGTGGTACCTACACATGACAATGGAGGAACAGCCCATTAATTACTATGGGATTATGTACATAAGCCAGCCAGTAGAGCAGTTGGTTCAGAGTAGATTTTTCAACAGTTTGTAACCACTAACCACTGTTATCTATAGGAGCTGAAATGTTACATGTTTCTTGTATGGTTCAGGGAAGAGTCTCGCCCTACCAATCACCCTAGCTTCCTCCCCACACAAGTTAATTTTTCTAGTCACCAAATACCTTTAAGTACTTACTATCTAGATCTTTCAAAACCCATTCTAAGAAATCTCAGACGGCTTTGAAATTCCAAGCGCTGATAGAGGCTCTCACGCCCAAACATTTTTCTTCAGTTATTAGAGATTCGGCTAAGTCTTATGATATTCTGGGGGAAAAAAAAGAAAAAATTGTTAAAGCCTAATCATGGAAAAATGATATAGATAACTAATCTAATCTGTTTTTCTTCCCTACAGGAAATATTGACACAATGTCCATTCTTCCTTACATGAGATAACTCTCTGTCTTTAAAAGTTTTCCAATTGTTTGAAGTCAAACTGAAAGTAGGCAGAAAAAATGACATTATCTGAAATATCTGAGCGTGAATTTGAAAAGCAATCTTGAAATACGTGTTTATACAATGATTTAGAATAACACAAAATTTTCCAGTTGACTGTCCCTCAAAGATAACAGAGCATGTGTTTATGTTTGCTGGTGCTATGAATTACTCTCAGCAAATTTCTATTTGATTCAAAATGCTTGTAAAATACAGTGGTCCGCCATAGCAAGGTTTCATGCCTTTAATAAATGGATGAGCACTGAGACAACTTCAGTGACGTGACGATCCCATGATTGCTGAGCATCTCTTGTTAAGTCATTGAGTCATAATGGACAATCTATTTTTAGGTAGAACTTGGTCTCATAGTCTTTTTTATTCAAGTTTTGAAATATTCGTGCTTAGTGGAAGAGAAATTAACTGAGGTTCTATACGTTTAAGGACTAATAGTAACATGATAGACTATCTACAAAGATGGCCTCCAATCTCCTCCTATCCATGTCCAGGCAGGCCACGCCTCCTTTCTTCTGGGCTGGTCTTGATCAAAAGAGTGCAGCACACGTGACTTTGTGCTACTTCTGTGTCTAGATCTTAAGAGGCCTGGTGGCTTTTACTTTTATTGCTTGGAAGCCTACCAACTTGTAAGAAGTTTTGGTTTCTTAGTGAATAATGAGAAACCATGTGGAGAGAGAGAGAGGCCATATAGAGGAGAGATGAAGCACCCCAATTGATAACCAGCACCAAAGTCCCAGACATGTTAGTAGGCATATTGTCTGTTCCAGCCTAAATAAAGTCCCAAGTACCTGCAGCAGCAGCCTGGAGCAGAAGAGCCACTAGCTGAGCCCAGCCAGCCTACAGAGAGGGAGATAGATATATTTTTTTTCTTTTTTTTAGCCACTAAGTTTTAGTGTGATCTGTTATACAGAAGAAGAACAGAGGATGTAACTCACTATCAAAATCAGAGAATGGAAGGTAGCAGTTCTTGAAATTGGAACTTGGTACATTGCAGCCTGTAGTGTGGTAATTCTAGCAATATCAGGCATCAATAATTCAGGCTCCTTTTCCAGAGGAAGAATCACTTGATTGAGTTATGTTGGTCTCCTTCTCAACATGACTTGCAGTCTTATTTGCATCCCCAACTTTTGCTGCAGCAATTCCTCCTGACTCTGCGATTTCCAGCCTGGGGCTCCTCCAACAGCAGGTCTGGGTTTCCTCAGTTAAGTTTCAAAAACGAAGAGACAGCAAACATATACCACTACTGTACATCCCAACACTAGTATGCAAATAATTAGGCTGAAGAGACGATGCCCTCTGGCACACGTGTTGGAAGAGTGTGGCAAGGATTTTGAGTCACTCTGCAAAGTAGGTTCTCACAGTGAACCATACTACACACTCTGGCATGCACAGAATGTTTTATACCTTAGAAAAAAATGTAGGACATGGTGTCTAATCAGGTGAGAGGTAGTGGGAGTCTGAACTGGGCTCATGATATTGGAGACAAAAAGGAAGGATAATGACCCAGGGTTTAACAACTGTGAATACATGGGAGGTGACAGATTTAAAGAGATGAGCAAGAAGGGAATCTAACATCTAGATATAAAATGAATGTGCTAAAACACGTTGCCTTCTTTTTTGAGGGGAGGCAAGCAGGCCTTCAGCAAACTATCTTTTATAGGCATAAAAACTCCTTTGAGTTGATCCCACACTAAACTCCTGTGGTCTACAAGCACAGACACTCTCATAAATGCTTAAAAGTAAAGATGCTCTTTAAGTGCTTTCATTGGACTACTGGTCATAAATAGAAATCCGTATAAGAAGAGATATAGATTTGGAATTTAGGTTGACCGAATGAAACCAAAACCAAAACAAACCAACGAAAAAAATCCAAGAGGGTGTTAATGAAGTCCCGTCAGGATGGTGGCTTGTACTGCAAATTACTCGGGACTCCAAGAGCCCAGCAAAGCTGACCACTGCCCAGTGTCTTATTATTTCCAGAAACATCTTTTCTTGAAAAGTTCTGGTATGAATAAAATGTTTTGTTTGAAAAGCAGTAGGTTCTCTAGCAGTTTTCCAGGGCTTCCAGCCCCTATCAGGGTGCTTAAAGAATTTCTTTATTTTCCACTCTTGGATTTGTCTAGAGTTAGATACTCTGCTCAGCTCAGTCAGGGGAAATGTTCATACTCATTGGTTTTTAGGCATATTTCCTGGGTGAATGTAATATTTTCCATTTTCTTCTCACTGCTGGAGTATTCAAACATTCTATGCCATGTAAAAAACAACTGAAACCCCAATCTTCCATGGTCTCCATAACTACTCCAGCTGTCTGTCTGTCTCTCTTTTCTCACAGTCAAACTTCTCCACAACCTTATAGAGGCACGTCTTGTTTTATTGTGCTTCACTTTATCATGCTTCACAGATATTGATACTGTGCTTTTTACATGTTTGTTGAAGGTTTGTGGCAACCCTGCGTGGCGCACGTTTATCGATGCCATTTCTGCAATAGTATTTGCTTACTTCATGTCTCTTACATTTTGGTAATTCTCGCACTATTTCAGACTTTTTCATTACTATTATATTTGTTATGGTGATCCATGATCTTTAATGTTACTATTGTAATTGTTTTGGGGCACCACAAACAGTGCCCATATGACAGTGAACTTAATTGATAAATGCTGTGTGCGTTCTGACTGCTCCACTGACTGGCCCTCTCCCCCATCTCTCTCCCTCTCCTCAGGCCTCCCTGTTCCCTGAGACACAAAAACTTGAAATTAGGCCAATTAATATAACCCTACAATGGCCTCCAAATGTTCAAGTGAAAGGAAGAGTCATAAGTCTCTCACTTTAAATCAAAAGATTGAAATGATTAAGCTTAGTGAGGAAGGCATGTCAAAAGACATAATAGGCTGAAAGCTAGGCCTCTTGCACCAAACAGTTAGCCAAGAATGCAATGCAAAAGTTCTTGAAGGAAATTTAAAAAGCTGCTCCAGTGAACACATGAATGATAAGAAAGCAAAACAGCCTTATTGCTGATACGGAGAAAGTTTTAGTGGTTTGGATAGAAGATCAAACCAGCCTTAACATTCCTTTAAGTCAAAGCCTAATCCAGAGCCAAGCCCTAAAACTCTTGAGTTCTATGAAGGCTGAGAGTGGTGAGGAAGCTGAAGAAGAAAAGTTTGAATCTAGCAGAGGTTGGTTCATGAGGTTTAAGGAAAGAAGCCATCTCCATAACATAAAAGTGCAAGATGAAGCAGCAAGTGCTGACGTAGAAGCTGCAGCAAGTTATCCAGAAGCTCTAGGTAAGATAATTAATGCTTAGTGCGACTACACTAAGCAACAGAATGTTCAATGCAGGCAAAGTAACCTTATACTGGAAGAAGATGCCATCTAGGACTTTCATAGTTAGAGAGGAGAAGTCAATGCCTGGCTTCAAAGGTGCAAAGGACAGGCTGACTCCTGTTAAGGGTTAATGCAGCTGGTGACTTTAAGTTGAAGCCAATGCTCACTTACCATTCCAAAAATGCTAGGGCCCTTAGAATTATGCTAAATCTACCCTGCCTGTGCTCTATAAATGGAAAAAGAAAGCAGTGAGAGCACATCGGTTTACAACATGTGGTTTTTTTTAAAAAATTATTTGTGTATTTATTTATTTGGCTGTGTTGGGTCTTCATTGCTGCGTGTGGGCTTTTCTCTAGTTGCGGAGAGTGGCGGCTACTCTTTGTTGCGGTGCACAGGCTTCTCATTGCGGTAGCTTCTCTTGTTGCAGAGCACAGGCTCTAGGCATGCAGGCTTCAGTAGTTGCAGTATGTGGGCTCAGTAGTTGCGGCACATGGGCTCTAGAGTGCAGACTCAGTAGTTGTGGCACATGGGCTTAGTTGCTCCATGGCATGTGGGATCTTCCCAGACCAGGGCTCAAACCCATGTCTCCTGCATTGGCAGGCGGATTCTTAACCACTGCACCACCAAGGAAGTCCCTACAACATGGTTTACTGAATAGTTTAAGTCCACTGTTGACATCTACTGCCCAGAAAAAAAAAGAGATTTCTTTCAAAATATTACTGCTCATTGACAATGTTCCTGGTCACCCAGGAGCTCTGTACAATGAGATTAATGTTGTTTTCATGCCAGCTAACACAACATCCATTTTGCAGCCCATGGATCAAGGAGTAGCCTCAACTTTTGTCTTATTATTTAAGAAATACATTTTGTGAGACAATAGTTTCCAATAGAGAGTGATTTCTCTGATGAATCTGGGCAAAGTAAATTAAAAACCTTCTGGAAAGGATTCACCATTCTAGATGCCATTAAGAACATTCGTGATTCATGGGAAGAAGTCAAAATATCAACATTAACAAGAGTTTGGGAGAAGTTGATTCCAAACCCCATAGATTTCAGTCAAGGAAGGAATTGCAGATGTGTTAGAAATCACAAGAGAACTAGAATTAGAAGTGGAGCCTGAAGATGTGACAATTGCTGCAATCTCATGATAAAACTTAAATGGATGAGAAGCTGCTTCTTATAGATGAGAAAAAAGGTAGTTTTTTGAGATGGAATCTATTCCTGGTGAAGATGCTATGAAGACGGTTGAAATGACAAGAAAGGATTTAGAATATAACATAAACTTAGTTGATAAAGCAGTGGCAGGGTTTGAGAGGACTGACTCCAGTTTTGAAAGAAGTTCTCTGGTGGGTAAAATGCTATCAAACATCATCGCGGGCTAGAGAAATCATTCGTGAAAGGAAGAGTCAATCGATGTGGCAAACTTCATTGTTGTCTTGTTTGAAAAAATTGCAACAGCCATCCCAAACTTCAGCAGCCACCACCCTGATCAGTCAGTAGCCATCAACATTGAGGCAAGACCATCAAAAGACTATGACTCGCTTAAGGCTCAGATGATGGTTAGCATTTTTAACAGTAAAGCTTTTTTTTTTTTTTCACATTGGCAATCTTATTCACGTGTTTTAACACAGAAAAACGTGCGTGGAATACAAGCAGCTCCAGCCGGATTTTCAGGAAGGAGACAGGATCCGCATAATCAAAGTTGCCTTAAGCCAAGAATTAAAAAAACAGAAGTGGAAGTGAGCATTGATGTGTTGGGGCCTGTGGGGAGAGGAAATTATTAGTGCAGAATTTCTCGTTCTCCAAACATGAACAAAAACCAGTTAATATTAGTTGCTGTACTCATTGTGGGTCTGTGTTAACTTTATGATATGTGACAGAAAGGGTGAAAATTACATGTAATTTTTGCCCAGGCCTTTTAGCTATGTCAACCCCTTAGCACTCATGCCCTTTCTTTTGCTAATCAACCATTATTAGGCACTAATGAATGTAATAGGCTCAAGGCTCAATAAATCCTTCGAGTAGATTTCCAATTGGGAGTTAAGAAATGAGTGGTACTTGGTGACTCTTGATACTTGACTGAGTTCTAGTTGGGGAGTGGTTCAATAAACTTCCACCACAAGGATGTCAGACTGCTCCTCAAGGTATTATCAGAGTCTTTCCCCTAGGCTTGATCTCTTTGCAGTATTAGGATATATCATTCTTTTCCTTGAAGTATTTGGTGACTTTATCCACTGATAAAATAATAGTAAATAGTAAGAGTAAATAAGGCTTGTAAATAATACTAACAAAAATGTGATCATTTGGCAAAGTAAAAGATGGCTCCATGGTCAATAAACCTGGATTAGAGCTTGGTGCTATATTATCAATCCCCTAAAGAACTTGCTTTCTTGATTTGATTTCCTACTTGCTGGATACCTGTTGGAAAACTAGATTATTTTTTTATTATTATTATTTTTTTTGAAGTCATTACTTTTATTTTTATTTTTTTTTCCACACACACACACACACACACACAGTATTTAATTTTTACAAGAGATAAATAGACTGACACCAAGCATTGTAAATTGATGACCACAACAAAAGCAACAATGATTGCAATTACCAAACACGAAACACACTCATGCTATGTCATAATATTGACATTCAGTCCAGTAATCCTCCACTGTAACAGCTCCTTTACTTTGCAGTGAAAATTGATTAGTAAAGTATTTTTAATTAAGGCATGTATATTTTTTTAAGTTAATGCTATTGCATGCTTAATAGGCTATAGTATAGTATAAACATAACTTTTATATGCCCTGGGAAACCAAAAAATTCATGTGACTCGCCTTATTGCAATATTCTCTTTATTGTGCTGGTCTGGAACAGAACGCCCAATATCTCCAAGGTGTGCCTGTACCATATTTGTTTCCCAGTCAACTCCAAGTTTATTTCCATTCCCATCATTTCACTGATGTTGCTTTTGCTAAGGTTTCTAGTAACACCTGTGTTGGTAAATCCAATGGACAATTTCAGTCCTCATCTTTCTCGACTACTTCTCAGTTTTTGGCATGGTTGACCTCTTTCTTGGAAAACTTTTTAATGTGGCTGTTGTTATGGACTAAATATGTTTCCCACCAAATTCATATGTTGAAGCCCAACCCCCAGTGTGGTGTATTTGGAGATACACTTCTGGGAGGTAATTAGGGTTAGATGAGATCATGAGGGTGGGACCCTTATGATGGGATTAATGCCCTTATAAGAAGAGACACTAGAGAGCTTTGTGTCTAGTGTCTGAGCACGAGCATGAGCATGTACAAAGAAGAGGCCATGTGAGCATACAGTGAGATAGTGGCTACCTACCAGCCAAGAAACAAGGCCTTAGAAAGAAACCTACCTTGCCAGTACCTTGGTCTTGGCCTCCTCAGCCTCCAGAACTGTGAGAAAATTAATGCCTGTTGTTTAAGCCACCCAGTCTGTAGTATTTTGTTATGGCAGCCCGAGTTAACCAATATACAATAGCTGTCCTGACTACACACAGTCCTTCCATTCTGGCTCTATTTGCTCAGGCTATTTTGGGATACCTCAGGTTATATACTCATTTTAAATATTGGAGAGCTTTAAGGTTCTATGCTTGAACTTTGTTTCACTCTTTTATCTCTTTTTAGAAGATTTCCTCCTCTGTCCTGGTTATATATACCACCTACATAAGTTCATGTATGTTGTGTACACACAACTCCACATAGGCCACTGAGGTCATGCAAAGTAGTGGCCTTGTTTATATGGTGATAACTCTCAAATTTTTATAGCAAATTGACTTCCTCCTTTGAGATTCTTATTTCCACTTCTGCCTCGATATGTCTGACTTTTGTTTTTCCACAGGCCTCTCAAATTAAATATATAGAGAACTCAGGCAGTTGCTCATGCTGGAAATCCGTGGTTATCTTTGACATCCTCCTCTCCTATGTCTAAACAATCCCCTAAGTCAATACTTCACCCTCACCCCTATGCAAATCTCTGTGGCGTAACGCAATAAAAATTAATTTATTGCTTACATAGCTGTCCACTATGAATTGGATCGTTCTCAGAACAGTAGCTTAGGGTCCAAAGCTCCCTCCATGCTGTAGACCTGCCATGTTCAGCATTTGCTCTCCAACGTAACCATGGAAGGGGTAAAAAAATAGAGGATTAGCTGTGGGAGATTTCTTATAGGACAGATCTGGAAGTGCTGTGCATAGCAATGTGTACTTCTCTGGCCAGAACTCAGTCACATATCCCCACCTAACGTCAAAGAAGGTTGGAAAATGTAATTTAGTTACGTGCCCAAGAAAAGGAGAAGAAGCACAGATATTGGTGATCATGAGCTTTCTCTTCCACGACAGGTCTTGTCAATCCTGTCTTCAAAATGGATCTTCCATCCGTTTCTCTTTCTCCACTGCTAACAATTTAACCTAAACCACTAACCTCTCCCATCTGAAATACTGCAGTAGCCTCCTATTTCCACTATTGCCACTGAAATCCATTCTCCCCCTAGCAGAACAAGTAATCTTCCTAAAAACGAATATAAACTTGAACCCCTTGCCCCCATTTAAACTCTTCAGAGCTTGCCCATTCTTAAGAAAGAACAAAACCTTTGTGGGTTGAGGGGGTGGTCCAAGAGGTCCTGCATGATCTGTCCATGAATCACCTCATCCACCTTGCCTCTGTCTCCTTTGCTCACTACTATTTAGCCATGTCAAGGCTGCTCCTACACAGGGTCATTGGGTAAGCTCTTCCCTCCGCTGGAATGCTTTTTCCATTTTTCTTAGTCTTGGCCTTACTTAGCCTCTTACTCATCTTTCAAGCCTCGGTTCAAATGTCACTCCCTTAAGGTTGTCTTCCCTAACCATTCCTCATCCTTACCCCTCAACAAAAGGCTGGGCTTCCTGTTATTTCTTTTTTATAACATGCATTGCTATCGTACATTAAATACCATTCATTTTAATCTATTTGCCTCAGTGGAAGGTAATCTCCATACAGACAGGAAATAGGTCTCTCTCCAATATGTTACCAGTATGTAGCACAGTGCCTGGTACCTAACAGCAGTGGTGTGATGGAGGCTACTCGTACTGGCTCATGAAGAATAATTGTTAAGTTCCTAGGAATCTTGCAAGCTGATTATTAAACAGCCATTATTAAAAATTAAGTAAATTTTATTTAAAACAAAGATAAATACTGAAAGTCATTTCCTAATTATTATACTTTATTATCTGTGGTCTTGAGGTTATGTCTACTGTATCTGTAGGTGGGATATACTGCATAATGGTGTGCTACTGTGTTATCCCAACTCTGTGTTCAGTGACTTCACACTGACAGCTTTAAGTTGACGGTTGTAGGAGTTGTGATTCAGAGTGTGAGCAACGCCCCATCTGTTCCGTTTTTCTGACAGAAGCTCTGCGGTATGTTAGCTAGGAGGACAGCAGAGAGCGAGCTTCTAAGGTACTGCACTGTTGTTTATCCACCCCAGTATCTGCTTGGGTGCGGCTGCCTGGGCTAAGCCTGGTCCTGCCATGTTTCGTCATCAGCTCTGATCCTTTATCCAACTCAGTGTGCTATGGCCAATGGCAGGTCGCGGGATGTCATTTCCAGGGGAGACTCTGACCACCCTTGGGGTGAGGCTGGAGTAAGGCTGGACTCTGCTCATGCGCTGCAGCTCGGTTGCGCTCTGCCGGCTCCTTCCAGGACCCGCTGCCTCTGGTAGCTCTTGGTCAGGGTACTGCCCTAGGTTTTGGGGGGAATGTAAGTCCATCCTTGCCAGTCTCAGTGGCTGACAACGAGCTAGGCAGGTTTAATGAGATGAAAATTAACCTAGATTCTGACCTGAAAGGACGAAAGGCAAAAAATAACAACAGAGAAGTAAACTTGGGTGTGATCTAGGTGAAGTTTCAGACTTTTACCCTGTAGAGGAGTAGCTTGACATAAAGACACTTAAACCCACGTTTACGAAGGAAAGGGGTTACTTTTTTTATATGACAGTAATGACCAAGTAGTATGTGAATAGCTGTTTAGGGATATGTAAAATCTAGGTTATATGTAAGAATGCAGTACAGAGAATAGACTCTGAAAATAGTTATGTCATGAAATAATGTTTTGGTTACCTTTTTATAATTTTTGCTTTTTAAAAACTAAAATTAAGGATAATTAATTAAAATCTTAAATAATGCATAAGTACTATTATAATAAAATATTTCAAGATTTACAGGAGTAGGAAAAGAAGTTGATTCTCTAGCTCGGTAGGAAAACTTTTTGCTCTTCTGTAACTTGGAAGCATGCTGGTAAATAGACACCTATCTCATGATGCATATTTGGCACAAATATATGAAATGAGTCATTTTTTGTGTGCTTATGGAACAGGGATTTGATTATACCCCAGTGTTTACATGGTAAACCTACTATCATTCTTGCTGCTATAGTTTCCTATTTTGATAATCCATAGCAGTTTTTCAGTTCCCAGAGTTCTTTTTCTTGGCACCTACTGGCATGAAGGAGTTTTAGTGTTGGCAATCTACTCTCAGGTGACTGATGCAAAAGGCAATGACAATGTCCTTAAGTCATAGAAATGAGTTGTCCTTAGAGGGAGTAACCTCTTGCTCTCTTTCTCTCCCTGCTTTCCTCACTCTCTCCCACGGATGGGAAGGAACTCTACACTCTACACGACCAGTGAGAAGGGAACAGAACATTCATAGATTAATGGCCTATTGTGTTCCAGACTATATGCATAATTAACAGGCCATATAACATTTCATATAAACATATAACATTTCATTTGATCCACAGTGCAATTCTTCACAATAGGGTATGATTTTCTCTATTTTGCAAATGAGGGAATTGAGGCTCAGAAAGGCTAAAGAATGGTTGGAGATCACACAGCTGGATGTGAACAAGTCTGTCTGTCTGCAAGGTCCATACTCTTTCTTCTACATACACGTCATGCTGCAGGCAAGAAGCTCTTTCCCATTAGAGACCAAAAAGATATCCACCCACCTCCAGAACAATAGTGCTGACCTGCTAAGGGCTACATATAGTAACAATTTTCTGTTGAAGGAAACCCATCAGCAGCCCCAGGGAAAACGGAAATTGGTGGAGGGCTGTGTCTCGGTGGTACTGTTCACGGTCTTGCTGTTGGCACACGCGAGAGTAATGTGCTGTCTTCCCTTCAAGTGGCATCAAGTGACAAATCCGCAGTGTGGGAGGGAGTTCGGGGGGATGAGGGCATTTACTGCAGAGAATGACAGCTGTGTAGTTACCTCGCGTGGACTTCACCACTTCTGACTACTGCCAGGGGTTCTTGCCTTGTTCGCTCTGTTTATCATGAGACCAGCAGTCCTGCTGGTGAGTAGCCTCCTCTTCTACCCTTAGTCAAGCTCCCATCCTACTTCTAGTCTGTCATGACAGCTGAGACCCGAGTCCCTGAGCCAGGAGGCATGAATGGGATGTTATCTTTTGGACTCTTGGGGGAAGTAGGAGTAGTGAAAAGAAGACGTGTAACCACGGATTCCAGCAGCTTCCATCTCTAAGAAATGGGGAGTGTTTTATACCCTTTTAGGAGGTGGCCATTCAGATCCGGCCATGAGAGGAGACAGAAGAGAGGCTCAGGAAAAAATAAAGTTTATTTTATTCACAGGTCCTAGAGACAGTAGGCACACAGGGCCATGCGGATAAACCCGTGTGGTCAGGAGGCAGAAGACGGGCTGAGGAGAGAGCTTAGGCTGTGACCTTTATTGAGATTTCCTCAAGAAAGGCAAGGCAGGGCTGGGTGAACAGTTCAGGACTGGTTAGTTTGAAGAATTTCAGCGGGCTCTGGGCTCTAAGGGTGGTCTCTGGTTGCCTGGTACCCTGCCCTGGGATGATTAAGGCAGAGGAATATTGCCTCCAAGGCTCCTAATGGTGTCCTAGGAAGCCAGCCTGGAGCAGCCATATTTCACGTGTGACTGAATTGTGTAAACTTGGGCAAGTTCATCATCTACTTGGGCCTCAGTTTCCTCATTCGTCAATAGAGCTTGAGCTAGATGATAAAATCCTTTTCAGGTATAATTTACCATAATTCTTACATATAAATAAAGTTTATGTTAGTGAAATTTCTGGATTTCCTCAAAGGGAGGGGGTCTGGGAGTACAGATTTTGACTTAACCTATAAGTGCAAATATTTTTCCAGGTTTGCTTCTCTACTCAAAAGATCCTTGAGGTTTACAGTGAGTTAACACCAAATCAGAGAGGTAAGCTGTAAATTGTTTAATTGGCCCAAATCAACTGTAGGTCAGTTATTTCAAGACTTGCTCAATGTTAGTGTTTGAAAAACATCAACACCTCCATTATGTTGTTAGTTTCGATGGAAAAAAGTACACGGACCCTCTTCTAAAGAGAAGAGGCTTGGGAGGTAGGGAAACTCTCAGCGAGCCATCACACAGAGGGTGTTTTAATAAAAAGAGTAAAACAAGGCCTTTGAAAGGGAAGTGTTGATTGCAAAGCATGTATAGAAGAATTTTAAAAATAAAGCAGGCCCTATGTGGCTAAATGATTAGCAATGCTATTTGAGAGCTAGAAACTTAAAGACTGGCATGCAGAACTTTATTCATGTTAATCTATTCATCAGTCAGCTGTATTTAGAAGTCGTCTCAAATATATTTTGGATGGGCTGTGAGAAATTTACACAGAAAAAGTGCTACTGTGACTTTACCAATAAATTGTGTATTTCACCATGTGCTAATGATTTTTTTTTTCCGAAAGAGAATATGTTGTGACCTCAGTAAACTTTTATATATCAAAATAATGAAACAGAACCTTATTTTCTGGTGCCAACATTCTATAAAATCACTCTTTAAAAAATATGAATCTCACTGCAGCATGTAGAATTTTACACACAGCTTCAGAAGACTTGGAATAGATTCAAGATTCAAATGCCAAAGTTTGTATCTGTACCTTTGACTTTTTTTTTTTTTTAATGTATATAGCATATGCTTACACTGTATCACATAACACAGTCACATCTTAGATCACATCAGTAGGTGGATGTTGTTCCTTCATTACATTTTCCACAGTGGACATTTTTATAGGTCTGTCATGTGGAGGACAGCAAATAAGTAGATGTTACCTTTTGTTCAGCCACGGTCACTGTAGCCCTAAAAATAACAAAAGTAAATAGTGTTGTATTTTAAAAAAATCTAAATGTCAACCTTTAGACTGGTGGTTAATTTGTCTTCAGTATAGTGTCCTAGTTAAGAGCTAAGAGCTAAGGCTGCTTCATTTCAAGACCCAGCTCTGTCTATTACTAGCTGCATGACCTTGAATGCATTATTTAACCTTCCTGTGCCCAGGCTTTTTCATGACTACAACGGGCGTCATAATAACACCTATATCATAGGATCTTATGAGTTATTATTTGTGAAGTGTCTTGGACAGTGCTTGGCACAAAGCAAATGTTGTAAGTTCTTGCTGTTTCTTATCATCCTTAGATAAATGTGGAAAGCTGGAGAGATAAAGAAAACCTATGTTCTGTAGGGTAAAAAAAATCAAAGAACAAGCTGGCAGAAAAGGAGAATAATACAATTACATTGGTTATACAAATCATTTAATTGTTTGCAAATAATTGAAAATCTTTATGGTCAGGAATTTTCTAGACAATATTTTTAGGTCAAGAATATTCTATTATAAGGCAAGAGGAGAGTGAGCATTAGTGGGAATGGTGGAGTAAGGACCTCCAAAGGGCTGCTCCATCATAAAAGCAAGGCATACATTACCAAAAATCATCAAAAACAAATTTTTCAGAACTCTGGGAATTAACCAAAGATTTGCAATAATCTATGGAAAATTTTTGAAAATCTGAATTTGGGTTAAAAACAGCAGGTTTTGTGATGTTTGAACTTGCCCTACTCCCATCACCCTCTTCTCAGCTCTGTAATAGCCTTGAAAACCAGCAGTCTCACAACCATGATCGCTGTGAAAAATAGTAGCCTAGCAGGCACTAGAGGAGTCAGAACAGGTTTGGATCTCCTCAGAAGCATCAGTCTCAAAGAACTGTCTTTATCTGAGCTGTCTGATAGTTCCTGAAAACTCCCACTCAAAGTGCTTGCCCTCACTCAGTACGAACAGCATTTTTCCTGGGAACATTTGTCAAAAATAATCAGCAACAATTGTTAACATTGCCATTACCTGAGGCAGTGATAAGAGTTGGAGCAAAAAAGAATCTGACCAAAACACTTATAAGGAAAATTGGAGAATGAGTTGTTCACAGGGGGCTTTAAGCAGGTTTGACTATTCCTGGGCATCTTGAAGGTCATGTGCATGTGTAAGGCTATGGAAATGCCCAGGGAAATGCCTGAGAAAGTCCTAAGCTCTCACTTCTGGATGACTTGAGATGCCACACAAACAGAGATGCAAAGTCAGGTCAGAATTGTAAATTGCCTTCCCGAGTGTTGAATGTGTGCCCCCAAATACACACAGAGCCCCTTGGCAAAGGCTAGGAGACTTACTGATTCCACGTATTTAAGGAAATCTCTATTCAATCATTAGCTGACCACTGAACTAACTGAGCAGAGACTTCAGTGGCCACACATGAAAGAGAATACACACTTACACAATTTGCTCAGGAAATTCACTAGATAAACAGCCAGCAGCAACAACAACAACCTACAGCAGCAACAACAAATCCTGGGGTAGGGGGGATCTGATTTCCAGAGTTGCCATGTTATATTGTTTAAAATGTCCAGTTTTCAACCAAAAAAAAAAACAAATGCAAGAAAACAAGAAAGAGTAGCAAATAATGAAAAGAAACGGTCAACAGATGCTATTCCTGAGAAAGCCCAGAAGTTGGACTTGGCAGACAAAGATTTTAAATAAAATATCTTAAATATGTTCAAGAACTGAAGTAAATCATGTCCAAAGAGTAAAAGGAAAGTAGAGAGCAGTATGTCACCAAATAGAGAATACCAATAAACAGAAAGAAATAAAACCAAATCTGATAGAAGTTTGGAGTTTAAAAGAACAATAAGTCAAATGAAAATTCAAATGGGCACAAAAGCAGATTTGAACTGGAAGAAGAAAGAATCCATAAATTAAAACCAGGTCAATTGAGATTATCAAGTTCAAAGAATGAAAAGAAGAAAGAATGAAAAAAATTGAACAGAGCCTATGGTGAGCCCTAGAACACCATCCTATGAGACACAGACAAGCATACCAAACACAAAATCAGAGTTCCAGAAAGGAAGGAGAGACAAGAAAAGAAAGAGAAATAAAGGGGCAGAAAGACTATTTAAAGATATAATGGCTGAAAATACTCCAAATTTGATAACTATTAATCTACATATCCAAAAAGTTCAGCAAATTCTAAGTATAATAAACTCAAGAGGTCCACTCCTAGACACATCATAATCAAATTGTCAAAACACAAAGACAATTACAAGATAAATGTATATTTTTGTTTGTCACTCATTTTTCTCCTACCTGATTTAAAAAACAACTGCAAAAAGCAATGATTATAAATTTGTTTTGATGGGCATGTATTGTATGAAAATGTAATTTACATAAACATAATAGCACCAGGGAGGGGGAAGGCAATGGAATTACTTAGAAACAAAGTTTTTTAATGTTACTTAAACTAAGTTGTTATTAATCTGAACTAGACTGTTATAAGATGTTAACCACTAGGGCAGCTACTAAGAAAATAAATTAAAATATAATAAAATAATGATAAGAGAATAAAGAAGACAAACTATAAAATATCTATTTAAGACAAGGAAGGCAGTAATAGAGACATAGAGAACAAAAAATACATAAGACATATATGGAAAACAAATTGCAAATGGCAAATGTAAATCCTACTTTATCATTAATTACATTAAGTATAAATTCACATTTCAATCAAAAGGCAGAAATTGGCAGAATAAATAAAAAATATGACCTAACTATATGTTGTCTACAAGAGATTTGCCTTGGAGTCAAAGACACAAATAGGTTAAAAGTAAAAGGATAAAAAAGATATGTCATGAAAACAGTAACTAAAAGACAGCTGCAGTGGCTATACTGATAGATACAAAATAGATTTTAAGACAAAGTTCTTACTGGAGAGAAGAAAGGCATTTTATAATGATAAAAGTGACAATTCTTCAAGAAGATATAATAATTATAAATATATATGCACCAAATAACAGAGCTCCAGAATTCATAAAACAAAAACTGATAGTTTAAGGGAGAAATAGATAATTCTGCAATAAAAGTTGGAAACTTCAACACCTCACTTCCAATAATAGATAAAATAACTGGCCAAAAGACCAATAAGGATATAAAAGACTTGAACAACACTGTATATCAACTAGACATTACAGGCATCTATAAATACTCAACAGCAGTAAAATACACATTTTTCTTAAGTGCACATGGAACACTGTCCAGGATAGGCCATATGTTAGGCCATAAAACAAGTCTTAATAAATCTAAAAGGACTGAAGTCACACAAAATATGTTCTCTGACAACATGGAAAGAAATCAGAAATCGATAACAGAAGGAAATTTGGAAATTCACAAATATGTGGAAATTAAACAAACGACTCTTAACTAACCAGTGAGTCAAAGAAAAATAAATCACATGAGAATTTAGAAAATATTTTGAGATGAATGAAACTGTAAATAAAACATACAAAAATTTACCAGATGCTGCTAAAATCGTGCTTAAAGGGAAGTGTATAGTTGTAAATCTCTATATTAAAATAGAAGAAAGATTTCAATTTAACGTAACCTTCTACCTTAAGAAATTAGAAAAAGAAGAGCAAACCATATCCAAACCAAGTGGAAGGAAGGGGATAAAAAGTTAGACAGAAATACACAAACAAAAAAAATTAATGAAACCAGAAGTTGGTTCCTCGAAAATATCAAGAAAATTAATTAAGCTTTAACCGGATTGACCAAGAAAAAAAGAGAGAAGATTTAAATTACTAAGATCAAAGAATAAAAGAGAGGACATTGATACCCACCCTACAAAAAAAAAAAAAAAATTATAAGGGAATACTATGAGCAATTATATGCCAACAAATTAGGTAACATAGATGAAATGGAAAATTTTCTAGAAAAACATACATTACTGAAACTGACTTAAGAAGAAATAGAAAGTCTGAAGGCATATAACAAGCTAGGGGATTGAATTAGTAGTTATAAAACTTCTCTGGAAAAGAATGGCTTTACTGATGAATTCTACCGAACATTTAAGGAAGAATTAACATCAAATTCTTCACAAACTCTTCCAAAAAACAGGAGGGAGCACTTTTCAACACATTATATGAGGCCACTATTACCCTGAAACTGAAATAAGACAGAGATATCACAATTAAAAAATCTAAAGGCCAATATTCCTTATGAATATAAAGTACAAATATCTTCAACCTAGTACTACCAAACCAAATCCAACATCATTTATAAAGGATTATATACCCATGACCAGGTGGGATTTGTCTCAGGAATAGAAGATTATTTAACATCTGAAAATCAATTGATAGAGTACACAATTTTAATAAAATAGAATTTAAAAACCCACATAATCATCTCAATAATTACAGAATAAGCATTTACAAATTCAAACTCCCTTTCCAGATAAATAGTCTTGACAAATGAGGAATAGAAGAGAGCTTCTTCATTCTGAAAAGGGGCTTCTATCAAGAATTGCCATTCACATCATACTTAATGGTGAAAGACCAAAATCATTAAACCATTCCTTTAATATCAGGAACAAGACTAGGGTGTTCACTTTTGCCACTTCAATTCAATATTATACTCGAGTTTTCAGCCAGGGCAATTCACAAAAAAAGAAACAAAAAGACATTAAGATTGGAAAGAAAGAAGTAATACTATTTTCTTTGCACAAATAATGTGACCTTGTATATAGAAAATTCTAAGGAATCCACACACACACAAAACTTATTAGAGTTAATAAATGAGATCAATATGTTTATAAGATATAAGATGCATATACAAAAAGTTATTGCATTTCAATATACTAACAATATACCAATCTGAAAATGAAACTAAGAAAACAGTTCCATTTACAATAGCATCAAGAAGAATAAGATACTTGGGAATAAACTTAAAAGAAGTACAAGATTTGTACACTGAAAACCATAAAGTATTGTTAATGAAATAAGAAAGATAAGTAAATGGAAAGAATTTCATATTCATGGATCAGAAGAGTTAATATTGTTAAGATGACAATACACATCAAATTGATCTACAGATTCAACTCATTCCCTTCAAAATCCAGGTTGACTTTATGCAGAAATTGACAAGCTGATCCCAAAATTCAAATAGAAATGTAAGGGACACAGAGTAGCCAAAGCAATCTTGAAAGCACAAAGCACAAAGTTGTAAGAGACGCACTTCTAGAGATGGAAAACTATGGTAATCAAGACATAATAGTACTGGGAGGGATAGACATACAGATCAATGGAGCAGAATTGAGTTTCTAAAAATAAACACATTTATGGCAAACTGATTTTCGGTAAGCGTGACAAGTCAATGGGGAATGGATAGTCTTATTAACAAACGGTGCTGAGACAAATGGTGCTTTTCCACATGTAAAAGAAAGAAGTTGGATTCTTACCTCACACCATACACAGAAATTAATCTAAAATGTATGATTTTAAACCTAAAATAGACCTAATATGTAATAGCTAAAACTATAAAACTCTTAGAAGAGAATATAGGAGTAAAAGTTTTCTGATATTGTATTGGGCCATAATTTCTTAGACATCAAATGCACAAGTAATAAAAGAAAAAGTAGATACATTATAGTTTATCAAAATTAAAAAATATTTTTGTACCACTAATGATACCATCAGGACAGTGAAAAGACAACCCATGGAATAAAAGAAAATATTTGCAAATCATATATCTGATAAAGAATTTGTATCCAGAATATATAAAAGAACTCTTACAACTCAATAATAAAAAGACGGATTACCCAATTAAAATATAGGAAAAAGATTTGAATAGACATTTCTCAAAAAAAAAATACACAAGTAGACAATAAGCACATAAAAAGATGTTCAATATCTTTAGTCATTAGAGTAATGCAAATCAAAATTGCAATGTGATATCACTTCACACAAATTTAGATGGCTATAATCAATTAGATCAAGTATTGGAGAGGGTGTGGAAAAATTGGAACCCTCAAATATTGCTGGTGGATTGTAAAATGGTACAGCATCTTTGGAAAGAAGATTGGCAGTTTCTCAAAATGTTAAAAAGTTTTATAGGACTCAACAGTCCCATTCCTAGATAGATATATATCTAAGAGAAAAAAAATCACACATCTTCACAAAAACGTGTACACGAATTTCATAGCAGCACTATCCCAAATAGCCAAGATGTAGAAACAAACCAAATGTCACTCAATTGATTAATGGGTGTGGTGTATCCATACAATAGAATATTACTAAGCCATAAGAGAGAACTAGTAGATGCTACAACATGGATGAACTTTAGAAGCATTATAAAAAGTGAAATAAGCCAGACACAAAAGGCTACACATCGTATGATTCCATTTGGATGACAGGTCCAAAAAATCCTCAGAGACAAAGATAATTGGTAGTTGCCTGGCTCTGGAGATGTGAGTGCGGGCATGCTAACTGTTAGTTAACAGGTTCTGGGGTTTTTTTGGGGGGTGATGAAAATATTTTAAAATTAGATAGGAATGATGATTGCACAACTCTGTGAATGTGCTAAAAAACACTGAATCATATTCCTTAAACGGGTTAAATGAGATATTTTAAAAATAGTAAAATATAGGTAAGTACTTGACACTGCCTGACAAATACTAAGAGCTGAGCAAATGTTAGTTGTGATCATTAATTGGAATAGACTATTCTGTCATTATATCATTAAGAATAGAAATGCAAAGAAAGAAATAACTAAATTTTCTGTGGAAGAAATAATTCATAGAGTATTTTACTAACACTTAATATGGGTTTCTGGAAGAGTGAACAGTCCCTGTGCCATGTGGGAAGAGGAAGACAACATGATGTGCCGTGTGGGGTATACTTGTAAAATACTGGTCCCTCCTTACATTACTCAGGTGAATAAAAAGGCATCACTAAACAAATAAATCTCTAATGCTAGCCCCCTGGTGACGGCCATGCAGAGCTGCACTTGTGAGAAACAGCTTGGTTACAAAGTAATGCCTTCTTTTCTGAAAATCCACCATGGTGACTTTCAGTCAGGGGTTCATGGTGAAGATCTGACCATGATTTATTTCTCTCTCAAGGGCATCCATAATAGCCTGGCCCCTCAATGAACTCTGTTTTCAGCTGTCCTGGGCGGGGGAAGGCATGTCTCTTTGAGTTGTATCCACAAGGCGGAATCTTCATAGGGTAAAGAGTCTATATTTTAAATCAGAGAAGCTCAAAAATACCCTCTGAATTTGGTGCAAACTTCTCCCACTATTTTTAAGAGATACAGAAATTTACTACGATTTATTTGTATTTTAAAAGGCTTCACTTTATATTCAGTATGATAGACAATGGGGAAACCGCTGTGGAAGAAATTTCCATGTACATCTGTGGCTCAGAGAGTACACAGGAGTGTACTCAGAGGGCTAGCCCTCCTAAATCAGGGCAAAACCTGAACAACCAGGCTGAGGAGATGGGCTTTGTTGGTGGAAAAAAGAGGCAGAGAAAGGGACTTCCCTGGTGGTGCAGTGGTTAAGAACCTGCCTGCCAATGCAGGGGACACAGGTTCGAGCCCTGATCCGGGAAGATCCCACATGCCGCGGAGCAACTAAGCTTGTGCTCCACAACTACTGACCCTGCGCTCTAGAGCCCTTGAGCCACAACTACTGAGCCTGCGTGCCACAACTACTGAAGCCTGCGCGCCTAGAGCCCATGCTCTGCAACAAGAGAAGCCACCGCAGTGAGAAGCCCTCGCACCGCAACGAAGAGTAGCCCCCGCTCGCTGCAACTAGAGAAAAGCCCGGGCAGCAACAAAGACCCAACACAGCCAAAAATAAATAAATAAATTCATTAAAAAAAAAAAAAAAAAGAGGCAGAGGAAGAAAACACTGGCAGAAGAAGAGTAAAAACGAGGCCACACAGAGTTTCTTTAATGGCCAGGGAGGAAAGAATCTGGATGGGAAAACAGAAGAATTTGGGTTCCTGGCAGTTATCTGCATAAGACTTGCCCTCTCATCTTCATGTAATTGCTCACCACATAAGGACAAAGTCACACACAGGGAGAAAACACTTTTCCACATTCAACACCACTCCCTTGAATGTCTGTGCCCATTGACACCATTCCCGAGAAGGTCAAGGAAGTTATGCATGAAATCACTTTCTTGCAGCATCAACCTCTTCAAAAAAGAAAATGCCAAAGCCTTTCCAGTGGCAGAGAAACTGGGATTTCATAACGCAGCCTACTTGTGGGTGTTTCTCTACTGCTATGATTATTAGTATGTCTGTTTTCTCTGAGGCTTAAAATTAGAACCCCAGGCCCACGCTTGTTTACAGTTCAGCATGTGCAAGGCCTGAACCACACAGCCTGGCCACCAGGAAGCGTGTGTGCGGGGCACTGCCGCTCTCCACGCCGAGAGCATCGCCCGAGGTGTGTTTAGACAGCAGAGCCCAGAAAAATGAGCACACCGTAAACGTTGCCAGTCATTCAGAGACCGAGATATCTGGAAGTGATAAAAACCACGATTGATAAAAGCTTCCCTTGTTAAATGTAGGCCACACATACTCTAAATAAAATATACCACTTAGGAAATGATTTGTGTTGATAAAACTTGATGGAGTTGTTTTTCCAAATGTCTTCTCCCTGCTGGGAATTTCACACTTTGGCAGGCTCTCCTCCCGGCCTCCCCAGTTGCCAGTCTCCTTCCTTGACCTGACCTGGTGTTGTTTACACGGCTGTTTACACATTTCTTAACAACTTTTGCAAAGGGCCTTTAATGACTTTCACTCCTGGCAGCGCTTAGCTTGAGGCAAAGCTCCAAAGGCTGCCAGTGTTGTTTTGTTTATTTGTGCAGTGCCCTCCCCCAGCTTCCCTCCTCAGAGAGGGGCCTGGAAAGCATGGTGCAGGTTAGATAGCTGCAGATGAGTTTTAAGACTTGGGCTGTAGTTGTTAGTAATGAAACAGGGTACTAGCCATTGAAATAATTCAATTAGAAACCGCCATCATGTTTCAAGGGGGCTCGACTAGAGAACCAGACATTGATATTTGAGTCCATTTGAAGAAGTAACATAACAAGGTCCCAACTCCAATACTTATCGGTTGTAGAATGGAGGACAAGTCCATGATCTTTCCTGGGCCTTGGCTCCCTCATCTGCTAAATGAAGGGAGTGAATTGGATGACCACCAAACTCATATTTGGCTATAGATTAAGAAAGATAACAATTTCCTCCTGCAGAAGTCTTGCAGAATACTATGAGAAGAACGTTTGGCTCTTAGGCTACAGTAATATTTTAGAGTGTGATGAGGATAATTGACAGTCCAATTATATAAAGTAAGCCATGAAAATGCATGTAAGATCTAGATTATCTACAGTGATTTTTTTTTTTTTAACTGGGTGTTGCCAACTCTTCCTTTCTACTTTGTAGAGACCGTTGTAAAGCCATGGGGAAGCCAGGAATCCATCATGAAATGAAAGGGGCAGAGTCAGGAAAGACCAGGAGCGTCTGGGTGGGCAGAGCAAGAATATTCTGGAAGAAGAGGAGCCCTGTGTGTGGCGGCCAGGGTTCCGGATGCTCACAACAGAGCAGTGCCCTAACTTCCACATCATTCACACAGGCTGAGTGGGGTGCTGCTGAAATTAGCGGCATTCACATCAGCAACGTTCTTACATCAAGAACATGACTCTCATAGAAACAGCAAATAAAAATACCAAACTGGGTCTATTTGGCATTAAAGCAGTTTCAAACACTTCTCATTTTGAAGCGAGAGTAAGATGTGTTGGAATCACATGATATTTCAAAACATCACTGGTTATTGTGACAAAAGGATTCACATACTTGAAAGATTCAGAACTGTTCTAAATACAGAGAGAATATGTTAAAACAAATTAATGTAAATGTGGAGTTCTCCCCATTTCACATATCCATTCCTAGAGGAATATTCCCCTCTGACTTTGTCTTCCCCAAATCCTCATGGTCTCATGATATATTATTTTGGTGGAAGTTTCTTAAAATGATGACGTGAGGGTTACCAGAGATATCTCTTTCTCATGGATTTTTACATTAGTTCCCAGTAGGTGTTTATTAGACACTTACTGCTGTACTAGGCCTGGGAATGCCAAAATGAAGATGACACACAGAGGTTATGTCTCTGTCTCAAAGAGCTTAAACTCTAAAGATGGGAAATGCCAGATAATTTTGTAATGCAGCAGAAACTCTCGTAGAAGTTAGTAAATGCATCTGTGAGCCCTTTTCCCTTGAGATATCTCTTTTTTTTACAACAATTGGGGAACACATGCTTACATGCACTCTGAATGTTGTCCCTCACCACATATACTTGGGCTATTGGTTAACTTGGACAATGAAAGCAGCTTCCTTTGAAATATTTTCTGGCTGGTGTTTTTTACAGCATTATCCAGGTAGATGATCCTTGCATTACTGGGGTCTCTCAGTTCCCTGAATGCCTCTCTTCTAGTGATCTTTCTTCTCCTCTACCTTACTCTCTGGGTCATTACCGACCTTATCATTATCAAAAACTGCAACCCCTTTATAATTTCTCCACAGCAGGATTTATCATTGCTATGGACCGGTGACTGCTGTTTATATTTCAGGTTTTTCTTCTCTTTTCCAAATGAGACCTTTATTTAAGGTCAACTGTCTTTATCTCACCATTGTGCATTGGAGGTGTGTTTATGGCTGGGTGGGGATGGCAGATACCATGTCTTTTTGTTCAAAGGTCTACAAGGAGCCACACCAGATCTACTAAAGAGGACTGCACAGTGTGCTCCAGGAGGGGGAGAAAAAAATAGAATGGATGTGTGTACAGCAAAGTGAATCAGTTATACGTATACATATATCCCCTTCTTTTTTGGATTTCCTTCGCATGTAGGTCACCACAGAACATTGAGTAGAGTTCCCTGTGTTATACAGTAGGTTCTCATTAGTTATCTATTTTATACATAGTAGTGTATATGTGTCAATCCCAATCTCCCAGTTCATCCCACCCCCTTTTCCCGCCTTGGGTCCATATATTTGCTCTCTATGTCTGTGTCTCTATTTCTGCTTTGCAAATAGGTTCGTCTGTACAATTTTTCTAGATTCCATATATATGCATTAATATACAATATTTTTCTCTTTCTGACTTACTTCACTCTGTACGACAGTCTCTAGGTCCGTCCATCCACGGCTCTGCAAATGGCACAATTTCGTTCCTTAGTATGGCTGAGTAATATTCCATTGTATATATGTACAATACCTTTTTAAAAATTTATTTGTTTTCTTTATTTTTTTGGCTGCGTCGGGTGTTAGTTGCGGCACACAGGATCTTTCACTGCGGCGCACAGGCTTCTCTCTAGTTGTGGCATACGGATTTTCTCTCTCTAGTTGTGGCATGCGGGTTCCAGAGTCCGTGGGCTCTGTAGTTTGTGGCATACAGGCTCTCTAGTTGAGGCATGTGAGCTCAGTAGTTGTGGTGCTCAGGCTTAGTTGCCCCACAGCATGTGGGATCTTAGTTCCCCGACCAGGGATCAAACCCACGTCCCCTGTATTGGAAGGCGGATTCTTTACCACTGGATCACCAGGGAAGTCCCTGTACCACATCTTCTTTAAGAATGGATGTATATATTTTTTAACTTTGCTGATATAGTAAATTAGAAAGAGATGAGTGATTAGGAGAAAAATAAACCAGGACAGGGAGAATATTTATATGGGAGATGGAATTTTGGGATGACTAGAGAAGACTTTACTGGAATCAGGTGAAAAACATGAGAGAAAATACTGATACAGAAGAATAATTCATGAGATCTGGTATCTGAAGAATAGCATTTTCAGCAGAGAATTGACAGAACTGAGAAAGAATAAAAGAAACTTCCCATAGCTTAAGGGAGAGACTTAACCAGTTTGTCTACCTTACAAAGGATGAAAATCAAGTTGGTATCAGATTCTTCAAAACCAGCAATGAATGGTAGAAGCAATGGCTTTAAGGTTTTGAGGAAAACCTATTTTCAATCTGGAAAATATCAGCCCAACCGAACTATCAGTTAATTATGAAGCCAGAATAAAGACTTGCAGAACTCAGAAAGTTTACCTCTCCAGTTTATTGAGTCTGTTAGTAAACAGGAGAGAGGAAGGCATGAGTTCCAGTAAATAGCAGCTTCTACCGAGAAGGCAATGAAGGGAGTTTAAGGATGACTGACCATTGCACAGAAGAACTAGTAGGTAGTTAGTCCTCAGTGAGGATTAGTCTTAGCAAGAAATAGGAGACAGTTAGTTAGCAAGAGCACAGGACAATAGCACCTCTGGAGGAAAAATAAGGTAATGTCCAAACTTAGAGGACATGCTTGAGACATAGAAAAATGTAAGGATATGATAATTGTATATAATGCAAGGGATGGGGAGAAGAGGACACTGGAAACTCTAGGGAAAACGACAATAAGTTATTAGAAAGAAAATACTCGTAACAGGTTACTTGATACAGCGATTAGTGATCTGCATAATCATAAAACTATCATGCCATTAATTTATTTTTTACTTTTAGAATCAACTTATATGCAAATATAGAGATTTAACTATGAGTATAGAGCTCAGTAGAAAGGTTATTTACCTTGAGAATGCAACAGTAAAAATATGTATGCCGGGAGTTGAGAAGAAGTTGAGACAGGAAGGCTGAAGAACCAGAGGCAAGCGTAGAGGTACTAATGCCTTCTTCATTCAAATAAGATACCTAGAGATTCCATGGATGATACATAATTAGATGTTGAAAATAGCATTTAAAAGATGGAGAGAGAACATGCAAGATCCATTTTGAGCATACAATTAATAGGATTTAATAGCTACATGAATAGATGTAAGGGGTGTGAAAGATGGATTAGAATAAAATATGGCTCCAAAGTTTTGTCTCTAGATGAAGGAGACTGATGGTACCATTCAGTTTTGGTCAAATTCCTTGAGAACAGGAACCACTTATTACTGAACATGTAGATGAAGGAGAGAGAATCACAGAAATGGTGTGTGTGTGTGTGTGTGTGTGTGTGTGTGTGAGAGAGAGAGAGAGAGAGAGAGAGAGAGTCAGAGAGATGGAGAGGGAGTGAGAGTAGGAGAGAGAGAATGATTGATTAACCAAGGATGTGGTTAATCTCTCTCACGAAGAGAAGGGATAGGCTCAAGGTCATGCTGAAGTTATAACCTTGAAAGGAAGGAAGAAAAATAGAGGATTCATGATTCACTAAGACTACAATAAATTTAGAGGAGATGAAGATTGATCAGATCAGATCAATGGTTCTCAACTGTGGCTGCAGTTAGAATCACCTGGAGAGATTTAAAAATTCCCAAAGGCCAGGCCACACCCTAGGCCAATTAAGTCCAGTATCTCCAAAAGTGGAACCCAGGCATCAGCATTTTTAAAGCTTCCAAAGTGACCACAATAACAGCCAAGGTTTAGAACTACTGGATTAGGTGATCTAGCTTGTGCTGGTAGGAGGTGAGGCCACCCAGGAAGAGTCAAATTGGAAAAGACCTGAAAAGAAGGAAAACATTTACAGCAGGAAATCCAAATAAATCTTAGCAGAGAAGAATAAAAGGCTTGGTCAGCAGCAGTGAGGACCCCCTTATTGCACTGCACCCACATTTTCCTACTGTACCCTCTCAAAGGAGGATTCTTGGTTTTGGAATGAACTCAATATTAGGAAATGTGAATTTTTTCCCCTACCAGCAAAAGGTTAAGTAGAAGAGAAGTTGGCTTTAATCAGGCTGGCAAACAGGATATTATGAATGTCGAGGGGATGTATATATCTAGGGGCTTGCTAGTGAATTGTAGAAAGATTAACAGTGAGGTCTGAGTTGGTAGGGGATGAAAAAGTCAGGATAAAGGGACTGGAATTCATGTGGCTAGTACAATCGGTGAGCCCAAAGTAAAGAAATATCTTAGAGGACAATAGATTTTGGTTGGAGAGGTGTCATTCAGAGTTTGAGATGTTAGCAAGATAGGTCAACTCTACATCTCAGGCATAGCTATACTGTTGAGTGGCTGAAATAGAGTGAAAATAAAGGCTGTAGAATTCAAGGAGATAAAGGAGTTATGAGAATCTTCAAAAAGATGTTAGAGTCAGAAAGAAGGATATAAAGGTACAGAGTGGAGAGAGGAGCTGGACATGAACCAGGACACCTGCAGGAGATGCCAACAGGAATGGGAAAAGGATGGTATGCAGATGCGTGAGGGACCAGAGAACACGTTTCCTTCAGGATTACAAGCCACTGAGAAATTCTCTTAATCAGTAAAAGTCATCTTTAGAAATTTTGGGGAAAATGTAATATAGAAGCCATATAAAAATATACCATCACACTTGAATCCCAGATCTGTAATGTAAATATAATTAAGGAATATGTTATGCAAATGAAGACATTTAGGAATATGTCTTAGACTCTGGAGCTTGTACATGATGTTCATTGTTTAAAAAAAAAGAACTGAAACATCCTAAATGTCCATTAATAGTGGAATGGATAAAATAAATATGGATAAAATAAATGTAGATAAAATGAATAGGATACATATTACACACAGTGGGTATAATCATTTAAGCTTGAGCTAGCTCCCACAATAATAATGTTTTGAGAAGAAGGAGGAGGAGGAAGGGGAGGAGGAGAGGGAGGAAGAGGAGAAAAAGAAGAGGTAGGAGACGGAGAGGAAAGCTGTAGAGTAATATATAGAGCATGACAGGGTCCCCAGCCCCCAGGCCACCGACCGGTACTGGTCTGTGGCCTGTTAGGAACCGGGCTGCACAGCAGGAGGTGAACAGCGGGTGAGCGAGCGAAGCTTCATCTGTATTTACAGCTGCTCCCCATCACTGCATTAGCACCTGAGCTCTGCCTCTTGTCCTCATTATGGTGAGTTGTATAATTATTTCATTATATATTACAGTGTAATACTAATAGAAATAAAGTGCACAATAAATGTAATGCACTTGAATCATCCCGAAACTATGCCCCCACCACCCCATCCATGGAAAAATTGTCTTCCATGAAACCGGTCCCTGGTGCCAAAAAGGTTGGGGACCTCTGGAGTATGACACCATATGTATACATTTTAAGAAACACACATGTGGTAGTAGCATAAATCGAGGACTGGACAAATATCATCAAATTCATGATGCTGGTTGCTTCTGGAGAGGACTGGTGATGATGCCAGAGAAGGGCACAAATAGGATTTGAACCAAACTTATAATTTTTTTTCTATTTTAAAAAATAAATCATTTGAAAAACATATAACAAAATGATAATATTAATACTGGAGTAAATGAGTGTTTTAAAATATTTTTTTCCTTGTGTTTTTGGACAAGTACATGAATAAAATTGAAGTACTTGTAGAAGTATTTGCATTCGAATAAAATTCCTTCTATGGTAACATTTGTGTTCACAAATGTTAACTCTTTGGATCCTTCCCCAAATCCCTGAGAACAATGTCCTATTGATTCCCACTTTACAGGTGACAAAACTGAGGCTTTGGAGATAAAGGGCAAGGGGGAGGGAGAGCTGGGGCAAAATGCTGGATGTTTGTAAAGTGCCTAACCCAACACTCCTTCCAACACAAAAATGCCTTTTATTTTACCCTTCCAGAAATAATCTATATACACAGTTTCCATTGAGTCATGCTCTTCTAAGATATGTGCTTTCTGAGTTTGGTTCAATGAATGATTGAAAATAGTCTTAGGCTGCACTACAAGACAGTATTTTGAGTCTGAGATTAAAAAAAAAGCAAACCTGTTTGAGATTATTTTCTTCATCTCTTTTTTCAGGACTTTTACCTTTTCAAGGAAAAAAAATTTCAATTTCTACCTAACACTATCTCTAAAAGGTTCTCTTTCTTCCGGTCCCTTCACTGTCACTCAACCATGAGAGCTTCGATATTCTTTTTAAATAGTTCAGCTTTCCTAGAAAACTATGAGGTCCTTATCAGTCAGCAAGAAGTCAGGATGGTAAGATTTAGGGAACATCCCACTGGTCTAGGGAGGCAGATCCAGTGAAGCTTTTATCTTTAGGTTGAAGCTACTCCCTCTCTATGACAGCTAACTGTGGACCTGTACTTCATACCCATCATCAGCAAAAGGAGTGAACTGTTAAGTGGCACCAAATTAAAGAATCTCTCAGTGATTGCTTTGCTGCAGTTAAAGAACAAGTAGCCATTTGTAAGATTAAAATCACCTCACTAGTTCCTTAATGCCAACTGTATGAAATCATATGAAAGCTATGTATGATGCACTGTAGCCAGGAGAAGAATAAAATTTTAGTTATGTAATTAAAAGGATGCTCAGTGCAGGAAACTTCTTACAGATTCAGTTCATTGAAAGCAGTGACACCCTTGGTGCAACTGAAAGAATTCGGATTAGGATAAAGAGATAAGCCTGACTTATTCTACCCCTGTCTTCTGGATAAATCATCGAAAGCCTATTTTCCTTTCCCCATCTTTAAAATAACGTTAGTGGATTTTAAATCAAATGAGATAGTGAACATGAAACTACGTTGAAAGGGAGAAAGTACCAGTCTAAGTTTAACTGCTCCTGTCCATTGATGATAATTATTATTTTCTTTATTTTTAAAAAGACTTTATTATTTTAGAGTAGTTTCAGGTTTACAACAAAACTGAGAGGAAGGTACAGAGATTTTCCATATACTCCCTGCTCCCACACAAGCAATAAGATGCATATATGTTTACTGTTCAATAATTTCTGGTCAGTGTGTACACCTGTGTAACCACCACCCCAGTCAAGATATAGAGCATTTCCATCATTCAGTAAAGTCCCCTCATCTTTGCAGTCTTTCCATCTCCTTTTTGTAAAAACTACTGATCTGATTTCAATCAACATAGTTTACTTTGCCTGTTCTGGAATTCATATAATAAAACTATAGTATCTGTATTTTTTCAATCAATACAGTGTTTTGACCTTCATATATGTTGTTTTATATATATATATATATGTATATATATATATATATATACACATATATATACACATACAGTTTAATTTCAAAATATATATCCCATGATATGTTTATCCATTCACTGATGGATGGGTATTTTGGGTTATTTTCAATTTTTGACTGTTATGAATAAAGCTGCTATGAAAAACCCCAGTAAAAGTCATTTTTGAAGATGTATATGTTCATTTAGGATAATTATTATTAATGAGCTAATTTGAATTTACAAGCCACACCCAAACATATATTAGCTCATTTAATCCCCACAGCAGCTCTAAGGGGCAGGCTCTGTGGTTTTGCCCATTTTACAGATGAGCACAATATGCAGATATATACAGATACCTATCCATCGATAGAGTCTATATCTGTAGCAGTGAGAGAAACGGTGTCCTAGTCCTCAAGTGCCCACAGTTTAGTCGCACAACCAGTCAGGGGTACGGACAACTAAAGTGTAGCCTGATAAGTGCTTTGACCAGGGCTGGCTTTGTGGGCCTTCAGCCTGTGCTGTCATGCAGAACCCTGCACTTAGAAGGGCCCCAAGCTTGGTTTAACGCTCTGCTATCGCTCTTCTGAAATTCTTGATAACTTTTGAACAAGGCAATCCTTTTTTTTCCCCCTTTCTCTGGGTCCCGCACATTCTGTAGCAGGACCTAGTTTTGACAGAAATGCAAGTGGTGTACTATGAGATAGGGCAGGGGGACAGTTAGAAAAGGGGTCTTAGAAGAAATTCTGCCGGAGCTTAATCTTGAAATATAAGGAGTTAGCCATGCAGAGAGGTGATTTGGGGCATGGAGTCCCACTTCACTGTACACACCAAGATGAAGAGCCCTTCCCAACTGAAGAACCTGGTTAGAGAAAGGGCTTTACTTGGTGGAAGAACCATCTGGGGAATGTGTTGGGGGGCTGGGGAAGATATGGAACCTCGTTCCTACAGCCCACTGGGTAATGCTTAATGTCAGTGTGGGCCAGCAGGGCTCAGCAGAAGCTGTGATGGCAACACGGGGCTGCCAGTCAGGTCCCTGGGCATCAGTATTAAAAAAACAAGGATGGAGAAAACAAAGGGTCCAGTTGTCTGCAACCCCTGAGCAGAGTGTGCAGGAAAAACACAGAGTTTACCCTGAAAGCTAGGATTCCACTTTAACACAAAGAGATGGAACACCAACTACTTAGCAGGTACTGGTACTGAGTAATAACATTGGTTAACAATTGTATAGTGTTTACTAAGGGCCAGGCACTGTTCTAAGTGCTTACTTCTGCTAACTCATTTAATCTTCCCAAGCCCCGCTATGAGGTAGGTATTGCAGAAAATAACAATCTTCCTTGTTTTAAAGATGAGGAAATCAAGGTACAGAGAAGTGAAATAACTTTCCCAACATTACACAGCAAGCAAATGATGGAGTGGGGATTTGAATCCAAAGAGTCTGTCCCCAGAGTTTGTGCTTCTAGACGCTCCAGTATATTGAATGCTAGCATTATTTTTTCTATATTAATACATGAAAGGTGTTCAACACATAGGCTAGGAAAATAGATGTAAATAAAGATAGGTTGAATATGAAAAAGGTGGGTTTGGTGGGGGGTTTTGTCAAAAATAGTTGAATATTGTCAATTTCATATGATTCAATCTAACAGGCATATATAGATATAAAATATATGAAGATGAGACATAGACCTGTAAATATGCCTAAGAAAATCTATATGGAGTTGATACAGTGTTTAAACAAACATTTTGGCACAATTTTGGTGCCTGAGAAAGAGCTTCTCTTCTGTAACTTTGTCAAGCCACCAGCTATTAGGGTGACCAAATTGTCCTGGTTTTCCTGGGGTTTTCCTAATTCTGGAATTGAATATCCTACATCCTGGGAAACATTTCTGTCCCAGGAAAACCAGGATGACTAGTTACCTTAGGTTTGGTTATAGCAGAAGTGATGCCGTGTGAAGTACAAAGGAAGGCCACAGAGAGCGCTTCCACCTGGTTCTCCTGGGCTGTGAAAAGCCAGTGCTTGTGTAGTGACAAAACACAGAGCTCACATGAAGAGCCTTTTGTAGGCAGGGGTATCAGTCTACAGCCAAGCTGGGGGCCCTGCTGATAGCATCACCATCCAGACGAGGAGTGAAGAAGCCTTCAGGATGATTCCAGCTCCAGACACTGCCTGACTTCCACTACATGAGAGACCCTGAGGCCTTGTTGAGCCCGGTCGGCCCCTGCAACTGTGAAAGGAAATCACGTAATGATTGTTGTTTCCTGCCACTCCATTTGGGGGGGCAATCATTACATAGCAGTGGATATTGGGACAGGGCTTCTCCTGCTGTTCTTTCTGTCCACGTTGCTCTTATCTTCCTCCTTTCCTGTGCTTCTCTAACTGCATCCCCGAGTCCCCTCCATGATGCTAGGTCATGTTGCTCTGTTATATGCTCTCTGAAACCTCATTCCTTTCTTTTAGAGCAGGAGTCAGCAAACTTTCTCTGTAAAGCGTTGGATAGTAGATCTTTATAGCTTTGCCGGCCACATGGTCTCAGTTGGTGACTACTTAGTTGTGTGTGAGTGTGAGTGACAGCACATAAATGAGTAGGTGCCATGTGTCCCAACAAAACTTTATTTACAGAAGCAGATGATGGGCCGGATTTGGCCTGAGGACCGTAGTTTGACCACCTCTGCTCCAGCGCAGTAGTTCCCAAATTTATCTGCACAGTAGAATCACCTGGGGAGCTTCTGAAATGGCCGAGGCTCTGACCGCATCCCAGATCCTTTAATTCACAAACTCTGGGAAGGTGAGAGTAGGTATCAGGTGAATCTAAGGTGCAAGAAGGGTTGGCCACCACTGCTGTCCTGCCTTGTCTTGTTTGTCATCACACACTCTTGTGGGATGACGGCTTGTGCTCCTCTCCCTCCCCAGACTGTAAGCTCAGGAGAGCAGCTTCTACTCCGCACTAGACCCGTCATGCCCGACCAGTGCCCGGCACATGGCCTGCTCCCTATTTGCTACATAAGCAAATGAGTAATAAATATTGGCTGAATAAACCTGTTGGAGTTCCCTTGATCCCCCAATCTTTAAAAGGTGTCCATTTGTTCCATGATTCCAGTCATGCACTCCTCCTCCCATTTTCCCAGAATCCCTCCCACTGGTCCATTTCTTCGGTCTTAATTTCCTCCAGATTCAATTAGTCACTAAATCTTATCAATCTAGCTGCCCCACAGTAGCCTCAGTCACCCTTCCTTTCCCATCTCACTTCAGTTCACCTTAGTTCAAGCCTTTACTAATTTTCTCCTGATTTTTGCAGAGATCTGACTGCTCTCTCAGCCTCTCGATCTCCCTCCCCTCCCCTCCTCTTCTCGCTTTCTCATTTATCCTGGAGCAGAATGGCATGGGCTTTGGAGCCAGAGAACCATGGGTTTGGATTCTGGTCCAGACAGCAGTTCACTTGGTTAAGTAGCCAGCCTCCCTGAGCCTCTGTTTTCTTACTCAAATCCTACAGTTAAAACATTCTTGGAGGATTTGGCATATTATACAGAAAACACCTAACACTGTGCCTGCCACATGGTAGGCACGAACCGCTGTTGTTATCTATGGCCTTCATCCCAGTTGGCTTCCCGAAGATACCCTCTTCCCTCACTAGAATGTAAGCACCATGAGGCAGGAGATTGTGTCTGTTTTCCTCACTCTTGCATACCCAGCTGTTAGTGTTTTAACCTCTATAGCATGAGATTTGGGGACCTGTCTGATTTGACTCCAACCTACTTTTCTTGTTGTATCTCCTTCACACTCTATTTGGACCCCGAGTTTTAGTCAAATTAAATGACTTATTCTTCCCTCACACTTCATCAACTTTTCTGTTAGTTCTACCAACCTTCACTGGTCTCTGATTCCTCCCAGTTGAAATTGTGTTCATCTTTTCAAGCCCGACTCACAAGCTACTGTGTCCACTGAGACCATTCCAATTCTCCCATACACATTCTTCTGACGTTATGGCATACAACCTTCCTTTCATGGCATTACATGTGTTGTATCAGCATTACTGGGTCTTGTGTATTATCAGATGACTTTTGAAGGTAGGGATGTCTAATTGAATTTTGTTTGTCCTTGGTACTTTCTCCTGGGCCATAGGGCTTGTCCAATAAACCTTGGAATACATTTCTGAGTGAATGAATGCACCCTAATTCCCCTACCCTGGGGCAAGGGAATTACCTTAAAAGTAAAAATCCTGACAAGAAACTATACATGATTTGGGAGGGGTGATCCAAAGTTGTAGTTCTAAAGTTGAAACTGGATTCCTCAAGTGCCAGTGGCAAAGACAAACTGTGTGGAGAACAAATGCACCTTGTTTGTAAACACAGTTTGCAAAGATAAACCCATATGTGTTTTCCAGCTGGAGCTCATAAGCAATTTCCCCAGGGTTCAGCCTTCAGTGTCAGGGAGTCCCCCCTGCAGATTAAGCCTTGCTGTGTTAATGCTTAACACACCTCTAGATTGGGTTACAATGTGGAGGCTCCACATGCTTCTAGAAGAGGGTTTGCCTGGAAAAGGTGTAACTACAAGGCTCCTTCTAGGCCCCCATCCTGTTGCTTGCCTCCAACTGAGGCTCACTGTACATAATTCTGAATATAACTATCTAAGTTGTCTGTAGATTTCTCACCCTTCCTTAGTCCTGGATAAGTGGTGACACCCCGGCCCGAGCACCAGGTGATACTGCCCCCGTACTTCCATGTTACATACTCTTAGTTGAACTGAGCAGAGTGGATTCTGTGACTCACAGCAGATAACACCATCGTTAAAGAGTAGCAACATTTGATCAAGTCCAAACTTTAGCAGGTCTTCTTGTTGCTCTCTGGGAATTAAGATATGTCAGGTATGAAAAAGCTGTTCAGCTGGAAAGTGGATTTCACTATAATTTTCTATGATGTATTTGTAAGACTGAGTTAAGAGGCAGCACCCAGTGCAGAGGAAGTACCCAACTGAGTGCTAGTTCTGGAAATAGCTTTTGTAAAACCTAAGGTAACTAGTCATCCTGGTTTTCCTGGGATTCAATTCCAGAATTAGGAAAACCCCAGGAAAACCGGGACAGCTTGGTCACCCTAATAGCTGGTTTGACAAAGTTACAGAAGAGAAGCTCTTTCTCAGGCACCAAAATTGTGCCAAAATGTTTGTTTAAACACTGTATCAACTCCATATAGATTTTCTTAGGCATATTTATAGGTCTATGTCTCATCTTCATATATTTTATATCTATATATGCCTATTAGATTGAATCATATGAAATTGACAATATTCAACTATTTTTGACAAAACCCCCCACCAAACCCACCCTTTTCATATTCAACCTATCTTTATTTACATCTATTTTCCTAGCCTATGTGTTGAACACCTTTCATGTATTAATATACTTAATTATCCTAACAACCTTTGGAGATTAACTGTGGTTACAACATCTGGTAACAACAAAGAAGCTAAGAGGTTAAGTTAAGCAAGATATATAACAAGCAACAACAAATTAGTTACTAAGTTTTCATTACCCACTGAAGACCAAGTATCTTCAATCCTTATCACTAACTTGTAAGGTGGGGATTTACTGTACTTATTTCATAGATTAGTGAAATGGGATAAAGAGAGTTTACACAAGGCGCTCAACTTTCTTTGGACAGCATTGCCTGTTTCATGCTTCCCTTCACCAGGCCACTTTTCTTCTAAGAATATGCTGGCTTCAGGCATGACCTTGATCTCCATGCATTTAATTAAATACAGTTTTTCAACGTTGTGTTGTGAAAAATTGCAAACGTATAGAAAATTTGTAAGAATTTTATAGTGAATATGCTTATTTCTAGGCCGTAGATTCTATAATTGCTAACATTTTTCCATATTTTCTTTACTGTATATCTACCCATCTGAACATCTGTCTAATCATCAAATCATCTTACTTTTTGATGCATTTCAAAGTGAGTTATAGACATCACTACCTTTTACCCCTAAACATTTCAGCATGTATATTATGAATGAGTTCAACATTGATTTATAGGCTTCTTTCTTAAAAAATTGAGACATAACTGACCACATAACATTGTATTAGTTTTAGATGTATTCGGGCTTTTTTTTAAAGGTAAAATTCACATACAACACCTAAATATTAAATATACCATTTGATGACTTCTGACAGATGCATATGCCTGCATATGCCCAAACCCTTATAAAATTGTGGAATATTTTTATCACGCAGAAGATTTCTTCAAGCACCTCTCTAGTTGATCTTGACCCCCACTTCCACCTTCAGAGGCAACTATTGTTCTGATTCTTTTTGCCATAGATTACTTTTGTCTGTTCTAGTACGCCATATAAATCCAATCATACAATAAGAGCTACTTTGCGTAAGACTTCTTTCAACCAGCATAAATTTTTTGGAGATTTCATCCATGTTTTTGCATAAGTCAATAGTTTATTACTTTCATTGTTTTCATATTTATAGTATCCCATTGAATGAATATGACACAGTTAGTTTATCCACTTTCCTGCTGATGGACAGGGGAATGGGTTTTGATGGGCTGTTTCCAATTTTTTACTGTTGTGAATAAAACCTGCAGTGAACATTCTTTTATAAGTCTTTGTGAAGACATATGCTTTCATTTCTATTTTGTAAAAACCTAGAATTAGAACTGTTCACCCATAGGTAGTTACATGTTTAATTTTATAAGAAGTTGGCAGACGTTTTGCCAAAGAGATTGTATTCTACCAGCAATGTATGAGAGTTCTGGTTGTTCTATGTCCTCAGAACTTTTGACGTCAGTTTTCTTAGTCATTCTGGTTGCTGTGTGTCAGTCTCTCATTGTGGTTTTGATCTGCATTTCCATGATGATTAATGATTTGATCATTTTTCCATGTGCTTATTGGCCATTCATATATTTTCTTTACTAAATGACTGTTCAAACTGTTTGCTCATCTTAAACTTTTTAAAAAATTGAGCATGAATTCTTAATGGCAGCAATATTACTCCCAAGTGGGTGAAAATCGGCTCTTGAGAGGAGGGGTGAAAATATCTTAAGTATTACAATGGTTTGTAGCCGTACAAAAGGCCACAGTACATAAAAATATATACAGTATATTTGTAGTATTAAATTTTAATTGGGGGGGAATAGGAAAACAAATGTCTAAAAGGTCTCCTAGGGAGAGCTGTACTGAAAATAATGTTGAGAAACTCTGTGACTGGGTTGTGCAAATTTTTTGTATATTCTGTATACAAGGCCTTTGTCAAATGTATTTTTAGCAAGTACTTTCTCCCAATCTGTGGTTTGTTTATTTATTTTTGTTATTGTATCTTTTGATAAGCAAAATTTTACAGTTTGATAAAGTTTATATTATCAGTTTTTTTTTAAAGGTTGGTGTTTTTTGTGTCCTGCCTAAGAAATCTTTGCTTACTTTTTGCTTGTGAGGAAATTCATATTTATGAATTTTCAAAATATTTTGTTGTTAATTTCTAATTTCATTTCATGTGGTAGTAGAAAATATTTCGCATTATATCAATCCTGTCCATTTATTGAGGCTTGTTTTATAGCCTAACATAGGATGGTCTGTCCTGGAAAATATTCCATGTGTCCTGGAGAAAATTGTGTTTTCTTCTTCATCTTCTGTCTATTTGTTCCATCCATTATTAAAATTAAGGTATTGATGTCTACACTATTATTGATGAATTATCCGGTTCTCTCTTCAATTCTGTCACATTTTAGGGTTCTGTTGTTAGGTGCATGTATGTTTATAATTTTATATCTCATGATGAATTGACCCTTTTATTGTTATAAAATGTTCTCCTATAACAATTTGGATAAATATAAAATGTATCTAATGACAATTTGTTTTAAAGTTTATTTTTTTCTGATATGAAAGTAACTATTACAGGTCTCTTTCTGTTACTGTTTGCACAGTATATTTTTCCTATCTTTTGATTTCTTATCTATTAACATCTTTGAAACTGTATCTCCTCTATATAGCATATGGTGGGATCATGAAATTTTAAAATTTTATTCTACCAATCTCTGCTTTTTGATTGGAGTGTTTAATCCATTTATATAATGTAATTACTGAAAGGTAGAATTTACATCAACCATTTTTAAAGTTTGCTTTCTTTTATCCACATCTTTTTTTTCCTCTATTTTTCCATCACTGCTTTCTTTTTTTGTTAAACATATTTTCTAATACACACATTAATTTTCTTGTTGTTTCTTTTACTATATTTTGAGTTATTATCTTACTGGTTACCCTGGGGATCACAATTTATATCTAATTATTCCAGATTAATATCAACCTAATTTCAATAAAAGCTTCGCTTCTATCTGGCTTCATTCCTGCCCTGCTCATATTGCACTGTTGTGTGCAAATTACATCTTTATACATCACATACTCATCAACACAGTCTTATAATTATTGCTTTTTAAAGTTGTCTTTTAAATCAGATAGAATTACAAAAAAAAGAGTTAAAAACAAACAAAAATATACTGTCTTATATATTTATCTATGTAGTTATCTTTCCTGTTTCTCTTTATTTCTTCACATAGATTCAAGTTACTGTCCAGTGTCCTTTCATTTCAAACTGAAGGATTCTCTTGAGCATTTTTTGTAGGGAGACCTGCTGGCAGCAAGCTGTCAGTTTCTGTTTACCTGGGTGTGCATTAGTTTCTCTTCCATTTCTGAAGGACAGTTTTGCCAAATACAGAATTCTTATCTGACCACACTTTGAACGTTTTGTCTCACTGCTTTCTGATCTTTGTATTTTCTGAAGAAAAGTCAGATATTAATCTTATTGAGGATCATTTGTACATGATGAGCTGTTGTTTTCTTCTTACTTTCAAGATTCTCTCTGTCTTTCTTTTCACAGATTGATGACGGCATGTTTAGGTTTGAATATCTTTGTGATTATCCTACATGAAGCTTGTTGAGCTTCTTGGATGTGTAGATTAATGGTTTTCATCATATTTGGGATACGTTTTAGCCATTATTTCTTCAACTATTCTTTTTTCCCCTTTCTGATTTCTTCTCGAACTCCCACTGTGTGTAGGTATACTTGATATCCCACAAGTCTGTGAGGCTCTGATTATTATTATTTTGTATTCCTTTTTCTATTTCTTCCTAAGACTATGTAATCTCAACTGGCCTATCTTCAAATTAACTGATTTTTCTTCTTCTGCCAACTCAAATGTGCTGCTGAGTTCCTATATTGAAATTTGAGCTTTTGTACTTTTCAACTCTACAATTTATGTTTTTAAAATAATTTTTATTTCTTTATTGATGTCTTCTATTTTGTGTGATATTGTTTTGAGTTTTTCATTTTATTATTTGTACATGGTTTTCTCTGATTCTCTGAACATATTAAAAATAGCTGATTTAAAGTCTTTGTCTAGTAAATCCAACATCTGGGATTCCTTGGGAACAGTTTTATGAACTGTATTTTTTCCTGAGTCTGAGCCTGTATTAGTCAGGGTTCTCCAGGGAAACAAAACCAATAGGGGATCTATCTATCTATCTAACTATCTATCTAGATATATCTCCTATATATACAATTGCTACCTTCTTTAATTTACCCCACATTCGTTTTCCCCATGTTACTACATGTGCTAGGCTATGTTCCCCTCTGCTTCCACTTTTTCCACTTGTTTCTCACTTTGGTCTCTGTTTTTAAGGATAAGACCCAAATCTCTTGGCCTTCTCAATGCCTCCACCTAATTGGAGATCATCAGATTAATGATGTTAGTGGTCACTTCTTCTTTCTGATCTTGCTGACCCCTTTGACTATCCCGAACTATAACCATACTGACCATCCTGGCTTATGTTTTATACAGCCCACACACTCTCCATTTCTTTCTTTCTTTCTGACTTTCAGATACCTTTAGCTCCTTCTAATTTACTGGAAGAAGCTGTTAATATCCCACGATCATTTTTCTCAGAAAGGACAGTCTGATACTTTCTCAAGTACAGGCCCCTTTCTGTATGCTTTTTACTTATTTCCCTTTCCAAAATTTTTTTTCTTTCACAATTGTAAGATAAGAGACAAAATGCTTGTATTTTCCATGTGGGAACTACTACTCATATTCATGTTGTTGCTGCTGAAAGACCCTCTTTTAAACTTTTAGACTTCTCACTGCATTGAACATGCATAAACACTCCATGCTTTAGGTCTATATACACAAGCTGAAACCCAGCAGCACATAGAGTAAAAATGCATTTCAAAAACTGGTTATTTTAAATTGCTAGCAAAAAAATTCAAACTATTAAGGTCTTTTTTTTTTTCTACACCCTTCTCTGAATTTGAAGATGTGTCATATAACACATATCTGAGATAATGTGGGAGCAGCCTGGGAATGGTAACTGTGCATTCTTAAAACAACAAAAATGTCATGTAGCACTTTGGTTTAGATAAGTGAACATTTGGGCTGAGGACAAGATGTAGGCAGAGGATACTAAAGCTCCAACTAATTAGGGAGTTATCACTTGAAAAGTTACATAGCTCTGGGTCACTGAAGTAACAGCTATCAAAGGAAACTTCTGGGAGCCATCTTGCTTTCATTTCACAATCTTCTGATGACAGAATAAGCATTATGATATGGTAGCACGTTCCTTGAAATATCACTGCCTTTTCCATGTCAGTGACAGAATACAAGGATCATGAAGAAAGAGACAAAAACATTCCAATAGTTTGAAATGCTGTGACTTTTAAATTGATTTTATTAGAATTAACTAGACTCAGCTCAAACTGCATAAAATTAAACTTCTTGAAAATGATAAAAGCAAACAGTGCCGATTGCTCATTAAAACTCCAAAAAATATTCAAAAGGGTTTTGACATCTGTTCGTCTCTGTCAGTATAAGGACTTTCCTAATGATCATAGGAAATCAGAAGTTAGAGCAATAAAGGGTGGAATAAACTTTTCATCTTTTTTTAAATTTCTGAATATGATATGTAGGCATAAATGAGCCATAAAATTCCATTGTCTCTTTTTATTTAAGCTACATTATAGTCATCTCTAATGTATAAAATATTGATGCATGTCTTCAGGGTCACACACATATACACATAGAACACATTTTTTATGATGCTCACAATCTGAAATATGATTGTAAAATATGAGCATTTCGATAACTAAATTTAGTAGAGAAATTAAGATAAAGAAGAGATCATTTGGGGATTCAGTGGTCAGGAAGAGTTCATGATGAAGGATGTATTCCTTGAAAGATTAACATATTTAGAGGTGAGCAAATGGCAGTAGCACAAACCAAAGCTGGAGGTTGAGATCTACATTAAGTAGGAACTGTATAGGAGCCCAGCCTTACTGTAATAAGGGGTTCAGGTAGGGAGTAGTGGGGTGAAGCATCCTCTGAGGCCATGTTGTAGTTACATATCAGACCCGTTCTACTTTCTATGTCAGGAGATGTGGGCAGCAGCATTGCCACTGCAGAAGCATCCCTGTTGCTTGTCCTTGTCCGGCATGCTGCTCCTTCATGGCAGAACTTCCATGGCTTCTTAACTTCTCCTCTATCTCCCTGCTCCTTCTTCCCCCTATTGCTTCTCCTTGCTGGCCTCATTCCTCAGCTCTCACAGCCCATTCAGTCATTCAAGTGCATATGATTGAATCCTTTTGTATTACTGGAGCTCTTTTAAAATTTAACCTTCTCTCATTTGGAAAAGAAAAAACAAATGAAGTAGCTCCCCAAATCACACAACACAGCAAGATTTTAAAAGATAAAGACATTAGCACCAAAAAATATTTTAAATACATAAATAAAGGCAAAGGCAAAATAAAGTTTTAACTGTAACTACTAATGATGGATTTTAAATTTGGCTCTGAGCTTGTTAGCAAGCAAAGTGCAGGAGGCAGGGGGACGAAACAGTATTTACAGGATTTACACACCCTAGGACTCTTTACTCTATAGGTGATTATTCTGGTGTAACCAAAAGTCTTCAAGACTGGCAATAAAAAGCATACAAGCCTAAATTCTAGTCTTAGCTCTGCCAGTAATGGCTGTGGACATTAATCACTTTGATCTCATGAGGTCTTAGTTTGAACAGTCAATAAAGCCCTTCCCAGCTTGGACATTCTACCATCCTAGTATATAAAGTTTTCGAGCAAACATGTCTCTGTGAAAACCCAACTAGAAAGGAATGGAAAGTGCAATAGAAAAACTTCTAAGTGTCTATCTTCTTCAATCCCTAGATGATAAATGTATTAAAGTAGGGGACAATACATTAGAAGGGCTGTTAGATTTAACCATATGAAACTGCTGATTTAGTAGTTCAAATGTAGGCAAATATTTCATATAGTTCAACCCCAAATAGTGTTTCATATAGTTTCATATAGTTCATATAGTTTCCTATAGTTCAACCCAGTAAATGTTGTGCTAAATTGAGATAATCAGGGATACTTCAGCAGGAGGTGCTGGCTTTAATGTCCTTGAATCAAGGCAAGGAAGGAATAGTGTTGGCAATAAAATGAAAGAGGGACTGGGTCCTTGGGCTTTAGACTCCTAATAGTTGTCAAGTGTGGACTCCCTAAAGCCAAGCCACCTGGGTTCAAGTCCTAGCTCTCCCCCTTTCCAGCTGTGTAAATTTGAGCAAATGATTTAATCTCTTTGGGTCTTAGTTTCCTCACCTACACAACTGGAATATCCAACTGGTAGGGCTGTTTTAAGGATTTAAATAGATATAAAGCTTAGCACACTGCTTGACAACTGATTAAGTAACTGTTAGCTGTTAGCTGCATTGACTCTGTGTGGGCAACTCAAGAAAGTGCACAGAAAATATGTAGGCAATGACTGGCAACCTGAGAGATACAGTGGAACCATCTCTCTTGCTACTTGGTAACCTATAATATAATGGACACGGGAACCTGGCTTCCTGGCCAGTGACTCGCGGAATTTTCTAAACTGAGACTCAGTCAGAAATGCAATTTACATCCTAACCTGCTATACACACATGCACACAAACATACTAAAGCAAAATTTTACCAAACAAATCTAACTCTTACTGCGTGTTTTGCATTTTGATCTATTCTATTCTTCTATTCTATTCTTTCTATTCTATTCTATTCTAGTCTATTCTATTTAGTTCTATTCTATTCCATCCTATCCTAATTCTATCTTATTTTTAGACACTGATTCCTAACCACTAAATTGATTTTATAACCTAGTAATGGGCCTCCACCCAATAGGTCACATTTAGGAAAGTACCAGACCAGGTCATATTTAGCTTTGAGTAAAAGAATGTGTATTCTGGTCCAACAGGACTGAGAATGGGCTCACATGGCAGTGTCCAGGGAGAGAGGGAATGCCACTGCTGCACTTTCTACCAGCTCTGAAAGAGTCAATCTACCACCACCACATCCCTATTCCTGCCATACCAGCCACAAGGATATATACCAGTTACGCTTTAGCCAAATCTTAATGTGTAGATACAAGCAACTCATTTCACTTTTATCCAGACTCTAAGATAAAATTTTCCATCATCAAATCTACTAATGAAATGATAGTTTAAATATTTGTAGTTCTTATTCTACTGGGTTTTCAGTGTTCCGCTTATCATTGGGTTAAAAGTGCAATTAGCAAGTGTAGCTTTTCCTGGCCTGCTGTCTAGCAACATCTCCACTACACACCAGCATGTAAGTGATATTCATCAGCACACACCACATTTTTCACAGTAGCAATTTTGCTTTCAGCTTATGAAGTATCAATACTTCACCATCTTGTTATTTGGGTTGCACCAAAAGATACTTTCTTATAGACCAAAGTGCACGTAACAGTGTGGTAATTCCACAAATAAATCATTATTACTTGATAATGTGTTTCACCTTTAAGTTTTCTATGAAGGTCAGCTACATCCTTACTCAGAGGATCATTCTGAAAAACATCTTCAAAGTAGTGTACATTCAAGGCCAGGGGAAGGGTAGAACACACAGGCCCGGGAAGCCCACCCGTGATTCCTGGGTCCAGAATAGAGAAGCAGGGTTTAGGCAAAACCATAGCATCACGTATCTTACTCGTATCCAAATTGTCTCACAATATTCTTAAAGTCCAAAGAAAAAATCCAGAGGTTTTTAAAACATCCTCAATTCAACACATTCCTTCTTTCCTTTTCCAGAAGTCATTGAATGGTTCCCTCCTACATGCAAAGCCCTTTTCTAGGCTCAGTGAAGGATAGAGAAGAGCCATGAAACATGACCCTCCCTGAGTTGAGTGGGATAATAAGAACTAGCATTTCTGAGCTCTCAGTTCGTGCAGAGCACTGTGCATTTTCTCATTTGATTCACGTAACAATTCTGAGGGGTAGATACTATTGCTATCCCACATTACAGATGAAAACCCTGAAGTTTAGAGAGTTTAAAAACCTCAGTAAGTGGAAGAGCTAGAATTCAAATTCAAGACAGCTGGCTCCAGAACTCATTTCTTCCATGATGTATCAATGGGATTGGAAACTGGTCTAAAATGTTGCAATCTGATGCACCAAAGAACTAGTGACAAGCACTGCCGGAAGCCAGTTGAGTACAGACATTATTTTTTTCTCACTTGGGTATTCACAGATACATAATAGTCTCATAGTATTTTGGGAAATTCATAAAAAGGGTCCTGCACAAAAGTTTTTTGAGTGCTACAGAGATTGTTAAATGTGTCCTCTCTTTGCATTCACACTAAATGTAGCTTTTCTGCTCTTTCATATGGGCCACAGGATCAGTAGATTTTACAGAGAAAACAGCCTAAGTCTCACTTTCTAGATTAATTTCAAAGTGTGTCTTTATCCAAGGCTGACTATATTTATAATGTCATGTAGGCACCCTGGCCATTTTTAGACGGTATTAATTCACTCTATTATGTTCAAGGTCCAAGAAAGGTGTCCAGTTTCCTCTCTCCATTTCTATTTATAATAGCTCTGCTAGCAAAGGGGATGTTACATTTCTCCTTGCCTGGATATATGCATTTGGATTTCCAAAGAATTCACGTAGGGAAAGACTTGGGCTCTTACTCTTTGAAGTATGCCATTTTTAAAGGCAAAATATTATATCAAGAGAGATGTATGTACATAATATAATGGTCCTTACAGCTTCTGGTCAATCAGGACAGGAGGGCACTGGTGAGTACTAAAGGAATTGATCTACCTAGAGATTTTCGAGGATGAACTTGCCTCTTCGGGGCTCACAAAGCACAGGTCTGTCATAGATGGAGACACATTTCATGCTCTGAGCCGTTAAAACCACAGGACCACCATCGCCAATCTTAGAGCAGCAGCATTTCTCTGACTGTGGTCTGGGATTGCTTGGTTCAGATTCATCTAAGGAGCTGGTTAAAAAAAGAAAATGCAGATTCCGGTGACTCTACCTGAAGTCCTAGGTGAGGCTCTGAGATCTTCATTTTAAACAAGCTTCCCAAGCAGCCACATTTTGAGGAATGCTGGTCTCAATAGTAGCTCTGTGAGCCTCAAGAGAATTGGAAGCCAGTGTATCTTCAGTGTGTACATTTTGAGAAATTACAAAAGGTTTCATCAGGGTTTTCTAAGCAATTTCTGCAAAATAGCAATCCCAAGAGATGATTTGTAATAGACAATTTCCACGGTCAAATAAGTTTGGGAAAATTCCTTCCAAGATCCCTCCTCTTAGAGGTTCCTGACATACATATTAAAGGTTCTGAGAAGCACTGCAGGAGAGAAACCTGTTTAACTAAACACAAGTGTTTCCCAGGCAGGTTGCACCACAGGACTTTTCTTTTTGGAATAACGCTTGCTGATTTTCCGTGGAACTAGTATTCTTCAGGCTTACTTTGGGGGAATGCCAGTTGCAGGCTAATGGTAGAATTTCCAGAGGAGATGAACTAGGCTTGGAGAACCAGGGCCCCAGCTTTAATTCTTGGTTCTTAGGAATCCTTATGGAAAGGCGAGAAACCCCGTAGCCTATTAATTACACTTCACATCTGTGTGGTTTTTATGGTTCCACAGGCCCCTTTTCACACCTTTTCTCGTTAAAGAAAAATCCTCACTTGATTCCCGTGAGCCAAGCAGATCAGGTATTATTATCCCCATATTACAAGTGAATAAATACATTTATGGAGCGTAAAGGTTTTGCCTCCCCAGGTCATGCATCTCTGCCTCTTGTGCTTTCTTCATAACATCCAAGCTTTAGATGACCTGGCAGCTAAGGTTCCCAAAACATATCAGCCTCTAAAATTTTGCTAAATTCAGTAATAATGTATTATCTTTTTAATGGATCTGGTGATGATACCGATTGGCTATTGGTAGAAAGACCTATGAATTATTTTTCCAATTGTGGTGATGAATTGCCTTGAACTCAGGTCCCCTTCTTCATCCCTTCTGTACTCAGTGGAGTCCAGTGGTCCAGGTTATTATGTACAGCCGTAGCTGGGGGAGGGGGGATTTGTAACTGGGAAGTTATTTTCATCTATGTAAATTTATTTGGTCTTTATAAGACATGAATTAGATTGCTCCTACACTATGCCCTGATTGCATGAGTTAACATATTCCAGTGATATAATTTGTACTTCTTTTAGCACATAAAACCTAAGGCTTTTAAGCGTTATTATCCTAGTACCTTTCGTCTTCTTTTATTTTTATGGCTTTTTTTTTTTTTTTAACATTTTCTATAGCTTGACTTCTCTAGGGCTTATTCTAATTTCTTTTAGTCCCAAGACTTAAGGGCTTTCATTCAAACATGACTGCCACAGAAATATTTAGACTAATAGCTAAATTATAAGATGTTTAAATACATCTGTAATGAACGATTCCAAACAGTGAGCGTAGATCTGCATGTACCTGGGAAAGTTTTCTGCCTGTCCAACAGCCTCGATAATGTGGATAAATGACACATTCCTAGATTTAATATATCTTCTCCTGCTCTCTCTCATCCATCATCTGCAATTCAGTCTTAAGGTTTGTGACAAATTTGGGATATGACTATAGCTTGGTGTAAGTTTCAAGGATTATTGAACATAGATAACTGAGCAAATTTCCCCTAAGTTTTAGTTTCTATATTTTTTTTTCAACATCAAAAAATTTACCAAGTTGTGCCTAGCAACTTCTTTTCTTCTGGATTAAACTGGGCTTTATTTTCTTAGGCTTTTTAGCTACAAAATATAGACATTTCTAGAAACAGTCCATTCTCCACCCCAACCCTGTAGTCTCTTTTGTTATAACTAATCCAGAGAAAATAAAAATGCATCATGTTTGAAGTCTATGCCATTCGAGGGTAAACTGTGTCTTGCTTTGAGTCATATTATATGTTCATTATATCTACAAAAACAATTTGGATAATAAAAGTGCCAAATGTTAACTCAAGCTATAAACATACAATGGCATATTTACATCATGCATCAAACTTTTCTAGATTTCTTTTCTTAATGCTTCTCATCTTGCACTAAAATTCTTAACCCATTTGTTCCATGATTTATGGGATAGATTAATTATTTTTGATTAATAAAAATTGGAAACTTTAATTGGACCCTATTTGAGGTTTGGTTGCATTAAATGAATCTACTGGTGATCAAAAATGTATTTTTAAAGGGAGTTTAGGCTAATATATCAACAAATGAGGAGCTATAAACATGATTAATATACACATTAGACTTTCCTTATCACATTTTGCTGGCAGTTTTTATCCGGTCACAGCTGAAATTCCATTGAGTTCTTTCTCCTTTTGTATAAAATACAGATTATGTGGAGACAGCAGTCTGAGCAACTGGAGTTTCATCTTGTCTGCCCATTAATTATTAATGCTGTTTCAGTACTTCTTATCTATCACTGCTGAGAGATGGAGGGCTGTATTTTTATAGTCATTTTCCAGTAAGAAAACAGGCTGGACGGTGCCTCTGCACTTGGCAATAGAGAAAGGATCAAAAGTACTTGCATTTTTATGAATCCTTGAAAAAGGAATGTTCTAAATCACTCATTTGACTATTATCCTGAAAGGTGTTATGATTTTTGAAGAGTAAACGAAAGCCGAGAAGAGCGTATGTCTATTTTGACATCTTTTTTCAAAATACTGTGATTTCCAAGGTATTGCATCCAGGCCACTCGGAGAATTGGAGATTATGCGTAGCCCAGATTACATCGATACGTCCATGTGAGTACAATTTAGCTTTAAGGACTTGATGGTCCTATAGAGGTAGTGTTGTGATTTGAGCCCAGGCTGCAATGTAAGGACATTAGCCAGGCCACTCTGGGCAAGTGACTTAAAGTGTTCAATCTCAACTCCCTCGTCTGTATGAGGATACCTTTTTCATGGGGTGGTGAAAAGGATGTAAATAAAACAGCATTTAAATGCATAGCAGGTTTCAAGCAATGGTAGTAAACCCTGAAACTTCATTGCTATTGTCTGTTTTGTTTACTAAAGTCAGTGAAATGTACAACCGTAATTTTCAACAGGAAATAAAACAAGAAACTGAAAAAGCGGATTCGAGGAGTACTTCAACCACTTAAACTTAATTGAAGCTGTGGGCTGAGAGGGAGTGAGGTGGAAAAGACAGAAGTAAAATTCCTGGACTAAGATTGTCATCTATTCTGATGAATAATAGAAAAGTAGGAGATCTGATTTACTAAGTAGAATAGGATTTGGGATATTGAGACACTTTTCTATAATTACTTGATGACCTTAAACAGATCACTTATGTTCCCGCCCATGTTCAATTTCTCCTTTATTAAATGTATGGAGGAAATACTTGCTATTAGTGAATGTGTGGAAAATCTCAGCGTACATGAGAACACGCACAGAGCACACACTCTTGCATTTCTCTGAAAGTTTACATATACCACAACAGCATTCTCCCAACAAGTGTAGCAGAGACCACAGATTGTCCCCCAGGATCCATTTTCCTCTTCATCCCTTTAGATAGAGAACACCCATCCTCCAGTTCTGTCAGGGCTTGTAGCCACCCAGCCAGAAACTCCCTTCCAGGTCCCCCTTATGGCCAGGTGTGACCAGGTGACTAAGTTCTTGCCATTTAAATGGGAGCATAGTGGTGTATGTAAGTTCTGAGTCACGTCCTTAGAAAGAAAGTTGCTTGCCCTCCATGTCTCTCTTTCCCCGTTCCCACAGGCTGGGTTTGGGGCAGTGACCCTACATCAACCATGTGGACAGGGTAAAATCCTAGCAATGTGCAAAGTTACAACATGGAAGGGACCTGGGTTACTGGATGACCTTGAGGAGAAGAGGCACCTACCCATTCTATTCCGCGGACTGTAATGCAGAAAAGAAATGAACTTCTATAGTGTTTGATCCATTCCATTTGGAGTTTATTTTTTTGCAGCAACTTAACCCTATTGAAACAAGTTGGCCACATCCTTCCTAGGTGTTAGGGCTCTTGCTGTGGATGACTAACTAACAGATGTTTGTAACTTGAAAGAGTGAAACTGCTTCGTGATGCAAATGGCTCTGTCAATCATTGTGACTTGCAGCAGAATGTAGTTACTAGTTCAAAAATAAAAGATAATTTTTGATACCTACTGAAAAAGTTGTGGCATTTACTCATTCTTTATCTTTTATTGTTGGGGGACAGATAGATGAAGGAAGGAAGGAAGACTGAGGGTCGTACAAATAGAAATTGCTTGCTGATGATGTCCTGGCTTTTGTGGTAAGAATGCCTTTTAGAGAATCTGGGACAGAAAGCAATACTGTCAAATCCGACGTGCATGACAGCTGTTGATACCAAAAAGAGTGAAGTCTCTTTGTACGAACCCCTAACTCCTTTCTCTGCATGTATTACTACTTCCCAGAGGACACGGTAATTATTATTTTGTATCACAGTCGTGTGTTACCAGCCAATAGAAACACAATAATATTGGTGCATACACTAGTATTAGCACAACTTTAATCTATAATAAGAACTAAATGCCTTTGAGCTGTCTGCACTAAACTTAATATGTGACATGTCATGATAAAAGTAATAATGATAAAAATTAATACTATGGGAATGATAAAGGGATCCTTTCACCTCAAAAGCACGGGCTTAATTCACTGCCTATATCTCAAAAGTTTAACATCATTTTTCTAGTCAGGTAATGGATTAATTTAGGACAAATGTAGTGGTTCATCCTAACTCCCTTTATAACGTGCATGTGTAACTCCTCTCCCAGCCAGGGGGATCATGTGAAACTAACTGGCCCACACTTGGCTTTAGCAGAAAAAAAAGTCTAAATAACTTTGCTAATCAAACCAGTTATGTTAAAAGTACATATGCAGAACCCCCAATGTTATAATTGATTTCCTGCTACCATCACTACAACACCTCATAAGAAGTTAAGAAAAGGAATATCATATATACCTTTATCATAGAGAAGTCATTAGTGCTTAATTGCCAGTTCAAATCTTCGTGAAAAATATTCCCAAAGTATTGCATACTCTTTCTATGGAACACTGCTGAGCAAATAATGGGCATTTAAGTATTCTGTGGTGTATCTGTGGCCTAAGAATTAGTCAGGGGCTAAAGTTACGTCCCGTGTTTTAACTACCAAGTGATCTTCCTGCTCTGATTAAACATATAATTTTAGAAACAATTTCTAAAAGACACTAAACGTTTCATGCAAGAATCCGTTGAGCTGTTGCTGAATTCCTGGTTCCATGGTTTCTCTTTATAATATCTGAATTAGTTTCACGGGTGAAGCTATAGTCAACTTCTAAAATGTGGTAGTGAGAGATCTGGCTCAGTGACAGGAAGACCCAAATCAGGAAATGAGGGAAAATAACAACCCAGAGAATAATGGCTGAAAGAAGAACATTAATGCTAAATAATGAAGAAGAATGTAAACAGATAAGCGATTCAGAGAGCCCTAGATCTTTAAAAGGCTGAAAGAGGGATGGCAAAGATAAAAAATGATAAGACCTGTCAAGAAGAACAAAGTCAATGTGTGTACATTATTCAGTTTAAGGAATTAGAGTCACAAGGTCAAGTGTGGGTAACATTAAATATGAATAATGAGGAATAAAATCAGTAAAAAGCAAAGCTAGTTTCATAAATCAATTCCAGAGCAACTTGGCTGGGGGACGGAAAAAGGAGAATGGAGGCTAACCCATTGTAGCCTGTTGAAATGTCAAGATCTATTACCAATTACTAAATATCAATGCATTCATGCAAAATCTCAGTGTTTGGGGTCATAAAACGGTGCATGCCATTGACCGGGGGGAACTAGAGAATTTGCACTTTGAAGTGTGTTTAAACAGAACAAAATAAGACGAAACAGAAAACACTGGCATTTGTAAGAGGAGGGAAATGTATGTGAGAGGGCAGGTGGAGAGCAAGAACATGTGGGTTCCCATCACTGTGCGTTATCCCAGGATGGTCTCTGAGCTGACCTTGAAAGGAACCCCTTTTTCTGCCTCTTTGGCAGTGTGGACAATACCAAGGAAGAAGCTGCTGTAAAGGACAAGCAAAAGGGGAATATCTGGAATGAAGATTTGGGCAACAGTCCACACGCCAAGGTTAAGGGCCAGAACTCCTGATCTTTATGCTTTCCCACTGGGAGCTGTACAGGCAGGGGGAACGGGGATGGCCCCCTTGAGGAAGAAGGGGGACACTGGAGTCAGCCACTAGCACCAGATTAAAGCCCAATGTAAACAGTGTGCCGGGCACATGTGGGTTGCAGAGAGAGTGGTGATGAATAAGCATATATCCAGACAAGGACTTCAAACAGGAGGAGGCTGAGCGGTGATGAAAATGATTCAGTGCCTTCACCAATGACTCGGGAGAGTCAGAGAATGTGAGGAAAATAAAGAAGTGTCCATATTTATCAAAGCACTTGACAAAGGAGAGGAGGATGCACAATTAGAGAGAACAAATCATCGGGACAGGAAGAGGGAAGGGAACGAGGCTGTGGACGGCGTGAAAAGAAGAAATCCAGTGATGGAAGAGCAGTACTATAAGACGGTAGATTAATTCGCTCTCACTGAATTGCAGTGAATCCAAACTAATATTCCAGTTCCAGTGTTTTAATCCAAGGGAATGTTGACTCAAGCACTGGTCTCTACCTGTTTTGGGATCGTCTCCATTTGCAGGCTCTTGCTCCCTTTAGGGAGGGCTGAGATCCAACAGGTATCCATGGGCAGGGCCTGACCATGTGTTACAGTACATGTAACATACTTCACTGGGCAGTGTTTATATAATACCTGTTGCTACAGGGTTTGACTATCATCCCTACGTTCAATTATTCTTTGGTAATACAGATCTCCCTTGACTTACAATGGGGTTACCTCCTGATATACCCAGCGTGAGTTGAAAATATCATGTCGAAAATGCATTTAATACACCTAACCTAGAGCTTAGCTTAGCCTACCCTAAACATGCTCAGAACACTTACATGAACCTACAGTTGGACAAAATCATCTAACAGAAAGCCTATTTAATAATAACGTGTTGAATAGCTCATATAATTTATTGAATACTGTACTGAAAGTGAGAAAAAAAAAAACAAAACAGAACGGTTGTATGGGTACAGAATGGTTTTAAGTGTATCCATTGTTTACCCTCCTGATGGCAGGGCTGACTGGAAGCTACAATTCCCTGCTGTTGCCCAGTGTCACAAGAGAGGATTGTACCACACTAGGCTAGCCTAGGAAAAGATCAAAATTCAAAGTACGGTGGCTACTGAGTGAATATCTCTTTTGCACCATTGGAAACTTCAAAAATCATAAGTCGAACCATCCTAAGTCCAGAAATGTCTGTATTCTGAATCCGTTTGAACTAAAACTATTTTTAAGTTTATTTTTTTTAATTAAAGTATTGTTGATGTACAATATTATACAAGTTATAGGTGTACCATAATTGTGAATTCACAATTTTTAAAGGTTATACTCCATTTATAGTTATTATAAAATATTGGCTATACTCCCTGTATTGTACAATAGGTCCTTGCAGCTTATTTTATGCATAATAGTTTGTACCTCTACTCCTATATAGCCCCTCCCTCTTCCCTCTCCCCACTGGTAACCCCTAGTTTGTTCTCTATATCCATGAGTCTGCTTTTTTGTTTACTTACTAGTTTGTTGCATTTTTTAGATTCCACATATAAGCGATATCATACAGTATTTGTCTTTCTCTGTTGGACTTATTTCACTTCGCATAATACCCTCCAAGACCATCCATGTTGTTGCAAATGGCAAAATTTCATTCTTTTTTGTGGTTGAGTAGAATTTGATTGTGTATATATATACCACATCTTCTTTATTTATTCATCTGTTGATGGACACTTAGGTTACTTCCATATCATGGCTATTGTAAATAATGCTGCTATGAATATTGGGTTGCATTTATCTTTTCAAATCAGTGTTTTTGTTTTTCTGTATATATACCCAGGAGTGGTATTGCTGAGTCATATGGTAGTTCTATTTTTAGTTTTTTGAGAAAACTCCATACTGTTTTGCACATTGGCTGCACCAATTTACACTCCACCAACAGCGTATGAGGTTTACCTTTTCTCCACATCCTTGCCAACATTTGTTATTTGTGTTCTTTTTGATGATAGCCAGTCTGACAGGTGTGAAGTGATATCTCACCGTGGTTTTGATTTGCTATTCCCTGATGATTAGCGATGTTGAACACCTTTTCATGTGCCTATTAGCCAACTGTATTTCCTCTTTGGAAAAATGTCTGTTCAGGTCATCTGCCCATTTTTTAATTGGGTTGTTTGTTTGTTTGTTTGATGTTGAGTTGTATAAGCTGTTTGCATATTTTGGAAATTAAGCTTTTGTTAGTCAAATCATTTGCAAATATTTTCCCCATTCTATAGGTTATATTTTTATTTTGTTGATGGTTTTCTTTGCTGTGCAAAAGCTTTTAAGTTTAATTTGGTTGTATCTGTTTATTTCTGTTCTTATTTCTATTACTCTAGGAGACGGATTTTAAAAGATATTGCTGCAATTTATGTCAGAGTGTTCTGCCTAGTTTTCTTCTAGGAATTTTATAGTATCAAGTTTTATATTTAGGTCTTTAATCCATTTTGAGTTTATTTTTGTATATGGTGTTAGAGAATGTTCTAATTTAATCCTTTTACATGTAGCTGTTCAGCTTTCCCAGCACCACTTATTGAAGAGACAGTCTTTTCTCCATTGTATATTCTTGCCTCCTTTGTCATAGATTAATTGACCGTAAGTGTGTGGGTTTATTTCTGGATTCTCTATTCTGTTCCATTGAGCTATGTGTCTGGTTTTGTGCCAGTACCATACTGTTTTGATTACTGTAGATTTGTAAGTATAGTCTGAGGTCAGGGAGTGTGATTTCTTCAGCTCTGTTCTTCTTTCTCAAGATTTTGGCTATTCAGGGTCTTCTGGCTATTTGGGGTCTTGAGTGTTTCCATACAAATTTTAAAATTATTTGTTCTAGTTCTGTGAAAAATGCCATTGGTATTTTGATAAGGATTGCATTCAATCTGTAGATTGCCTTGGGTAGTATGGTCATTTTAACAATATTAATTTTTCCAATCCAAGAACATGGTATATCTTTCTATCTGTTTGTGTTGTCTTCAATTTTCCATTAAAGTCTTATAGTTTTCTGAGTGCAGGTCTTTTACCTCCATAGGTAGGTTTATTCCTAGATATTTTATTCTCTTTGATGGTAAATGGGGTTGTTTCCTTAATTTCTCTTTCTGTCAGTTCATTGTTAGTGTATAGAAATGCAACAGATTTCTGTAGAGTAATTTTTTATCCTGCAACTTTACCAAATTCATTGATGAGCTCTAGTAGTTTTCTGGTGGCATCTTTAGGATTTTCTATGTATATTATCTTGTCATTTGCAAACAGTGACAGTTCTACTTCTTCCTTTCCAATTTGGATTCCTTTTATTTCTTTTTCTTCTCTGATTGCTGTGGCTAGGATTTCTGATACTATGTTGAATAAAAGTGGTGAGAGTGGGCATCCTTGCCTTGTTCCTGATCTTAAAGTAAATGCTTTCAGATTTTCACCATTGAGTATGACGTTAGCTGTGGGTTTGTCATACATGGCTTTTATTATGTCAAGGTAGTTTCCCTCTATGCCCACTTTGTGGAGAGTTTTTATCATAAATGGATGTTGAAGTTTGTCAAAAGCTTTTTCTGCATCTATTGAGGAACAAGTGCAAAGTTCAACTGGGCAAATGTTAGGCTTGAAGAAACAGACAAAAAGAAAGGGATGACCAAGGTCAGGGAGTCCTACTTGTTTAGGGTTGGCGTGCCAGCAGGTTTGCAGTGGCCCCTTCCAAAAAGGATGGAAAGTTACTCCTGCATTTGGCCACAATCAATCACAGGTAAACACATTTCCCCCCATGACATTTGGACTAGTTTTTAAAATATAGTGTTTTATAGTTTTTGAAAAAGAAAGTGTGATTTAAATCTCTACTATGCCAGTCTACCAGAGTGAGAGCAAAATATCTCAGAATGTGAAACCCTGTGGTCTGACACCAGGATATGAAGTGCAGAGAAATATCAGTGGCACCCATGATTTTACGTTCTTAGATCATGATTTTTCTTGCAGATCCTACATCTTGTTGGACTTATCCTCTTACCTGGGTCACTAAGAACTTTGGGGTTATGTACTTAGCTTCTTTAACAGGACCCAGCACACGGACAGTAGTTAATGAGTAAATGAATGTTTGTGGAATGTATAAATGAATTTAAATGGCACTAAAATGGTGCCAAAGGATCTCTGAGACCTGAGAAAAATTATTCGTAGGATCCTCAGAGAATTCTATAATTGGAGGGACTTTGTAGACTGTCTAGTTTAGCCACCCTCCCTGAACATCTCAGGGAGCTCTCCACCTCACAGGATGGCCTTCTCTTCTTATGGTGAGCTCTGACCCTTACACACATCTGCTTCCTGTCACTCCCCAAATCTTTGTCTCCACCAAAATGAAAGCCATGGGCAGAATGAAATAACACTTTTGTGTTGGGTTTTATCTTCAAGCTTGTCACCAGCTTCCAATCTCTAGAGGCCCAGGGCCCCATAGTGTGGCATGACAGGCGTCTTCCAGAACCATGGCTCCCCATTAGAACTCCCGTCTCTCACCTTCTCCAACCTCTAATCAAATACACATGTCTGGCATCCTATTTGAAATAACTCTAATAAACAATCTGTACACTTTAAAATAGACTTCCTGGGAAGAATGTCTTACCCTGAGGTGTTTTTTACTGATAGGAACCTGTAAACCTTAACATATAAGAGTGAAAAACTTTGATGGCAGATGGAACCCTCTTTACCCCTCAGATCTCACTCTGTGGGCGCTTTGTGTTGTACATTTGCATGGAGTTGGCTCTTCACCTTATTTTGTCCTGACCTTCCACTAGATGGAAGACTAGAACATTTTGCTCCCTTGCTTAGTTGCAATTCTCAGGCACTTATTTTTGAACATATTCAAGTATCTAGATAGATGTTTTTAAAAGTTCTTTCTCCCTGTTAAATATTAATGCCATAAAAAAGAAAATAATTTCCTTAGTTTTGAGAAGTACACAATTGCTACATCTTATAACTCTGCATGGGTTTCCTATAAACAGCAGGTGTAATAGAGATTCACCAGAAAGAGGCTGGGTTTTGGAGTCAGGCTGTCCAAGATTTCGAATCCTAACACATGTGCCTTTGAGAAAGTCACTTCTCTGAGTCTGTTTCCTCACCTGTAACGTGAGTATAATGATACCACATTCCAGGATGCTTCTGGAGTTCATATATTCCTGGCAAATAGAGGGCACTCAGTCAATATTTATTTCCTTTTCCTCCCCAAGAAGAATTTTTGTAGAGAAACTTCCCTTTAAAAATCACTTATTTCCTTTAAAAAAATAGGTCTTCATTGACCAATCTATTAAGCTACAACAAGAAGAGTAAATCTGTACTTTGCCAGACTTTTGCAGATCGGGAAAGGGCTTTCCATCAAAGGCTGTCCCAAATTGGGGTGGTGAAGCACTTGTGTTATTAACAAGTATGAATGGGGCTGTGCCTCCACCATACACTTTGCCACCACACCGCTCTGCCTTGACTCACAAATATGACTTAACTTGGACTTGGAAATCTGATTGACTGCTAGAAACAAATGTGATTCATTCCAGCATCACCCTGGAGACACTTTGCAGCCAGCTGAGTTCATTCCATGGCTAAACCAAGTGACCCTGAAAGCCACTGTAGTCACTGCAGCAGCCCCTGGAATCATCCTTTACCAAGAGGTCAATATTCCAAAATGGGATTACAGAATACCAGGCCAGCTCCAGTGCAGAATTATTCCTTTCTCCCCCATCTTTATTTATGCTACTTATTTTACCTCCAAAATACTCTCCCTTCATGACTCAGCTTTTCAAAATTCTACATAAGATTCATTTACTTCATGAAAAGAGCTGACCATCTTTAAAATCACTCTTCCAGCCTGCAGGTCTGTCTGCCTGGATTGGGTTAGGTCTGGGAGTTTATGTTCCATTTATTTGTGTCACTTACTGTTTTTATTAGTCTTTTTTTAAAATTTAATTTAATTTAATTTTTTAATACAGCAGGTTCTTATTAGTTATCTATTTTATACATACTAGTATATATATATGTCAATCCCATTATTAGTCTTGTCTCCTTAAATATTGTAGATTGGATATTTCATGAGGTCAGGGGTCATTTCTTTGTTGACTTTGTAAGTTTCCTTGATGTTCAACACAATATTTACAATAAGATTAATTCACTGATTGATCCTCACAGAATTATTTGCCAATATCTTGCCTCCATATAAAATAATCTCTTGCCTAGGTCTCCTTCATTTTTTCATTATTTCATTTCTTCCTTCCTTCCTTCATTCATTTTTTCATTCAATAAATAATTACTAGATGCCAGTTAAGCTCTAAGCATCGGTCTAAGCCATTGGGAAGCACAGGTGAATACTATATCCTCTTCTCTCGAGAGCTCCCAATCTTGCTGAGAAAGATGAATGACTGTGATGTAAAATGGTTAATAATCAATGACTATGACCACTGTGATATAAAGGGGCCACTCATTAACTGGGTAAAAAAAGGTCACAGGAAGGGTCCTAGGGAAGGTGGCAATGGGGAAGCATCCTCATTTATGCATATGAATTTTTCATACAAACAATATCAGTGGGGTTGTATTCCAGGAAGAGAGAAGAATACAGCCATCTCTCAGTATCCATGTGGGATTGGTTCCAAGATTCTACAGGTACCAAAATCCATGGATGCTCAAGTTCCTTACAAGTCAGGGTTACACACCCTTACATGGGCATACACACCCCTTCTGCAGATGCGGAACTCACAGGTATGGAGGGCCGACAGTGTATGCAGTAGCATTGTGTGTTCAGCCACGGGGCACAGGCAGCAAGTAATCAGTGGTGGGAAGTAAGGTTAGTGAGGTAGGCAGGGGGCAGAACCATGAAGAATCCTGGAAGCCATACAGAGGAATTGGGACTGATTCCTTTGGACAGAAGTGTGTCGTCAATGACTTTTAAGTCAGAGAGATGGGACTTGCTCTCCTCTTAATCACCTTTTAATCACTCACATCATCAGCTGAATTAGACTTATCCTAAGATGCAGTTTGACGATTATGTGTTGGCTGGGCAAACCACATGCTTTTTTTTTTTTTTTTTTTTTTTAAACAGAGGAAAGCTGTCTAATGACCAGCCCTGAGATAGCATTTCAGAGAACAGTCAGCACCAGGAAGGGAAAATGTACCTCATGTTCCCTGTTTAACACGCTCCTCTAGACCCACAGTGGCAAGAGAGCAGGGACCCTGTCTGTTTTGTTGACCCCTGTATCTGGGCATCCAAGTCAGGGCTGGCTCACAGAAAGTAACCAACAAATATTTGTTGAGTAAATGAATGATTTCATGAATAAACCTGAGTCAAGATCAGATCATTTTGGAGCAGAAGTACCTCTTTTTTATTAAGCAGGAATTTGAGTCTCTTCACTAGAAATATCTAGTCCCCAAGGAAGTTGGTTTCTGATTTATATTTCTTCTTCTCCAATCTCCACTGATGGCCAGGCTGGTGCTATAATAGTAATTAACCTCTTCTGTCTGATTTTTCCTGACACAAATATTTGTTTGTTTGTTATTTATCCTTTTGTCCAAATGAACATTCTTTTTTTTAAAAAAATTGAGCTACAATTGACATATGACATTATATTAGTCTCAGGTGTACAATATAATAATTTTATGTTTGTATGTGTTAAGTCTAGTTACATCACAATAAGTCTAGTTAACATCCATCATCACAATAAGTCTAGTTAACATCCATCAACACACAAATTTATACTTTTCTTTCTTGTGATGAGAATTTTTAAGATCTACACTCATAGCAACTTTCAAATATGCAATACAGTGTTATTAACCATAATCACTGTGCCGTACATTACATCCCTAGGACTTACCAATTTTATAACTGGAAGTTTGTGCCTTTTGACCATCTTCATCCATTTTACTCACCCCATACCCCTGCCTCTTGGCAACCACCTATGTGTTCTCTGTTTCTATGAATTTGTTCAAATGAATATTCTTAATTCCTTCAGATAATACAAATGGTGGTACTTGGGCCAAGATCTTAATCCAGAATTTTCTCTCACTATAATTTCTTTTCGCCATAGTTAAGTAGATTTAATAAATATTGTAAAAATTGTCAAAAATATTACTCAGCCATAAAAAGAAACAAAACTGTTATTTGTAGTGAAGTGGATGGACCTAGAGTCTGTCATACAGAGTGAAGTAAGTCAGAAAGAGAAAAACAAATACCATATGCTAACACATATATATGGAATCTAAAAAAAAAAAAAAAAATGGTTCTGAAGAACCTAGGGGAAGGACAGGAATAAAGATGCAGACGTAGAGAATGGACTTGAGGACACGGGGAGGGGGAAGGGTAAGCTGGGACGAAGTGAGAGAGTGGCATGAACATATATACACTACCAAATGTAAAATAGATGCTAGTGGGAAACAGCTGCATAGCACAGGGAGATCAGCTTGGTGCTTTATGACCACCTAGAGGGGTGGGATAAGGAGGATGGGAGGGAGACGCAAGAGGGAGGAGATATGGGGAGATATATATACGTATAGCTGATTCACTTTGTTATAAAGCAGAAACTAGCACACCATTGTAAAGTGATTATACCCCAATAAAGATGTTAAAAATACATATATTCTTGAGACAGATTATAGTTTAAACTGCTAAACTGCTAAATCAAAGCTTCTGGGGATGGGGGAGAAATGAAATAAACCCAGCTATTAGAAATCTCTGTTGTGGTCAGAAAAAATGCTTGATACAATTTCTATCCTCTTAAACTTGTTGATACTTTTTTGTGTGTCCTAGTATGTGCTCTATCCTGGAGAATGTTCCATGTGCACTTGAAAAGAATGTGTACTCTGGTGGTTTTGGATGTAATGTCCTGAAGATATCTATTAAGTTGAACTGCTCTATTGTGTCATTTAAGACCACTATTTCCTATTTCCTTATTGATTTTCTGTCTGGATGATCTGTCCATTGATGTAAGTGGGGTATTAAAATTCCCTACTATTATTGTATTACTGTCAAATGCTCCCTTTATGTCTGTTAGTATTTGCCTTATATATTTATGTGCTCCTATATTGGGTACATTTATGTTAATGAGTGTAACATCCTCTTCTTGTATTGATCCCTTTAGACAAATGGATAAAGAAGATGTGGTATATATATATATATATATATATATATATATATATATATATATATGACACACACACACAATAGAATATTATTCAGCCATAAAAAAGATTGAAATGCTGCCATTTGCAGCAGTGTGGATGGACCTAGAGAATATTATACTTAGTGAAATGAGTCAGACAGAGAGACACAAACACTTTATGATATCATTTATATGTGGAATCTAAAAAATAATACAAATGAATGTATATGCAAAACAGAAACAGACTCACAGATATAGAAAACAAACTACTGGTTACAAAAGGGGAGAATGAAGTAGGGTGGGGCAAATTAAGGGTATGGGATTGATAGATAAAAACTAGTATGTATGAAATAGATAAGTAACAAGGATATAGGGTATAGCACAGGGAATTATAGCCATTATCTTGTAATAACTTTTAATGGAGTATAATCTGTAAAAATGCTGAATCACAGTGCTGTACACCTGAAACTAATATAATATTGTAAATCAACTTTACTTCAATTAAAAAAAAAAAAAGAAAAGCAAAAAAATAAATAAATAAAGTATATGACCATGGCCCCTGTCTGGGAAAAAAAAAAACTGCACAATAGAAAAAAGACTAGGCATTCTTTTAATTTGCCTACAGATTCTGTTCAGTATCTAGTACAGTGGCAGTCTATAAACACGAAATCAAATTAAACATATAGAACTGGGCAAATACCTTATAACTCAAATTGATGACTGAGGGCTTTGGTCTTGTGGAGGTGTTGATAGGGTGCTTGGCAGGAGTCAGGGAAAGAGGTAGCCATCAAAGGCCACCACATCTTCTGAGAGTCCTTGATAGAATGCCACCTGCTGGACAATGTAGATCTCCCATTCTACTTTTTCTCTGAAAGAGTTGACTTACCTTACTTTCTATACATATGTATTTCTCCTCTAAGATAACTCTGCCTAGAGAGAGATACCCTGACTTCCTTGTTGAATACTAATTCCTTCCTAGTAATCATAACATTAATGAAGATAGTTTGAAGATTTGAACATACTTTTTTTTTTTTCCATTCAATACACATTTATTTATTGCATGTAATGGAAGAGATTTATGCCTTCTCCAGGCTTATTTATAAAACAAATTTATTTTATATAGTATAAATTTATTTTCTTCATTGCTTGGTTAGCAAAAAACTAAGTTTCAAACAACTCACATGATTATTATAAATTCCAAAAGAGTTGAGTCGACTAGAGGATATTTTTCTACCTAAGTTGGACCATCTCAACTGTGGGCCTTCACATTTAGAAATCCCCTGTGGTGAGAGGATTCCCTTTTGAGGAAATGAAGACCTTAAAGGAGAATATAAAATTAAGACAAAGGTCAGAAATATTCATATGAAAGCTCTTATAAGTACCTTTGTATTAATAAAATTAAGCCATAAAAATAAACATTAAATATAGTCCATCAATGACCACTCTCCCAAATTAGTAATGATGCGTGGTACATTTATTTGCCTTTCTACATTTAGCTTGCCTGAAACTTTTCAGGGTCTGTCTTCCCCACTATTTCAGTAGGATGGCTGGATTTGGACATACTTGTTAGAATACTCTTAACTAAGTTATTATTACATGTAAAATTGCCAGTGTTTATCTTGATTTACCATTTCAAAAGTGAGTATAGGTTTTCGACCACCTATTAAGTTTTCCACCACCTGTTGCTGTTCATTGAAGTCACAGTTTTGGAAGATGCATGATTAGGGTAAAGGTGTAGTTGAAGACACAGATTTTATCTTTAGAACAAGCTTATCTGGACCCTTCCAGAGGCACTTACAGTCTGTGTTCTTAAGTACCTTGATCTAATCAACTGAAGTAACTATTTCATAAAATTTTTCTTCCTCAGGCCATTATCCTTCCATATTATAGAAAATATGTAGTTTACAAAAAAGAACTCATCTCCTCCTATGGACGCACCAAATCTATAGCTATGAATAGAAGAAGTCCCTCTGAGGAAAACAAACAAACAAAGAGAAACTAGTTGAGTTTCCATGTTCATTGCATCATTATTCACAGTAGTCACTGTGTAGAAACAACCCAAGTGTTCACCAGTGGAGAAATGGATCAAGAAAATGTGATGATTAAATCTATAATGGAATGTTATTCAGGCTGAAATAAGAAGGAAATCCTGTCAACTGTGACAACATGGATAAATCTGGAGGGCAGTAGGATAAGTGACATAAGCCAGAGAAAGACAAGTATTGCAAGGTATCACATTTATGTGGAATCTTAAAAAAAGTTAGACTCACGGAAATAGAGTAGAAAAGTGATTTTCAGGGGATGGGGAATGGAGGAAATAGGTAGAGGTTGATAAAAGGTTACAAACTTTCACTTTTAAGATGAATATGTTCTGAGGATATAATGTATAACATAGTGACTATAGTTATACACTGTATTACATAATTGAAATTTGATAAGAGAATAGAACTTATGTTCTCACCAAAAATTAATTAAATAAATAAATATGTGAGGGACTTCCCTGGTGGTCCAGTGGTTAAGAATCCACCTGCCAACCTAAGTGTTCATCGACAGATGAATGGATAAAGAAGATGTGGCATATGTATACAATGGAATATTACTCAGCCATAAAAAGAAATGAAATTGAGTTATTTGGAGTGAGGTGGATGGACCTAGAGTCTGTCATACAGAGTGAAGTAAGTCAGAAAGAGAAAAATATATACCGTATGCTAACACACATATATGGAATCTAAAAAAAAAAAGGTTCTGAAGAACCTAAGAGCAGGACAGGAATAAAGACACAGATGTAGAGAATGGACTTGAGGACACAGGGAGGGAGAAGGGTAAGCTGGGACGAAGTGAGAGAGTGGCATGGACATATACACACTACCAAATGTAAAATAGATAGCTAGTGGGAAGCAGCCACATAGCACGGGGAGATCAGCTCCATGCTTTGCGACCACCTAGAGGGGTGGGATAGGGAGGGTGGGAGGGAGACGCAAGAGGGAGGGGATATGGGGATATATGTATATGTATCGCTGATTCACTTTGTTATATAGCAGAAACTAACACAAAAATGTAAAGCAATTATACTCCAATAAAGATGTTAAAAAAAAAAAAAAAGAATCCGCCTGCCAGTGCAGGGGACACAGGTTCGAGCCGTGGTCTGGGAAGATCCTACATGCCGCGGAGCAACTAAGCCCGTGTGCCACAACTAGTGAAGCCCATGCACCTAGAGTCCGTGCTCCACAACAAGAGAAGCCACCGCAGTGGGAAGCCCTTGCACTGCAACGAAGAGTAGCCCCCGCTCACTGCAACTAGAGGAAGCCCACACACAGCAACAAAGACCCAACACAGACAAAAAAAATAAAAATAAAAATAATAAAAATAAATTAATTATTTAAAAAATTGTAAAAAATAAATATGTGAGATGATGCTGTGTTAATTAACTCAATGGGGAGAATCCTTTCACAATGTATACACATATCAAATCATCATTCTGTATACTTTAAATATCTTACAATTTATTTTTCAATTATACTTCAATAAAGCTGAAAAGAAAAGGATACAATTATATGCTATCTACACTTTAGATTCAAAGATAAAAATAAGTTGAAAGTTAGAAAATGAAAAAAAGATATAATATACACACAGCAATGATAAAAGAGCTGGAGTGGCTATACTGATATCCTAAAAACACAGTCTTTAAAAAAAGTTACTAGACATATAGAATGACATTTCATACACCAAAAGGGTCGATCTATTAGGAAGGTATAAAAATGATAAACTGTATGCACTTACAAAAACACTCCAAAATACATGAGACTAAAATTGACAGACTGTAAGGGAGATATGGACACTTTCTGAATAATAGCTGGAAACTTCAATACCCCACTTTCAATAACTGATAGACCGATTAGGCAGAATATCAACAAGTAAATAGAGGACTTGAACACTGTAAACCAATGCGACCCAATAGACATTTATAGAACACTCCATCCAATAGTAGCAGAATACATATGTTTCTCAAATATGTGCAAGTCACTCTTCCGGATAGCCCATAGGTTGCACTGTAAAATAAACCACAATAAATTTAAGAGTACTGGGCTTCCCTGGTGGCGCAGTGGTTGAGAATCTGCCTGCCAATGCAGGGGACACGGGTTCGAGCCCTGGTCTGGGAAGATCCCACATGCCACGGAGCAACTAAGCCCGTGAGCCGCAATGACTGAGCCTGCGCATCTAGAGCCTGTGCTCCGCAACGAGAGACCGCGATAATGAGAGGCCCGCGCACCGCGATGAAGAGTGGCCCCCACTTGCCACAACTAGAGAAAGCCCTCACACAGAAACGAAGACCCAACACAGCCATAAATAAATAAATAAAAATTTAAAAAAAAAAGAATTAAAAAAAAAAAAAAGTTAAGAGTACTGAAGTTATACAATGTATGCTCTGTACCTACACTGAAATGAAATTAGAAATCAATAACAGAAAGAAATTCACAAATGTATAAATTAAATAACACACTCTCTAATAACCCATGGGTCAAAGAAGAAATCACAAGGTAATTTAGAAAATACTTTGAGGTGACTTAAAACAAAGATACAATATACCAAAACTTATGGGATGCAGCTAATGCACTGCTCAGAGGAAAAATTATAGGTAAATGTCTATCTTAAAAAAGAAGTTCTCAAATGAGTAGCTTAACTTTCCACCTTATAAAACCAGAAAAGAAGAGCAAAATAACCTCAAATCAAGCATAAAAAGGGAGATAATAAAGCTCATACCAGAAATAAATGAATACAGAATAGAAAAACTATAGAGTAAATCAAGCATATCAAAGTTAGCTCTTTAAAAGATAAACAAAATTGACATATTTTAGCTAGGCTGACCAAAAGAAACAGAAAGAAGACTCAGTTATTAAAATCAGAAATGAAAGAGAGGATATCACTACCAAACTTACAGAAATAAAGGGGATTACTATGGGAATACTATGAATAAGTATGTGCCAACAAATTAGATAGTCTAGGTGAAATTGACAGCTTCATAGAGAAACATAAATTACTGAAATTGAAGAAGAAATAGAAATCTGAATAGACCTATAACAAGTGAAGAGATTGAATAAGAAACTTCTCAAGAAAAAAAAGCCCAGGTGCAGATGGCTTCAGTGGTGAATTCTAAAAAACATTCAAGGAAGAACTAATACAATTCTTCACAAATTCTTCCAAAAAATAGAAGAGGAGGAAACACTTCCCCATATATTCTGAGAGGCTAGTATTACCCTAATCCCAAAACCAGACAAAGATATCACAGGAAAAGAACGCAACAGACCAATATCCCTTATGAATACAGAGCTAAAAATCTTCAACAAAATGCTAACAAACTGATTCCAGCAACATGTTCCATGAGAGTAAGATTGGCTTAACATATTAAAATCAATTAAGGTAAGACATAATAATAGAACAAAGGACAAAAACCATAAAATGTCTCAACAGATACAGAAAAAGCGTTTGACAATTCGAACACCCTTTCATGATTAAAAAAACAAAAACAAACAAACAAACAGAAAACACTCAACAAACAAGGCATGAAAAGAAGTGTCCTCAAACTGATAAAGGGCATCCAAGAAATGCCTACATTTACATCATACTTAATGGTGGAGGACTGAATGCTTTCCCCTTAGATGAGGAACAAGACAAGGATGCCTGCTTTCACTATTTCTATTCAGCTTTGTACTGGAGGTTCTAGCAAGGGAAATTAGGCAAGAAAAAGAAATGAATAAAAGGCATCTAGATTGGAAAGGAAGATGTAAAACTATTTCTATTTCAGATGATATGATCTTGTATATAGAAAATCCTAAGAAATCTGCTGGAAAAAATAATCCTTAATAAACAAGTCTAGCAAGGTTGCAGGATGCAAAATCAATATAGAAAAATCAATTTTACTTCTATACACTACCAATGAACAATACAAAAATGAAATTAAAAAGATAATTCCATTTACAAAAGCGTCAAAAAATAAAATACTTAGGAATAAATTTAATACAAGAAGCGCAAGATTTTTACACTGAAAACTATAAAACATTGTTGAAAGAAATTAACGAAGACTTAAATAAATGGAAATACATTGCATGTTCATGGAACAGAAGATTTAATATTGTTAAACGACAGTAATATCCAAATTGATCTATAGATTCATGCAACTCCTATCAAAATCCCAGCTAGTTTGTTTCCATATGTTGACAAGCTGATTCTAAAATTCATATGGAAATGCAAGAGACCAAGAACAGTCAAAAAATATTGAAAAAGAAGACCAAATTGGAGGACTTACTTCCCACTTTCAAAAGCCACAGTAATCAAGACAGCATGGTACTGCCATAGGAATAGACATATAGATCAATGGAAGAGATTTGACAATCCAAAAACCACTCTTACATTTATGGTCAATTGATTTTCTAAAAAAAAGTGTCAAAGAAATTCAATGGGGAATATTATCCTCAACAAATATCCATTAGATATCCACAGGCAAAGAATGATGTTGGTCTTCTTCCTTTTCTTCAAAGAAGACATACAAATGGCTAATAAGCTCTTGAAGAGATGCTCAGCATCATTAGCCATTAGGGATATGCAATACAAACCGCAGTAAGATATCACTTTATACTACTAAGGAGGCCATAATAAAAAGGATAAGCAATAACAAGTGATGACAAGCATGTGGGAAAATGAGATCCCTCATACACTGATGGAGAGAATGTAAGATGGTTAAGGTACGTTGGAAAACTGTTTGGCAGTTAGAGTGGATTTTTGTTTCATTTAATTAACAAATCTTTCTCAAATCCCTGACACGTGCCAGTCATTTGTACTAAGGGCCCAGGATACAAGATAGCTAAACTGTCATCCTTATTATTACATGAAGAGAGATCTGTAAACAAAAGATCACAATACAGTGTGCCACGTCCTACGTACTAGGCTTGATGTTGGAATAAAGGAAGAGAATAGCAAGGAGCTCAGAATGACTGAAGGGGTGTGTCAGGAGCTTGAACCATGCAGAGCAGATAAGGTGTAATCCTCTAGGCCACTGAGAGCCACTGAATGACTTTAAGCAGGAAGTGGCAGTAGCACATCTGCTCTGTCAAAGAACCCTTATGGTGATAGCCTGGAGTATGAACTGGAGAAAGACAATGAAGACCTAACCTATGGCATTATCCATGGGATGGACAGAAATATATAGATTCAAGTGACGTCGCTGAAGTAAACTCTAGGGGGATTTAGTAATCACTTGAATGTGGGGTGAGGGAAGTGGAGAAATAGTAAATGGTTCTCAGATAGTGGTATGCCAGTAAATGTTTAGCAACTGGCTCCCTGAAAAAGTGTGCATATATAAAAGTACATAAGTTTATTATAAATTTTACTGATATAAAGTATGTGTAGTACATAATTTTTAAAAAATAATAAAAGTATGCAGTATTCTTCCCTGTAAATTTCATTTGGCCAATTGATTCTCACAGAATGCTTTCATTTCATTAATTTTTGCTGAACTCATATCTGTGGCTCATCTATAGTTGCAATCCACCCATAGTTTGACAAATGAAGTTGCATGCCAACCTGCTAACACTTTACCCAATAGAATTATTTCCACTAAGTCTGACAGGTGGCCTGCTATTAAACTATTTCCCACCCTCCTACAAGTAATATTCAGTAAACTGAAACTTCTTCTAGCTTCAGCACTAGACACGAAAAGTTAATGCTTTTAACTTGCATTATTAACACTTTTCTCCATCACTTTCTTAAGAATAGACAGACCAAAAAAACCCCATCGAGCCCTGATGTGCAGCATTTGCCAGTTTCCATGGTGAAAATGTTCCCACTGCAACTGATTTCAAGCTACCTATGTCATGTCACGAACCAGGGAGTTAGGAAGCAATGCACAGAACACCCGTGATATAAGATTGCCAACATACAGGTACAATATAAACTCGAGAGCCTAGGAAACAGTAAAACTATTGGGAAATGGTGATTTTTCAAATATTTCTGACCTTTGGTTTCAGCATAATTTATTAAATTATAATTTTATATAGTTTAAATTTTAATGATGGCTGTGATTTAACAACTGGTTTGCAAAGTTCTGAGTTTGTAAAAATTGGCTTGTGTGAGCTGATATGAGCTGGCTCCACACCCCGCTACCAGCAGATGGTCTGGCTTGGGTGACAACTTGGAACTGAGGATGAAAGGACATGCACTTTGGATCAGGTTACTACAGCATCACAAAAACACAAAGTTAATCTTTTTTCATATGTGTAGCAATATTGGACTCAGTTCATATATCAAGACCACCACCAACAAAAACTTCTGGCTTAAACAAGATAGAAGTTGGTTTCTCCAAATGTATGGACACCAAGGGGGGAAGGCGTGGGCAGGGGTTGGTGGTGGGATGAATCGGGAGATTGGGATTGACATATATATACTAATTTATATGAAATAGATAACTAATAAGAAACCTGCTTTATAAAAAAATAAAAACAACAACAACAACAACAACAGAAAGTGCTAGTTTGGCACATATTGAATGAATAAATGCACCGCCCCCCCCCAAAAAAAAAGAAGTTGGTTTCTCTCTCAGGTAAATCCAAAGGGAGACTGCCTAGGCTGGTATAGTGCCATGTTTCCATTTAAATATCATTGACCGAAACATAGTTACATGGCGCTTCTAGATTCATAGAAGACTAAGGAATATAGTCTTTCAGCTGGATGGCAATGCCTGGCTATGAATCAGAGTTCACATTATTAAAAATAAACAGATGAATGAATATTAGGAAGCAGCTTACAGTCTCTACCCCAAAGTTTTCATTATTTTTCCATTGACTTACCAAGGATAATGGGAAGAAAACACAATACACCTTAAAAGAGCTCAACCCATTCAGAGAACAACATTTGAGTACCTAAAGTGTGTTCTGTTCCAGTCCGACCGGGTCTGCCATCATCAGACCTGGCATGGGCTATGCCCCAAATAGGCTGGAGACATTTTCTCCTCATTATCACCTTGTTAAGCAACCCCCTGCCTCTGAGGCATGTTCTGGGATCTTAACGAGGTGATAATGAGGAGAAAAATGATGTGGCAGTTCTTGGTCTGGTCTAGTCCTCATAGTTCAGAGGAGACCCAAGCTTTAATTAAAAATACTTCACTTTGATATAAAACTTTCAGAAGACATATATTTTCAATGTGCCTGATTAGAAGGAAACAGGGAGAAATGTGTGTTTCTATAATGCATATCTTGGAGATGTCTTTTCTCACTATCCAAGCAAAGAGAGGTGTATTCCTTGATATTACAAGAAAAGACACAAAATTGAACAGATAGGGGTAGGGAAAGTGGGGAGAGAAAACAGACTTGAAAAAGAAGTCTAGGCATTCTACATCTTACAGACAGAACATCTAGATTTTCCCTCCATTTTCATCTTACCATTTGGTGCTCTGTGGGCCTATTCTCTCTAGAAAAGAGTTTCAGTATATCTGTGTGTTCCGTCCACTAGTGCCACTTCAACTCATCATACAAACCAAATAATTCATTTAAAATGTAAAAGGTTTATATGATATTTGAAGAATATACTTCACAGTGATTAATTTGAAGGGCTTCCTTTATTTCTTTAGAATGTAATTTTGGATTGTTTGCTAAATGTAAAGGATAGCTTCTTTATTGCCTACAAATGATATTAAAATCAACTTCATCAGTGTTAAAGATAGTCAGTGATCACTTCTGCTTGATGGGGAAATCTATCAGTAAATGCATGCATTTAAATTGTCTTTCTTCTTAAGAGGTCAAAATACTTCCCTGACTTTCAGGTGTTCTCAGTTTATCTCAGTGAGATAGTTAATAAAGAAAGAAGGAAGGAAAGAAAATTTATAGCCACTGTGTTACACATGGTGACATGGAGTACTCCTTTTCACGAAGCAAAGCATTGGATCACAGCCCGGAAGACCCATCAGCACTGTTTCCCAGTGGCCGTCTATCTTCATGACAAATCCTGACCACCCAACAGTCCATTTGGCTGTGGTGAACACAGGGGGACGAAGAGAAATGGCCAAAACCCACCATGCTGACACACCATCATGCCTCAGTCCATTTGTTCAGTTGTGCTTAAAGTCTGAAGCAAATGGAGTTGAAGGAATTTTCCCAAGGCCAGTTCCTCGTAAATGATAGATTCACTTCTTCACCTATTTGGCCATGTCACACAGTTGATTAAACTATTCCACAGACAATCCCATTTTATTATTAGAAAGTCATTGCACCTTCACCTGATTTTATTTTCTGGTCAGTCCCTCTGTGGCCCATCAGTGTCACGATCACTCTTCTTTACACGCTCTCATAAAGAAAAAAAAAATTCCAAAACAGTATTTTTCTACCTGAACTAAGCTACTTCTCAGTAAGGAACTTTCAAGATTGCTAATGCATGAAGTGCCTTGCTAACATCTGATCTTGATTTCTTCTATTAACTTCATTTCCAGTTTTCTAAATATTTGATTAAAACTTAAGAAACAAGAGTTCTATGGCTTTGTTTTCATTGGCAGGTGGAAGTTGGAGGTCACTTCTAAATGGGTATAATCAACTCCAGTTTGTCTGTTTTCATGGAGAAACGCAGGAGCAAGGATTATTCTAAGTAGTAGATGATCAAAGACACATTCATGTCTTCTTGAATAATCGTAGTTTTCTTGTGAAGATGCTACATTAATTTTTATCCTCTGACCTTTTATCAAACAATTGTGAAAAAAAAAAAAAAAACAATTGTGAAGAAAGAAGTGTAAAAATCACAATCTGAGTAGCAAAGGAAAAGCTCAAACATTCCCCCAACGTAAAACACATTGATGATGAGTGAACCTCAGTGGAACACTGGTTTTCCTAAATATATTTTACACTTTAAAGCCAGATTGTTTTCTGCCTTTAATGAGTGTAAAATACAGATTTGACAGACACAAAATCAATACAAATAGCATTTCTATTTAGCTTGAGTCTAGAGAAATAGCCTGTTCTTTCAGAAAAGCATTCCTGTTAAAGAAGAATAATTTCACTCTCGTTTCTCATCATATGGAAAGTGACAAGATTGAATTAAAGCAAATACTCAGATTTTTACATATCCAATTACCCTGAAGCCAGGATCTAGACTAGCAAATTAGAGTACTGTGTAAATTTCTCTAGCAAATTTACAACCAAGCAGATTATTTTGCTGTTTAAATAGTAGGGATTGAACAAACCCTCCAAACATCAGGTACCTGTGAAACCCCGGCACTAATGTTACTCTTTCAACATCAGCTAGAGCATGAATGAGGAAGTACAAATGGCACTAGAGGTGGATGTCAGTTTTGATTTCTAGTCCTAAATCGGCCACCAAAGAGATGTGTGGCCCTAGGCAAATTACTTCACCTCTGTTGGCCTCAGAATCCTCATCTATAAAATGTGAAAGGTGCGTTAAGTGACTTTTAAAATCACTTCTAGTTCTGTGGGGTTTATGCCCAGGAGGAGAAAGTGAGGGCGACAGATCCCCTCGAGCAATATGCTCAGGGTTTTATAATAAAACCCAGTCGGGAATCATCCTCTCCCTTTGCTCTAATTATGTCCTTTCTTTCCCACGCACTCCCCAGCACACCATTAGGAAGTACAATGAGGAAGAAAGAAAAACCTCCTGTTGCATGCAAAAAGCAGATCTGCCCGTGGTCAAGGGTTGGGTGAGATGGAGCCTTTCGCTAACGATATCGGATTATATTTTAATTAGATGTCAAGTTCTAAAACCACGGAGCCGACGTGATAAAGAGCAGGCTATTCAGTGTCCCAGTTTCGGAGTCCCGATATCTCTTAATTTATGGACTGATAATCTCCTGGTAATTCTCGGGGTGCTGCCGCCGAGTAAACATTCCAAATTCTCTCCTGCTCCGCCTGGATTTGCTCCCGGCCCGTCCCGGAGTTTCCCCATCCTGCCCGGCTCGGCTCAGGCTCAGCTCCTTTAGAGCCAGCGCCTCCCCTCGCAGCCAAACCGCCGGCCTCTGCTGGAGCCGGGCGGGGAGCGGACCGCAGCGCATCTGCCGCGGAGCCTTTGGTGGAAGTGTGGCCAATTAGTCACACGTTTGGTGTTCTAATTAGGCGAGGCTGGGACTTTGGAAAACGTGCTGTTGATTTAGGTACTTCCTCAAACAATGCGAAATTGTGTTATGTGAAATTCAATTAGTCTTTTTCTAAACGTTTCCACATCTGTTCTTCTTTAAGCCTAAAGTGATGAGGAGAGAAAGAGAAGTGAAAAGCCAGAGTCTCCACTGGTGAAATATGTTAGGCCTCAGGGACCAGCCCTTTCCCAGCATTTGACCCTGAACAGTGATATACAGGAAGGAACAAAGTTGGAGAGCTATCATGGTGAAGCCCTTTTAAATAAATCATTAGAGAAGAAATACTGCAACTGCACGGGAATGTAATCTCGAATGATGGCCATAAACTCAGCTTTGTTTGAAAATGGATGGCATGGGGGAGGAACCATTAAGAAGTAAATGATTATAAATTCTGCCTTAAAGGTAGTCTTTGTGGCCATTCTGGTTATATTTTTATAAAGATTCTTTAAAAAAAGAACTTTTGGTTTAATATTTCATGTCTGGGACCACCGTCATGAGTTTTTGTTGCCTCATTATCTACTGAAATTTTCCATAGGAAGTTGAGAACAGCCTGAAATCTCAAAACACTTGAGGATTAAAAAAAAAAAAAAAAAAAAAGTAGGAAGAAGAAGAAGGAGAAGGAGGAGGAGGAGAAAGACAGGGAGAAGAGGAAGGCAAGATTCCACTTGGTCCAGAATGTTTCATAGTTCCCGCCTGAGCCGCTACTGTCTCCTCGTGCTGGCGTGTCGCTTTGATCTTCGCAGCTCTGTGGCAAGCTGCGCCAACCCGGAGTCCCTCATTCTCTAATTTGCTAGAGATGCTGGGATATTGCTTCATAGCATCTCTTAATGCCAGCACTCTCCCAGCAGCGCATCTAACACCATGTCCAGTGTGTGTTTTCACGTGGTAGCACACTTGGCATATCCACTGACTTTGCCAAGAGACAGGTGGCATGGCTCGAAACCGCAGGCTGCCGCAGGTGAAGAGATACATGCATTTGATCCTTGTTTCTGTTATCACCTTTTCAGTGACTAACATTTCAAAACCTTATCTGTGGCTGGCAGCCCATGTTTCAGTTTTTGTCAAAGCCCGGATATAGACTGTACCGTTTTCCAATGATATATCTCCATAAGATTTGTGGAATGCTAAAGGTGGAGTTGTCAACACTACTTTATGGCACCTCGGTGCATGTCAGAAAAGGAAAATATTTTCAAAAGTGATAGCATTATTTTGACTGATGACATGCTCTTTTAAGACAAAGACTTATTTAAATTAAAAAATTTCAAGAAAAGAAGCCCAAACGAGGCATTACCAGTAAGCAAGGTGATTTATCTGGTGTCTAGGGCTCACGAACGAGAGAAAGGAAGATTAAAAAACTAGAATGATAACACTTTTAAAGCTAGTCTGGGTTTGCAATTTTTGTTAACTAAAAAGCATCTTGAATTTGATGACTCATTTAAATTCCCATTCACCAAAGGGAATGCGTTCCTCTGAAGATAAACAACAAATATTTCCAGAATATAATAAACCAAATGAACAAAAGGAAGATGCAAACAATTTAATACACTTAAGTAAAATAAAATATAACCTGTATGGTTTTCAGTATCAGTTTAAAATTCTATGTAATGGAGGTTACAGCAACAGATGTAAATAAATTGGTTTTTTATTCTAGAAGATATCTGTAAACATTAAGATTTCAATAAGATTGTCTAAAATCTGGTTTTGCAGGAATCTTGGTTGGTAATTATTGTCTATTTATCGTTTTCCCACTTATGGGATTATTTACCAATATTATAACCTCCACAACTATTGTTGAATAGAAACTCTGCTTTAGTTCCTCAATTTATCTTTACCTGCTTTGTTTGTGACTTAATAAAGTTGGATTAACTATGAGACAACATTAACTTCACAGAGCAACATTATTTGATTTTTAAAAAACTGTTTGTTAAAAGGAACAACAAACTTAAAGCTGAACGTTGATAAAAGAGAGCATTTAAGTCATGGCTTCTGTAAAGACAAATGAGCCCCGTCTTGTGCTACTTAAAGTCTCGATCAGATCATCCATCATTGCTGAATTTATGCTCTTCTTGTAGCATTTAAACAAGATCACTGTGGACCTGTCCACTCTGGCTAGCCTGAATAAAATTAGCCCATGTCACCTTGCTTCCTATTGGCTTCTCATTAGATGGCGATGCCTGGGTTATCAGTTAACAAAATGACATCACTCATCCCCATGTTCTGTGAGCGTATATGCTATGATTAGTACATGTCAAATGACTTGCAGTTATAACCAGCACAGATTCAAAACCATTCTTCCCTGTAAAATACCAGTCTTGGGGAGAAGCATCATCAGAACGCTGTGGACTAACTTCATGTTCCAGCGACCAAATGTCTAAAATAGTTTTCTCTAGGTTATTAGTTCAAATAAAAATTAAACTTCATGTAACAATGGCAGGTCTCTGGGGAGAGACGGGCAGCAGGTCTGCAGATGTTGCCCCTCCAGGTCTGCAGCAGGTCTGCCCCTTGCCTTTGGAGAGCTGTGCTTGGTCAGCTGAGGGGCACCCGTGCTCTCCTTATTTGCACAGAGTGGCGTTCAGAGTCAGTTTTCAATGCATCCCACATGTGTTTGCCTTTTGCCGACTCTGAGTTGGCCTTGTGCTGGGCCAGGCCTGGCTCTGGGGTTATCTTTTATTTTGATAGACAAGATGGCATGTTTTGTTCTCCTTTCACAGCACAATTGTGAATGATACCAATTAACTATATACGTAGATTTTTGCCATGTATAAATAATATCTTGAAACTAATTTTTCTAGTTTTAAAACTTAAAATTGCTCTCCTAAACTCCTGATTTTTTAATTTAAATTGTTACCTATTTCCTGGCTTATTTGGAGAGTGAATTCTATAAGGGCAGACATTGCTGTCATACTTGTCTATTTCCTTGTGCCATAATTTACTGAACACATATTATCTATTGATTTGTTTTGATTGATGATCCTAAGTGCTACTGAGTTTGTGCCATAGCATGGTGGCCACAAGTTCCACATCTCCAGATGTTAGGACCACCTCAGAATTGGATCCCAGACCCCAAACACCCCTAGTTTCTTTTGTCTTCTGTTGTTAGGCTGGTGCTACCAATGATTTTCATGTGTATTTTACACTTGGGGCCTGGGATGGCTGGGAAATTATAGAAGGATAGATTTCCTAGATACACTCAGAGGGGAACCAACTAGCAAAATTGAAGCGCAGGACAGCATTTGAGATGGAAAAGTATATTGATGGATTAAGAAAAACTAATTCATCTGGAAAGAACTAAAACATAAATAAGAGTTAAGTTGTCAAATAAAACACAAGACAAGTCACACACAACATAGAATTACGTGCCTGGCTCTGATGGATGGGTAGGGTGTGAATAAATGGAGGAGATTAAAAAAGGTATTTCTAGGCATTTCTGGTACAGAGTTTGACATGAGCTGAGTAAGGCAAGGAAGCAATTAAGGTGGTTGTCCTCACACCTCATGGGTTTCTCCTTCTCCATCTCCTTCCTCTTCCTCTTCCTGATCTCCAAAGCCTCAATCTTCAGACCTCTTCTCTACTTTACATACCCTCACACCCTAGGGGATGCCGTTCAGTTCTACTGCTTTAAAAGCCATTTGCATAGTGATAATTTCCGAATTTTTATCTCTCCTGGCTTAGATATCCTGCTTATTCAACATCTTTATTTGTATGTCAAATAGCATGTCAAAGCTATACAAAATTGCCCCAAATTGAACTTTTGATTTCCCAGCTCCTGCCTCTAAAATCTGCTCCCCAAATCATTTAATGAATATTCTATTCTCTCATTTGCTCCTATCAAAAATCTTAACAGTCATGTTTCACTTCTCTTTTTCTCTCGTTCTGAATCTAACCCATCAACCACTCTTCCCACTCCTCTTTCAAAATATATCCAGAATCTAATGACTTCTCATTACCCTCGTGCCACTATTCTGGGCCAAATTGTCATTCCCTCTCACTGGGATGATTGCAATAACTGGCTACTCTCAGACCGAACCAGAGTGTTCCTCTTAGAAAGAACATCAGGTCTTGTTATTTTTTGCTCAAACCCTCTCATGGCCTTCCATGTGTCTCATTGGAAAAGCCAAAGTCCTCACCATGGCTTAATCTGTCCTACCCGAGTTCACTCTCCCGTTATCTGTTTGTTCCTCTCCTATCACATCCTCCTCATTCACTCCACCCCGGCCACACTGGCCCCCTTGCTCTCCTTGAAAACTCCAAGCACATTCCCACTGCCAGGCCTTGGCATGTGGTGTTCTTTCTTCCACTGTCTATCCACATGACCTGTGACCTAGCTTCCTTCCACTCATCTCTGCTCAAGCAGTGCCTCACTAGAGACTACCATGACCTCCCCTCCCTACATAAAATACCTCCTGAGCTTCTAGCTCCCTCTGTGCTTTATTTATCTTCATAGCCCTTATCAATACCAGTCCCATTAAATTTATTTGTTTGTCTGTCTCTTCCCTCTAGAGTATAAACTCCTTCAGGTCATGAACTTCATCTACCTTGTTCAGAGATATAATCCTGAGTGCCTGGAATAATGTCTGGACCATAATAGGTGCTTAATAAATATCTACTGAATAAATGAATAAATGAAGGATGACAGAGAATAGATGGATTTTTAGCTAGACAAATAATTTTCCTTGGGAAGTCCTGGGTCATCATGTTGGAAAGTCAGCATGGACTCAGATGGTAGGAAACCTTTAATATTAGAGGGAAGAGTATGGATTTTATTCTCTAAGTGTACCTATTCAAACTTTTTAAGTGGGGGTCTACATCATGAATACAAAATTTGTGGGTTACCAGTCTGGTGATACCATAAACTGTAAGGTGGATTTTAAAGTTGATTGGAGACTTTCTCAGTAATCCAGGCTTTAAAACCCTTGACCAAGGGTATAAATGCAGCCTTTAGATGAAATTAACTATAAGTTGAAATATACTTATCATTTCAAAGAACTATACTTCTTAAAGCAGGAATAAGAATGTCTAAGTCATTGAAATCCTGCTAAGGTCCAGACTAGAGGTTTGGGTAGCATCCACTTAGCCACAGATATCCAGTGAGATGTAAAAAACCTCATTCAGCTATCCAGAGAGATTGCCTCCTCAATGCTCAAAACAGCTGCATTTCTAGAAACAAGAGGATCTCTTTTCTACTTTCCTTCAGTTGGATGGCATTCCTCACCTGTGCTCATCTGAGCAGCCAGAGGTTTCTGGAACAAAAGATGTGACCCTCAGGAGAAGAGGAATGGGATGGATGAACAGTGCTGAGAACTTGCCTGGGGAAGGTTTCATCAGGCTGTCGGCTCTCTTGAAAAGACAGTCAAGAGACTATGGCGCATGGGATCCCACATCCTTGAGCAAAAAGGTAATGACAGTGAAGTAGACTCTGAGGATTCCCCTGGCTCCAGTGTTTCTGTGTTTTGCTGAAGTGACTAATTTATCCTTTTAGGTGCTCACTTCTTAAACTTTACCCCAAGAATCAGAGATTTATCATCTTCATCTCCGGAGACTACACGTCTACTTTCTTAATTCAGCTTCTTGAAGATCTAGAATTTCTCCAATGTGGGAGTGTCTCTTTTTCCAGACATTGGCTTTTATAATGGGTGATCCAACTGGGGGGAGTTTGGTTGTTGTTTTTGTTGTTTTTCCTATGTTAGAAAGAGGTTCTCATTCGAAAGAAATGCATCTTGAGTAGGTATGATTGTGGTAAAGATTTTAATGATTATATTATTCAAATTGTTACGGGATCAGAAAATCCAAATGCCTCTTGGTGTCACTAGTAGGGGAAATTCAAAAACTTTCTCTTTATCTAAATGCTGAAGGTCCATTGCGGCTCTGACATGGGGTAGTGAATATTATCCTCTCACTGAGGCTCTTTGTGGTCTCTTAGCCCATCATTAGTGACGCTGAGCTGACTCACAGAATTAGCAGGTCCACCCATCAGTGACTGTAAAATGTTTGGAAAATGTCTGGGAAAGTGGCCGTCATTAGTTCGCTGTGAAACAGTCATTTTCAATGTGAACGATGCAAAATATTATGATGAAAGGAAAAGGATCCTATGAGCTGTACCAAACATGTGTCAATTGGTACAGGCATTATCACGTTTGAGAAGTCTCTGTCCTTAACGGTTTGGAATGTGGGAAGATCTAGGGTGATCTAAAAATAAAATGGTTATGTGATATATGAGCCATCAACCACAGAATCCCAAAGAGATTTTTAGTTCTTATGACCTAATTCCAGCCTGCTGCCAGTGTCAGAGTAACATTACTCCACCTCCCGCTTAGAAAGCAGAACACAGGAGGAAGATGTATTTAACCTGATTTTGGGGGCACTGCTCATGGAAAGAACCTAGGTTTGGCAGTAGAAGGCCCGAGTTAAAGTACTTGCTTTGCAGTTGTATAAGTTTATCCACTCAGTTAAAAGTTAGGCATTGACTTTTGCTTGTCTGCAAAAGAGGTGATAATAATGCTTGCCTTGCTGATAGCAACAGGATCGTTAGGGTGTGCAAATAAAATAATGTGTGTGAAAGGGCTTCATCAATTATGAAGCAATATGAAAAACATGGCCATGCTTTCTGTAGGTGTTCATTATATTTAGCGTGGATTAATTTACTATTGTAGGTATAAACCAGTTTGAACAAGAGGAGCCTGTAGGAAAGGATCACAGTTACAGAAGGAAACAAACTCCTTGGATCCCCTGACAACTGTCCCTGGAGCATTAGTTCCTTCCCAAGCCCACCCTAGAGTTCAAGGGAGGTGATTATATAGACTATTCTTTTTTTTTTTCCTTCTAGAAAGTTTATTGTCTCACTAATCACAAATACTGTAGGATTAAACATCTCAAACCAAATTTCTGTATGGTGTGGGATAGGTCACACTATATGAGATAGTTGGTTGATCCAGTATTTTCTTTTCCACCTAAATTATATTAGTATATTTTTTGTAAATCAATGACTGTATACATATGTCACTTTCTGTTACAGTTATCAAGTTGTCTATTATTCTGCCAATACCACACTGTATAGACTATTGTTGCATTGCTTCCACCTTAGTTAAGTCATTAACTAAGCAAACGTGCTGACACAGAATCAGAGGCTGGGGATATAACAATGAACAAAACAGAACTGATCCTTGACTCTTTGGAACTTGCATTTAAGTAGAGGAAAGAGAGTAATCAAACAATCATCCAAAACTGCAACTGTGGTTAGTGCAAATAAGGAGAAGAACATGGTCTAATAGCACTTAGAGGGAGAGTTGTTCTGGTCAGGTAGGTCTGGAAGGCTTCCCCGAGGAAGGGATCATTAGGCTGGGATCTGAAGGATGCATGGGCCATGATACAATGAAGAGGAAGAACAGAGCGTGTCTTCTTTTTAAACAGGCTTTATGCAGGGAAGGAGCTCAGCTCATTCAAGGACTGTTAGGTTGAACAGTACAAAATTGCTGATACTCAATTTAAGTTTTTAACTCAAAGAGGCAGCATTTCATATAGTTAAGCGTAATAAATGTATACTAACGTGGCTACAGGGCAGAAAGTAAGAGTAGGCTTGGCATAGGACGATAGTAGAGGTAGGGAGGAGTTGCTCATGAATGCTTCGTAAGCCGTGTTGAGACTCTTGGACTTGGTCCCAATAGCAACGGAAGTCTCTGAAGACCCGTACTTGGTGATGACGACGCTGGCTCTAATGTGGGTGATGGGACAGCCGGCGTTATTTGTACCTGTTAGGATGATACTGCAATCACCCAGGAAAGAACTGCTCGTGGCTTACAGCCTTCTTACTCAAAAAGGGTGCCTGTGGACCAACAACATGGGCATCTAGGAGGCTGTTAGAAATGCAGGCCTGCTGAATCAGAATCTGCATTTTACCAAGCTCCCCAGGTGGTTCACTTTTACGCATAATAAAATCAGGGCTTAGACCACACTGGAGGTGGGTAGATGGATAGAAGGGAATGCGCTCAAGAAATATTAAGAGGGTAAAGGCATACGTACTGGTGACAGATCAGATGTGGGGTAGCAGTGAGGACAAGATGAGTCCTAAATTTCTGACTTGTACAATTAGATGGAAAGGAGGACTTTCTCTAAGATCTATGCACTGGAAAAAGACCAGGTTTAGAGGGAAGGATCATGCGTCGAGTGTCGGATTTGCTGAGTTTGAAATAATTTTAAAGTATTCAAGTGCAGAAGTTGAAGCAGCAGTTGGATATATGGGTCTTAAGTTCTGAGGAAAAATATGGACTAGAATTCTACGTTTGAGTCACGCATAGAGGTGAACAGCAGCCACGAAAGAAGTAGGAAAAGAGTGTTTAAGTCAGAGGCAAGGGTGAGAAGTTCCCTGAGACAAGAGAGCATATCCTTGACTCAAAGAATTGAGAGATCTTTACACAGGCTTGGAGCAGAGTGCGGGGGCGGGAACACGGTGAGAAGTGAGGCAGAAATGTAGACAGGGGCCACATCATGCCAGGCCCAGAGGTCTCCTTAAAGGTTTCTGAGATTAGCCAGTGATGAGAACATTGATATGGAGGGATGATCTGATCAGATTTACTTTCAAAGGATTATCAAGGCTGTTTGTTCCCTAGAGAAAGGACTAGAGGGACCATTGCTCATCTTCTGGAGGAAGAATCTATACGGTCAGGCACGTGATGCTCTAGAAATTTATTTTCTTGGCTCCTGAGCCAGGACCTCTCCCCTTACCCAATTCCACTGCCACTGCCCACACTGAAAGCAGAGGGGAACATTTTTCTCACTAATGTTCCCCCTACTTTTAGATTACAAAACAGCACTACCTTTGCCCTTAGATTCACACAGAAATTCTGTGAGGTGAACAAAAACTTTGTTCCAAGTCTAATGGACCTCTTCTCATTCAAATGTCCATCATGTATACTAATCTATGGTGCATGGACCCAGAACACAGACCAACTGTAACTCAGTCTGTAACTTTTGTCTCCAATGTATCAGCATCATTCCATTCTTTCCAGCCATCAAAATTGTTTAAAATTCCAAATTACCTACTTCTGTCTGTGCTTCCCAATTCTATCATGTCTGTTTTTTCCCATCTGGAAATGAAATCCGGCTGTTTGAATCCAGAGCACAGATCTTTACAGGAAGACTGACCCACATATGCCAAGTGGTATTTGATTTTACCTGAAATACAGAGATATGTCACAAGAAAGGGGCAACAAAAGATCTGTGGAAATACTTGCTTAGGATTGGGAGCAATCCCTAGCAAGTTATAACTTTTCGTTCTCAACAGGTCACTCACTACTCATGTAGAATAACTAGAATGTAGGGAAGTATGTGCTCTGCCTGGCGCACGGCAGCTGCCTAGCAGCCTGGCCACCTGGTGCAGAATTGATGTACAAATGGTAAAACCTGTACGTGTAGCATAATAAAGAGCTCAGACTCTGGAGCAAGATGCCTGGGTCTGAATTCTGACACCAACATTTACGAACTGCATAACTTTAGGCTTGACATATATACACTAATATGTATAAAATGGATAGCTAATAAGAACCTGCTGTATAAAAAAATAAATAAAATAAAATTCAAAAATTCAAAAAAATACTTTGGGTGCCTCAGTTTCCCCTTGGGTAATATATAGAGTTGCTATGAATAGTAAATGACTCAATATTCATAAAGTGCTTAGAAGAGTGACTGGCACAATGTAAGTGCTTGTTAAAGAGAAACTTTAATTTTTATTTGTTTCAAATGACCAGATTTTCCAAAGGCATCATTCATGGTTCTTGAAATAGAACTTCTTTTCCGTCACCTGAGGGTCTTCCCTACCCATCACCCTCAAGGAGTTATTAGCTGTAGGTGAATAGGATATGGGAAGATTAGAAAGCACCATCCCCAGACTCCAAGAAAATTTCCAGAGGAAATTTTAGGATCCACTGTCTGGGTTGTTTTCTCAAATATGGGATAACAGTAAAGTCTGTGTTCCCACACGGATCTGCAGCAGTTCACTCTGTCACTTTAGAGTTTCCTTTAAATTGAAAGTCAAATCATTCTGATGATATACAGTTTCATATCCATGTAACTCTTTTTCTTCAGATGCCACCATTATATAAATGCACACACAACTTGCTCTGCCAGCAGTCTCTGTACATTGTGCAGAGATTTTGAAAACAGCTCTTTTGTCAGGGTTACCGCCATGTCCCATTTATTTTCAACGCAGGCCTGGGATAGAAACCTGCTAGGGATTTGTGTCAAAAGTACCTTAACTTGACTTGAGTCAGTCTCCCCTTCATAATCTTTTCAAAGACTAAATGTCAGTGTTTCTCCTAAACCTACTCAGGCAAAATGCCCTTTCTTGCAGAACCGTGGTTTTCCAGGTTTTCCAGTGGAAATAGTATATGGTAAACTATTCATGTCTGAGTTCATTTTTGAAGTAGAATGGCCTCAAAGGCAAATATATTTACTGCAGAGGAACTGTATGATTGTCATCTGAAGGGAGATTTCAATATAAACAAAATAATAATTTCTTGCTACACAATGAAGACGTGTTCTGCAAAGTTCAAAAACTGAATTAGTTAGAAAGTGTCTGTAAATATTTTCTAACAGTCCATTGTCAAGCCCTTCAGCAAAATTCTCAAGAATAACAATTTGCTCTATTCTGGGAGACTTAAGTGATTTTAGGAATCTTTGAGAAACTCTTTCAAACCCAGATTTAAACATTAAGAATTAACATGTCAATTTTAAATGTAATATCAAATATGTTCCAAACTCACTCCCTTGATCAGTTTAGTCTAGGAGCATTCACAGTATTCACTTGGGTTTTTCAGTTTGCTTTACTTTCATGGTTTTTGTCTTAATTTTGTTGTAGTTTCTAACTACCTTTCAAACATTTTTTTTTATTTGCCAAACTAAAGCCAAGTCTATACTAGCAAATTGAAGTTGAAAAGTAAGGCACTTTTGAGGATAAGTTCAGTAGAAAACTATCTTTCTAGTTACTAGCTTTTTTGAATCACTGACAAATATTCTCTGATTGTCTAAGTTCTCAACTTTTTGTTCATGCTTTGACCCAGACTTCACTAGGTAGACTTGTCCTAAATCCTGGAATACTACAACAAACTCTATTCCATTTTAAATTTCTATACTAAATAAGATTTTCTTGTATTTTCAGCAGATGTATATATTTTGTGTCTTATTCTAAATGCATGATTTACACAAAAGTATTTACATAGAACTCCTCCTTTTTTCAATAACTTTATTTTAAAAAGTAAAAAGACACGCCAACTTATTTGTATATCATCTCAGGTTAAAAATGTAATAATAATATTAAAAAAAGTGAATACGCAGATTCAATCTCAGCATGTCCTAAACAACTAAATAATGATTACATTGTTTTGCCTTTTTTAGTAGATATATCTCAAGATAACTAGATTCTTCAGTTTCTTCCACATCCATTTGACTTTAAAATCTAGGTTCCCTTTACATGCCTTTGGAAAATTGAAAGAAATATACCTCTTTATTTTGACTTCTAAATTACAAACCAAAATTCTATCATTTTTCCTTTGTTTTAGTAAATTCTAGCTTCCAAGAGAGGTAAGTGCTCCCTGACACCCAGGAGTTGGGCTGGCACCACCAGCTAGGCCTTGGCTTTCTGTTGAACATACGTCATTTCAAAAAAACACCAACATCAACCAAGGCATCCTGTGTCCGTGTGGATCAAGACAAAAAATGAGAGCACTCCTTGATCTTTCCTGAACACAGACAAAAACAGGAATATTTCCAACCCACAAAGATGACCAAAAGTTGCCCTGTCTGGGCTACATGAGTGACTGCTGCTTCTTCACCAATTACAGCCTTGCCCTCTCTAGTCTTCCCTCCTTTTAGATAAAATGTATTAAGATATTAAATTACAGAATTACCCCCACTTCCTGAAGTGACCCAACTAGAGAAAAGCCCTGCCCCCATGAACTACGCCCCAAATCACCTAACACAAGCCCAAGGCCTGTAATAATTCTAACACCCACTTACTGAGATGCCCACCATCTCTCTGGTGTGCGTTCTCCCTCATTGCAACAAGGCAACCAGTTCAACTCCTGGTGTATTTCTGGTGGTCTTGGACTGGAGGCAGTAACACAAAGCAAGACTCTAGTTCCAAAACATATTTTAAAACAGTTTCACTTTAGGTAGGACATAATTTTAAGCAGTTGTATGGTGTGGAGAAATTCTAAAACTCATGTTAGAATTCTTCTAATCATTTTATGGTAGTTTAATGTAAACTTGTGCTTCTTATAAAAAAGAGAACCAAGTCCTTGTCCTAGCCAGTCATTTTTACCTTTGTTGAGATCTTTGTGGGATGTGCCTGACAGATCTGTGGGCAGAGATGAGGGTGAGGGTGAGCCCACGTGGATTATATGGAAGTCTGAGAGCCTGCCTCCAATATTCTCTAGGAGAGAAAGAATTGACTTGGCTGTCCATGGTCCTAATGTAGAAGTTTGTGTTGGGAGTTGAGGGTAGGAGGATACCATTTTGCCTTACTTTGGTACAAAAGAAAAATTACTTCCTTCCTCCCCTCCTCCCTTCTTCCCTTCTTCCCTCCCTCCCTCCCTCCCTTCCTTCCTTCCTTCTTTCCTTTCTCTATTTGCTTCTTTTCCTCCTTCCCTCTCTCCTTTTCCCCACCTTCTTCTCTTTTCCTTTCCTTTATATGTCCTCATAGTGCAGGGAATGAATATTAATCAAACACTCTCAATTCTTATTTCCTGGAAAATAAAATTTTCATAAAATTCATATACAAAGTAGATACAGAAGGATGATAGCCATATACAAATATGGTAATTTGGTAAGAGAGTAGCTGAATGATCTTTTCCCATTTAAAAGAAAATTTTATGTTTTGAAATATTTTCAGTTAGCCTGATTTTATAACTTCTGATAAAAAATATTTTGTTCAGTTCACTACAAATAGCCTCCCTCTCTCAGGTCCCTCCCCCTCTTTAATAAACACACTTTGCCCTTTCCCTTAGAGCAGTGTAAGTGGCTTTGAAGCGCAAACCGAGGTGATAGGACTCAAAAAGTCAAAGAAAGTGAAGCTTCTCCTGTTGTTTCTTCTGTGTAGCCTGGACTCCTGCTCTTTGAGGACCCCTCTTTGCTGCACTTTAGATAAGAGTGTTGAGCCCCTGAATTCATTAGCAAGGCACAGAGCAGCTTATCCGTCCTTTCACAGGCTCAGGTTTCATTCTGTGCCAGGAGTCATACATCACACTCGACGGTGTATCTCCAGAGCCAACTGAGGAAAGTGCAGAAAAACTGCTGTTAACAAGGGACTAATCACATTCGACCTAAATTAATTATTGGTCACTCAGGACTGGTGAGCAAGGGCCACACAGATGGCCTCTGACTCACTTCCCACCTTTGAGGAAAGAAATATTCCAGTTTGGTGCACATGACCGCATAAGATAACAAGAGGCAGGTTATTTCTGGTCTACTGGTCTTGAATTTACCATATTTGTTAATATGACATGGAGCTTGGGGCTTATTTGCATTAACACTGTAGGTGCATTGTATTTTGGGGAGAAAACATGAATGATAGTCACTTGGGATGGAGGTCATTTCACAGCAGTCAGCATTGGGACCAGTGAAGTCAAGCCAGGGACCTTTAAAATGCAATTCAGTCAAACGAACAGGTCATGGATCAGTGAGCAGGTGATGGAAGGTGTTCGTGAGGAATTCAGATTAGCACAAAATTCAAACAAACCACAAGAAACAGGGAAGAGAGAAAGCAGGACAACCTGGAGAGCAGGAAGCCATGGTCTCAGCGGGGTGGAGAGGAAGACACTGATAATTCCTGGACTCTATGCTCTGTGCAGGCGAAGATAATGATTTCTCGTTTGCTATGTATCCTCAGAGCCAGCATGGTTGGCTCACATCACATGACAATGAGGTTTTTTGAATTAAAAAACCTCAAACCATTTGAATTTGTTTTGTTATTCATTCGTGAAATGTCATGCTCTTGCTAGACATCTACGAAGAATTCATTCAACCCGGTGTTAGGTGCTTTAGAGCACCTACTATGTGCCAGGCACAGTGATAGACACTAGAAAATATATAAACAGTGGCTCCTGTTCTCAAGAAATTTACAGAGTAGTGTCTGAGGCAGAATTGTAAATAGGCAATCACTAGCCACTCTGGTAGCTGTAATAATAGAAGTACGGAGATGGTAAACGGGTAGAACAAAGGAATTGCTGATTGACTCTGTCAGGGAAGGGCATCCCAGAACAGTTTTAAAGTATAGATAAGAAAATGTCAGATGAACAAATTGCAGAAAGCACAGTAGGAAAAAGAAACAGCATGTACAAAGGCAGAGAGGACTGAACAACATAGCAAACTCAGGGAAGATGTAGTTAGTTCATTAATGCTGGAGAAAACTAGAGAGCTATGAGGACACTGTAAGGCCAATGTAAGGTCCTTGAGTTTGGGCAAGGGTAATGGAGACCCCAAGCAGGGTTGAAAACAGAGAAGCGTCCGATTTGCATTTTAATAGGACAATTCACCCAGCAGAAAAGAAAAGAATGAGGGCGAGGGAGAAGATTGGAGACAGGAAGGTCAGGAAATTAACCCAAAAGTCCATGTAAGAGATGGGAAAACACAGAACTAAGACAGTGACTGGGAAGGTCTACATTCAAGAGATATCTGAGAGATGGGATACGTAAGAGTTGATGTTTAATTGGATATGGCCAGGGAAGGAGAATATAAAGATTTAAAATATCTTTGTGTTGTAAATATTTTTGAGACTGGATAGACGTTGAATTACTAATGGGGTTAAAGAAAATTGGGTGACATAGTTGGGAGTGGGTGGAAGGATAAGGAGTGGTTTAGGTCATGTTGAATTTGACTGCTCATGGGACAATTTGATGGGAATTTTTAGTAGGCAATCAGATTTTTCAGGCAAGGTCTATGTTAAGAAACACAATTGGGAAACTTATCATGCTATGGTTAAATATTAAAGGCAAGAGTATGAATGAAATGGTCTAGGAAGAGATGTAGATTGAGAAAAGAAAAGTATTAAAGATAAATCTTGGTGAATACTTATATTTAAGTGATGAGTGAAGAAAGAAGAGTTAGTGAAGAAGACTAAGATGAAATAAAGAGGTGGGGAAAAAGGCAGCGTGGAGGAGTAGATGCCCAGGAAGAAAGAATTTCAAGGAGGAAGGTGTGGTGAAATAAATATTGAGGAAGGCAGAGAAATCAAATAAGAACATGGTACATCATATAAAATGATTAGGAAGATAATAGTGGAATGGTCGGGTTAGAAGAGAAATGCCAGTCAAAGACCATTTAGAAAATAAGAATACTTTAACCTGCATGGTACATTATTCTTTGAAGAAGTTTGACTGAAGAAGAAAACAGAAATAAGGCTGTAGCAAGGGAAAGATAAAGCTTCATAGAAAACCTTTTGTTTGTTTTTGGGTGGAAGAGAAGTGAACCTGTTTGGAGTGAGAAACCAAGGCGGTAGAGTGGAACAGAAGAGAGGGGGAAGTAAAGCAATATTACAGAGATGGAGGAGAAAGAGAAGACCATTACTTTTGAATTGTTTTGAAAGGGAAGGTTGTTTCTTTCTCTGAATCTCAGAGTGATGAGGGTGAAAGTGGACAGCATTTGAGTGCATTTCTGTTTGATGACATCACAGTTACTAGAAATTAAAGTTAAAACAAACAAAAAAAAACCATACTAGTGTTTGAATAATTATCATGATGATCAAAGTGACCCAGCACCATTTTCATTTTCATCAAGGATGTCTTTTTCAAAGTCTCCTTGAATACGACGTGGTGAAAAACCAAAGGTTTTCATCCTCTTTTCTTTGTCATAAACTTACAATATGATTATTATCTTGTATATTCTAAAAATAATTCACTGGTAAATAAAAGCCAAACTAGTTGGACTTCCTATATTTCAGACTGTTTGAAATTAATTAATTCCAGCCATGCTAGAATTTAATTTTCCCAGCTCAGTAATTAGCATGGCTTCTTGCATAATTAACTGTTTGCAGTTATTAGCCATTGATCATAATTATGATAATTTGTCAAATTAGCTGACCAGTCATTCACCTGAGTGGCATTATGTAGACCTAAAGTCAGAAGTCATGATCTCTTGTGCAGTAGGAAAGCCCACTTCCTCAATAACTACTCAAAATCTGTACAGACCACCTTTTCTAACACCAGTGGATACCATAATCATATAGCTAAATTTCAAAGCAAGAAATCTAAGTCATCACTGACTTAGTCATCACTATTGAGATTTTGATTAGGACTGCGTTGAATCTAAACATCAACTTTAGGAAAATTAATATCTTTACAATACTGAGTATTCTAATCCATAAACATGGTGTATTTCTCCATATATCAAGGTCTTTAAAAAAATTTCTCTTAACAATATTTACAGTTTAGTGGTCTTACACATTTTTTATTAGATTTATTTCTGTGAATTTGCTGTTTTGATATAAAGTGTTATAAAGTGTTCTTTAACCTGTTTATTATGTAATTGTTGTTGATATATAGAAATCCTAAATTCATTAATTAATGTTAGTGGATTATCTGAGATTATTTGCCTTTTCTGCGTAAGCAATCATGTTGTCTGCAAATAATGACAGCTTTAATCCTTCCTTTCTAATACTAATAACTACGATTTATTTCTTTGCCTAACTATGTTGTCTAGGACTTCTAGTACAATGTTGAAAAGAAGCAGTGATAGTGAGCATCCTTGTTTCAAGATAACCGTTTTCACCTATAAGTTGACCTGCCATAGGTTTTTATTTATATATTTACTTTTTACTTCTTATGAAAGTATAACGTACATACACAAAAGTGCACATTGTAAGTGTACAGTGTAATGATTTTTCAAAAATGAGACAATCCATACCCACTAGCCATATCAAAAAACAACATTACCAGTGCTCATAAGCCCCCTTCATGCTCTTTGACAAGGTTCAAGTACCCTTATGTCATTATTCTTACAAATACAGCCCCCACTCAAAGGGAAAGGAATTAGAACCCACTGCTTGAAAAGAGGAGTATAAAAAATTTGTAGACATATTTTAAAACCACCAAGGTGTATGTCTCCATTTATTTAGGTCTGTAACTTCTCTCAGCAATATTCTTTAGCTTTCAATGTATAGACTTTCACATAGTTTGTTAAATTTATGCCTCAGTATTTCAGGTTTTTTTTAGGCTGCTGTAAATGCTTTTTGTTTTACCCCACCGCCTATTTTTCATTGTTTGTTATAAAAATAAAATGATTTTTTGTAAGTTGAGCTGATATCTGTGACCTTGTTAAATTCATTTAATGATTGTAGTAGCTTCTCTGTAGATTCCTTAGGATTCTCTAAGTACACAATCATGTTGTCTGCAAATAAATGCTCCATATCATTTATAGTAGAGCCAGGAAACAGAAAGCATACCAATTATTTTAACAGAGAGTATATATATTTATAATACATATTGAAGATCTCAAAAAGCAAAGACGAGAACACAGAGATAACAATAGCAGGAAACAGCTACCACACTCAAGGCTTGGGGGAATGAACAGAAGAGGTTAGAATTAGTAAAACATAAAAATTTAGAGGAAGGAGCCAGGACACTGAAATTCACCCCTCTGAGAAAGGAGTGCTGGTCAGTTGGTGCTAGTCTCTCTGAGTTCAAAGGAGGGTTTTCATGAGCTTTAACCCCAACCTCTGAGGAGGGGGTCTGAGCTGGCTGCTTCTGGTGTCTCTGAGGTGGCACAGTGAGGCTAGTTCTTTCAAGAATTGGGAAAACTGCAAACTGGACTTAACTACCATGACTGGAATGAACTGCCACAGTTGTTGTCAAGAAGTGAGCCTGGGGAGCCATTGACAGGAATGAGAAGCAAACAGGAAGCTCAAATAAAGCAAACAGGAATAAACAAATGTCTTCTCCTCCAGTATGATCCTCTAGATTTCTATCTCTAGGTTTATCCCTAGATTCATAGCACCCTCTATTGACTCTGTTAGAAGCATTTAGCAGGTTGTCAGTTGGCAAAAGAGAAATGTGGAGAGTCCTTCGTGTTACAAGCTGAGTATTGAAGAATGGGTTTAAAGTTGAGCAATATTACTTTAACATATGGCACATGGACAGGGAAACCAGAAGAAAGTCGGGAGACCTCAAACTCAATAGCAATTGCTTCCCTATGAACATTTGTCAAATTGGAAACCATCTCTAAAGAAGAGCAGAGCTTTCAACAGTCTTATAAGCTAACGATTAGAGTTTAGTACCTCAGGCTTTGAGTTGATAATTTGGAATGGCCAGAAGCACAATACTTGTAGAGAGACTATTACCATATCTGGCAAACCAGCCTTGATTAATACAATCCCTAATTTATAACGGGGATCAGCCACCAGTAGACAGACTAGCCAGATTGAAGGGTGACTCTCTTATCTGAAATATCTACAACTTTGCATATATATTGCTGGCATTCAAATAAAATTAAGGGACTTGCCAAAGAAACAGGACCTCATAACCAGAAAACAAGAGAAACAAACAAACAATAATAACCAAACCAAACCAAAGATGACCCACACACTGGAGTTATATGACAAGGACTTCAAATAACTATGATTAATATGTTCAAGAAAACATGGATAAAATGGATGGAAAGATAAAAGTAACCAAGAAATGGAATGAGAGCAGCAGAGGAAAGGATTAGTGAAATGGAAGAAAACTTAATAAAAAAATATCCAAATTGAAGTACTCAGAGAAAAAATAATTAAACACACAGAAAAGAAGAGTCGAGATGTGTGGGATAGATGAAAAGGGCCAACATATATATAATTGGAGTTCAAAAATGAAAGCTAGAGAGGCCAGTGAAGAAGCACTATTAGAATAGATAATAGACAATACATTTTTAAAAATTATGTAATACCTCAACTCACAGATTCAAGAAACTCAGTGATGGGCTTCCCTGGTGGCACAGTGGTTAAGAATCCACCTGCCAATGCAGGGGACGTGGGTTCAAGCCCTGGTCTGGGAAGATCCCACATGCCACAGAGCAACTAAACCCGTGCACCACAACTACTGAGCCTGCACTCTAGAGCTCACGAGCCACAACTACTGAGCCCATGCGCCACAACTAATGAAGCTCGTGCACCTAGAGCCCGTGCTCCACAACAAGAGAAGCCACTGCAATGAGAAGCCTGTGCACCACAACGAAGAGCAGCCCCCACTCACCACCAACTAGAGAAAGCCCACGCAGAGCAACGAAGACCCAACACAGCCAAAAAAAATAATAAATAAAATAAACAAATTAAAAAAAAAAAAAAGAAACTCAGTGAACCCCAAACAGGATAAATCAAGGAGCATAAATATAAATAAAATAATACTATATACATCATAATAAGACTGCTGAAAACTAAAGATAAAGAGAAGATTCTTAAAAGCAACCAGAAAAAAAAATCCACATTACCTTCAAATGAGCAACAGTAAACTGAGAACCGACTTTTTTAAAAAATGGGAAGATAAAAGGCTGTGAAATGACACCCTTAAAATACTGAAAGAAAGTAACCTCCAATTGAGAATTCTATATTCATAACAAATATCCTTCAATAATGAAAGTAAAATAAAAATATTTTCAGACAAAAATAGAATGTGTCACTAGAAAACATGCACTAAAAGAAACAAGAAAGAGATATTTTTAGACAGAAGAAAAATTATCTGAGAGAAATCATTGAGTGTTCTCCGAATATAATGGAATTGGGCTATAAATAAATAACAAAGAGATAACTAGGCAATCTCCAACATCTTGAATATTAAATAATGTATATCTAAATAACACACAATCCAAGAAGAAATTACATTGCAAATTTTAAATGGTTTAAATCAAATATTATTAATATATGCCATATCAAAATTGGGGAAGGGGTGTCAAATGAGTACTTTAAGGAAAATACATAGCCTTAAGTGCATATATTAGAAAAGTTAAAAAGACTGAAATCAATGATTTATGCTTTGTCTCATGAAATTAGAAAAAGAAAAATGAAATATCAAGGGAAGGAAATGATAGATAAGAATAGAAATCAATGAAATATGAAACAAAGTTCAGAAGAGGGAATCAATGAAGACAGCAGGTGGTTCTTTGAAGAGATTAATAAAATTTATAAATCCTTGGCAAGACTGACGAAGAAAAAAAAGAGAGAAATCATAAAATACCAACAACAGGAATAAATAAGGTAACATCAATACAGAGTTTGCAAACATTAAAAAGATAACAGTGAATGTCTTTGTACCAATATATTTTGAACTCTTGAAAAAATGGAATTTTTCTTGAAAAACATACTTTATTAAAAACTGTAAGAATAAAAAGACAAATCTGCAAAATTATAGGAAGGGAATAGGAAACCTGAATAGCTCTAAGTAGTGGGCTAAATGGTGTCCCCCCCGAAGATATGTCCACCAGGATTCTGTGAATACAACTTTATGGAAAAAAGATCTTTATAGATGTAATTAAGTTTAGGATCTTGAGATGAGGTCATCCTGGATTATCTGAGAGCTCGAAATCCAATGACAAAGGCAAGGAAGGATTGGCCACTAGGAGTTTTTGGAGGAACTGTGGCCGTGATGACACACTGATTTTGGACTTTGTGGCCTCCAAAACTGTGAGAGAATAATTTCTGTATTTTTTAAGCCATCCAATTTGTGGTAATTTATTATGCAGCCACAGGGAACGAATACACTCTATATCTTTTTAATTAATTGAATCTGTTAACAAAAATCTCACAAAGAAAACTCCAAGATCAAATTGTTTTGCTAATGAATTCTTCTCAATATTTCAGGAAGAAGTAACACTAGTCTGATCCAAATTCTTGCAGATACTAGAAAGAGAAGGTGAATATTTCCAACTCATTTTATAAGTCCAGCAAAACCTTGGTACCCAAACTTCAGAAGGCCAATAAATTATAGGAAAAGTAGAAACCAGTCTCTCTCATGAACATAGATACAAAAATCATAAATGAAAATTAGCAAACCAACCTAGGGTTTGTTCTAGGAATATAAGGTGATTTTAAAATTTAGGTACTTAATTTATACAGAGAGTTTAAAACTAGGTAAAACTAATCCATAAATTTGAAAATCAGGATAGTTTTCATGTTTGGATTGACTAACAGTGATATGTGACTAACCAGCGATTTCTGGTATTTTGATAATGTCCTGTTTTTTGACCTGGTGTTGATAATAAGGGTGTGTTCATTTTGTAAAAACTTATCAAGATGGTCCTTTATGATTTGTGTACTTTTTGTGTCTATGTTATAAAACTTTTACGTTAAAAACCTTTTATCAGTAGTTGTCAGAGTCGAGTTACTAAAGTTAAAAATTTGAGAAACCATGTATCATTTTAATAGAATATTATGGATGACATAAAATGTAGAACTGTGGCGTGAACTGGCTATTTATTACTGTACTGTAGAACATGAAATATTAAAAAAATAAATTGTTACTTAAATTTACAACTTAAAGCACAGATAGGAAAACTAGGTAGTATCTATGATTGCTGTGAAAGAATCCTTATTTCTTACAGCTGCATGGCTGAGATTTCTAATAACTAATGCATTATACACTTAGGTGACCAAAACAACACTGATGAATTTACAACCTTGCTATGACTCTTACATTAAAGTTGGGGCATTGATTTGGCTATAGTGGAACTCTGAGGACTGGTCTGGGGACAATTGGGTAGATATTGGTGAAGCTGTATAAACTGGATCACCAAATTCTGCAACATTCCTTTTCACTACGAGAGCCTTTCCTCTCCTGTCTGAGGTCATTAGCTTTCTCTTGTCTAAAGAATATCAATGACACCCACTGGAGTAATTTTCTTGCAGGGAAAAGCTGGTCATCCTCAAGACCTCATACCACCTATCACTGCTTTCAGACCTGGTCTCTAACAGATTGCTTGGTTGATTGATTAAAACTTAGAATCAATGGTGGCCTATGTTAAATAAATAAAGAGTGAGATGCTACAACTGCCTTGACAAACTATAGAGGAAGAAAATCGTAGGTATGTGGAGGCAAGAACGCTGGAGATTTACTAAGTGCAACCTGGTCACCCACCCCTTAACTCTGTTCTCTAATGAGTCCAGCAGACATTCCTTTCACCAAGACTTTGAAAAATACACTATCGAAGGGCCAACTGGCATCACTGATATTCTCTGTAGTGACCCTTCTCTTCAGGCCATAGATGACAGTGGCAGATGCTAACATTGAAAAAGTCTCCCTGGATTCTCTGCGGACAGTTGGATCCTTTCTTCAACGATGTCAGCAGCAATTAACCACCAGAAATAAGGTATGCATGGTTACTCTAATGCATGGTAGGGCTGGAATAGCAATCAGAATAGTTTCATTTGCAGAGAGCTTTGGTGGTGGTTAATTGGTCATGGTGTCTCTATGATTGAGATAGGTTGACAGTTTATGCAAGTCTTACTTAATATTAATACATGGTAAAGACTCTAAGTCTGATGAATAGAAACCTAGTCTGTGTCACTATATTAGAAAACCATGATCTAATTCAACTCTCATACCTGAGCAAGTTCACAGACTTAGAACCTCTTGATAGAAGGAGAGGAAGAGTCTGCTTGAAGATGGACCTAGCTACATTCCCAGAAGTTGATGTGAATTGTTCTCTTCTTTCCCAAAGTGAACTGGACCTATTTACCAGGGTGACTTGTTATTGGAATAATGGACATTTTCAGACTTTCAGTAAATACTGGATAATAACTTTGAACTGCTGCTAATTCTTAGGGGTCCCAAATCACACGGTGATCCAGTATTCATAAAAGTGAAGTAACAAATGGATTTTTGATCTGGGTCTGGCCAGAGGGTCCTGAACCCACCCCAAGGTTATTTCCTTAGTGCCTAAATGCATAACTGGAGTAGACATAACCGGCTGCCAGCAGAATGCCCGTATTCATTCCTCAACCTGCAGAGAAATAGTTATTCTGGGAGGAAGGGCCAAGTAGAAACCCCTAAAACTGCTTCTCCTTATCAAAATAATAAAAAGTAATGAATCAAATCAATACCACCTTTCTAGAGAAATTTCAGAAATTAGTGCATCAGCAAAGATTCAGAGATACAGAGTTCACAGAAGTTCAGAGTAGATCTGGCTCTGTCCTTCCCTTACTTGGAGTGATTCTGGTACCTTTTAGTCAACACAAGCTGAACTCCTGGTCATTATTTCTTGTTTCCAGCCTTGGAACCCAGCAGATGTATGGCATATCTGCCCCATACTTGGGCATTGTTCCATTCCTGGTCCACAGTGATGCTGGTCTTATTTTTGAGCTTACCTATGTATTTTTAATTTTCTTTTTCAAAGCTCATCCCTCATTATTATATTTTTGGAGCACAAGGAGGTACATTGATGCTTGAATTTACTGTACTTCTTAACCTGACATCACCAATCATTAGGTTTGTAACAAAATCACTAACCTGGGCAAAAATCTGCTAACTTGTAGATTGTAGTGAATAATAACCAGTGCATAATTTTTATAATAGCTCTTTCAAAGGACACTGATATCTTATTCTACAGCACTTTTGTGTTTACCAGGATATAACTGTAAATGCAGCATGATTTTCATTTTTTAAATGATACTGAGAGGGATACATTTTGAGGCATAAACCGTAAATAGCTTTTACATGAGTAAAATAGCCCAAGTGAATGGATTCTTAATAATTGCAGGAGCTTTTTATTGCAAATGGATTCTGGCAATGTGGGAATTCTTATGACAAAAGTAGAAACAATTTTTCCTGTTGGGGATTTTTAAGTTTTGTTCTGTAGCTTATTTTGAACGTTCCTAGACATAATTTGGTGACTTCAATTGTTTAAGACTGAATTCCCAAAGTTAATGCACCAAATTATTCCAAATTTGGATCAGGACTCAAGTATTTGTATTCTATGGTACCAGGCAACATTCTACAATAACGGGTAATTTGGGGTGGCAACTGGGGCTTTTTAGTTCTGAGCACTTAGTTCTGAGGTTTTCCGAAATGAAACCTCTCAAGAATAGGGACTATTTTTCTTGCTTTCTCACTTTGTCTCTCACTGGATTTGATACCCAGAAATCACACAGAAAAATGCTTATTCAATGAATGAATAAATCAAGACATAACCATATATAAAAAGTGTTTGGATGTAAGTCAGACAAAAAAGTAGAACTGGGTTTGATTTATCCAGGCCATTTCATAAGTTTGGTTCAGAAATAATCAAAATGCATGACCCACAATACATGTTTAATAATCTGACACATGGTAAGTGTTTAATACATGCTTATTATTAAAAATATGAAATAGTCAAGCAAATGTTTTGGGACTTAAAATAACCAATCGATGAGTACATCATTCACAATATAGATACTATTATTGAAAGAAATAATAATGAATAATTTTGTGCATGTAATGAAATTGTTTCCCTTTTTCTCATTTTCTAAAGTTTCTCTTTCCAAAGGAATAGTTTTTATTGGATTGAAATGGTAGGATCTATCTTAAATGATTTATTAGAAAAATAGTTCCAAAACATATACCGGCATTTGGGAAAATTTTTTTACTTGCTCTATTCTGTGATGAAATCTGGACTTACTAGACACAAAGCTAAGAGATAATATAGCAATTATATCTTTAATTTAGGGTATACAGACAACTGATGAAGACATTTCAGGGGACCCAGAACGCAAATTACTCAATGCAGAATACCTGCATTAACTAGTAACTGCCAAGTCTCCCCTGCTCTTGTGGCTGTGTTAATAGGACCAACACATATAAAGGCTTAGCATTCTTAAGGTAAGGGGGTAAAATTCACTCATAGCGCTTTGTTCATTTACATACATTGTAGAAATATCTCCTTCCACTCAAGTCACAATCAGTATTTTCTATGAAAATGATAACATTCCTGTCATGGATTTGTTTTAGAGGAGCAAATTAACTTGTGAAGTGTGGCAGAGACAATGCTACATGTCCATCAGACAATTTCTTTTTCCTCCTGGATACAGAGAGTGGCTGGTTTCCCAACCACGTGACTGACTTTAGCCAATGGAGAGGGAGTGGAGGTAGTGTGTACCTCTCACACAGTCTCTAGGGTCTTTTCTCCAACCCCAACACTTCGGGTCCCTGAGAATCACTCACTATGATATCAGTGAGATAGGAACTTGTTTGTTTGTTTGTTTAAGCCACAGAGATTTGGAGGGGTAATATTTTTCAATAGTGACTATCTGGTTTATACTTTATGGATCACAGCAATGTAGCCTGTTCTACCTTTGGAGAAGGAAGAGGGACGTTGTACTTTGTGTGGAGTGGATTTAAAAATAATGCATTTTTCTTTAAGGCAAGTCTAAACACAACATTTTAAGTCAGTTTAAACTGTATTAACTATCAAATATGAAGTTTTCTTAATGATGTGTTTTGTGCACCTTAAAAAAGTTTGTGAAGCTTTCTTTAGCTTTAAAATTATTATCTGAGTTATTAAAGTTACAAATTCCAGGCCTAATTTTCCTTAAGCTTTTAAGTCTAGCTTGCAGTTTTATTATTTTAAAGTCCAGTACAGCAGTCACTTTTAAGAGACTTTGAATAACTTACAAACTTTTAATAAAATTCCATTAAATATATTAAATGGCATAGGTACATTTAATATGTTTGATTTCTTTTGGAGGGGTAGCTCAAATATCTGACTTAACAAACCTTTCCCAAGTTCTTGACATAATTCATATATCTAATGATTTAAACTTATAAATATGATGAGAATTAACTTCCCTTAAATGTTATAATGCTATATATATATTTAGTAAGATTTCAACTTGAAAAGCACAATATAAAGCACTTAGTTACTCAATTATTCATTCTAAATTGAAAATTTTAAAAACAGACCTGTTTAGTAGGTAAAATTCTCTTACGTATTGCAATGATATGAATTATTAAACATGCACATATTCTTAAGCAGAAAACTATTAATGCTGTGTATTTGATTCTTTTAAACATTTTATACTTAATTACAAACCATCCTGAACTTAAAAGATTCCAGCCTACGAAGAAAACAATGATGTCTCACCCAGCAAAATTTGAGGAGTCCCTTCTTATCCACTTGGGGCTGTATGAATCAGAAATGCTACTAGATTCTTTTTTTTTCCATTTAAAAATTTTTTTATTTTATTTTGGACTGTAGTTGATTTACAATGTTGTGTTAGTTTCAGGTATACAGCAAAGTGATTCAGTTATATGTATACATATATCTATTCTTTTTCAGATTCTTTTCCTTTATAGGTTATTACAGAATATTGAGTAGAGTTCTCTGTGCTATACAGTAGGTCCTGGTTGATTATCTATTTTATATCTAGTAGAGGCACTTTAAAAATTTTTATCTTATCTCGGAGTATAGTTGATTGACAATGTCGTATTAGTTTCAGGTGTACAGCAAAGTGTTTCAGTTATATGTATACATGTACTAGATTCTTGATGGTGACACTGATGGGTCTACTGCAGGGATTGCTTCATAACTTAATCCTTAAGTTGTTCTTGTGGCCTCCTTTGTAGTCTTTGTCCCTAGAGAACTCAGAGAAGGCTGTTTATTTGATTCTTAAATTGAAATGGACTTTTAAGCTTTTATTGTTTCATTTTCTTCCTGTCTATAGGACTATACAAATGAGGTCCAATTGAATTGTGGAAATCTCTCAAGGCTTAGATGAATCACAACTTCCTAGGCCTTTCTATGACAGTAACATCAAACCAGTGTTGCCCCATAGGTAGGCCCTCTTATGGGATTAGTAAATATGATTAAGCCTATTCACTGTATACTCAGACTGAGCAGTCTGGCTCACTGAGATTCATACATTTGGAATCATATGAAGCATTGCATCTCCAACAAATAAAGACCTGTCCATAAGGCCCACATCACTGGGCCTCCCCACGCACTAGTCTTCAAGTGGAACACGACGATTTGCTCAAAGTTGCTTTGTTATCATCTAGTCACAGAAAATAAAAATGAAATTAATAGAGAAAAATGTTCTGTATACGTCACTAGTTAAGGGCAAGGCTAATACTTTCTCCATGAACTCCTGAGTCTAGGTCATTGTTCTTGCTCAGCAAAGCTCTGGACAAACTTAAGATGTGCAGAGAATCAAGAACCACAAGACAGAGGAAGACAGGTATATAATCTCTCTGCCTCTGAAAGAGGACACTGTGCCACCTCTGCCAGGTCAGCCAGCTCCCAGCACAGAGGCTGAAGGAGTAGCCCTCTCCTATCACCTTTGCAACATCTCTACGAAGCTCTGCTGCTGGTGAACTTATTTCTCTGAAATGAGACCCTCAGAGCTGTCCAATAAAACTAGTGACTTCAATTACAAACATTTGTGATGTCTAAATTTATTACTGCTGAACAGATATTGTCATCATGAATGCACAAAAGTTCAATTTCAAAAGCAGAAATGTCTAAGATGTGAGTTAAGGGTTAAAAGAAAGAAAGAAAAAGGAACGAAGCTGTTTTGCTTTCCCAGATGACAGACACCACCAGAGATTACTTCAGGGAAAAAAAATTAGTCCTGAACTGTAAGGACTTCAGTTCTCAAACCCAAAGTTGAGAGAGATCCCACAGTTATTAAAGTTAATAAATCAGAGAGAAAGAGAGAGATCCTACATGCAAATCTGGACAACTTTTGCATTTTTCCACACACAGAACTTAAAGGGTTTCTCTCCCCTTTCCCTCTCCCTTCCTTTACCTCATTCACCATGGGTATCTTAAAAACAGCAGAGAGACTCATGGGACGCACAGTTCTATGAGATGTAATTACGGTACCTTATTTTTAAGAGTTTAAAAGTGCATCTTTATGGCCTTATGCAGCCATGGTAACTTTTACATGTTTGATTGACATAAAACACGCATTGGCATAAAACATCTCCTCAAACTGTAGAAACGTGGAGATTTTGCTCACCCTGCTCTCCCCTCCTCCAAGTGACATCCCCTCCACTCTCCTGATTTGTTTAGTAATATTGATCAGCTGTAGTTAGCAGATGGCAGTTGGTGACCCCAGAAGAGCTCTTCTGGTTGTTGTAAAAGCTAAAATGAACTGAAATGAAGAATATGTGATTCATGAGCTACACATGCGTGTGGAACTCAGAAGGCCCAGCATTTACAGATCATTTTAAAGGTGATATTTCATATGTGAGGTTTACATCGTCCCAGTTTGACTTTTGATTTGTTTTTTAAGTTAAGTGAAAAGGGTTGCCTTTCCCGCTCAGATAGAAGAGGTGTCTTTGTATAGCTGATATAAATACTTCTAAAGTTTTATAGGGTGACTAATACCCTACAGGGATAAACCAGGCTGTCAACTTTCCTGAGATTTTTGGCTAGAACTCCAAATGTTGGCTAAAGGCATCAAGGCAAGATCCTCATCTTAGAAAAAAAGGCTTTCTATCCAGAGACCATAAATAAGTGTATATGGAGGAGCATATATTCACCTATTCTTCCAAAATAATGGAAAGCCTAGATTCTAAGAGAAATTCAAAGTAAGGTTATATCTAGCTATATTTTAATTTTCACTAGAGTATAACTTCATTAATGTTGTCAAACAACCAAATAAGCATTGACTATTTTTCATTGAATATTGCTTAGGATTCCTTAAAACAAGATTGGCTACTTCATGAAGCAGTCTCCCATTTGTTAGAGCAGAGAGTTCTGAGTTGGAAAAGAGAAAATTCTCTGACATCATATTTTAAACTAGTAATTCATGTTTCAATGACCTCTCTGTTGGTAATAAGGGCTTTTTCTGACGATTTCCCAAAAAAGCCTACCTCAAACACTCCTTCACATTTTACTGAAATGTCTTGTGTAAGTGTTTACTGAAAGCAGCCCCAGTAGTCTTTCTTTCTTTAGGTTTTTCTGACCAGATGTCTATTTTCAGTTACTGTGTGTAGCCACTAATAACTCTTCCCTCGGGTGACTGAGGAAACATGGTGGCCCGGTTAATTTATTTTACCTCCCCATTTTCCCACAAGTAGACCAGGAATTGTTGCCAATTAGTCAACAAGGATTTGCTAAGTGCCCTTAAAGTAAAAGTGGTATACTACATTGGACATTTTGGTCAATACATCCTGAGAAAACATGTAGAGGTTTAACATAGAAAACCCCAGCTTCCTAGTGTCTAAGTTCCCAAGACCTTCAGGTCTCCAGAACAATTCTAGGCCCAGAAATAACCAGAAAAATGAACAAATAACTCTTGTAGCACAGTCCTGAATTTCCAGTAACCAATAAGTGACAGCAGAGAGGAACCAAGCTCCAGACACACTGGTCCATTAATTACTCATAAGGAAAGGAGCATTATGATTGGCTTGTGAAGGTGATAAAAGACCATTCTGCACCTCCCAGCACCAGCTTTTTGCTAGTAACAAGTAGGAAGCAGAAGAAGCAAAATATAGAAAATACAGAGAGAAGAAAGAAGAGAAGGAGGAATCTCGTTAAATCCCCACGAGGCGAGATGAAATTTTGAGATTATTAATAACTGGATTCTTTCTCCTTGTATTTGTCCCTGTCTCCTTTCACTCATTCATGATGTTAGCAAGCTCTGTGTGTCCTTTCTACAGGGAAGAGCAGAAACAGCAAGATTGTCTAGATTTGTTTTTAAAAAGCTAATTCCATTTCTCTTAATATTCTTTCAGCAGTGGTTTCCAAAAGATTCAAGAGTGAAAATCTTCCCCCAGACAAACAGCAATTGAACACTACACACACACACACACACACACACACACACACACACACACATATGTGCTCCAGTCTGGGCAGGAGGGGGAGGTTTGTGGTTCCAAGGAAGGGGCACCAAGGGCTCTCCCCCTGGGCAAAAGCCCACGGGGAGGAGAAATAGCCCTGGGGTGTATCTAGGATGATCACAGGAACTGCGTCCCTGGCCTTGTCAAAGGTGACCAAATCCTAAGAAAAGTGAATGCTAATGTGCTCCAGGTGCTACTGCTGGCTTGGACATAACAGGACATCAGCGATGCTCATGAAACTCTGGAGACCAGTGGTCCAAACTGCCTTCCCCATTTTCCAGGCAACTTGCAAGTCTTCCCAGTTGTGATGTGAGTGGTTCCAGTGACAAATGCTTTGAAATGTACTACAGGCCAGGCAAGGAGGCTTAGAGTCAGAAATGAATGTACATTATGGCAAATGAAGTTAGATTTCTTGCATATGTGAGTTTAGAGAATGAGACTCACACCTTCTGCACTCACAATAACCACATGATAAGTAATATTATTTCTATTTTAAAGATTGGGAAACTTAAGTGAGAAGTTAAGTAACTTCCATTAGGTTATGCCATTAGTAAGTAATGCAACTGGGATTTGAAGACAGGGGAGGGGATGCAGAGGCCAGCAGCCTGCTGATTAGAAAATAAATGGAACAAGAAGCATTTCTTCAGGAAAGGGAAGAAAGTGGAGATAAAGAAATCCAGTGTCCCAAAAGACCAAAGAACCAAGATTAGGAGGAAAAGTCCCTAGTAGTGATGAGAAGCCCCTAAGGGCATGTTATTAGCCCTGCTAAAGAGAAGAACCACATAGCAGTAGTTCTGCTATGATGCAATGAAAACATCACACTGAGAAATGCAGTTAGAATCTGGCTCTGTTGGCAAACCAAGGCCAATGGATAGAATGCTGGGTGCAGACTCTCAGGGAGCTGTGTGCAGTCCAATAGAGTCCACAAGTACACTGAGATTTATATATATATATGTATGTATACACATATACATGTATATATATATTTTAAACTTTTTATTTTATATTGGAGTATAGTTGATTAACAATGTTGTGTTAGTTTCAGGTGCACAGCAAAGTGATTCAGTTATACATATACATGTATCTATTCTTTTTCAAATTCTTTTCCCATTTAGGTTGTTACATAATATTGAGCAGAGTTCCCTGTGCTACACAGTAGGTCCCATTGCAGCACTGTTTACAATAGCTAAGACATGGAAGCAACCTATACGTCCAGAGATTCTATTTTTAATGTGCTTCAACTTAAAGCACACTGATAGCAGCAATAGAGGAAAAAATTGATTTTCCAGAGGGTAAAATCTAAAAGGAGGTTGCTTCACCTTTCACTCGCTAATTTTATAACAAAACATTTAATACTTTGACTAGAGGTCATGCATCTACCTGACTTCATTCAACCTTAATAAGAAAGAAGATAATGTACCACCACTCCTCCTCATGATAATTAAAAACAAGAAAGGAAGGAAGAAAGGAAAGAAGGAAGGAAGAAAGGAAGGGAGGGAGAAGATAAAGCACTGTCCAACATCAAGTGCTTTATCAAATTCCACAATTTCTTCAGAGGTTCATGACATTTTAACTCTTTGTGCCGATATTCTACCCCTGATAATCATAATAGTGATCAGAAAATATTAAACTATATTTAATGAACTCTGTTATGGTAGCGGGAATTCCCATGCATACTGTACCTGTATAAATTGGTAAAACATAAACTTCTATAAGGTAAATTGACAACACGTAAGAAGAGATTTTAGAAAATTCTCTCATTCTCTGACTCGGAATTTTATTTCTTGGACTTTATCTTAGATCTGTAAAAAAGCTACATTCATGAAGATATTAATGATTGTACGATTTATACGATTTATTTATACGATTTACACGATTTATACGATTGTACGATTTATAAATTGAAAAACTGGTATTTAAATACTATACAGTCAACCATAGGGGAATTAAGTAATTTATTGTAATATTTTGTTGTTAAGTAAAATTACAGATACGGAGCCTATTTAAAACATGGAAAACTGTTCTTCTTATAAAGTTTAGAGAATATCAGTATAAAACTTTTACTTATATGTTGATTACAACTATCTTAAAAATACATATGCACGTGAGAGAAGACGGGAAGAACATAAACTAGTACTACAAAATGTTAACTGTGATTATTTTGAATGAGGATATTACACATGACTGGATTATTTTTTCTTTATTAATTTCTATTTTCAATACTTAATTATAGTTTTAAAGTATCCTATTTCCTATATTTCCATTTTGACAGGGAATAAAGCTTAAGTCAAACTGTAATTTTAATGAAAACTAAATTTAATATTAAAATAAATTCAGGTAACTATTTATTATATTTTACCATGATTTTTAATTTTAAAAATGTTACATTTTCAGAATTTAAAGGACTAACCTTGAGCTATTTGAGAAAATAAGACTATCTAGAATAACTCTCACTCTAAAAAATCAAATTTTTACTGAAAGGCAAAACCAACCACATTTCTCTACTAACTATTATTGCTATGAACTTTAATTTCTGTATACACATGAACACATGTTGCATGTATGTGCAAATCTGGGATAAACACATCAACATATACTTATATTTTTTAAAAAATATTTCCAGTATTTGCCTCACCAAAAAATATCTAAAGGAATATGGAAACCAGATTCAAACATACAAATATTACCTGAAATCTGGATAGATCCACAAAATAAAAACCTAACAAGAATTTTTCAGCCAGATTTCTTTCAAATAATGAAATTATTGAGTACATACGATACCTGAGTTTCAAAGACATTGAAATCCATCATTTGTAAAAGGAGATGTAGTGTTGGCCCTGCAGTCTCATTCCCATTAAGATTTAAATGACTGATGATGCTTAATTCATTCACTTCCTGGAGAATTTTTACATTTCAGCAGTGAAAGAACTCTTACATGATTGAAATGAATCATTGATAGTACAATCTCAGCAGTCAGCAAGTTCAGTGGCAGGAGAATTTGGGGCTGAATGAAAATTCTCTGGAGTCCCAAAACTACGTGCTGAAGATAACCATTGATTTAAACTCTGCATAATGCTGCTGGTGGCTATTTGCAAGTACACAGCTATACTTCACAGATTCAGATACTTCAACACAAATGTGTCCAACGTTTGGGTTTGGAGCTTTGGGGAAACTTTTCTGATCCAATATTACCAAGACTGTAAACCCATCTGCATAACATCTGGAAAGGACTGTTTGTTTTGTAGGTTAGTAACTAATTGACATGACCTCATACTTTTCTTTCTGCATGTCCACCTTTCATCTCAATTTAGTAGTATTACTAATAAAGAGCTCAACTCTTCACTTAGAAGATCGCAGGGGAGAGGAACCTGATAGACACTACAGAACTGAGAACAGAGAATTTTGATGAGAGAATTGAGAAAAACACCCTAGAGTGGCTAATTAGGCAAAGAAAACTGATGACCTTAAATTCCTCAGCTATTTGCTGGTTTTTCCAGTCTTACACATCAGACTGGTGAGACATAACCCTAACCAGTTAGGCTAGGGTTATGTCCTCAATAGAGTTTCCAATAAATGAGAAAGTTCATAAAAGCTGACAGGCAAGAAGGTTAAAATTATTGGCTAAAATAAGGTCTGGGCTTCATAATAATCAGCCTCTTCAGGATGTTAGCAAGTCTGTATTCCATTACCATTGATAATTAGGCGGTCACTACATAAATAGTTTATGAGTTTGTCAAATGATTTTATAGTTTGTGTGTGTGTGTGTGTGTGTACCAAATTTCATGCCCTCCGAGATAAGGGCTGTGTTTGTCTCACTTACTGTACTCAGTGCTATGGGAACTTCTGAAAAGAAAGTCCACGTTTGGGTTGGTGATCATGATGATGAAGATGGTGATCTTCTATGGTAATATTCCTTGAGTCCATAAGAATAATCAGAGTAGTGGAGATGCACCATTTAAATGACTGCAACATGTCTCCTTGTGAAGTTGTCTAGGTAGCTAGTTGTCTAGGGTATATACCTGGGAGTAAAATGACTGGGTTGTATGGTGTACGCATCATAATCATTATTGGCATCAGCAAATTATTCTCCATAGTTATTGTGCCAATGTATACATCACCCAGAGAAGTTCTGTTTTTTAAATCTCTTCATCATTTGTTCTCAGACTTTAAAAATTTTACCGATCTGATAAGTATGAAGTGACGTCTTATTTTAATTTGCATTTTTCCAATTCCTTCTGAAGTTGGTCATCTATTCTTATATTATTGGCTTTTTGCATTTCTTCTTTAGTGAATTGTCCTTAAATATATTTTTGCCCAATTCCATTGGTTGTTCAGCTACTTTTAAAAAATTGATTTTAGGAGAAACCCTTATAAAGTCTTGACATTAATGTTTCGCTTTTATGTTGTGCAAATGTATTTTCCCGAACTATTGCTTATTTTGGTATTTATTGTGTTTTTTGTGATATACAATTTTTATCTTAAGGTGGTCTTTTTATTTTTAGAAACATCTCTATTTTATGTATATATATATATTTTTTTTGAAGTCTGGTTGATTTACAATGTTGTATTAATTACTACTGTACAGCAAAGTGACTCAGTTATACATGTATATATATTCTTTTTCATATTCTTTTCCATTATGGTTTATCATAGGATACTGAATATAGTTCCCTGTGCTATACAGTAGGACCTTGCTGTTTATCCATTCTGTATATAAAAGCTTACATCTACTAAGCCCAACCTCTCACTCAATCCTTCCCCCATCTCCCTCCCCTTAAGGTGGTCATTTTAATCAATCTCTTCTTGCTTCTACTTTCTGTGCCTTAAGTGATTTACTCCTGTTCAATGTCATAAAGATGTTCTTATTTTTTTCTCTAAAGATGTTCAAGTTTTTCTTTCCAAATTAAGGTATTTGATCTACCTATATTAATTTTGTGTATGCTGTGGACTGAAGATCTAATTTACATTTTCCTATATCAATGGCTTCTTGTCCCACTACAACTTATTAAAGAGTCCATCATTTCCCTACTCCTTTATAAAGCCAGATCTGTCACAAAATGCATTTCCATAAATGCATGGGTCTATTTCTTAGTTCTCTCTCAGTCCCATTGGCTTGTCTTCCTGTGCACCAATACCACACTGTTTCAATTATTATCTTGTTGCGTAATTCTTGACTCCTTTTTCTTCTTTACTCAATTTTTATTGGTTATTCTGTGCCCTTTATTCTTCCACATAAATTTTAAAGTAAGCTTTTCAAGTTTCACAAAAATCCCTTTTGGAATTTTGATAGGAATTATATTAATTTATAGATAAAATGTAGAAAGGTTGGTGTATTTGTAATATAGATTCTTCCTGGTATACTGCTCTATTTACTTAAGTCTTTTATGTTTTACAATAATGTTTTACTATTTTCTCAATAAAGGATTTGCACATTCTTTGTTAGATATGTTATGAGATACTTTATAGTTTCTGTTGCTAGAATATTTAATTACTATGATGTCATCAATATTGGTGAGCAGTGTGACGTTCTGTGGGATGTCAAGATGATCAAGGTCCCTGTGAGTTATACTGTGACTTAACAGCAGTTAACAAAGCTCTGGGGCAAGCCAGTGGATATACTACTATCCATATCTTTTCTACAGAGCCCTCTGATTGAAAGCACTCTGGTTGCCCTTGGCGCTCACTGTGCTACAAAGTTGCTAGGTCATTTTTGGCAGTTTCTTATTCTCTCATTTCAAGGTTTGTTATTTTGTAATCTGTGGCTGAAAATATCAACATTGAAAATATTTGCTACCCTGTTTCTGTTATCTGTCTTTTTTGCCTGTTTGTGGCCATTATGTTCATATAATTGCTTAGGTATTTTTGACCGTGAGCTACTCATTTTCTTTGGGGAATTTTTTGTGGCAATCTTTGAAACCTAGGATTAAAGTTCAGTCTTCTAGGCAAGATTTAGTTTTGCTTCTACATGGCTCCAGTCGCCACTACTTGAAAGTATGGAACCATTTTAAATTTACAGCTTGAAGTTTTTTGGGTCACCCAAGTGATGTGAATATGGACTGAACATCCATATGAGGAGAAATTATTAATACAACCCATTGATCAACCTTATTTCCACACCTTGCTTTGTACAGGAATAAGGCAACTTTTCCTGAGTGTGGCAAGGTGGAGAGATTTATTTCTTGTTCACCATTTCACCATGAAGGTAGACTTTTAAAGTCCAAACTTAAAAGCAGAGGATCTCCTATTAGCCTCCAACCTTGAGAAGGCCTGGGCTGTGTCTCCTGAACTCCATCCCAAGAGTTAATGAAAATAAAAATGCAAGTCACTCAGGTTTGAGAGAGAACCTCAAAGCAAAAGCTGCTTCAATATCTCTGGGGCTAGATTTTGGTCTTACAAGTCTTTTGTTCCCCTACCTTTTCTACCCTTCCCCAGCACACAGGGTAATATCTTCCCTAGTCACACCAGTTACACAGGTTAATACTTTCCCTACCCACTTCCATCACATCCGGGCCCATAAGTCTTGATTGTATTTTCATCTTTTTTGATGTTTTTAAGAAAACAAAATTTAAATACTTAATATAGAATTTTTAGGTTTTCTCCCAATGGGAGGGACAATCTGAGTATCTAATAAGGTACGGTACAAAACACAAAAGTGTACACTTACATTTTTAACTTGCTTACTTCACTCAACAAAATCTAACATTACACAATGTCTTGATCATATTCACAAACATTCTAAGAGAATTCTTCTATTCCCCTTCCTAATTTTCTTCTTATTATTGCCTTTAGTTCTGCCTATTTACCCCATGTTAGTTTTCTATTGCTGCTGTAACAAATTACCACAAACTTTGTAGCTTCAAACAATAAAAATGCATGATCTTGCAGTTCTATAAATCAGAAACTCAACACAGGTCTCACCAGGCAAAAATAAAGATGTTAGCAGGGCTATATTCTCTTTTGAAGGCTCTAGGAGAGAACCTGTGTTCTAAGCTTTTCCAGCTTCTAGAGGTAACCCTTATTCCTTGGCTTGTGTCTCCGTTTATCTTCAAAGCTAGCCATGGCAGGTCACATCCTTCTCACATTGCACTCTCTCTGACACTGCTGCATCTCTTTCATGGCATCCAGTAAAGGATCTTGGATTTTAATGACTCAGATGATTAGATCAGATGGCACCTAAGAAGGGATTATCCTGAATAATCCTGGATAATCTCCCCATCTCAAGGACCTTAACCTTAATCATATCTGCAAAGTCCCTTTTGCCATGTAAGGTAACATATCCACAGGTTCCCATGACATTTTTAGGAAGGGAGAGGAGGGTGGCATTTTTCTGCCCACTGAATCCCCAGTAAAAATTTATTATTATTATTATTATTATTATTATTATCAATTCTTACTTATATTTACCGATATACTCTCTAGGTTCTTTGCTCATTGTTGCTTATCCCTTTCTACATTTTTTGGCTTGAAATTATTTTCTTAAGGAAGAATATATTTTATTGATTCTCTTAGCAAATATCTATAAATAGTCTTTTTAATCTGTCTACACCTATCTTTGTCATATAAATGATGGTTTACCTGGGTATGGAATTCTAGGTGCTCTAATTTTTCCTCCACCTTATTAAGATAGTATTCCATTGGGATCTAGCATCTGTTGTTGCTCATGAGAAGTCAGTTTTCAGTCTGGTTGTATTCCCTTGTATGTAACTAATTTTTATCTCTGGTAGCTTTTAAGGTTTTTCTCTTTGTGTTTGATATTCCTCAAATTCATTCCCATAAGTTTAGTCTTGAATTCATTTGTATTTATCTTACTCAAGACTCAGTATATTCCATCAAGTTGAAGACTTATGTCTTTCCTCAATTCTGCAAATGTCCATGTTTTTTTACTTCAAATATTGTCTCGTCCTGTTTTTATAATTTTCTTCTTTCAGAAAACTTAATAGATGTATTAACTATTCTATCTCAAGTTTTTTATCTTCTCTTTTATATTTTCTATCTTTTTTACTCTGCCTACATTCTGAGTAATGTTCTCTTGTATATTTTTCAATTCACTAATTCTCTATTTAGTTGTACTTAATCTCTAATACCTTTAATCCCCTAATTCCTAATGCCTCTAATTCCAGTGAGTTTTTGCCTTAGAGTTTCTATGTCTTCTTTTACCTCTGTACCGAAGCTTTATTTACCTCTTGACCTTCATTAATCCTCATATGTAAAGAACTCAATATCTTAACTACCTCTCTCTGCTTCTTCTTCAAACCATACTTATGCAAGCCATGGAGCTCACTGAATCTTTATGACCAATGCTGTCTAATCTCTTGTTTGCCTGTGCATGCCTCCTTCCTACTAGTTAAGATGTACCCTTACTGAGAGCCCATTGTGTTCATCCTTAAAACTGATTATGCCTATAATATTTTACCATGTATGTAGGTAAATTAATTTTCAACATATTAATGAAACAGGGATGTGAAAAGAAACTTGTTTATTCTCTGAAAACTAAGTTTAAACCTGTGAAATATTTGATGAAAACAAATTGCAAAAATAATCTTGTTGAATTAGATATGTGCAAATAACAAAAATGTGGGCAACATAAAAATCTAGGATGCTTCTGCCCTCAAATACTTTATAATTTTTTATATATTAATTTATATTTGTCATTTTATTTTATATTTTTTATATATTTATATTATTTATTTATTTTTTTATATTTCACTCAGCTCTAAATAAATGGGGACTGGGCATCTAGATGAAGCATTATTGATAAAGCATCCCCAAGGAAAACCACAAGGCATGAAAAGACTGGCAAATCAGTGTATAGTAAAGTTAAATGAAACTTTTAATATAGAGATATTTATGATTCCTGATTTTATCTAGTTTTTTAAATTAGCAAAACAATCCTTGGTTCTAATTATGTCAACTAAAAAGAATGCTCTTTACTGTTTATAAAAAATATTTTTATACATTATGTATTGGGGATGCTGCATGGTGACCTAAAGAAATGCTTTCAGCAGTTTAGGCCCAATGAAAAAGGATTTTTAAGGATCTTAATAAACTAATCTCTCAATAGGTAGAAAGATGATAGATAGACAGAAAAATGGATAGATAATTTGTAAAGTGCAGAGATAAGTGTTACAGAAAAAGGACAATGAATTTCAGAAACAATGGGTGATGGTCAACATGAATACATATTTAATAAAGAAAAATCACTGCACTTATTTTTATTAAAATATTTGAGCTCTATAAAAACAAAAGAATTTACAACATATGTACGTTATACTCCTTTGTTAACTACTTGCAAGATATAACATTTGTATACAATACAGAGACCTGCATCAAGCATACAGCATATAACATAACTCTTTCACAATATTTTCTTCTAGATAATGCAGTTTGCAAACTACTTCTCACATATTTCGAAAGGGATTTACATAGATATCTCCATATAATTGTTATGACAAGAAGTTCATAATTAGGCACTTTTATGTGTTGATGAAGGTGCTATAGATTGTTTAGAATGAAACATGTAGGAATTGTGCCAGTGCCAGTTGTAGGCCTGTATGCCACTGCGTCTTTTTGTTGTGCTTCTCTTGCTCTGCTCCATGGTTCAGGGTCAGGAGGTGATAGGAAATGGAGCAGGGGAGGTAGAATACTGGTCCTTGCAGGCCATGTTCTTAACTTCCATATAAACTGGCTTCCACAGGGGTTCGGCCAATGGGAAACACACCTAGAGGCTGGAGGGCAAGAGGAAGAGTGAACTTAGGGTATTTCTCATTTTCTTTCCCTCCTCTGGTGATGACGCTGCAGTGGCTGTAACTCTAGCTCCCAACTCCTGCCATGGGCACCACTAGCACCCCTTCCTTCCTTTATGTCTTCAGCTGATGAGTGGTAATGGCTTCCTGCTATTGCTAAAGTTTGATTACCTCAACATCCCCTCTTTAAATTCTCAGATTCTCCATCATCTATGTAATCAATCCCTACACTAAATCCCCCTCTGTTGTAAATACTCCAAAATCTTTGCCTTCCTGGTGAGTCTGTGATTGATACAAGGATTAAGTTACAGGGTCCAAATTCTAGAGTTTAAACATTTTGAGGCCTTTCTTGAATATTTATCTAAAATTCTACTGCATTTATGGGCTGTAAGATGATATTTAGTTTAACATTTAATATTTTAGCTCTTAAAATATACTATTTGAGGTTATTTATTCATTAATTCATAGAGTTCTACAGACCATCATTTGGATTATAATTGAGATTCAAAGAAATTATAGTTGACCCTTGGACAACGCCACGGTTAGGGGCACTGATCTCTGCGCAGCTGAAAATCCACATATAGCTGGCCCTGGGTATCCTCAGGGGATTGATTTCAGGACCCTCAGTGGATACCAAAATCCATGGATGCTCAAGTCTCAAAGACAACCCACTGTATCCCGGTTCTGCTGCACCTGCAGATTCAACCAACCGCAAAAATGTATTACTGTTACTTATTAAAATAAGTCCCTGTATTACATGGACCCTTGTAGCTCAAACCCGTGTTGTTCGAAGGTCAACTGTAATTAGGTTGCATGGCTAGTCAAATAACTCTAAAAGTTTTGAAGCTAAGTAAAATGACACATATTTAACTACAGGGCTGACCACCAATGTTGCAACATTGTATATGTAGTAGATGCAAAAACTTAATTGTTGATTTGTTTTGGAATTAGTTGATATAAGCCAATTGAATAAATTGCTATGTGCATTTTTACCCCTTCGTATATGCCATATGTCACATTATAAATGACACCATTTCAAGCTCTATCAGATGTATATGATATAGGGAGGGTGAGACTGTATAACCGAGTTCCGCAATAATCCAATGTCATTTTTAATTTTAATTTTGCTCTTTAAAATTTTTTTTTACCAGAGTTGCTAGGATAGTGAAATTGATGGTTTTAAATTCTTCCTTCTTTCATGCCCCCTACAAAATCTGTGATGGAGATACTAATGAAAAAGTAAAATCCTAAAGCCCTATCTCCAGAGGAGTGAAAAACAGCAGGAAAGGAATAAACTGTAGGCTTTTGAATTATGAGGTGCTGACTGTAAACACTCACCCAGACCCACCAAGCTGCTCTGGGTTCATCCCTTGACAGAAGCTTCAAGGCCAGTTGCTGAGGGTTTGAGAATTTAATTTCTGTACTTAAAATTTAAATACTGGGTTTTTAAATTTTCTGGGACAAAAATTAAAATGTCTCTGTATTCTTTATACCCAAGAGAAACAATAATGACACAAGAAAAATGAATATCCAGTGATATCTAAGCCATTGACAACATTTCATTCTTTAAAATGGAAATATTTGATAAAAGAAGCAACTCTGATGATGTGCTGATCACAAGGAGAAGTATGGTTATTCTTGGATGTCTCCCCAAATAATAGTATAATGAGGACACCTAACCTTTGACTTGCTGAAACAGAGACTATTCCCTATGCAAAAGCACATTTTAGAGCAGTGAGATAAAAGAGAGAAAGCAATTAGCTCTTTGTTTGCCTGCCATCTGGAAATAGCTAGCTGGGCAGCCGCATGAGGTAGACTCTTGGGTACATACAGATGAGGACTAATAGGAGAGCAATGTTATTTGGCAGCCTGGTCTCTAAACCAAAAAGTGATGTCAATATTGGTCACATAATTATATAATGACCCAGTAGATGGGTGATCTGAATTAATCAGAGCACGAGTAGAGCATTTGCATGTCTGTAGACCTGGATTCTCTGACGCAGCTCCCTTACCATGTACCAGGTGGCCAGGTGTCCATTTCACTCTGAAAAGTGGTGATGTAACCATGGGTGGTATCTTCCTTCCCACAAGTGAGACTTAACAATGCCTAGATGAATAATCTCAGCAGGTCTTAAAATTCCTGTACCTGGCAGTACTCAGTCAACTTAGTTGAGTATCATTCAGGTTTTTTGTTTTGTTTTGAGAATAATGACATCATGGAGAAGAGATGTGATGTAAGGCCTATATTAAGTCCCAATATATGTGCTGCTGTGACATCTGGTGCAATCAGGAGGGACTCCTCTGGCCTAACTGCAAAATCCCCTCCATACTCTGTTCTGCGGGTGAGGTCTCCTAGCCAAACAGCCCTCCTTATCAAGGGGACCAGGCACAGTGCCTGCTTATTCCTAAGTAGTGGGCTTTAGCTCCCTGCCAGTCTAAGGAATTATTCAAACAAGTCAATCATATCCTCCTGTGGAAACCAGAGGGCACTTCATCTTCTTGATACATCTACAGCCCCTGGTTTATCACTCTGTTCCTGAGCACAGCCTTCATGTGGCCCCCCCACGGCATGCAGTGCCCCACCCTCTGGGTCGTGAGTATATGTGACTAACAAACTGCTGTTGATCTCATCCGTCCAGTGTTGGTTATTGTTGGTCAACCTTATAACCCTAGGGCGGGAATCCCTCCCTCACCAAAAGGATAAAGAGGAGGTGATTAAAACAGAGTCAAAGTTAACAGTTCTGAGCTGATGAAAACATTCCAGTGTTGAGATTATATTCTGGACATGAGGCTAAGTTTTTATGTGATCTGATAAAGAACTTGCTTTCATAACTTTCTGAGAATCAGTCTTCATAGTTTATGATAATTACTAATACTACTACTGATGCTACTATTACTACTACTGGCTTTTATTTATTTATATGTCAGACACACGCATTATTCTATTTAATCCTTACCCTCATTTTACAGCTAAGGAAACTGAGATAGAGAGAGGTTAAAATAATTTGCACATGGTCATAGGGTTAGTAACTGGCAGTTTCAGGTGTAAACCTAACTGGTTGTTTACTTTGCTTGTCTTTCACCTTCAGAGCTTCTGTGCTTAACCACAAGATTATACCGCCATCATCATTTGCTATAATCATTATAATTCTGGAGAGCCTCCAAATCATGGTTAGAACTCACATAGAGTTGCTTAAAAACCACTGATAAATGGCAAACCACTTTAATTCAATTGAATTAATGAATACTTGCATTGTGACAAAATACTGGATACAATATATGGTTGTTAAATTTAATTATTGATTTCTTACTAAGTGCACTTATGTCTAGAGTTGGTAGGACATCCTACCAAGTCAAATAAAACTCCCAAGCAGAATCAGTAAATACATGTAAAGTGAAAGACTGTATGAAAGAATGAAACTAGTATTCTTGTTTAATAATGTACAAACTACTAACTAAATGGCCAAAAGTGCTCTAAAATTTATATAGAAAATATTGGCAAATGAGAGTATAAAAATGCAAAAAATTAAAGATAAAAGGAAAACAATTAGTGTCATAGTCTCTAACATATTTTAAGATGATTCTAATTTTAAAACATTTTCTCCAGACCCTCTTTTGAATTCCCCATCCCACGGTTTTATTTGGAATTTGAACTTTGTAACAAAGAGAATTTTTTTTCAGAGTCAGCAATTTTGAAAACAAAATAAGTGTTATTGCTTAGATGACCTGGTTTATTTCACACAGAACCAGGCAAATGGAGAATGAAAACTTCTGTTTTTCACTTTTATAGATGAAAGATGCACCATGAGGAAGTTTGCCAGCTATATTTTTGATCCTATACACACTTCATGGCCATGGCCACTTTTCCAACATTTCCTGAACTGGACCTACTTGCCTCTCTTTGATATAGTCTACAGCAACTTATTTATTTCTTTAGGAGAAAAATATCGAGACAATTTGCTGTACATTCATTAATAACTAAAATAATGTGGGTGTGTGTTTGCCCACTTGCTGTTGGTTGGCTGGTTCCATAGCCTTCTTGACCATGTGGCTTCTACTAACACTGTTGCCGTTCAGAGTAGAGAGTTTCCTCACTTCATGTGTGGACAGGTCATGCACATGAGGCAATACTTGTGTGCAGAAATGATTTTCAAGTTATATAACAACCAGTACAACACAGGCACCCACTGAACAGAAAGGACAACGGAGCAGAGGCCGGAGCCATTAACTATTTGCTAGATTATGGGGAGATCCAATGGGTCCAAAGGGAAAAGACAGAGTTACACATGGGAGGCAGCAGATATTTTTGAACTGGGTCAGAATTATTTCAATATTTTAACAAGAAATGTAGCTATACTTGTGTATTCTTAGTGCGTATCATTCCTAAATATGTGTGTCTATTTATTATATAAATGTATACGTATATATATATTATGTAGGTTATAATGCATGTACTCACAGAACGGTTGAAGGGGCTTTTTAAGTATCTGCAATTTTCTTTACAACATTTATAAACCAAAAGTCTCCTATGACTCCAGGATCTTATCTTAATTAGTTGTACACCAGAACTCTTTAGTGAGACACACTGACAGATGAGTACTGATGAGGAAATTTATCCAAGATGGTTTTAAAAGTTAATAGAAAGAAATTTTAAAATGTTTTGATGTGGCTCCTTTTGGGGGAGACCTTTTTGGGATAAGGAAAGTGAATTAGAAAAAAACTACCAATGTTCTTTTCATCTTCATCATAATTAATTCTACCTGTGCATCATTTTGGGTCCAGTTTCCTATACATATTTGTAATGTGGGTTTCATTTCCATAAAATGGGAACATAATAAATATAGGGTTTACTAACGATTGTTTTATGTGGCTGCCAATCTGCCAAGTCTCATTCTTAATTATTGCCAGGAAACTAGGCATTTTCCAAACATATGTTTTAGATTTAAGACTAATATGTCATGTCAGCCCTCTCTACTGGACTGATGGGAGCCCAGTGGGACTTCAGAGTGTCTGCTTTAGTGGGTGACTTTTGGGGGTTAGCTAAAAGCCCTAATAGGAGGAGATAGAGCAAAGCATCAAAAGTTTCTGAGAGCAAATTCTACAAAGAAATACATCAAAGAGTTATGCTTTCATTATAAACTGATACTTTTACTAGACAAGGATAGAGATCGATCTTCCTTTGGAAGCCATGGAGTAAAGGAAACCAGACCCTAAGCTACATTAATGAACCTAATTGCAAGGCTCTTGTCTTCTTTGAACAACATTACCAGGAGTTTTGCCTCAAAAAAAAAAAAAAAAAAAAAGTATATGTGGCTTTTTCATTAGCCTGTGCAAACCTGGTATGTTCCATCAAAGAATTTATTCCATGACTTGGAAAAAAAGGAAACTGAAAATCAAAAAGATCTGGTCCAAATGAGCTATATTTCTGAATGTTCCCCTCAAAAATGTTTTTCAAGTCCATGGAAATACCTTTTGGCGGTTTGAGTTTGCTCATCCAACACATACTTTGCTTATGACCCATAGTTCCCTGATCTTGGCCAAAGAGCTCAGATACCTGTTAAATACACACGTAAGCATGAAAAAAATTATTATCGACCTAAAAATATATTTTGTTGTTCCCGAATTGTTTTTTAAGAAAAAAAATATTTAGCACGTAATACCTCAATTCTGCCTTTGGATGTTCAAGTGCTATATCTACAGGGCTTGGAAGAGGTGGTACTGTTTCCCTAAGAAAAGTTGGTTCGTTTTCTATTAGATTTAATTATTTATTAGCCTTTTGAGTTTTTTTTTTGAAATGAGTATTGTCATTAATTCATAGAATTCTGAATGCAGATACGTTTCATTTGAATATTTGGTTAAAGTGGGAATTATTCGAGCTCCATGCTAGCAATGTCTTCATGTGGCAAGGTGACTTCTATAATGACAAGGTCAAACACAAAAATGAATACAGGACATTTGCTGGGCATCAGTTCCTATTCAAAACATTATGCTCTGTTCTTGAGAAATGGAGAATGATACATGCAGAGTTTACTTTTCCCCACCAAATGCATCAAATGCATTGCCACTGCAGCCAACACTTTAGAAATGGTATGTGCATACATCAATACATAAAGATGACATAATATTTAACATGGAAGGAAACGTCAACATCTATAACTGATCAAGCATACTCTGAAGAGAAGAGAAAAACTGTATAATTGTAGCATAGCCTTAAGGCTCAAGACTAAGTAAAAGCCTTGGAATTCAGTATTGTCATTATTTACTGTATATATGTTATAGTATATTGAATACTACATACTCAGCTCAGTGTATTGAGCTGAAAACTAGGATTCATCAGTCTGATGAATTACACTTACATCTGATGCTTGACTTTAATAAACCACCCGAGATCGTTTAATAAACAGTATGTGAGATAATTGATGATGATTCATTTAAGACATTGTGCCTCACTCCTTTGGAAATAAGGATTGAGTTGAGAAATTTCAAGGGAAAATTAACATTTTATTTCAAATTTCTTTCTTAACCATTGGGACATTAGAAGAAGAAAACGAATGACTAGGAAAATATTTATTGATAAAACTAGGGAATTTCAAAAACTGTCAGGTAACACTAACCAATAGATTTTGTTCTCTTCCTTCTCCTCTTCCTCTTCCTCTTTCTTCACCTCCACTTTAGACTTCTGGGACCTTTAATAGAAAGCATTGAGAAAATAAATCTCCTCAATTTAAAATATTTACAAATAAAACCTAGCCTATCTGCCAACCTGCCTGAGGAGTTTGGGAAAGCTCTGGGGTAGGTGTGTAGCTTTCCCCTGTGTCACTGCAAACACCAGCAGAGAAGGAAAAGTAACTTCTCCCCTAATTCATTGTTTCAGGTCTTGAAAGTATTTCCCAAGCATGTTTTTGTTAATAGGGTCAATTTATTGATTGGTTGATTTGCTTGTTTGCTTAACAGTAAGACTTTCCTTTAGCAAGTGTGAATAACTCTCAAATAATGTACTATTTAGAATTGTCACAATCCCAAATGGATAGAACACAGGCTTTGTGGGTTTGAATCTGAGTTTGAATCTGTTAAGACCCTGGACAGGCTTTCTAATCTTTCTCATCCTTTGTGTTTTAATACGTAAAACACACACTGTGTATGGCAGTAGCTCCCCCAGAACTGCCACGAGGAGCAAACACGACAGTGTACGCAGAGTAGCTGCACAGTGCCTGGCACTTGGGCAGCCTACAGTGAATGGCAGTGGTGATTCTGATAGCTGTGGATCCTTGCCTTGCCAATTAATCCTCCTGCACAAGGCACTGCTCTGTGGGGTTGGTGCCTGGCAACCTTGTTAGAGGAGTATTCTCCATCCAAAAGAAAATGGCCAGGGATGACACAGACCTTCTCCCACCGGATATATCTCCCTCAGGGTTTGTGAAACTTAAACCCAGCATGGACTGTGGATATGAGCTAAATTATTTTGTGATGAAATGTCCAGCATCAAAAATTCCTTTGACCCCAGAGCAACCTTGAGATAGCAAACATTTTAGAGGGAATTTGGCTGACTTTCAGAGTTCTGGGCATTGATTTTTGACTTCTTCTTATCCAAGGACCACAAGCAGTTGAGGCCAGGATTGACCATCTGGATTGCATCATCTAACATTTGTTTGTATTTGTGCATTTTGTAGTATGCACTCTTTTCCTCATCATGGTTGGGTAGGAATTCCCCTGAAATTTAAAAATTTAAACTATAGCAGCCACACTAAATTGTCTCCTAGCATTTATATTAAATTCACTTTTTTAGCTATTCAAAACTTATTCATTTTGTTATTCATTCAGTCATTAAGCTCTACCCATATAATTCTATTATTTTACCTGGAATAGCTATTTATCAGTGACCATCAAACTCTTACCAATCCTCAGGGCTCTTTCCTCCCAGAAGTTTACAATAACCTCTCTACCAGAGGCAATATATCCCCTACCATAGCACCTTCATAGAATTCAGATGTCATGTGCTACCCACTACCTTGGATGACAGTTTTATATATGGTATGTTTTATATCTGCCCAAGAAGACCATAAGTTGCTTGAAGACAGGCACCTATTATCTTTATATTTTCCATCGTACAATACCTTGTACATAATTGGTTCTCAATAAATGTTCATGTGTTTCTGTGGTTCCCAAAAGGTTAGACAGTTATTGACAGCAAAGTGATTTGTTTGTTTGTTTAAAAAGGAACACACTGTATTATTTCTGCCCTGTCCTGAAAGTAAAGATAAAGAAAAAAATTCCTCTGACTAATGCAGGAATTACAGATAGGAGGTTCTTTCAGGGGAGGAATAGCAGAGGTAAAAACATATTGTTCAGTTCTTCCTCCTCTTTTGCCATGAATGGTGTTTGGACTCATCTGTGATGTGTCCTGAACATGTCACCACACATCAGAGAATCCCTGGAGAGGAATGTGCCGTGAAATAAAGGCAGAAAGGATATTTCTTCTTTTCCTCTACTTTTGATAACAATCCCTAACTTTTAACATAGTCACTGTTTTGAATTCATTTTTCAGGTCTTTCCCCACAGCCAAAAGGTTGTATAGAATTGGGATCCATGGGTGAATGGCTCCACAGATTTTTTTAAATAACAAAAATAAAAGATGCTGATTAAGAGGTGATTTTGAGGATTAAAAACACACAAATGAACACACCAAACACAGGTGAACCTGGGTCCACCCTCACAGGTCCATGAATGATGGCACAACTCATCCCTAAGACAGGCTTGGTCAGAGGGGAGGGAAGACCCTCCAAAGGACGTACTGACACAACTTCCCTGAAAATGAAGGAAAATATATCTTTAAAGGGAATACATCTCCAGAGAATATAAAAACTAATTTGATACTTACTGATAGTTTTAAGATTCAAAAACAAATTAAACAGAGCAAATGAAAGGCAGGAGCATGGAGCGTCAAGAAAGAGGCGATAACTCTTAAGGAAGGACATTCGTTACAGTACTGATGGAATCTATTCAAATGGAAAGGAACTGAAGTAAATAATCATCTTTTTTCTTTTTGTAGCTTATGTTACTCATTGAGATCAAATAGTGCCAACTTACACTGAGAAATATTGTTTGTTTGGCCTATAAATGAATGAATCAATGAACGTATTACCTCATTTAATTCACACAACAATCCTGTTGTTAGGAATTATTGTCCCGATTATATGAGTAAGAAAACAGACTCATAAAGGTTAGATAAGGAGCCCAAGGACACACAGTGAATAAGGAGTAGAGCCAGATTTCCAACCCAGATCTTTTGATTCCAAGCTGAGCTTTTTGTTTAACAGGAAAATCATTGCTTCCCTTTTAAAAAATAAATCACTGTTGTTGGCAACATCGTGCCTTGGGTGGACAGATGATTCAAAGGCTTGTCCAGAGGAGTTCTGGATCCACCTTAAGACCTTTAGAATCAATCATCAGAATGGAAACAGTTTAATGACAGTCTGGGCAATGACCCCATTACGTCCAACAAACTGGGGAGAAGGAGCCTTCAGCTTGATTCACGGATTTAACTGTTGTTTCAGGCGAGGCCTGAAAGGAAAAGAGGTTTTGTCAATTATGTTTTAACAGAGTGACTAAGTTGTGAGCATTTCCAATGAAATCTTTTTTTTTTTTTTTTCTTCAGAGGTTAGTTTTACTTGCTTTGGCGACAATGACTCAGGCATCCTTTCCTGCTTTGCTCTCTAATTAGCAAGTCTGAGAAACATCACCTTCAGAAAGGGAGGGAAAATAGCCTTGATTTTGTGCAAATCCTCACTCACACCGTTCCCCTAGATGGACTTCTAGAAATGTTATCAAGCCGTTAAAGAAAGTTGATGAAAGGAGAAAGTACATGGCCTGTTACAACCAGCTTCCCGAGAAGCACGGGCCCGGCCCTCTGACACTATCTTTCAAAGGCTCCCAATGTTTTCAGACACACATTTAATCAAACACCTATTTATTCCGTGACCCCCTGGAGTACCAGTCAAGTGCTGGTAGGTTGTAAGATATACAGTTTTATCACCGCTATCCTAACACGTGCAGAGAACCACAACCAGAGCTCGTGGTGAGGCAGAGACGGTCAGGAGAGGAAAAGGTGAAAGCAATTTTTCCAAATTGGCCTAAACAAGAGTTGGGCTATGCAATTTCTCTTTTAGTCTGAAAACATTATATTGTTTAAAAACCTCACCATCTGTTTTATGGGCTTTTGGAAGAAACTGCCTCAACGCTGCATCCCAGGAAAAGGAGAGCATCCCTGCTCCCGGGACTCCGGGCGGGCGGGGACACCGCGGAGATGCGGACGAGTGCCGCCGGGGAGCCGTGGCCGTCCGCAGAGGCACTTTGATAGTCAGTCCCAGGAGAGATGGATTGTAGGGGCATTGAGGCTTCATCATCACCCAGGAGTTTTCAACAGAGTAAAATTCCTGATTACAGAGGAATGTGACGAGGTTTGTTTTACACAGTTATCAAAAACTTCCAACGTTTTAAGAGACTGAGCGCTGAATGTTACCCACTGGCAGAGTGTGGGATGACTGTACTGATGTGTAACCTCTCTTTAGAGCAATAAATGAGATGCTGTATGGAAATACTAAAACAGGGTGAGCAACGGGGCCGCCCATCAGCCAGATCGCTCCGGCAGACATGTTTTTGTTTTTGTTTTTGTTTTCTTTTTTGGCTTTAAGGGTTTTGAGAAAAAAAGAAATTTAGTTGCAAATATGTTGAAGATCAGAGTTCACACGCAAATGCAGATATCTGGCTCCTCTTTTTAAACTGAGAGATCTAGCAACCTGGGGGAGGCCCACATTTCATCATGATCTCAGCAAACACCTGACGCTGAGAATCCATGGACCCTTAGAGGGATGTGGGAGGGAGCATTGGCCAGCCTCACAGTTCCCACAATTTCCCTACGTTTGCTTACTTAAGCCATTTAGGTACATGCCTGGCCCTGTATTTGGTTTTGAAACCCCAGTAGATAAATGGAAGCCAATAACCTGACCCTCAAACCTGGAAGATATAACTTCCACTTAAGAAGCAGCAAGGCAGCAATTAAATAGCAATGTAACAGGGAATAAAACATTAGAGTGTGGTTTAAATCATTCTAGGCCTGCACCTTTAGAGTTTAGAATTACCTGCAAAATAAATTGGTTGGAATAAAAATGTGTTACAAAAAGAGAAAAGAAATATGAGCATTCACCCCAGACCTTGCAAAAGGGCAACTGTAGAAAGGGGACTTTAGTTTTCCTTTCTCACTCTTTAAAAATTATCTCATCGTGAATCTTTTCACAAATAATAAAGTCATGATTAGCTTCAATTATCATACCCTGTCAATTTTGTCAAACCACCTTTTCCAAAAAAAACTTCTCTGGTCAGAGCCTTTAGTACTTTATTTATTTATTTATTTATTTAATTTTTTTTGGAGTATAGTTGATTTACAGTATTGTGTTAGTTTCAGGTGTACAGCAAAGTGAATCAGTTATACATGTACATATATCCACTCTTTTTAAGATTTTTTTCCCATGTGGGCCATTCCAGAGTATTGAGTAGAGGTCCCTCTGCTATACAGTAGTCCTTATTAGTTATCTATTTCATACATAGTAGTGTGTATATGCTAATTCCAGTCTCCCAATTTATCTCTCCTCCCCTTTCCCCCCTGGTAACCATAGGTTTGTTTTCTATGTCTGTGACTCTATTTCTGTTTTGTAAATAAGTTCATTTGTACCATTTTTTTAGGTTCCACATATAAATGATATCATATGATATTTGTCTTTCTCTGTCTGCCTTACTTCACTCAGTATGACAATTTCTAGGTCCATCCATGTTGCAGCCAATGGCATTATTTCATTCTTTTTTATGGCTGAGTAATATTCCATTGTATATATGTACCACATCTTCTTTATCCATTCCTCTGTCGATGGACATTTAGGTTGCTTCCATGTCCTGGCTATTGTAAATAGTGCTGCAAGGTGTATGCCCAGGAGTGGGATTGCAGGATCATATGATAGCTCTATTTTTAGTTTTTTAAGGAACCTCCATACTGTTCTCTGCAATGGTTGTACCAATTTACATTCCCACCAAGAGTGTAGGAGGGTTCCCTTTTCTCCACACCCTCTCGCATTTATTGTTTGTAGATTTTTTGATGATGGCCATTCTGACCAGTGTGAGGTGACACCTCATTGCAGTTTTTTTTGCATTTCAAAGTAACTAATTTCAGTGGACATTTTAGACCTTAGCCTATCTGGGCATTCATCAACCTCTATGGAGATCTAGATGTCCACTCTACAGCTCCACTTGGGCACCTCACCAGCATATTTATGTGGAACCCTTGATTATCCCTCCAAACCTCCATCTGCACCACCATTCCCCATCTCAGTAAATGGCAACACCACCCCTCAGACTCATAAAGAAAGCTGGTCAACTTGATACGTCCCTTTGTCCTTACCTCTACATCCAGTCAACCCCCAAAATCTTGGTCTTGGTCTTCAGAAACAGCCTCTTCACTTATTTCCATAGTTCGTCTCTTGCCATGCCCTCTCATCTGTCTTGGCAGACAGGTGACCCCTATAAACCATTAGCCTGATAATGACCAGCTCCACTTAGAACTCATCATAGCTGCCATTGCCTCTAGAACCATTTAGAATTCTTAACATGGCCCTCGAGGCCTCACCTTGAGCCACTTTCCCCACAACTCACTTCACGTCAGCCATGATGGCTTTGCGGTTCTTTCTTATTGCAGCTCCTTCACACATGCTATTCCCTTTCCTGAGATGCTTGTCTCTCCTCCTCTCCCTCCCTGACCTGCACCCTTGACCTCACTAACTCCTCATTCTCTTTCAGGGCTCAGTTTAATGTCACTTCTTTAGTGAAGCCTTTCCCAGCCTCTATGAATATAAACCTCACAACACCTGGACGTTTCCATCATAGCACATATCTGCATTACAGTTATCCAGTTGCTTATAAAATTTTGATATGTCTGTCTTCTTCTTTAATTGTAAGACCCGTAAGTGTGGAGAATGTCTGTCCTATTCACAAACACATTACAATATTCCCATCTGCCTGGCACATAGTGGGTGTTCATACGTTGAGTGAATGAATGAATAAGTATTACCTATCTGTCAGATATAAACCTTAATTGAAGAAGACCACCATGATTCAAGGCGTACTGTTTTTAGGGATCCAAGAAAGCAATAGAAACATGCAGGACAAATCATAATTCCAGACACTAAGCCATAGTGATGAATAACCATGGCTAGGGAGTTTGGGATTGACATGTACACACTGCTATATTCGAAATGGATAACCAACAAGGACCTACTGTATAGCACAAGGAACTCTGTTCAATATTATGTAACTACCTAAATGGGAAAAGAATTTGAAAAAGAATAGATATATGTATATGTATAACTGAATCACTTTGCTGTACACCTGAAACTAACACAACATTGTTAATCAACTATACATCAATCAAAAATAAAAAGTTAAACAAAACACTCCATTTGCATGAATAACTAGGAGATGATTATAATCACATACAGTGTCCTAATTAAAAAGGGCATATTCACTGCCTACAAAATCACTGTAGGGAAATCATGTCTGTACATGAAAACTTTGATGTCTATATATTTTCTTAGCCTGTTTATTTTTGGCTCAGTAACATCAGATTTTAGTTTTATTTTGACTATTGGCATTTCATGTGTGTCTGTCATATGTTGGTGTTTCATATGTTGCTTGTTGTGGGGAAGAGCTAAATGATTCCAAACTAAGTTGGTTCAATATTAAAATCTCTCTATATATTAAGTCAAATGTGTTGGTTAATCTAACAAAATATTGGTTGTTTAACATTTTCAAATAATTTTCAATTATGATTTCCTGGGGAGGCTGGTTTTGTCCACAGAAACAGGTCATCTTTCTTCAATTATTCCTAAGAACTTTTATTTCATCCATGGATCTTCTGTAGTTCTTCTGATTGTTCGAAGATGTACACAGCCTTAGTTAGCACAGCAATATTTATTGAATGTGTACTCTGTGCCAGGTACTGTTCTAAGTGCTTTATGTGTATTTATCATTTAATCTAACAAATCTATGAAGTGGGCACTACTGCCAATATATTCCACATTTTACCATATGAGAAAACAGAGGCACAGAATGATAGGTAAGTCATCCAAAGTCATCAACTAGTAAGCCATGAAGCTAGGATTTGTGCCCAGGCATTCTCTTTACAGGGCCTTCCTTACTCTCAACCTCTGTGTATGGCAATAGGTATTTAAATGAATACCTTATTTTTAACTTTAAATTTTGTTTCTATTCACTGTAACATTGCCATACATCTCCTTTAATTTTCATGGATATGTTTGGAAATTATGTCATAGAACAAGCTATCATTTTCATGTTAATGCAATGACTTTCTATGTCATGTAATTATCATTTAGAATTTTAGCTTTATGTTGCAAATATGCTATAAATACGTCACCAGTTAGGTTGTTATCTGATCATTTATTCCAGTTACCTAACAACTTTAAAATGGGGAATGTGATCATCTTTTTTGCTCTGCCTTCTTTTCTAACTCCACGATACGAAGGTTTATACAGGCTGTTGTATAAGATCTATGACACCTCATTCTCCAGATGAGTCAAAGGTTCTTACCCAATAATTTTGAGATTTCCTGAGAAAACAAATGGCACTGAATTCTAGGCCTGTAACTCATGTCAGATTCTGTGGTTACCTTGTAACTTATCAAATTCTTGTCACCCCAATCAACAGAACCTACAGAGAGAAAACTTTCTCCCTGGGTTGTTTTTCTGGTAGCTTGAAGACTGAAAGAAAGGACAGTGTAAAAGTGTGCTTGAAGCAACATTTGCTTCATATTAAACTCCAGAGTATTAAATAAATTCTCAAGGAGGCACTGGCCTGTGTGAAGTCAAACCCACTGTGAAAGCAGAAAATGACAATTGACCCTTTCTTAGAGCAAAATCTCCTGCTTCCATCCCACCACTGAACTAGAGTCAAGACCCTGAGACTTGAGAGCTTCCTCGGTAGATAGATTCCCACCCCAAATGAGCCATGTACTCATGCAACCAAAGAACCAGCAGAGACCTCTGGGACCCTGGAGTCCCGCAGTTCCCAAGTGCTCCTGCAGCCAAGATTCCTTTTATCTCCTCCCCCTCATCTCAGCTGTGGACCATGGCTTTGGAAAAAATTGTTCAATTGAACTGAATATGTTAAATATAGTTAACTATATCTGCCAATGTTCTTCATCTAAGATCCCTATAAATATATATAGTCTGAGCTTCTGATCCAAGATCCTCACCCCACAATAACTTGAAATAATTACTAACCCAAGGTAAGGAAATTTGAGATTATGCAATCTTAGAAATAAAATTCAGAAATGCTCTTAGAACCTGACTGCTGTCTTCAAGGACGTTTAGGTCTGGAAAATGATGATATATCCAATCTGGCATTATACTGAAGACCATAGAGACATAGAGACCTACCCAAGACCAGACTACAAGGGAGACCAGAAACTATGCATACAATGTATCCCAAGTCTAGCCAGCTCAGCAAGGTACAGGTCAAGTCATTTGGGAGAATATTTGCTCAAAGCTGAAATGGACTATTCTGCCGAAACCTGCTACCAAGACCAATTCCATATCAGAAAATGAGAAACAGCACGTAAAAGAAATTTGCAGGAGTTAGGTTTGTTGAGTATAATGTGACCCTCTGCAAAGAGGAGTGAAAATGCAGAGAGAAGTCTGGACGTGGCTATGAACTTTCATGAAAAGTGGGGTAGGGCTTCCCTGGTGGCGCAGTGGTTGAGAATCTGCCTGCCAATGCAGGGGACACGGGTTCGAGCCCTGGTCTGGGAAGATCCCACATGCCATGGAGCAACTGGGCCCGTGAGCCACAATTACTGAGCCTGCGCGTCTGGAGCCTGTGCTCGGCAACGAGAGGCCGCGATGGTGAGAGGCCCGCGCACCGCGATGAAGAGTGGTCCCCACTTGCCGCAACTAGAGAAAGCCCTCGCACAGAAACGAAGACTCAACACAGTCATAAATAAATAAATAAATAAAAGAACGTGAATTTCTTAAAAAAAAAAAAAAAAGTGGGGTAGATTGGGATTCAGCCGACAAAGACTAATGCAGGAGGTGAGAAATATTTAGAGTGAGTATTCATGTCTTTACAGAGGAGGAGGAAACCCAAGGAAAACAAATTACATCAGTTAAGTCTAACAGGTTAGAGATAAGAGAAGCACAAGAGCCAAGGGAGATAAGGTAAACCCAAAGGGTTAAAGAGTATTAAGAGGGCAAATCTATCAGGAGGAAAGGATGATGAGAGAGAAATTGGAGCTTTTAATAAATGAGCAAGAGCACAGAATTAATCACAACTCTGAAATATGCTGAGCTGCTGAACTCATTTTTTAAGTCAGCCCTCTTGGTGGAAAAAAAAAAAACAAACCCAAAAGGTAAGAAAAAGAAGAAGTCTGGTGAATTTGAAAGGAATGAATGTCTTAAGAAAAATGCCACTGACATAAAACAGAAGAGGGTTATCCATGTGTATGAGCCCTCATGAAATCAGCCCATCCCCTTTCTCTTTAATGGTGTTGGTAACTACAAGACGATATGAAACAATGAAGAAACAAGTGCTAGGTTTAGTGAAGCAACTGGTTATTTCTAGTTCCCAAGTTAAACTATTTAATTGAATTAAACCTTTTCTAGGGGTTATAGATGCTAATTTTAGACCTAGCACAAACCTCTAAAGATATTTTGGTCCAGTCCTTTAAATTTTGGACAAGTAAACTCTCACTCCCATTTTAGAGATGAAGTAACCATGGTCACAGAGATAGTTAGTAGGTGCTGGAATTGAGACTAAAATCAAAGAGCTCTACTCTCAGGCAGAACTTTCTGGATTTCAAACTGATTGCTATTAAAAACTATCACTTATAACAAAGTGAATCAGCTATACATATACATATACATATATCCCCATATCTCCTCCCTCTTGCATCTCCATTGTAAAGCAATTATGCTCCAAAAAAGATGTTAAAAAAAAAACAACAACTATCACTTATTGGGTCCCCACCATGGGCCAGTACTGACCACACTGCAGTACGTCAAATCCACTCAACAATCTTGTGACTAATGTGTCCTACTTCCTTACAATGAGGAAACTGAGAACTAGGGAAAATGAATAAATGTCCAACTTTACAGTTGGTATGTGAAAATGTACTAGTTACTATTGTCTGGAAGCCTAATATAGAGATACATTCTGTTTTGAGATATCTTACTAAGTGAAAGAAGAGCTTTAAAAACAAATGAGAGGTGATTCACCTTTCAAGAAGTTCACAGAAAAGCAATGACCATAGCATTCATTGATTCCTTCAAATATCTTAGTATCTGTAGCTATCAAGTTCCCTGCAATTTTATTATTTAACAATGCTAAGAAGACAAATGGAAACAGTGGTATCACCACATTACATTTCAAATATGAATCAATAAGCTCAATTGTGATTATCCTCAACTTTTCAGGAATACATCTATTTCAAACAAAATGAGACCCACCTGTGGAAACTAGAATCAAAGAGAAAGTGACACTGTGATTCTGCACTTTCTGGGGAGAGTTCCAGCTATGCTCCCAGGCAAACAAGAGGACCGGGTGAGGAAAGAGGCAGAGCTAGGACCTTCACATCACGTGGAGCAGGAAGTTTACTGGGGGATTCTTTGCTACCATCATGGCGATGCAGGAGTCACCTGAAACGTAGCAGCCACTACAACCCCCTAGTCACCTGGCTGTCAACTTGCCAACCACAATTCCCTTTCTCCAGCTCAGAGAAACAGGATATTACGCTTCTTGGAACAATGAGGAAAGAATCCAGGCATGGGATGAAAAGAAATGTTTATTTCTTGAACACCTTCCTCCTTGCACAGGAAAGAAATGGCCTGACAATTTCTTTAATAATAAGATACCTTACCCACTAGTAAGTTTCTAAACTCATTTTCGCCAAGAAGCACATACACTTAATTATCCTTACATATTACTTTGTATCTTCTAAGTAATTTGCTTCTAAAGCAGCCAAACTAAGGTGTAAGCAGGCAGGCTCTGGAGGTGAAGGGTCCTGGCTTTACTCGGTCAAGTCTTCTCTCAGACCCCAGTTTCCTCATATGTAGAATGAAAATAATAATGCTACTTAGTTCAAATGACATGAAACACATACGATCCTCAGATGGTGTGCACACAAAGACCTTAAGCATGATACCTGGCAGAGGGTAAATGCTCAATATACAATAGAAATTATTATAATTATTTTAAAATTAATTTAGCAGCCCACACCGATCCACAATCAAAATATGCTTTTCCCTCTTAAGGATCATTTAAATTTTCCTCTTTTCTTCTCAGTTAAATAAAATTCTCATTTTCTTTGGTAAAGCAGTTAAATGCATACGATACCTGTTTTGCATATTTTTGAGAAGAAAGTATTACAAATACAGTTCATAGAGGGATACCACAAGTGTAGACCAAGACGTCTCTAACATCTTTAACTGGGCAACCGACTAAACTCACACTCCATCCTCAGTGTTTCTTTGAGTACAAGCATTTCTGATCTAATCTAGTCCTAAAAAGAGAGTAATTGTCTAAGCAATGGCTTTCTTGGTGTGTTATACTGACACTGGGAGATATAAACAACTAACAAAGTGCTAAGCCTGATTGGTGGATAAACCATGTCTGACCCTGGGCTTGAGTTTCATAGAAAACAGGGGATGTTTCCCAAGCCTATTGGAGAAATGGGTGCAGATCACCAGAAATTCAGCACAAACTGTGGAGTTGAACATTATCAACGTGAGAAAATGAATGAGCATGATAAAAAATGTAATTGCTATATATTAGGAATTTGACTCCACTTCTTTGTCTTCATTACAAATCTTTCAGGGAAACAACATTGCCTCTTAACTTAAGTGGGCTAGCATCTTAAAAGCAAATGCCTTCTGCCTCTGAGATATTTTGGAGAATGAAGCCATGAACCCATCCAATGCTTATGTAATGCATGGGTACTTGACATCTGCCAAGCCCTCTGCCAGGGAAATCCAGACACTTGCAGCCAAAAAGTTAACAGCAAAAGAAGGCAAGAAACTCTGGAAAGTGATTAGGGAAAGGAATAATGACTAAATATCCAACTGAGTAGAACGTAGCAGGCTCACTGGGGGACTTTTGAAAGGAAGGAGGACGACGGTGTACAAACCCATTGTACGTCTTGTCTAAGAACACTATGGTGTCATCAGAGGATGAGTTTTAGTATTACTCAGAAAGATAATAAATGCGCATCCCTGGAGCAGATACCATTGCTAAAGCTGATTTTCCATCATTAAAGTATTTATGATGACACAAGATTTAAATTTGTTCTGTCTCAAAGCTGGCACTGGGGTCCCACCGGGCCAGTTTGAAATCCTCTGCGCCCATGCCATGTCTTACTCCACCAGTCTTTGCTTCTCCTTCTTGCCACTGTTTGTATACACAGTGCTATTGTATCCCTTGCTGCTGGCCTAACAAGTTTACACCTTCTTTAAAATTCATCTAAAGATGACAAATGAAGCTAGAATTTAGAAACACATTCACCAAATATTGTGCTGATTTTTAGGATGGCAACCCGCACTCTCTTCTGTCTTGGTGTTTCCTCCCATACAGATTTGGGTTCACTCTAATCCAAGACGAAAAGGTAGGAAGCTTTTTAATTTAATTTTGGGGGTCTAATTAAGGATTGGTCACCATAGAGTGTTCTATAGTTTTTAGTTACTAAGGACAGAAATACAACTGCCTGTGAAAAGTCCACATAGTATACAGATAGTGTTCTGAGAAATCTTAAGCTAACATATAATCTTTCCTTTGGGTTATCCCATTGGGATTATTGAATGTAGATCTGATTTTCAAGAGGCAACTGTTCAGACGGGATTTCCATAGCCCAGGCTCTCTGCCCCAGGTGCCCATCAGTGACATGAAAAATTCCTCAGCAAAGTTCCGTGTGATTCTAGGCCAGAGACCGAACATAATTCCTTCCTCTCTTCACCACTCCTATTTAAAAATGTAAGCTTATGAGTGCTTGGTCATCCTCTACAAGAATGTTCCTGCCATCCCCCCTTGGTGCCCTGCCCTCCTGCCTGCGTGGTGGCAGCTGAAGCCAGGTCCTGCACCTCTGTCCTCACGCAGGCCCCCGCTCTTTCCTCAGCCATTTGCTTTTCTGGAATCTCCTCCCTGACTCAGCCCGCCCCCCACCAAGATTGCTGTTATCAGGGCTCAAATACCAGTCACTCCCCTATGAAGTAAGAAGAGATACCTTGGCAGCCCCAGCGAGGCAGGAAAACGCTGGCATCTCATCAGTTTTCAGGGTTAGAATTTCACTGTCAAGCTCACTATCTGCCCTTCCCTCCCAGATAAACAGGAGACGGAGGCTCACAGCACATTCCTTTCACGCTCACTGATTCCCAGAGACCACTCTTCGGTCGAACACCAGAGAATCTCCGAATCCTGTTGCTCAGGTGGTGCCTCTGGTAGAAATCAGGAAAATGTCCTTCCTGTCCTCTCAGCTGGGATGCTGTGGGCAAATCAATAGCCTTGTCAGTTAATATTCAGGACTGGGCATTTTACACTCATAAGAAACCTTATGTACAATTCAAGTTATTTAATAATAGGATATACATTGGAGATTCACATGCATATGAATCCTACTGCTAGAATTTCTAGTCTAGAACAACAACAACAAAAGTACTTATCTTATTCAGAAGTTTAAAATGATGTTTTTGAAAGTAAATAAAATTCAGGAGTTAAAATCTTCCATCTCTCCCAAATTGGCTTTAGACAACTTGCCAACATTGTCATATTCCATGGGTTTTCCCCCTTTTGTTAAGTTAAATTCTACTCTCAGAATGCTTACTCAACAGCATCAAAAAATCATTCTTTAAATTGATCAGACACCTTGATTCTCTCCTCTCCAAAGTCTCCTGCCAAAGACAAGGGGAGTCATAAATGTGGAATGGAGGTGGGTGTCTGCCTACAATGTCTGCTTTTCTCTTCAGGGCCTTCCCAGCATCTTGGCTAAGATTCTTTTCTGAAAACCTCCCATGCCATTGTGCTCACCATGAATCTTCTCCATCTTCTTTGATCATCAGTTTGTTCTCACCCCATAAGTGTAGACATTCTTCTCCTTGGCCCTCATCTCATCTGTGCTGGAACTTTCTCTTACATCAAACATCACTTGAATTTTCTATCAGCTTCTCTGGATTCACAGGTCAAACCAGTCTCACATTCTTCACTCTACTACCCAACTTTTCCTCCTCCTGATTTCCTTCTTTATTCTCCTAGAGCCTCCTGTCCAGGCTCTAAACTTTAGAACTATCTTGGACTTAACATTTCTCTCCCTCTGTTTCACCTCTAATCACTGCCACATTCCTTTTTATTGTATGTCCTCAATGTCCTTCTCATTTTCTCTTAAGTTCATACCATCTCCGCTCTCATTAGGAAGTCATTCATTACCTCTCTCCTGACCTGCTGTAAGTGCTTTCTGGCAGGTCTCCCCACTTCCAGGCTCTTACTTCTCTCCATCTCACTTGTTAGGAACTTCCTGATGCCTGGCACTATTCTTGCCCTTGTTCTGCTCAAATGCTTTTGTTGTCTCCCCATTCTCTATGGGAAAAAATGTTGAAAGTCTTGTTCCTGACAAATGTGACCCTCTGAAGTATTTTTTTCCAATCTATATAACACTTCATTTTTCATCCTATTAAACCTTTTTACCTAGCCCCTTTTTTTTTCAGTCTGAAGGAATTCCAAGTACTTAAAGATACACAGCTCTCAACTTTGTTTGGCCAAACTTACCCCAACAAAAAGCCTCTTTCCTTCTCTGCCTGTTGAAATCCTACCTATTCTTCCATACCCGAATGCCATGAATTAATCCCTGATTTCTCAGATGGAAGATAATCTTTTTATCCTCTATTCGCCACAGTACATTGTACTTCCATCATGGTAGCGTATAGTAGGAAGGGCTTCTTTGAACTGTAGTAACTCATTTGCCCATTTAATCACATCTTCCACATCACCAACTTGAGAGTAAGGGTTTGTCTTTGTATATATCCACAGTAGCCAGTAAAAAGCCATGAATTCAGTAGAAAATACTTGAGATGAACAAATGCATCACCTGAATATGCAAATCTCCTCACACATAAAGGACATTTTGCCTGGCCCATAAAGTCTCAACGTTTTAATAAAGTAGTATTTCTTGCAATATGTACCTCTGTCTTTTTTCTTCCTCAAATATGATATAGTGAGTGTACGAATGGGAAAAGGAGATGAAGTTAAGAAACATGCCTTCAGCAATCCTGAGTGAAAGAACTATCTACTCCTAATCTTAACCATTAAATGTTGTTGGTTCATTTCACTCTGTAGAAGGCAGAATAATGACTCCTCAAGGATGTCCCCCCCCCCATTCCCAGAACCCATGAATATGTTAGGTTATAGTCAAAAGGGACTTAGCAGATGTGATTGTTTACTAATTAGATGACCTTAAAATAGGGAGATTATCCCGGATTATCTACGTGGGCCAATGTAATCCCATGAACCCTTAAATACAGAAAAAGTGGTTAGTCAGAGTCAGAGAGATGTGGTAGAAGAAGAGGCAGGAGAGATGCCAAGTGTGAGAAGGAGTCAAACCACTATTTCTTTGAAATAGAAGGAAAGGGGCCGTAAACATCCAGAAGCTGGGAACAGCCCTCAGCTGACAACCAGGTTTCAGCTCCTCAGTCCTACAGTCACAAGGAACTAATTTTTACCAACAACCAGAATGAACAAGGAAACAGATTCTGCCCTGGAGCCTCCAGAAAGAAGTGCAGTCCTGGTTAACACCTAGTTTTTGCCCTCATGAGATCCATATCAGACTTCTGACTTACAAAACTTTGAGATAATACACTGAATTATTTTAAGCCACAGTTTGTGGAACTTTGTTACAACAGCAACAGAAAACTCCTGTATCCTCCAAGTGGCTATTCAGATATGCTTGACCTATGGTAGTTCAAAGTGGATAAAACTAAGAATAGAGTGTGCGTACTTGTTGAATTAGAAGGCTAAAGGCATGCTTGGTTATTTTTTGATATGAAACCACTCCAAAGCATTATAAGTAATGTGGTTTATTCATTCTCCTTTTTAGTCAATCACTCTTTCTACAAGCATTTCCCAAATACCAATTGTTTACACTCACAGTATAATTTTTCTTAGAGTTTGTAAGTGTTTGTGGTTCAATTTCGTCACTAGCCATAACATATAACCTGGAAAATGGCAGGCACTCAATAAATATTTAATGAATAAGACCAAGTGTGACTCTGTCATTCAAACTCTTTCTACCTGAAGTTCTTCACTGGTAAGATATGGATGGTAATTTATCTAATTTACAGGGTGGACTCAAAGACATATGCCTAAGAAAGTTTTAGAAAATGGGTCATTATTAATTCCCAAATATTATTTTTAAGATCTAAATCTTGATCCTTTTGTGCCTTAACTTACGTATTCATCTTTGCACTTTCCTCTAGGGTCTCTCATTTCACACAATAGCTTTCGTAAAGGACTATTATTATCTGGTTTCTTTCTGGCTCAAAATTCTCTAGTAGCTCTCCACTGCCTTTAGGCTCAAGTCCAAATTCCTCAATCTGGCACGCATAGTCTCACAGCGTGCCTATCCAAAGAATTTCCTCTCCCAGTACTTCCCAGCCTAGCCTGTACTCCCTCCCTCAATGCATTCTCTACTCAACTAAGGCTTCCCTCTGCTCCTAAAAATGCCCCATTCACCCTACATAAAGTCTTTGATCTTGTGCCACCAGGTCTGCAGTGTCCCTGTCCTTTCTTTTCAATCCAGCCTATCCCTCAGAAAGAGTCTTATATCTTCCTTCTAATAGGACTTTCCTAAATATACCAACTCAGACTAACGCCCCACTCCCAGATGCTGCTCCTCATCTTGTTATAATGATCTTTTAGTTCCAGGTCTTTATTCCTACTTATTTCATATTGGTTGGTATCCCTCCCTAGCTGTATCACAGAGAAAAGTATTCACAATTTATGATTTTTAATATCTGCAGCACCACGCCCCACCTTGGCAATAATTCCGTGTTCAGAATAAATGATGAGAAAAATCACTAACATACAGAGTGTTTACTATGATCTAAAAATCATTATTTACAATAATGATCTAAAAATCAATATTTATAATAGCCAGGACATGGAAGCAACCTAAATGTCCATCGACAGAGGAATGGATAAAGAAGATGTGGTACGTATATACAATGGAATATTATTCAGCCATAAAAAAGAATGAAATAATGTCATTTGCAGCAACATGGATGGACCTAGTGATTATCATACTAAGTGAAGTAAACCAGACAGAGAAAGACGAATATCATATGATATCACTTATATGTGGAACCTAAAAAAATGGTACAAATGAACTTATTTACAAAACAGAAATAGAGTCACAGACATAGAAAACAATCTTATGGTTACTAGGGGGAAAGGGTGGGGAGGGATAAATTGGGAGATTGGGATTGACATAAACTCACTACTGTATTTAATATAGATAACTAATGAGAATCTACTGTATAGCACAGGGAACTCTACTCAACACTCTGTAATGACCTATATGGGAAAAAAATCTAAAAAAGAGTGAATGTATGAATATGTATGACTGATTCATTTTACTGTACACCTGAAACTAACACAACATTGTAAATCAACTATACTCCAATACAAATTTTAAAAAATAAATAAATAAAAAATAAAAATACTTATAAGTGCTCTACAAATTTTATCTCGTGCAAAGTCAAAACAATCCTGCACTTGTAGGTATTGTTTTGTCTCCATCTTACAGATAGGAAACTAAGGCCCAGATGCTCAATATCTACTTATTCATATGCTTTTTTTTAAAAAAAAAATGAAATACAGTTGACATTGATGTAAAATATTATGTTCCTTTCAGGTGCACTACATAATAATTTGACATTTGCATACATTGTGAAATGATCACCATGACAAAGCTAGTAACTGTCTGTCCCTGTACCAAGTTATTACTATTCCTTATGCTGTATATTACATCCCTGTGACTTAATTATTATATAACTCGACATTTATACCTCTTAATCTCCTTCACCTATTTTGCCCACCCCTCCACTCTCTCCCTTCTGGCAACCACCTGTTTGTTCTTTGTATCTACAAGTTGCTTTTGCTTGTTTATTTGTTTTGCTTTTATATTCCACATACAAGTGAGATAATCTGGCATCTGTCTGTCTCTGTCTGACTTACTTCACTTGGCATAATACCCTCTATATCCATTGATGTCATTGCAAATAGCAAGACTTCATGTTTCCATGGTTGAGTAACATTCCATCGTGTGTGTGTGTGTGTGTGTGTGTGTAAAACTTTTTCTTTATCCATACTTCTATCAGTGGACACTTAGGTGGCTTCCATATAGTGGCTATTGTAAATAGTGCTGCAATGAACACTGGAGTGCATATTAGTGTTTTGTTTTCTTTGGATAAATACCCACAAGTGAAATTACTGGATTATATGCCAGTTCTATTTTTAATTTTTTGAGGAAACTCCATACTGTCTTCCATAGTGGCTGCACCAATTTACATCCCACCGACAGTGCACAAGGGCTCCCTTTTCTCCACATCCTAGCCAACATTTGTTATTTGTTATCTTTTTGATGATATCCCAGACACATGTATCTTTTCTTTGAAAAAATATCTATTCAGATCCTCTGCCTCTTCTTTAATTGAGTTGTTTGTTTTTTCAATGTTGAGTTGTATGAGTTCTTTGCAAATTTTGGATATTAATCCCTTATTGGATATATCATTTGCAAAAATCTTCCCCCATTCAGCAAGCTGCCTCTTTGTTTTGTTGAAAGTTTCCTTCACTATGCAAAATCTTTTTAGTTTGATGCAGTCCAATTTGTTTATTTTTGCTTTTGTTTCTCTTGCCTGAGAGGACATATCCAAAAAATATTTCTAATACCAGTGTCGAAAAGCATACTGCCTGTCTTTTCTTCTAGGAGTTTTATGGTTTCAGGTCTTACATTTAAGTCTTTAATCCATTTTGAGTTTATCTTTCTATATGTTGTGAGAAAGTTGTCCAATTTGATTCTTTTGCATGTGGTTGTCCAGTTTTCCCAACACCATTTATTGAAGAGTCTGTCTTTTCCCCATTGTATACTCTTACCTCCTTTGTCATAGATCAATTGACCATGTAAGTGTGGGTTCAATTCTGGGCTCTCTATTCTGTTACATTGATATATGCGTCTATTTTGGTGCCAGTACCATACTGTTTTGATAACTGTAGCTCTGTATAGTTTAAAACCAGGGAGTGTGATGTCAGGCATTGTCCTTCCTACTCAAGATTGCTTTTTGCTATTAGGGGGTCTTTTGTGTTTCCAAACAAATTTTAGAGTTATTTGTTCTAGTTCTCTGAAAATGCCATTGATATTTCAATAAGGACTGCATTAAATCTGTAGATTGCCTTGGTACTATGGTCATTTTAACACTATTAATTCTTTCAGTCCACAAGCACAATATATCTTTCCATTTATTTGTGTCATCTTCAATTTCTTTCATCGATGTCTTATAGTTTTCTGAGTACAAGTCTTTTACCTCCTTGGTTACATTTATTCCTTGGTATATTGTTTTTGATGCAATTGTAAATGGGATTGCTCTCTTAATTTCTGTGTCTGCTAGTTCATTATTAGTGTATAGAAACACAACATATTTCTATATTTTAAGTTTGTATCCTGCAACTTTACTAAATTCATTTATTAGTTCTAATAGCTTTTTGGTGGCACCTTTAGAATTTTCTATATATAGTATCATGTCATCTGCAAACAGTGACAGTTTTGCTTCTTCCCTTCCAAAATGTATTCTTTTTATTTCTTTTGCTTTGTCTAATTGCTGTGGCTAGGACTTCTAATACTACGTTGAATAAAAGTGAGCATCCTTGTCTTGTTCCTGATCTTAGAGGAAAAGCTTTTAGCTTTCCTCTGTTGAGTATGATGTTGGCTGTGGTTTTGTCATTATGGCCTTTACTATGTAGAGGTATATTCTCCCTATTCCCACTTTGTGGAAAGTTTTTATCATAACTGGATTTTAAATTTTGTCAAAATGTTTTTCTGCATCTATTGTGACACTCATAGGATTTTTATTCTTCAGTCTGTTAGTGTGGTATGTCACATTGATTGATTTTCAGATACTGAACCATCCTTGCCTCCCTGGGATAAATTCCACTTCATTATGGGGTATGTTACTTTTAATGTATTGTTTAATTTGGTTTGCTAGCATTTTGTCGAGGATTTTTTTCATCTATGTTCATCAGTAATAGTGGCCTGTAATTTTCTTTTTCTGTGATACCTTGGCTGGTTTTGATATCAGGGTGACGCTGGCTATAGTGCTTATCTCCACTTCACTTCGTTCTTCTTCTAGGGGTTTGTCTTGTTCCTTCATTTGGAACATATTCCTCTGTCTCCTCATTTTGCCAAATTCTTTGTGTTTATTTCTATGTATTATGTAGGTCAGTTATATCTCCTGATCTTGGAGAGGCGGCCTTATACAGGAGGTGTCCTATGGATCTTGGCAGTACACGCCCCTCTTCTTGCCAGAGCTCTATGTCTAGGAGTGCACCCTATGTGAGCTGCATGGGTCCTTCTGTGGTGATAGGATGGCTGCCATGGGTGTGCTGGTCGGCAGGGCTGACCCGTGGCCCCGTTGGTTGCCAGGCCTTTTCCTGTGGAGTGGCTGCTAGCCTGCTGTGTGGTGCGGCCGTGTTCCGGTGCAGCTGGCTGGGGGGTCCGGGTTGCCGTGGGGTTGCCTTCAGCCCTGTGGTAAGGTGGGTAAGCCCCCAACACTAGTAGGCTAGAGGGAGGACTCCACAATGGCTCCTGCCAGCACCAGTGTCCTTGTGGTACACGAGCTTCTACAAACTGCTGCTATCTGCTTCTCTGTGCCCAGGAGGAGACCTGGTTGCCTCCTGCTTCTCCAGGAGGCTCCCCAAGATCAGCAAGTGCAGCTGACCCAAGGTCTTTTCAAATTACTGTCTCTGTGTGAGGCCTTGGAGTATGTGAAGTCTGGGGCACACCCTTTAAGAGCGGAGCCTCTGTTTCCTGCAGCTCTCTGGCTCTCCCATATGCAAGCCCCACTGGTGTACACAAAGCCAGACATGCATTAAGCCAGACACTCTGGGTACTTGTCTTTCCAGTGCAGGACTCCTGGGCTGGGGAGGCCAGTGTAGGTCTTGGAACACTTGCTCCTTGAGGAGAATATCTGCAATTGTGGTTATCCTTTTGTTTGTGAGTCATCTGTCTGTGGGTGTGGGTCTTGACTATATTGTTTCTCTGTCCCTCTTACCCATCTCATAGTGGTTCCTTCTTTATATCATGAGCTGTGGGAAATGTTTTCTGCCAGTTTTCAGAGAGTTCTCATAGGTGGCTGTTCTGTAAATAGTTGTAATTTTGGTGTACCCGTGGGAGGAGGTGAGCCTGAGTTCTTCCTACTCTGCCATCTTGGCCATATCCTACTCAATATTTATTTGTTGTAGGAATTAAGAAACTATGAAAGTAGTCTATGAAATGTAAAATGATTGGAATCTGTAAAATGATTGATGATTAGACTATAATGTAGTTTATTTTAAGAGAAAATCATACTTGGGAGGTTTGAGTTTGTTTTATTTTTACATAATGGAGGGTAGTATATGTTTAACAAATAATAGCAAATCAAGAAGACTATGCAACATACATCTTTTAATAATAAAGTGAGGTTGAATAAATAATCAATGGCACAAATCCCAAATACTCTTGCGTGGATTTCAGATTATATCCACTACAGCAAGCTACCCTTCTAAGGCTAACAAAGAGACTGAATTTTAGTTATGTTCGGCAGAAATGTAGAGTTGTAATCGCTCTCTGTTTCACTGTAATCTTCATTTTACCAAGTTCCTAATCCTTTGCCCTATGGAGTTATGTAGAGATTTTTTGTTTTTGTTGTTGTTGTCATTGTTGGTGTTGATGGTGGTGGTGGTATCTACTTTATCTCAAAAACCACTGCAAAGCTGTAAGAAAAGCCCCTGTGGACATTGATGCTCTGGAAGAAAATTCAGCCCACTCCAAAGCTAAGACTTTTCATGCAAGGACTCACAAGAGCTTCACACAAGTTATGTTAATACTAGTGAGTCTTCCCAAATGCATGTCTGAAACAACCATTGCCCACAACAATTAAGGAACTAGCACAAAATATACAAAATCCAACTTCTGGCTCCTTGAATAATGTTTACATTGTTGCCATCAACCAGGTGATAATTCTCAGCTCAGAACTCTTCGTCAGTTATCTTGCACTTTTAAATGATTTATTCACACTGAGATTAATTTATAAGCTCTGTCTAGCTCATCAGGCGATAATAAAAATAGACTGTCTCAAAAGCAGTTTAAGTAAAGGTCAAGGAAATCTTAGAAATTTAGCTTTACTGAATCAAAGCAGCTGTACAAGCTTTTCCAATCAGGATGACAAAAGGGTTATCTGCAGTCCTGGGCCCCTCCCGGACCCTTTCTATTCTTATCTCCTGTGCCATTCACCACTGGGAGAAGCACAAGACCTGGTATAAATTCTATGGTGGAACATTGTTTTCAATTAAAGATAAACAAAAACATATTCCTTCCAGATGGGGATACTTGATTCTTCCTATTTTTTCCATGTGAGAAATGAGGCAGAAAGATCCCGTAGTTCTTCTGAAATGTCATGTGTGTTTTACTGGGATTGGCAGGCCTCCACTCTGAAACAAGGACTGCCAGGGCCAGTGGCAATTCACTGCCCTCCCTCTTTCCTGGCATCTAACTCACCAGCAGTCACATAAGGACACATTGATCTTTCTACAGCTTGCTGGGCAAGGTGCGGCAGTGGTCTTCCAAAGATAAAAGAGATTATCAACTTGCCAACATAGAATCTCCTGCCAACTTTTAAAGAGACATGAAGAGGAGGAAGAAAGAATAACAAATTATGAACTAATGGGAACCCACTTAATATAAAAAACACAGTGAACCCTCTTCCTCTGCACAGATAGATGGTTTTGCCTTGGGGGCAGATTTAGTATTCTGTGATCCGTAAGACCTAGTCAATTTGGATATTGTGGCTTCTCGGTGAAACTACTGTTTAGTCCTTGAAGTTGAGTGTCACAAATTGGCCAGCCTGAATTCATCTGTATTTTGGCTTTAGCCAGTTTTTTCAATAATTTCGCCGCTCTATGTGTTTCCTTTGTGTTGGAGACCCTTAGTGAAAACAGACAAAATGCACTTTAGATCAAATGTGACCCTCAGTCTTCACGTTGGCCTACATCCGAAAACAGATCCCAGAACTTGGAATATTAGCACAACATTTCCTTCAGCTGCATAAAAGCGTAGTGGAGAGGAGCAATCCAAAGACCAGCCTAGGTAATAGCGTGCAACAAGGGAGAAGATGGAAAAGGCTAGCAGAGGTTTGAGATATAAAAGCCCACATTGTCAGCAGAACATATTGAGACATATTTTCTGCCTGAAACAATAACAATCATAAATGAACTATTGTTAACACAAAAATACCAAATACTGGTAAGAGCTGTCATTTTGGTTTTCTTTACACATGATAAATTACATTTGCAAATTAGTGTCTGATCTGAGATGACATGGAACAAATGGTAATATTTACATTCTGCACATTATCCTTGTCAGATTAAGCTGCAGTTGGCCAGTGTGGATATAAAGAGGCCTTGGGAGGCTTGTCTGCTAAACCAGCATGTAAATTGTCTCTAAACCATCCACCGTCTACATGTATTATCTCCTCAAACCAGTAACAGCCGTCCCATTTTCATGTCAGTTTTGCCAAGTTAGGGTAACTTTACCAGGTGAAGAGAAATCCCTCCAAGAAAGTACTGCAAAGTAGATTAAGGGCCACAAGACACATTTTGTAAGAAATTGTCAAAGGCTTCCTATTTCTTTAGTAGTTTAAGAGGAAAGGAGGCAGAGGAAGGAAGTCACATTTAAGTGCCCACAATGCAGTTATGCCTCAAGGTGAGTCAGGTTACCCCATTTTATCCTCACAAATTCACCTCTAATATAGGCATCATTATACCCATTTTACAGATATGAACATTGAAGTTCGAAGACATTTAGTTATTTGCTGGTACAGTTAGTGAGGACAGAGTATTTGAATCAGGGGTAGCTGATGCTAAAATCTTGTACTGTGTCATTCTGACGCTGGCCTTAACTAGAAATGTCTGAACAGGGTGGCAGGTCTCAGGGGGTTCTGGAGAGTGTAGCCTTAAAAAAAAGAACATCGGGTTCCTATTGCTCCATCACTTTATATTGCAGAAATGTGGTTCAGGGGGAGGGGTATGTAGAAACCCTGCTAAGCTCCTTCACAGGATACAGAGCTGACAACAAACTTCCCACCTATTTTCATCATAAATAACTGCAAGGGAGGCTTAGGGAGTCTGAAGGTGGTTTAATGTGACTTCATATTAATCCTGTCTTAAAGTTAAGCCTCACAGACAGGAAATGCAAGATGGCATGAGAAAAGAGGTTGCGTTTCTTGATCCTAAGGTTTCTGGAGGAAAGAGAGTAGCAGAAAGAACCAGTGCAGTATCTTGTGCTTGTTTCAGAAAAAAAACAAAAGCAAAAGGAAGAAAGAAAAAAAACACCTTATGATTAGATTGGACGATTTCATAAACCCAACTCTAAAATGAAGTCATTAAAAGGTAGATCTCATTATGAAACCGATTTTAACCAACCAATTGCAAAAAGACATTTTGAGACATTTCAGGAATTTTAATTATGGATCAGGTACCAGATGATATCAATGAATTATTGTTGTTAAAAGTGATAATGACACTGTAGTTAGATAAGAAAATGCCCATTTTTAAAGAAATATGTTCAACATATGTAAGGATGTAGCAACATTGGATGGGATTTGTTTTCAAATATTTCAGTTTAAAAAAAAAGTAATCCAAAGAAGCAGAAGTAAGATGGAAAAATCAGGATATTCCTTGATTTGGGGTAATGGAGCTCAGAGGGTCTATTATGTAATTCTCATTACATATGTGCGAGTTTTAAAAAGGTCATAAAAAATAAAAAAAATAAAGTCTCTTGAAATACAGATCTGATTCATTCAAAACACATTTAAAATGCAGTATGTTTTAAAGTGTGTTTGAATCTTAGGCTTCACCAAGTTTACTCAGCCAGGCTAATTAGCAGACGGCCCTGGGAAGGCCAGCAGCAAGATTCTACAGTCTGTCAATAACTTCTGCTTGTTCCCGAACAAGAAACCTTAGAGAAGTTACTATTACGACGTGAGGAAGGAAGTGCTAAAATTGCCAGTGTTAATAAGACATGTTTAACTCCCTGCTCAGGGAAAGAGGTCTGTAAACTACAGAAGAGAGTGGCGTAACTATAAATCATACTTTAGGGTCTACCCTTGCTGTGGGGAGCTACTGCTTCACAGTACGCCTTCCATTGCTCCAATTTTCAATCAAAGCCAGGATGCTAGCCTACTTTGCTTACAGAGAGAGTTTCACATGCTCCAGAGGGGTCACAGAAGGTACTGGGGAAGATGGGATGTGAGCTGAGAAATAGACTCCTTGGGACAAAGGTCACATTTGCTATCCTGCCGATAGCATCCGCGTTACCCAGGGAGCAGCTCACATCTGGGCTCCACAGAACCTGGTGTCTAGACCCTGCTCCCCAAGGACAGGAAAAGGCAGCAAAGACAGAGAGGGGTGTTAGCAGAGCTTCAATCACCAATGCATCATGTTTCCAAAATGTTGAAGACTTTTTAAAAGAAAGCATCTTTTTAGAAGAAATTTACAAAACACCTGTTCACTTGAGTGCCAGGAAAGATGTGTAAATGTGATCACGGGGAAGATCCAGGTGAAGTGGGCAAGCAGAGGAGACCATACTGTGACAGGGACTTCTAAAAACACAAGGTATTTTTCAAAGTGAGGTCAGAAGGCACCACCTGAATCAGAATCATTTGGGATGCTTCTTAGAAATGCAGCTTCTTTGGCATTGCCCCAAACCTACTGTATCAGAATTTGGGGGAGCGGGATCCAGGAAGCTACATTTTAAGCGAGCTCCCCAGATTCTCCCGTGTAGTAAAGCTTGAGAACTGCCATTTATCTTCTTTGTCTTCACCTATTTCTTCATCTTCAATGTCCATCCATTGTCCCCCTCCCTGGGCATTCCCCTTGAGGCTGGGTCCCTGAGCTTCATTTCTTTTTTTAGCTTTGTAGTGCCTATTTCCTTCATTTTCCCATAAACTGGGCTCAGAAGGCCGCTACTTGATGGAGTCTTTCATATCTTAGTTATGAGCACCTAGTCCTGCCCCTTCTCTGAGCCCCCATAGCACCTGTTTCTCCCCTAGTACAACTTACCATGTTATATTGTAGTTGTCCATTTACTTCTTACACATCAGTTCTGCCCTGGATGAACTGCTTGGTACAAGGTAGGCATTCAATAATTGTTTGTGGAATGAGTAAATGGATGATTGTTTCAGACTCATAATTCTTACTACTTAACGCTAATTAAGTAAATTTTCTTTCTAATTGTCCAAAATGAATTTATGCATTCCAGCCATCTTACCTACCACCTTCCTACCCGGTCATCTTTGTAACTTGGCTAGTGATTGAGTATACAGGGCAAACATCTGACTGGTCTAGCTTGGACCTTGTGACTACATCTTTCTTATGAGAGGATAGAGTATCTTGCTTTACTTCCCCACCGAGAGGACCCAGAGTGGGAGAGAAGCTATTCCTCAGAATGAAATCATCATGCTGTTGGAAGGGTAGTAAACGTTCAGAGGCAAAAATACCAGTTAATGTTAATAAAATGTCTAATGAGTTCTTAACCTGGACTTCATCACTAAACTCATTTGGAAATTTTTGTAAATGTTCACATGGCTACAGTTTTCTTTAGATTTTAAATAAAGTCCAAGACACAAAATAGCTAGAAGTACTACAAAGCCTTGTATGTGAAAACACTTTTCTCCAAAATCCAAGTGTTTTGGAAACGAGTATTTTAAAGCTTAGCAGGAAATCTTTGCTAAATTTACTTGTCCATTCCTCTGTGTTTAGCAAAGAACATTTAAATTTTGTCCAGGGGTTAGAGAAAAAAGATGCTTCATTTTGAATTCAGTGTTTGTTGAGATATGGATAATGAACTCCTCAGAGTTGGGCAGATAAAGTTTATCTGGGATGTGGAGAAGGGCATACAATGATCCTTCATCCCCTTGTACCTGCTTGCCTGGCAGAGCTCAATCCTGGGTGAATCCAAGCACCTGCCTTCTCTGGGCACCTGTGGACAGACATGGATTAGTTCCTAAGGAAGATGGATAAGTTTAAGACCACTGCCCTCCCCAGCCATCTTCCCATCACTATCCCTGGTTAGTTCACTCTCCCTTCTCCATAATGACTATTTCAAAACTTCTCTGCTCTCTTCAAACTTCCACAACTTCCTCCTGCTTCTCTGATAAAAATTTCTTCATATTCAGTTTATTGTTGCATACTAGAGCCTGCAAGCAGGATAGAACCCTATCACAATTCCTGGACAGAACTGATAAGCCCGCACACAGCACAATTTTCTTCTGTGATTCCCAGTTGAAGAGAGAGGTTGGGGGGAAGGGGCAGGGGGGAACTCTGTTTCAAATGGCCCATCACATTTTTTAGATAAAAACAAATGCTTCTACAGTAAAGAAGTGTAATCCATCAATCTTGATACAAATATCTCTAAAGAATGTCCAACTCCATTACTCTCATTTGAAGATCATTAAGAACCTTTAGATTTACAACTTAATATTGGGTTTATGAATCAATCTTCTATGTCTTTGGGACATAAATCTATTCCTTAGAGCCTGATCATTGGGATAGAAATAACAAAACCAAGACTTTCCAATTGCAGTGTTGGGGACCAGATTCAGAATCTGAGATGGTCCCCAAATATTGCAACACCCTGTGAGTCTTGGCCTAAAAGGTTCAACCTGTCTTACCTATTTTTATTATCACCATTAGGCAATTTTTCTGATTTTCACTTTTAGGAATGATCTGACTCAGAACATCAAGTTTGACTTTCTAAAGGGTGATACATCAACCTCCTTTCTTTTGTAGTGATTAGTGACTGTAAGGAAAGCACAATGCTTTTCTTTTATTTTCTTTGCTGTTTCCAGTGGAGGAGACGGATGGCTCCCCTTCCTGAGTGTCATTCTGAGGTCAGAAGAAGAGTTTAAGGTGAGTGGGCGTTTCAAGTTTATTCACATTATAGTCTCACTGACTCGTCTTTCAGGTTCCTCTCAAAATAAAAATTCTGTTTCTCAACCAAGGCTGGATTTGAGTGCAGATTTGTCTCTCCAGAGAGGCTTTCCCAGACACCCCTATATCACCTGGTACTGCCCTTCAGGTTAAGAACATCTCAACCAGTGTTGTAATGACTGGCTGGCCTGAAGCTGGGACTGTATTTTGATCATCTTTTTAGCCTCAGAATGTGGATCAATGGCAGATCAATATGTGTTTGCTGAATAAATGAATGCAGTGTAATCTAGCTCAGTGCAGGCAATAAAGGAGTGGCCAAGATGAATTTTTGAAGCCTCTTTAATAATTTGATTTTGAGAAAAAATTGTGACTCAGGAACATTAGCTCTGGCTCATTTTGGAAGTGAATAGAATAGCAGTTTTTAAAATAAAATTATACCGTGAATACATGTCTACTCAAATCAGTTACTGTTTCACTGCGACTGACTCATGTAGTGAGAACAACAAGTTAACATATTTATATGTGTGCCACCTAGCTTTGCCCTCTCTACCAACAAATATAAAGTGAGTCACTGTGTCTTCCACACATCTGCTATGTTGGTTTTGTATTAGGTCAACTTACCGAGTTAGAACAACATTTCCCTAAATTCCCATCCTCTATGGCCCCCAGTTAAGGAAGGGACACAGGAAAAATTTGCACAAGATTTAGAAGGCAAAAGTGATGTTGGTATTGCACCTTGAAGATTGGTACGAAGCACCAGGTGCTGATATCATATGGTATTTGTCTTTCTCTTTCTGACTTACTTCACTTAGTATGATAATCTCTAGTTGCATCCATGTTGCTGCAAATGGCATTATTTTGTTCTTTTTTATGGCTGAGTAGTATTTCATATTTCATATATGTACCACATCTTCTTTATCCATTCATCTGTCGGTGGACATTTAGGTCATTTCTATGTTTTGGCTGCAAGCAGAGATTGGTGCAACATTGTAAATCAACTATACTTCAATTAAAAAAAAAAAAAAGCACCAGGTGCTGTGGTAGTTTACCCCTCTTGTCACCCGGGTGCTTGCTCATCGAGCAGCAGCCAGGTCCACAGCGCCACCTGATGGATCTCTTCCTCCAATTTCTCCAGGCCCTGGGCCCATTGCATATACAGCTTCATGGCAAAGGTACTTACTTCTTCAAGTCTCCAAGGCATTGAGGTTGGAGATGGTGAGAGACAGAGGCAGGTTCCAATTTATCTAGGTAGGTTCTGGTTTGTCCTCACAGGTTCCAGTTTGACCATGCTCTCCTCCACTTCATGTCTGGTTTATTATCCTAACAGCTGGTCCTGTTGGCCTGCAATGACTTCAGGTCCACTCCAGATATACAGGCAATAGTCTTCCACAGATTTCTTCACCACCTCCCATCCTTGTGTGAGATCTAATCTCTATAGTAGATCCCTTATTCTGTATCATTCAGAGTTGTCCTACTTCCCTGATCAAATCCTAACTGATATACCTGTACAGGGCATCACCTTGTCCTGCTTCAGTCATTCTGTATAACACATATAGGTTAAAGCAGAAGAGAATCAGGAGTTAGACAATCTGGGAAGACCACACTACAGTTTATCATGATGTGTTTGCTAATTAGGAGTCAATAGAGCCATTTCAATTTTATGAATCACTTACAGGGCTGCAACATTGCACAATCCCCAGCGACGCTTGCGGAGTTGCCCAGTCTGTACCTTGTTCAGCTGTAGATGGCAGCCCTGGCAGAGAAGAATATTGTAAAAGGGTCCTTTTTATAGAAAATAGTCATTTTCAATTTGTAACAAATAACTGATCCATTCGTGTGGAACCATCCTTGACTCAGGCCAGATGGGATTTAAAACAATCCAGTGTAGTATAGCATGTCACTGGGAATATAAATAGAAAATACAGTGCATTTGAAGGATTTTTAAGCCATTAAAAGCAGAAGAAATTAATTGCATAAGCCAATTAACTTCAATATTCTAATAATAGATTTGCTGCAAATTTTCAGGTGATTTGATCTTTGTTCTATTTTCCTGTTCTAAAGCCACTCAACTGTGAATTGGCAAACCCAAAGAGTTACCAAGTAAATGGATCAATAAGCACCCTCTCTATCCTCATAGCCTACAGAGGAAATTTTTCTTAAAATTACAGGCAAGACTAAAACAAAGAGCCAGCACCATAAAATTTTTGTGGGCACATTTAAACTCAAGTGCCCACGCTATACTTGAGAGAAACATATCTTCACATATTAAGAGGTCATTGATTCTCCTGCCTTGTCCAAGTCCATCTTCCCTTCAAACTCCCACTGTTATTAGCCATCACCTTCTAGTCCTTCTCCCTGAGACCTGGGACTGGTTCTTGCAACTTTCTGTTAACAATGTGCCTTGTATATGGTAAGCACCTAATAAACAATTTCTATGATGATGAGGATCTCATGTCTACCCAGGTCATAGTTCTACTCTCCACCCATGATAAAGACAGTATGGATATTAGACCAAGAGCACTGGAATTGGAGTGCCTTGTAGAACTAGCTCTTCCATTTGCATAAACTTCCACTTTCTCAGGACCTCTGTTTGTCATTCCTCTGTAGATAATGCTTAATATTCTTTACAGCACACAGAACAGAGCTCTCCTACGACGCAATCTACTACAGTAGACTTCTCAGCATGCAGCGCCAAAGAGAGCTGGCCCTGGGGTTTGTCTTGCCTGAGTGGATTAACAACCTGCCAGGACTGATCAGCTGAGACCTTCAAAGCAGTGCAACGGAGGTCAGATGCTCATCTGCTTCCTGACGTCTTTTTCGGCCAATTAGCAGGTCTGATTCTGTCTTCAGTTAGAGACATAAAACCACAGCAATTGGCTTCTGAGAAGTATCTGGCTATGTCAACAGGCACCTGCTAGCACTGATTTACTCACCCCTCTAGTATGTTTGATGAGATTTGTAAGGTTCATCACAAGACATTCTACTATTGGGCCTAAATTCTTAGGAAGAGTTGAAATAGTTTCAGAGAGAAGAAACGTTGTTTGTAGATCAGAACAACCAACAGATGGACCCCTGCTGGTCCAAGGACCCCAAGCAATCTTAGCCTAAGTGCCTGCCAAAGAGAAACCCTGAGAAAAATCAGCTGCAGAAAGAGAAGAAGAATATCCAGTGTTTTGGAATAGTCCCAGGTAATTTCACACTCATATGAAGCCCTGAAATATTATTGTTAATCAGGCAAAAACCTTCCAGCTTGGAATTTGTTTATTTTCATACACAGTGATAACTCAGGGGATATTGTAGCAATATAAGGTTTTGTATGTGAGTGGCAGCTGTCATCTCATCTCTGAAGATGTAAGACCATTAGACTTGCTTGTTTGCCTCATCTTGGGTGGTGAAAGTCATTGTCAGTTGCGTCCAAAAGAGCTTTGAATACCAGAGTTTTATGAAAGAGATTAGTTCATTTTTCCCCTGATACTTTTTTTCCACATACAAAAAATACCTTAGTACATAAGTTACAAGGACCTCTGACTGATAAGTGATTTATACTAAAAACACTGAACATAGTCAGGAGAAAGCAATCCCTGCTATTTCCCCAGCTTGGAATTTGGACCCATTCCAGGCATTTCTCTCTGAATCAGGCCCAAGGATCCCCATCTGGGGTACTTGCAAACTGATGAGATCTTCTGCTTCATAAAAATCTTATAACTTTACCGAAGCAGAAGTAGGCTGACCTTACTGTAAATGTCTCTGGACAAATTACTTATCTTTTTTTCTAATTTAGTTGAAAATTTAAGGTTCCTTTTCCACTTTTCCACATTGAAAGTTGTAGAGAATGTGTTTTCACATAACCTCTAGCATTAAACCTCACACATCACATCTACTTCTGCCAGAATCTAACTGGACTTTCTGAAATAGGCTGGTGCCGTCTGATTAGATTCATTACTCTTTCGAGCCAGGCTGGCTGATGCAATCAGCAATCTATCCAGGATTGCTTGCACATAGAAGCTGCTTTGTTAAACACTGTGCAGGAATCTGTCCATGAGTGGGAATCCACCCCAGCGCCAGATGCTCACACACTTCCTTGAATAATCAGGAGTCACTATGGGTAACTTGAAACAAATGCAGAACATTTACTTGCGAAAACTCACATTCCTGGTTTATTTTCACAAAATCGCAAGGTTGGAGGGTTCAACAGGTCATTTTGTCCGCCCCTCTGTCTCTGGCAGGCTCTTCATCTCAACAGTACCAAGTGGATGGTAGTCTAATCTAGGTTGAAAGGGATGCAGAAAAGGACATTTTTCACCCCTACCTTGGCAATGCTCTTGAATCTGCCCTTCCCTCCCCCATTAAATGTCCTTTGCTATGACCCTTCTATCCCCAGGAAAACTCATTTCCTCCTTTTCCATTTTCGTAAGAACTGGAGAACGCTACCAACCAGTGGACATATTTTCTTCTCACTTTCTCGCTGCGGTGGGTCTCGTTCACTTCCACGGATAATTGCCAAATCAGAGAAGCTGTCCTTTGCAGTGTCTACTCTGGTGAAATTAACTTGGACTTGTGCATTTCATGTCTCAAATTAGACCTCCTCCCACCACACCCTAAGTTCAATAAATAATAAGTAGTAAAGATAAAACCCAGAGGCATTAGTCATTTAAAATTACATATGCAATATTTTGGAACACACTACACAACTGAATCTAAGTTAAAAAGAAAACAACAACTAGTGAATAATATCTGTTGTGAGGGACAAAGAGTAGTCCCACTTTTAATATAATATGTATTCATGATTTTTTAAATGGGAAAACAAAGGAAAGTGCACACCTAGAAAAGTTAAAAAGCATAAATAATCCTACTAAACACCCATAACTACTAACATCTATTTCTTTCCAGATTTTATTTTTTTAATAACTTCATTCATTTGTGCAAACCCTGCTGCTAAGTGAAAAGTCATTAAATTACAAAACTGTTTCCATTAATTTTAATGGCAAAAATGACATGTTCCACCCCAATGTAAGGTATCAAACGATTTGTACAGATAGAAAAATATATCAAATTAATGACGAAATCCGTTTCTATAAATAGCAATCATTTAAAAGTAAATAAATACAGTCTGATCATAAAATTTAATGTAATGAAGGTTTATTGTACTCACCAAAGGAAAAAAAAAAAAAAAAAGAAAAGCCTTGATTATAGGTGGGGAGCCTGGACGCGAAGTGTAAGCGAGTCATTTTCTGGAAAAGGTGGTGAGTCAGTGATCGACTTTCACACAGGCAACCTTTTTGAGCTCCTGGTTATCTTGCATATTTTAACGCAAGCAAAAACACTCCAAACTTTAATGGCTTAGAATAACAAACATTTATTATTTCTCATGATTCTGTGGGTTAACTGGGCTGTTTTTCTGGTCCAGGCCAGCTTGGCTGATCCCTGTTGTTAGCTAATGACTCAGCTGGAACTGGTTGGTTTAGGACAGCAGTGGACAAACTTGTTCTGTAAATATTTTTAGGCTTTGCAGGCTCTGTAGTCTCAGTTGTAACTACTCAACTCTGCTATTGCAGTGTGAAAACAGCCAGAACAACATGTAAACAAATGGGTGTGGCTGTGTCCCTTGCTTACCCCTGGTGTAGGATGGCCTCATTCATGTGTTTGGCAGTTAGCAAGTTGGTTGGTCTAGAGGATGGTCCTCAAACTTGAGCATGTCTTAGGATAACCTAGAGCATGAAAACACAGATAGCTGGCCCCCACCTCCGGAGTTTCTGAGTTATAGAACTGGGGTAAAGCTGGAGAACTTGCATTTGTAACAAGTTCACAGGTGATGTTACTACTGTTGGCCTGGGGACCACATCTTGGGAACCACTGATCTACAACATCTTAGCTAGGATGGCTCATCTCTGCTCCATGTATCTTTCACTCTCCAGGAGGCTACCCTGGGCTTTTTCTGGGTGGTTTCAGGGTCCAAAGAGCAGCAGGAAACGGCAAACCCCAATGCACAGATGCTTTCCAAACCTCTTGTTACATTACATTTGCCATTGTCCCATTGGCTAAAGCAAGTCATATGGCTGGGCTCTGTCACCGTGAAAGAAGAAAACCTAGAGGTGGAAAGAAGTTTGAACAAATTGGATGTCATTACTGCAACAAACTACCACACAGTATAAAGTTAGAGAACAGAAACACATCTTTAGAACAAAATAAATGCTGAGCACAAGAGAGCTTTGAAGCACATGGAAAGAGCTCACATGCCCAATAGAATGGAGAATCATAGAAGACACTACCTTTTTATCCCTTTCATTTGATATATATTTGCAAAGCAAAGCATCTTGGGTTCATCCACTCAGGGCACACAATTCAAATTTGTTCCATATGATATTCTCCAATTAGAAACTGCTGTTGTCAAGTAATGGGTCTTTGCCTGAAATCACAATGTCAATACATGACTTCTGCTAGCATGTTTATTTAGCGGGCTTTGGGGTAAAACAGTTGTTATATTGAGATAAAAAGTTTGACTGCAAAGTAGAAAAGTAGTGTAACCTTTCAAAAATTGTTTTAGCAAAAGGTTAACTAGCAGTTGTAATATGAGATGAGTTTGGGTATGTTAAATATTTTCATGATTTCTAATAAAGAAAAATGTAAGAAATTAGTTCTATTTCAATTAAACTCACACGAAATGCATGTTTTAAGGATGACAAATGAAATTAATGGGTTCCACTTTGGTCCTAAAGCATTTTTCTGGTGGGGCCCCAGATAGGGACATGGAATGGAACCCTAGGTACCCTCATTATGTTATGAAAGTCGGCATATGGCTCACCCCTCCCCATTGACCTCATAGTTTCATGACAACATGGCTTTGATTTATAAAAGGTGTCTCGTCATGGTTCTATTTTTCAGGAATCTGTCTCTAAATGAAACACTAATGCTAAAATGAGTGATGCCAAATCCAAATGGCTTACAATATGTCCAGTGTTGTTTTTTTATGAGATGCAGAAGTATTTATATATTTCACTATAAACTGAAGCACATTGAACTTTTTTGTACTTCACTTTATTGGAGATTAGAAACATTAGTTTTGTTTACATGACAGTGTGGCTCCAAAATTGATGACAGACCAAATGATTCTATGAAGAGTATTCTCTCTTAAACTAAGCATAGAATTAAAATACAAGTTGGAGAATAAAATATGCTACCTATATAGAAACCCTGAAAGAGCTGTGAGATAAACTGATAGTAAGCCAATATTTATGGCTCTGAGCACTCGGTTAAATCCAGAATAGAAAAGACATTAACCCTAACCTCAAAAGACTGGCATTACAGGTGAGGGTCAGACAGGCAAACATCATGTGGGCCAATAAACAGAATATTTATGAGACCAGAAAAGTAGCAGGTTGAGGGCTGTGCTGCAGATTGGAAAATGAAAGGGATGAATTAGAAGGCTCCCTGTTTTCCCCCCTGGGTACAGATATGATATGTAGATGATCCCATCAAATGTGTGTGGTTACTATAGTAGGTCTTATGAAAGCTACTACCTGGAGGTGCTAGCTGGTATAATGAAAAAGAAAAAAGCAATTTGACCTTGTCCCTGGACCATAAGTCCTCTTCCTCCGTAATTTCCACCTTCAAATTCTCTCAGTTGTAGGTATGGCTATCATCTAGACCCTTTGGAGATTCCCAGAGAGACTGCTGAAAAAGGGGTCCCAGCTGAGGAACTTTGGATTCAGCTTCTGAGTCAAGGGCCAGAGAACAGCCTTGGTTTACCCAGTTTTCCTCCACCTACCAAGTGGCATAAATGAACTGTTAAAAGATAAACTGAGGCACATTAAAATTCTGAAGAGTTTACTTCATTCAAAAGTGATTCATAGGGCTTCCCTGGTGGCGCAGTGGTTAAGAATCTGCCTGCCAATGCAGGGGACACAGGTTCAAGCCCTGGTCTGGGAAGATCCCACATGCCACAGAGCAACTAAGCCCGTGCGCCACAACTACTGAGCCTGCGCTCTGGAGTCTGCGAGCCACAACTACTGAGCCTGAGAACCACAACTACTGAAGCCCACATGCCTAGAGCCCATGCTCTGCAACAAGAGAAGCCGCCACCCGCCGCAACTAGAGAAAGCCCGCGCACAGCAACGAAGACCCAACGCAGCCAAAAATAAATAAATAAATAAAATAAATTTTTTTAAAAAAAGTGATTCATATAAGGCAGTGCCAAACCGGAAGCCGTTAGGTGTGGTCCTCCTACAGAGACTAGGAGCAAGGCTTTTTTTGGAGAAGATAAGGAAGCACAGCCTAGAAATTATTTGATTGGCTACAACTTAAACAGTTGCCTTATTTGGGAAAGCCTAGTTGGTTGTTTCTTATTGGTTGTTTTTAAGTTTCATTTTCTAAGGTTCCAGTGCACTGACTCGGGGTTAGGTTTTTGGTTTGCTTGCTAGGTTACCAAGGTATCCTCATAGATAACAAAAGCCACCTCAGCCTAATGGTCTCCTTGTTTAATTATATTAACAAAACTCATCCCAGCATCAGTACTGTAACGCTACATCTTCTCCAAGCTACTACCTCTCTGTAATACCTGAGGACATCATGCAGAGTCATGGCCCATTGTGGTCCAGCTTTTTGACAATCACATTTAAGAACATGAACACTGACTTGCTGACACACTAAAATGCATGCTGGCGAGAGGGGTGTTACTTTATGAAACTCCCCATGCATTCTTTAAAAAATGGATTATGTTATAGGATTTAAAACAAAATGCTATCCCTTCACGGTCATAGATAAAAGTTATTGTCCCAATATTTATTTTGTTATGCTGTGACCTTTCAATATTTGGCTTCTATGCTATCTTCTTGCAAAGTATTTCTTAACAGAGGGGTTTTTGGTGTACAAGGATAGATTAGGAGATGGAACCCCACAATGGGAATTTCTGGGAGATTGAATCTTGCAACTTGTTTTTTCACAAAGTTCTAGAGACTTGTTAACTGCTTTGGGTGTCTCCAGGGTGTCATCAATTAATTGAACTCTGACCTTGTAGAAGTTGATTGATATGCAGGTGATTGAAGCAGTGGCAGTGTCTCTTCCTGAAAAACACCAGTTTTTCTCAGCTCCTCCAGAGAAATGTGGTGGTGAGAGAAATGCGTCTGCTCGTTCATAGATCATGTATTACCTACTCATCACTTGGGAGGTGGTGCTTGTCAAGGACAAAATGGAAAAAGATGTAGGAAGAAAGACATTTTAACGCTACAGCACTGTTAGAACACTTGTCGTTAACCCATTTCCCCCAAGACATTGCTTGCTTTTTTTTTTTTTTTTTAAGGAAAACAAGCCGCATGGGGTTTAGCTGGAGCCTGCATATGTGGAGGTGTTGAGGTTTAAATGTGCTTTGGCCCCTAACTTCCTTAAAATAATGGACCATCATTCATTAAGTACTTTCCCTGTGCAGGGCACACACATGTATAGGCCTTCTGTACATTTTCTTAAATTATTCCTCACCTCAGCCCCATTTAGCAAATAAGCAAAATAAGGTTCAGAAAATTTCCCATGATCTCAGAGTTAAGAAGGCAGAGCTAAGATTCAAACTGATGTCTGCCTCACTTCAAAGCCAATGAGAAATTCTTGGGAGTGTATTTTATTGCTTCACTTCCTTACCTTTAAAATATATATATGGAAAGGGATAAGAGGAAGCAGTAGAAAAATGGGGGTAGGGTTAATATGTTAATATTCCTGACAAGATTGTCCTTAGCAAGAATTTTATAAGAAAGGTTAAACGTGGATTTGTGAGTGTATATATACAGTCTCCACACTTACAAACTGCAAAAATCCCTCAGGATAAAGGGAAGATGTATCTCGAGGCAAGAGTCTTTTATCATTTTTGACCGGCTCTATGGAAAATACACAGCTATATTATGATCCAAACAAGGGGAGGGGGAGGGGCTCCTAAGAAGCTAGGGAAAGACTGCAGTTGCCTCTTTATTTAAATGAGAAATTTTAATTCTATGGCTTCAAGACTGCTAAAGTACTGTTTTTTGTTAAAAAAGAATTTGCATCGCTTGAGGTCTTATGTCTTTTCCCCATGTCACGTGGATTCTGCCCTTGGGGGGTGACACACGTATTTCTTTTGAGAGCTTTGGAGGTTATAGGCAACAACCACCCCACCCTTCTGATAGCCACTTTCAGGAGGAGAGATACTAGCTGTCCATCCAGAAGCCATCCTTTGTCCTACCCTGAGACATTAGGTGCAGCCCGAGAAGAGTGATTTTTGGATTTACCCCATATGTGGTGTAAATGATCCTACTCAAGCAGCTGAGGAGTACATCGCTAGTAGAGCATTTCTTTTAAGGAAGTTGACTTTCCTCTAAGGAATATTAGAGGAAGGTGGTGTCATGTAGTTGCGGGTGGAACCTCCGTTGTTCAACCATGTCCATCGGGGGATGGATCTCCATCACTTGCTGGCTGTGGAGTTGAGTCATGTAATGTCCCTATGCGTGTTTATAAGAGATGATAATTAAAGAATTGTTGTGAGGATTAAATAAAATATCACCTGCAAAGCATTTAAACCAGTACCTGACCCTCAATAAATCTTATGTATTGTTAATATTGATAAAGAATTCAAGCCATATGTATTTTTCCTTTCCAATATTTTCCACTTAATTTCTCATGGTTGTTTTTTCTTTGTACTCTTCAATAATCACCCCCTAACTCTCCATTCACCTTCACATTCTGGATGGATATTTTTTGACTGTCATGATTTTTACTTACTCTTGGTCCCAAATGAAGAATTCCCCAATATTAAATCCACACCAAACTAAATCATGTAAAGTATCACAATTCTTTAACCCAAATCAGAGCCAATATTTCTTTTTTTTTTTTTCCTGTTTTAAAAAAATAATCACATCATATTCCTCCTCTAAATCTGTACATTTGTCAAGAGTTTGACATATTAAAGTAACCGGATTATTTAAAGTGAATTGTCAACTGCCACCTTATACAAAACCTTTGTTATCTGTTTTTCCCCAGTTCCACACCATATTCCAGAGTCTGGCACTGCTCTGAAGGAGATGATACTGTGAAACACAACTGCTTACCCCCGTGATGGATGGGTAGGTGGTGGGAAACTTACTGAAGAGTTTACTTTTCCAAGTTTGAAATGTTCAAAGTAGACATGTGTTAAGTCATCCATCAGAAATGTGGAATGCAATGACAGAAATAACTAGATGCCCTGTAACAAGATGCCACAGGGCAAACATGGAAAAATGAAATAATTATACTTTTCTCTCTTTGTGTAATAAAATACTGCTTGTAACCTGAAGTTTTACTCACACTTGTGTACAATTATTACTTTCCAAAAGACACGGCAAGAATCCTAGGAAAAAATTCCATAACAACCTCAATGTTGACAAAGGAACTTAACAGTAGTCTAGTTATTTTTTTCTTTTTAGGCAGTGATGAAAAGAAGGGAAAAGGACCGTTTGGTAAGTCCACAAATATACTTTTGAAAGAAGAGTGGTTCTTTGTTGCCACGGTAACAAATAATGTTTTCTTGCTTATTGTGTTGCCCGGTGGATTTGTGGTGAAAAATTATTTTTTCAACACATAACTTTATATGAACACATACTGTTGGGCAATGAGGAGAGTTACCAGAAGAACACAACATGGTGAAATCATAACACACAAGGGAGGATAGAAAGTTGAACAATAATTAAAATGAAAAAAAAACCAGCTTTTAAAATGACAAACTTATTACAAATATAATGTACTTTTTGAAACTTCATAGTCATTGTTCCTATCATTAATACTTGTTGAGCAGCTAATGCCTGTGAAAGTTCGCTGTAAAAGTGAGGCGATACTGGGGGTCAGCAGTTAGGAGAAGGAGGTGTGTTGCCTGCTGTCCACACAACACCCCACTAGGATCCTTTTAGAACTTACGAGGCCCTGCATTTCAAAATTTAGTGAAATGAACACCTGAAATCCCTGAACTCTCAGGAAGAGCGACTTGAGTCTTGGAGAAAGACGAGTGGCTGAGAGGCCCACTGTTTGGGATTGAGTAAGAATCCACAATTTCCTTCTTTTTGTGTTGGGAATAAAACCTTCTCTCCCTAACCTTCCCATCGTAAACCCTCTGCGAGTTGAAAGCCCGCCTTCCCATAGGCTCATGTTGTTTTTGACCGGAATACCCTACCCCTGCCTCATCTTCTTTTAGCTATTATGTGATTACTTAGTCATTCAGCAAACTGTTCCCGTCCTCCTATTTATCAGCACTTACTCCTGAAAGCTATATGGAAGTGTGGTTCAAATTCCGTCTTTGCCCCAACCTTGGGATAGTTAATGACTCTACAGCAAAAGCTTCTGTTTCCTAATAATTAACAGGGGATAAAAAGAGTGTCCATAGAGGAATATTATGGGAATTAAATGAAATCAGGCACGTTAAGGGCTTGATACAGTGTCTGGCACAAAATATGTTTTCAGTAAATGTTAGCGGCTAGTAATATTACTGCGTGCCATGTTCTATCCTGCAAGGTCAAGTTCATGTCCTGTCTCCTCCATGAAGCCTCTCCCATCATGGCAGCCCTCATAGAGCTTCTCTCCCCAAATCCCAAGCATAGGCATTACCACCCAGTTTTAATCACACATGATAACAGTAGTGATGGTGAAACAAAGGTATAATTCTATACTGCCTCGTGTTTTAGGATTTTCTCCTCAACTAGAAGGTAGGGTTCTTGAGGTCAAACAGTAACTTTAGCTATTTATTCATCTTTAATTTTAAAACATGTTCTCTGCACATTAATATGTTCCTGGAACTACAGAGGGCAATATAAGACATATGAAGATGATCGTGCCAAGGTGCCCATCACTGGGAGCACTCAGTCTAGTAGGATTTAAGACAAGTCTGAGCAGACCAATGGGATAAGACCGTATAGAGAAATAGAAAACGGCTTAGGTGATACAAAGAGAAAGAAGTCAATCCTGGGCTTAAGGAAAGCTGGAAGGAGGAGGAAACTTTTCTCTTTCTATTTAAACTGAATAGGAGAAGATGGGCAGGGAGAAAGTTGGAAGATTTGACATAGAGAAGTAGTGAGTAAGGAAGAACTCCATACAGTAATGGGAACAACATGGGCTTGGTGAAGTGGGAGCTATCTCATTTGCCTGGGGCCCCCAACCCAGAAAAAAGCAGTAAGAGAGGTGAATGGAAAGAAAGACTGAGATAAAACATACCTGTAGGCCTATTTTAAACCATGGTCTAAAAGAGACCTCTGGAAAAAGATCTACAGAGGTCTTTCCATGTCTGATACGTTTATTCTAAGTAGCACAGCAAATCCAGTAGTTGACAAAGTTATAGAGTAGTATTACATTTGTCCCTGCATATCCATATCTTCTCTCGGCATCTTCTACCAAGACTTTGTAATACAGCCCCACCCCTTCCATTAAAAGTCACTCTCTCAAATCTGTCATTCACATTATAGTATAAATTAACTCGACAAAGTCTAAGACTTCCATGTCACCATGAAGGTGTACTTGTCAAGGTAGGAGGACAGAATATATTGTGCATTGGTTTCTTAGCTTTATATATAAATATTTAGACCTCTATTTGTAGTCTTGCTAGGACCTCAGAAACATTAGGGGCAAGCGTAACACTGTGAACAGGTTTGCAAGTACTGATCCTGGGATAATGGCTCCCTGCCTTTTGCCTCAGTTTGATGGCTGACCGCTGTGTTTCAGCAAAGGAGAACACAGCTTCACAGTGGCTGGTCACTTTGAGTTAGAGCAGAAATTACTGTTCATTCTTAGCTTCATCAGCTCAATATACACCAGGACTTCCATAAACCAAAAGTGAGTTGTAATTTTCACAGTCAAGCTGTGGTCCCAACGAGCATGACAGCCATAATGATTTTCTAGCAAATGTTGGCATTGCTGGTGCCTGTAACGGGGTGGAAAGGGAAGGAGAAGTTTCTGTGAGCCTGTTATCCACATATTTGCTGTTCTTAGTATGTCTTGCCTTACCACATATCTTTATTTTTATAGGAAAAGAATTATGTCGAAGCCTTGAGTTTTATGGTACCCAATAAGTGAAGTTTCTGGGATATCTCCTAAACAGCTACAAGGTGAAGTATAAGAATGCTGGTTCTTGGAAAATACTCAAACGGATTTGGCAGCTTACTGTCTGAAAAATGGTCCCAAAATAAAGAAATCACCTCCTCCTCCTCCCTACAAGACAGCCAGTTTCATGGGAAAAAAAAAGCACTGTTCCACTACAGAGCAGGAAATGAAGAATACTTTGTAACAGAAATGATGTGGGAAATTCTTTATGTTGGCAACATGCAATTTCCCAAAATAGAAGCTGTCCAAAACCAGTTTAACTATTTGGGAATAAATATTGTGGCATTTTTACTTACCCAGAGTGGTCAGCGAAGACTCTTCAAGGCTGCAGAAGACAAATGCCAAAGAGGTCTTGTCCGGGCTGTGGAGCCTGTTCTGCCTGTGATGCCCCAGAGACAATGGAATTGCCGTAGAATTACCAAAAGTTATTTGAAAAGTTACTTTCTCAGATTACTAGAGAACTGAAAAGTATGTCTTCACAGGTGTTCAGAGTTTTACTTGAACGATTTGATTATCACAATTATGTTGAAGTCTTTGTTAATATTCCAGATAGCTGTAGGAACCTGATATATTTCGTTTACTCCCTTTTATTTCTTTAAAACAATCCTTTTCTTAATGCTGACAGTGTCAACATTAACCCAGATTCTATATATGAAAGGGAGAAACTATGGTAGTAATCAATCTCTCCTTTCCATTTTCAGTCTTATGTGAACTAATTCATTTAAAAAAGTAATATGCTGTCACTTTCTCTCAAAATAAGGTACATATTGAGTTCACAAAAAAAATTGATAATTTAATTTATAAAGTTTTATACACACCCACACCCACACCCACACCCACACCCACACACACACACACACCTTTCTGGGTTCTTTTGTGTCTGGGAGGGTATATTTGTGACACTGGAGGGCCTGTCCTAGCAGTTTATGGACAAGCTAATTGCCTGAGGGAGCATCTGATATGTGGCCTGGTCTCCCAGACTCTTTGCTGGAACCACAGGCTTCACTTGTCATTTATGCTGACATCAAGATGTTTATTCATTCATTACAAAGTGAGTGCTGGTGAAGACCCAATGGACGTTGATAATGTAAGAAGCAAAACTCCTTACCTGAGGAGAAAATGAGCTCCGGACTCAAGGCATAAATCAGTACTGAGAATGAAAGGTGAGAATATGTGTTGAACATTCACCCTGAAGATGGTTGTTTAATAAGGACTTTGAAAAGCAAAATAATACTTAAAAACATACGAAGCCAAAATGGTAGGGCAAGTCGCCTACTCTTCTGGCCTTTACCAAAAAATGCCATTTTTGTCATTTCTAAGAGAAGCTTAAATTCAATTATCTTTGAGAATCTCTAAATAATATTGCTAGCAAACAAAAACAATACGAGATGCCCATGTACATCTTTTTAATGGCAAGAGACAAAAAGTAACGACCTTGAGTTTGAACTTTAAGGACAATCCCACTCCTGATATGCCAGCATTTACCAGTTAATTTGGAAGCTTGGGAACAAATCACCCTTTGATTTTTGGTGAAATGTTCACTCCCCAGCCTGTCAACAAACTCCTCTTGAGATAGTGCCTTTTTTACTCTCACATTCAGCCCAGCTTGGTCTCAGCATGGAACATCTTGCACGGCCCAGGGTTTTGCAAGGAATCCAGGGAGCTGTGAATGTCAGGCATGTTTAAGTATGATCCTGAGCATAGGGGCTTTCAACTTAGTCTTTTGTGCAGAGATAATGGTTTACGTTAGATTGATTATATGCAGACTGAGAAGTGTATCTTGTGCAACAACTCTGAGGCGTGCTGAAAGATAAAAATCCCATTTGCTGCATTTTATATTGGTGGTCTCTGACGTGGGCAACACAGGCCTGCACAGTCCTTGTAAATCACAGATATAATGAGGGCCAGATAGCAGCTCACTTAACTGTTGAATGAAGTAAGTGTTTCTTTACTTCAGACTGAAGGATGGCATATTCGCTATCTAAAACCCTATGATATCACGTTGAAAGAAGTCTTTTATTTATATATCTGAATGCAGACTAGATAGCTGGTTAGTTATGTGAACATTCCTGGTGTTGCACAGCAAGGTTTGAAAGGAAGTGGTATTTACTCAGTTTTATTTAAATTTTATAATGCTCTCCCTGGAGGGCCTTTAGTACTAGTGATGAGTTGCTTTCCAACTTCTTCCTCTTTCCTTTTTGCCACCAGCCCTCTGGGCAAAGAACAAAGGCAACCCTGTGAGAGCTCACCAACATTCGTCTTTAACTGGCTACTGGGTTCTCAGACGAAAAGCAGTATAATTTCAGGAAGCAAGAACAATTCCAGACCCAATAATCCTGCCTGAGTGGAACATAGGCCTCGTGAGTGAAAACACCTTTGCTTCTAATGTTTCATTAATCCCAGTTTTATAGGCAGCAGTTTATTTTATGTCTAATAGAGCTATTTCCAAGTTTTTTATAATACGATGTATTTCTATATCTATAAGATGAATGGTAATTCCAGTTTTTTAGGTGGAGAAACAGGAGCACAGAAGGATTACAAGGACCTTGGTGCTAGAGTCACCAGCAGAGTTGTTTTCTATCTGTGCCATAAACACACACACACGTATATAGACACAGATATACTCTCACACAGTCACAAACACACACATTGGCACACACATATGCTCACAGACATACACATACACTTTCACATGGAAATACCCATACTCACACTCACACACTCTCACACACATATATACACACACACACTACACATTCACTCACACACATACATATACTTGCACAAATACATGTACAATCACAAGCATGAAGACCTAAAAGGAAAGGCTCTCTGTATTACACTAGTTGGAAGAAAAATGACCTGATTTATGCCAGTTTTATAACATAATACCATTTAACTTTTTGCTTTTCAAATACATTTAGTAACTTCAACAGTCCAGAAGAAGTCATTTGTTTAATATATTGATTGTTCAGCAGAAATACTTAGGGGATTTGTTTTAATGAAGACTGAAACATAGTGTAAACACTAAAAGTTCAAGAAGCAGCTCCCAAAGAAGAGTTTGGCACACAGTAGGCATTTAATAAAAGTCCTGAATTTTAAAAAATGTTTATTAAAAAGTATTGTAGACTTCAGTTAAACATGACAGACAGAGCACCTCTGTTTATCCCATTTCCTCCTGAAACTCGATTAAATGAGAATAAAGCAAAAAAATAAATAAATAAAATAAGGTATAGACCACAGGGACAAAGATACATCAGAGAAAATGAAAGCAAACAAATACATCAAAAAAAATTGAAGAAGGAAATCTAAAGAAAGAGTGAAAATTGATTTCACAGTAGAGCACTCAGAAACCTACATGCTTATAGGGAAGGAAGCCATCAAGTCATGAACAATTCATGCTACTGAACTGAGCCAGGCCCAGGAGTTGGGGGTTCAAGGTATTTATGGAAGCCAAGGTGGGGTGCAAAAATGAAAACAGGACAGTTGGTTGAAAGTCTGTATTGAGGCCCTCCCAAGTCCTCTCCCTGGTCCAGGAAAGTGGAAGCATACTCTCTGGAGAAGCCTTTCACTTGGAAGACAGAGATCTAAACAAACAAAAGTAAATGAAATTGGAGGAGACATAGCAATGGACAGAGCTGAGACGGTTGTAAAAGACCAATATTTGTTGATAAGATAAAATATTGCAGCCATGAAACAACAGAATGTTACTGAAAAATGATAATGGCTATTCAAGGAAGAATAAACTCACTGAAATCTAAAACATATTAAAATAAAGATTTCAACAGACAAGTTGGAAAGCAAAGTTGAGGAAATACCCTAAATTTAAAACAGAAGGATAAAGAGATGGAAAGTAGGGAGCAAAAGATATGAAAGTTAGATGTTTTATTCCAGGGAGGGGTCAATATGTAACTAGTAAGAGTTCCAGGAAGAACAAACAGAAAAACTTGAGGAAAGTAAATAATAAAAAAATAATACAAGAAAACTTCTCCAAACTGAATGATGTGATGTCCAGGTTTAAAATGATCCAACATATATCCCAAACAATTATGAGAAAGATCCATAATCAAGCATGTCATCATGAAATATTGGGTCATCTAGGTATTGGGAGAGGTCACTAAAAAATCCCAGAGAAACAAAACAAAGCAAAACTAACCAGTGAGAACAAACAAACAAATATAAACAAACATACCAAAAAGAGACATGAAATAACATTAGAATTCATAAAAAAAAGAGACTCCACTCATGAGAAGGCAATAGAGAAATGCTTTCAAAATTTGAGGGGGGAAAATGATTTTCAACCTAGTTCCTATACACAGGACTGTTAATCAAGTGAGGGTATAGAATAAAGACACAAGGTTGAAAAAATGACCTCACTTATGTCCTTTCTTGGGAGACTGTAATGATAAAAATAACAAACCTTACATAATATTCAGTGTGTGCCAGGCAGTGTTCTAAGCATTTGATATATAGTAACTCACTCACTTCTTGCAGAATTCCTGTGAAGTCGTAACTCTTATGAAGAAGTTGAGGCACAAAGAGGTTGAAAATCTTGCCCATGGTCACCCCAGTTAGTAAATGGACAAGAAGGGGTATGGATTCCAGCAGCCTGGTCTCAAAGTTGCTGTTCTTACTCTCCTGCTACACTTTCCATCAGGAACACTGCGGAGAGAAATGAGAGGCAATCGAAGTATACCATGTGGCTCAGCTGTGAATAAAGTCACATGGTCATAATAATGAAAAACTTGAATACTGGTTTAACAAAAGTTACATAGCTATTTTGAGATGTATGAAGAAGTGTGAGTCTGTGTGTGTGTGTATGTGTGTGGTGTGGGTATATGGTGTGCGTCGGGAGTAACTAGAGTTACTCTAGTTCTCATCTTTCACATCTTTCACCATACAAACTTCTCATCTTTCACAGTACAAAGTGAATGGATAATCTCGCAAACTGAAAAAAATCTCGCAAACTGAAAAATAAACCTGGTTCATCTCTGCCTAGAATATATTAAAGACTCAATAAATGCTTGTAAGTGAATAAATGAATGTTTCAATATACATTCATTTGTACATTTATATAGTACTGTAATTGAAAGACTGGACGAATAGCTTTTATTTATCTCTGACATGCTATGTGTGTCATGGAGAAATTTTTCTGACAAACTTAAGTAAAAAATTGCAATTTTAAAAAGAATATGCATATGTGTATGTGTATAATTACAAATATATAGAATTATATACATAGAATAAAATCTCTGCCAGGATAAACTCTAAGGTTCTAGCAGTCGATTGGGAAGAAGAGAATTTTTTATTTTACATGCTGCTGTATTTTCTAAAATTTTGTAATGAGTATTTGTTATTTTGTAATTAAAAATGAAAGATTTTAAATGTATTTAAGTTGTCACCAACAATTAATTTAAAAAAAATTGAGTCTAAATTCTTAGGTTTTGTGTTTCAACACCTTGAGTGTTAACACCTTAAATAAAAAACATTGCTTCAGTCAAGTACAAAAATAAGTCAATTTTGGCTCAGAATAGATTAAGGGACAAAACTGTCATCAGAGACACCAATCACTTAGAGACTCTGAAAGTTGTGGGTTGTGGCTAAACTACTGGAACTCTGGGCACAAAACCTGGAAAGCTGGGAAGCTGCTTTATGGGCAGCTATGGACACAATAAAATCTTGACAGGTCAACGTTTCCCCAGCTTCCAAGCCAATGGCAGTCATGTGAGAGCATGCCAACCTAAAAGAGCCATAAAACCTGAATAGATCTCTTTGTATGTCATCTTCCGTTATCAGTGTCCAACACATAAGGCAACTGAAAAGTAGCAAACAGGCTTTTTCATTCCCATTCAGAACTTTTCACAAAGACTCCTAGACACACACTCCCAGTATATTGTCTGAAGTTCTGGGTGGGCTCCTTCATGAAAGAAACATATCACAGGGGAGGGTAAAAACTTTCCAAGTCTCTAAAACTTTCACTTCCTGTATTTGTTTTTTAATGTATTTATTCCAGTTTCAAGGTAGAGTTTCGCTCATTTCTTCCCTATCCCCCCAAAATTTATGAAGGAAGAAAGGTAAAGCCAAGGAGACTTGCTCTTCATACAGACCTCATATTCGGGTGCAGGTGGAGGGTTGTTTGGGGTTTTGTTTAGGTAGTGTCTTGGACTAGACATATGGTTGGTATGTACACACAGAGTAGGGAAGTGAAGCATCACTGAGCCTTTAATGGGAAAGCTTAAAGTAAACAGAGTTTTTCATCTGCGTTATGCCAAGAGCTGGAATAATAAATACAGATAGGAGGTAGCCTCATACTCAGCCTGTTTCTATTTGTGCAGTTGTTAACCATAAGGACAGTCGTAACCCTTGCTGGGATTTGGAACAAGTGCCTTGCCAGTCACTGCTCACATCAACCCAGCCTTGGAGACTAAAATTAGTTGACACTTCTCAAGTGTCCAAACTATGATTGATTGTCTCAACTTTCAGGGCAGACACTTGAGTTTGATTGGCAGATCAAAATGGCAACTATCTGGTTGGAGGGCCAAAGATCATGCTGTGTCTGTATCTTATTATATAAACAATGTTTCCAAGAAAAGAGCAGAGAAACCAGAATAAAGATAAACTGGAAAAGAATACCAGAATGACCAAAAAGGTCACTGCTTAAGTTTAAGTTTGTGACATATTTAATAAAACTGTTTTTCTAAAGTTTATGTACTAATAAGTCCTCATGTATTGTTCTGAGCAGAATAATTAAGAATGTCTCAAAATTATGTTTGTGTCTTAAGCTTTTGTTGTCAGTTCTTTTGGAAATGATCTAAGATGTGTAATCTACAAGGCTGGATCTACCAACATCCAAGTTCTGTAGAAGTAAAATACTGAGTAAATCATGTTTGAAATAAATAATGACAAACTCTTACGTACAGATTTGTGTGAAGAGTAAGATGTTTTGACAGTAGGTGGGACAGAGTTTATGAATGTGTTTTATAGTTACTTAATATTTTTCAAAAAACAAAAAGTTCTTTTTCTTTTCTCAGCAAAGCCCAGCTTCCTCATCTCCTGTCCTTTCCTTAACCCACTCCATTTGGACTCTTATTCCTAACTTGTCACTGAAACTGCATTGATCAAGGTCACAGATATACTACATCATGCCAAAGTCAACATCACTTATCTTTCTTTAGCCTCTAGATAGTATTGACTATAGTCATCGCTCCACCCTACTTGAAATATTTTGTGCTATCGTCTTCCATAACACTGCAATTGCTGGCTTTTCCTTCTACCTCACTGGCCCTCCTTTTGGGACTTTTTTGCAGGATTTTTCTCCTTTCTTGTAACTCTTAATCTGGGAATGCCTCAGGGATCTACTCTCTTCCTTCTTCTCTGTAATTTTTTCCCTGGGTGTTCTCACCTAGTCCATGCCTTTTAGTAGTATCTCTACATGCATCCCAATGTTCTTAGCAGCACTATTTATAATAGCCAAGACAGGGAAGCAACCTAAGTGTCCATCCACAGATGAAAGGATAAAGAAGATGTATATATGGAGACCTTCAAGATGGCGGAGAAGTAAGACATGGAGATCACCTTCCTCCCCACAAATACATCAAAAATACATCTACATGTGGAAAAACTCCTACAGAACACCTACTGAACGCGGGCAGAAGACCTCAGACCTCCCAAAATCCAAGAAACTCCCCACGTACCTGGGTAGAGCAAAAGAAAAAACAGAGACAAAAGAATAGGGACAGGACCTGCACCAGTGGGAGGGAGCTGTGAAGGAGGAACAGTTTCCCCACACTAGGAAGCCCCTTCACTGGCGGAGACGGCTGGTGGAGGAGGGGGGAAGCTTCGGAGCCACGGAGGAGAGCGCAGCCACAGGGGTGCGGAGGGCAAAGCGGAGAGATTCCCATACAGAGGATCGGTGTCGACCAGCACTCACCAGCCCGAGAGGCGTGTCTGCTCACCCGCTGGGGTGGGCGGGGGCTGGGAGCTGAGGCTCGGGCTTCGGAGGTCGGATCCCAGGGAGAGGACTGGGGTTGGCGGCATGAACACAGCCTGAAGGGGCTAGTGCACCACAGCTAGCTGGGAGGGAGTCCAGGAAAAAGTTTGGACCTGTTGAAGAGCCAAGAGACCATTGTTTCAGGGTCCGCGAAGAGAGGGGATTCAGAGCACCACCTAAATGAGCTCCAGAGAAGGGCACAAGCCCCAGCTATCAGCGTGGACACCAGAGAAAGGCATGAAACGCTAAGGATGCTGCTGAAGCCACCAGGAAGCCTCTGTGCAAGCACAGGTCACTATCCACGCCACCCCTCCAGGGAGCGGGTGCAGCCCGCCACTGCCAGGGTCCCGTGATCCAGGGACAACTTCCCCGGGAGAACACACAGAGCACCTCATGCTGGTGCAATGTCACGCCGGCCTCTGCCGCAGGCTTGCTCCACATTCCATACCCCTCCCTCCCCCTGGCCTGAGTGAGCCAGACTCATCAAGAAAAAAAGGGAGAAGACTCAAATCAATAGAATTAGAAATGAAAAAGGAGAAGTAACAACTGACACTGCAGAAATACAAAGGATCATGAGAGATTACTACAAGCAGCTATATGCCATAAAATGGACAACCTGGAAGAAATCGACAAACTCTTAGAAAAACACAACATTCTGAGACTGGACCAGGAAGAAATAGAAAATATAAACAGACCAATCACAAGCACTGAAATTGAGACTGTGATTAAAAATCTTCCAGCCAACAAAAGCCCAGGACCAGATGGCTTCACAGGTGAATACTATCAAAAATTTAGAGAACTAAAACCTATCTTTCTCACACTCTTCCCAAAATATAGCAGAGGGAGGAACACTCCGAACTCATTCTACAAGGCCACCATCACCCTGATACCAAAATCAGTCTAAAAGAAAACTACAGGCCAATATCACTGATGAACATAGATGCAAAAATCCTCAACAAAATACTAGCAAACAGAATCCAAAAGCACATTAAAAGGACGATACACCATGATCAAGTGGGGTTCACCCCAGGAATGCAAGGATTCTTCAATATATGCAAATCAATCAATATGATACACCATATTAACAAATTGAAGGAGAAAAACCATATGATCATCCCAATAGATGCAGAAAAAGCTTTTGACGAAATTCAACACCCATTTATGATAAAAAAAAAAAAAAACCCTAGAAAGTAGGCATAGAGGGAACTTACCTCAACATAAAAAAGGCCATATATGACAAACCCACAGCCAACATCGTTCTCAATGGTGAAAAACTGAAATCATTTCCTCTAAGATCAGGAACAAGACAAGGTTGTACACTCTCACCACTATTTTTCAACATAGTTTTGGAAGATTTAGCCACAGCAGTCAGAGAAGAAAAAGAAATAAAAAGGATCCAAATCAGAAAAGAAGAAGTGAAGCTGTCACTGTTTGCAGATGACATGATACTATACACAGAGAATCCTAAAGTCTCTACCAGAAAACTACTAGAGCTAATCAGTGAATTTGGTAAAGTTGCAGGATACAAAATTAATGCACAGAAACCTCTTGCATTTCTATACGCTAATGATGAAAAATCTGAAAAAGAAATTAAGGAAACATTCCCATTTACCATTGCAACAAAAAGAATAAAACACCTAGGAATAAACCTACCTAAGGAGACAAAACACCTGTATGCAGAAAACTATAAGACACTGTTGAAAGAAATTAAAGATGATACAAACAGATGGAGAGATATACCATGTTCTTGGGTTGGAAGAATCAACATTGTGAAAATGACTATACTACCCAAAGCAATCTACAGATTCAATGCAATCCCTATCAAACTACCACTGGCATTTTTCACAGAACTAGAACAAAAACTTCCACAATTTGTATGGAAACACAGAAGACGCCGAATAGCCAAAGCAATCTTGAGAAAGAAAAACGGAGCTGGAGGAATCAGGCTCCCTGACTTTAGACTATACAACAAAGCTACAGTAATCAAGACAGTATGGTACTGACACAAAAACAGAAATATAGATCAATGGAACAGGATAGAAAGCCCAGAGCTAAACCCATGCACATATGGTCACCTTATTTTTGATAAAGGAGGCAAGAATATACAATGGAGAAAAGACACCCTCTTCAATAAGTGGTGCTGGGAAAACTGGACAGCTACATGTAAAAGTATGAAATTAGAACACTCCCTAACACCATACACAAAAATAAACTCAAAATGGATTAAATACCTAAATGTAAGGCCAGACACTATAAACCTCTTAGAGGAAAACATAGGCAGAACACCCTATGTCATAAATCACAGCAAGATTCTTTTTGACCTACCTCCTAGAGAAATGGAAATAAAAATAAAAATAAACAAATGGGACCTAATGAGACTGAAACTTTTGCACAGTAAAGGAAACCATAAACAAGACGAAAAGACAACCCTCAGAATGGGAGAAAATATTTGCAAATGAAGCAACTGACAAAGGATTAATCTCCAAAATTTACAAGCAGCTCATGCAGCTCAATATCAAAAAAACAAAAAACCCAGTTCAAAAATGGGCAGAAGACCTAAATAGACTTTTCTCCAAAGAAGATATACAGATAGCCAACAAACACATGAAAGGATGCTCAACATCACTAATCATTAGAGAAATGCAAATCAAAACTACAATGAGGTATCACCTCACACCAGTCAGAATGGCCATCATCAAAATATCTACAAACAATAAATGCTGGAGAGAGTGTGGAGAAAAGGGAACCCTCTTGCACTGTTGGTGGGAATGTAAATTGATACAGCCACTATGGAGAACAGTATGGAGGTTCCTTAAAAAACTAAAAGTAGAACTACCATACGTCCTAGCAATCCCCCTACTGGGTGTGTACCCCGAGAAAACCATATTTCATAAAGAGTCATGGACCACAATATTCATTGCAGCTCTCTTTACAATAGCCAGGACATGGAAGCTACCTAAGTGTCCATCAACAGATGAATGGATAAAGAAGATGTGGCACATATATACAATGGAATATTACTCAGCCATAAAAAGAAATGAAATTGAGTTATTTGGAGTGAGGTGGATGGACCTAGAGTCTGTCATACAGAATGAAGTAAGTCAGAAAGAGAAAAACAAATACTGTATGCTAACACACATATATGGAATCTAAAAAAAAAAATGGTTCTGGAGATCCTAGGGGCAGGACAGGAATATAGACGCAGATGTAGAGAATGGACTTGAGGACACGGCGAGGGGGAAGGGTAAGCTGGGATGAAGTGAGAGAGTGGCATGGACATATACACACTACCAAGTGTAAAATAGATAGCTAGTGGGAAGCAGCCACGTAGCACAGGGAGATCAGCTCGGTGCTTTGTGACTGCCTAGAGGGGTGGGATTGGGAGGGTGGGAGGGAGATGCAAGAGGGAGGAGATATGGGGATATATGTTATGTATAGCTGGTTCACTTTTTTATAAAGCAGAAACTAACACACCATTGTATAGCAATTATACTCCAATAAAGGTGTTAAAAAAAAAAGATGTGTATATATATATATATATATATATATATATATATATATATATATATACACACAATGGACTATTACTCAGCTATGAAGAAAGAATGAAATATTGCCATTTGCAGTAACATGAATGGACCTATAGAATATCATACTAAGTGAAATAAGTCAGACCAAGACAAATGTTGTAAGATATCACTTACATGTGGAATCTAAAAAATAATGCAAATGAATTTATTGACAAAATGGAAACAGACTCACAGACATAGAAAACAAACTTATGGTTACCAAAGGGGAAAGGGGTCAGGGGAGGAATAAATTAAGAGTATGGGATTAACAGATACATACTACTATATGTAAAATAGATAAACAACAAGGATTTACTGTATAGCACAGGGAACTATATTCAATACTTCATAATAACCTATAATGGAAAAGAATCTGAAAATATATATGTATATATAGCTGAAAAAAATAGTATATCTAAACTGGTGATTTTCAAAATCTTATTTTTCAGCTTGACCAATCTCTTAAGCTCTATGTTTATGTATCCAACTGCTCCTTGACAACTCTAGTTGTCTAATTTTCACTGCATACTTAACACAGACCAAACAGAACTATTAAATCTTGTCCTGCTCCCCTAATTCACTGTCCCCAAGTCTTCTCCATCTTGATAAGTGGTACCACTATCCATCTAGTTGCTCAGACCAAAATCCCAGGAGTCATCCTTGATTCCCCTTTTCCTCTCACATCCTGTCTCCAATCCATCATCCCGTTGTTAGGTCTACTTCTAACATACAGTTTGAATCTGACCACTTCTTGCCCTTTTCATTGCTACCACCTTTGCCCAAGTTATTCCTATCTCTCACCACAAATCTTTGTACCCAGTCTTGTGCTTCCACCCTTGCCCCCTATAGTCCATCCTTCACATAGAGGCCAAGAGAACTCTTAGAGTATAAGCCAGACCTTGAAACTCCCCAGTATTTCTTTGCTGATTATCATATGTCAAGCATTGTGCTAGAATCTGTGAAAAGGGGAAGGTCACAATTCAATACAGGAAATATAGGCACAACTGTACTTCTAACCATGATCAGAGTGACAGGTGCAAAACTACTGGTATAAACAAACATGAAGAAACTAATTTTGACTAGAGTGGTAATGGTTGCTATGGAGCAGGCTTAGAGAAATTATTAGCTGGTCATTCACTCAACAATAATTTTTTGAGCGCATACTATACCCTGCATTTCATACGGGAAATTATATTTGAGTTGAGCAGCATAAGCAGAAATTGAGAGAGATATTCCCTGCTAAAGGACCAACATCCAAAAAGAACTTATACATTCTTCTGAGACTCATGAGTGGTTCGGTATGCTGAAACTAAGGCCATGGTTAAGGAAACCACAGAGACAGAGCCTAGGAAGAGAAGAAGCCTAGAAGAGCCTAGGAAGGTTGGGAGGGTCCATATCATGTTGGGCCTGGAAGGTCCAGCCAGGTCAGAGAGTCTAGCCTGAGGGCCACGGCAATCATCAAACATGCTTTGTTCTGTTTTGTCTTTTTAACAGTGGAGTAATATGATCAACTGTGTGTTTTTAAATCTTCACACAAGAGCCAGGATAAAGCATGATTAGTGGGAACATGACAGAAGTCAAGAACAGTGAGGACGCTGCTGACAGAAGATGGTACAGGAGCGGTGAGAATGGAGAACAAGAATAGGGTTAGAGTATAGTTCCCTGTGCTACAGTAGGTCCTTGTTGTTTACCTATTTTATATATAGTAGTGTGTATCTCTTAATCCCCAACTCCTAATTTATCTCTGTATAGCATAGGGAACTATACGCAATATCTTGTAATAACCTATAATGGAAAAGAATCTGAAAAAGTATATATATATACATATATATATATATGTAACTGAATCACTATGCTCTACATTTAAAACTAACACAACATTGTTAATTAACTATATTTCGATTTTTTAAAAAAACTAAAAAAAAAAGAATAGGATTAGAAAAAACATCACAAACAGCTTGCAAATTCGACCTTGTCGTAAATGTTTTGTTTGAACTATGTGCAATGTAAGCTTGTTTTGCCTGAATTCGTTGCCAAGATTTTAAAATCCAGAGACTGATTTCACATAAGATCGAAATTTCCAACTCCTCCTTAGAAATTCAAAATCTGTAGAGACAGAAAAAAAAAAAAAAAAAAAAAGGAAAGGAAAAAAAAAAAGAAATTCAAAATCTGCAGTACTGAGTCACATCCACACCACAGCACTCCACCTGGCAGTAAAGAGCCCTTGCTCTCTTCCTTAGACAGAGTCCCATCCCCATGGGGCCACATCCCCCTCAGGTCTGTTGTATTTGACCCACTGTGTCAAATACAACATTTGACATTTGAGAGACATTTGAGATAATCCAAGAAAATCAACAGGTCTCAGTGGTTGGTGGGTGAGAGAGTGATGGGGGAGGGGCAGAGTCACCTTCAGGGCAACTGAAGATACAGAGACCTGAGACAGGGTGCACATGAGCGGGAGCAGGTTTGAGGAGTAAGATAGTTCAGTTTTGGGTATGCTGCGTGAATATATTGTTAAATTACTCTATCTTCCAGTGACGTGTTATTAAAGGAAAAACCATCTCCTATTATAAGCTTTTAAAAATAGATGACTCGGGTTTCCCTGGTGGCACAGTGGTTGAGAATCTGCCTGCCAATGCAGGGTACACGGGTTCGAGCCCTGGTCTGGGAGGATCCCACATGCCGCGGAGCAACTAGGCCCGTGAGCCACATTACTGAGCCTGCGCGTCTGGAGCCTGTGCTCCGCAACAAGAGAGGCCGCGATAGTGAGAGGCCCGCGCACCGCGATGACATGTCATGTATATACTACATGTATATACAGTAGTGTGTACATGTCAATCATGCTCCGCAACAAGAGAGGCCGCGATAGTGAGAGGCCCACGCACCCACTTGCCACAACTAGAGAAAGTCCTCACACAGAAACGAAGACCCAACACAGCCATAAATAAATAAATAAAATTAAACTTTAAAACAAAACAAAACAAACACAAAAATAAAACAGATGACTCTCCATTAAACCAACCTGCTAATTCTCTTTCATTCTGCCAAAAAAGAAAAGTCTTGGATCCAAACATATAAATGTCCTGTGCGCATCAGGAGATGTCATTTTAATCGAATTTACATTTGAAGTGTCACAAGGAATTGTTATCCTTCCTGTCATTATTTACATAAAGGAAAGTATTGTAAAAATTAAAGGCGAAGGAAATTAGCTCTCCTAGTTAATGTCAGAGGACGTGAAACATTTTTTACTCTCGTGGAATGAAGAATTGGAAGATTTTTGAAAAGCTCTACAGAGTTCATTTAGTCTTACTAGAAAAGACTATAAAGCAAGATATTGAAAGGCTGATTTTTTTTTCCTTAATGAGGAAAAATGCCAAGGTAAATGAGTTTTAACCCTGAAATTAGAAGCAGATTGTTTATGGAGCGTTCATAGGTTAGTCCACATTCCAGAATGTTCTCTCTCCTCCTTTCTCCTCATCACTCATAGTACTTAAAGGTATAACCCCCACCACACCTGGTTCATTAAGACGTCACAGAATCACATAGTCCATGTTCGCCTCTCCTTCTCTAAACCCCGTCTTCTAGTTTCTGTAACTGAGACTTTAGCACTCTCCCTTTCCACTAATGGACTCATTTGTCTTCATTTTACTTCTCTGATAAGTTAGCAAGTTCATCAAACAACGGAAACAAAGCTCTGTTTCTTCTCTGGTCCTCAGAATACTGTGCACACCGAAGTGCTTGGTAAATCCTTTCGTCTGGTTGAGACAGAAGTTTAAAGGAGGATAGTACGGGTTCTGGAGCCAGCCTGCTCCCAGCTTCTTCACTTACTAGCTGTGTAATGTGGGCAAGTTATTTAAACCTCTCTCTGCTACAATCTCATCATTTGCTAAATGATAGTACCTGTGTCACAGGGCCACTGGGCTGATAAAAATAAGTTAGCATATGGAACGCACTTAATGCCTGGCACGTAGTAAACTCTCAATAAATGTTTGTTATTGTTATTTTAAATCTAGGCTCTGACACAAATTATCTGACCTTGGATAAAATACTGCCTCTTCCTATGCCTCACATGTTTCTTCTGAAAAATAGGGACACTAACGGTACCTGCTGCATAGGATTTTTCAGTAATTACGTGAAATGTTGTATGTAAAGCTCCCTTTAAATAAGGTCTGGCACATAGGAGAAGCTCAACAAAGGTCAGCCATTGTTCTTGTCAGTATCATCGTTTTATTTACACCAAAGCAGTCAGTCAATCAACAGGAGAGGGGGTTTGAGGGGAGGGGAGTAAGTATACTGAGATGGAGAAAAACTAATCAAGATTTCTGGCATCAGGTAGAAATGATCTCCAACAATGGTCTCATATATTTTTAAATAACTCCTTTGCAAAGGAAGAACTGTCAGTTTCTGCAATAAATGAAAAATTTGGCCCCATGTGGCTAGTTCAATTCAGCAAAGTGGTAAAAGCTCAGTGATATAACTGCATCCTCGTCAGTAATTATTTGGACAAAGGCAAGGCTGAGCACCATCACTGCAAATATATGTGGAGAAGGTCTGCTAAGCAAATTAATAGCACAGACAATAGTTTTAAAATATCTAATTATTTTTTAGAATAAATTGAGTTTCAGTATTTTAGAAATACCCATTAATGCATAGGAAATTAAGATGCTAATTCCAAACTACTAATTTCTCAAGATCTATTATTTGGAAATATGTTTACAATCTAGATTTAATGACCATGCATCCTGAAAGCAATAAAATGTCATTTTTAAAAATTTAGCAATTATATAAGCATTAATACTTTTAAAGTAATTATATTAATTAATTATATTAATTCATCATAATACAGGCATACTTCATTCATTGAGCTTCACTTTATTGTGCTTTGCAGATACTGCACTTTTTATAAATCGAAGATTTGTGGCAACTCTGTGTTGAGCAAGTCTATCAGCACCATCTTTTTGACAGCATTTGCTCATGTCCCGTCTCTGTGTCACGTGTTGGTAATTCTCACAATATTTCAAACTTTTTCATTATTATTATACTTGTTATGGTGATCCATGATCAGTAATCTATGATGTTACTATTGCAAAAAGATTATGACTTGATGAAGGCTCAAATGACGGATATAACCTTTTAGCAATAAAGTGTTTTTTAATTAAGGTCTATACATTTTTTTTAGACATAATGTTATTGCATACTCGATAGACTATGGTATAGTGTAAATATGACTTTTATATGTAACAGAAAACCAAAAAAAATCATGTGACTCTTTTTATTGCAATATTCACTTTATTGTGGTGGTCTGAAACTGAACCCACAATATCTTCTTCGCATGCCTGTACCATTTTAACATCAACTATGTGTGAAGTTCTTTCCAAATATTATTTTATTTAACCTAACAATATCCTTGCCAGTGTGCATTATTATCACAGGATTATTAAAGATTAAACAACTTTCCTTGGGTCACTCAGATCATACAGTTGAGCTAGGATCAGAACCCAGGTCTGTATATTCTAAAACCCATGTTCTCTTTCTATATCGTGTTCTATTTAGAAAATATCTGATCCAAAAATATGCTGTTCTCCAAATACAGTAGTCCCTTGGTATCCACTGCAATCAATTCCAGGACACCCCCACCCCATGAATACCAAAATTTGTGGATGCTCAATTTCCTTATATTATGTTGGCAAGGTATTTCCTTATAACCTATGCATATCCTCCCTTATACTTTAAATCATCTCTAGATTACTTACAATACATAATACAAAGTGAATGCTATGTAAATACAGTGTTTGATTGTTTGATTGTTTGATTGTTTGATTATTTGATTCAACCAACCGCAGATTTTTGATCCGCGGTTGGTTAAATCCGAAGATGTGGAACCCATAGACACAGAGAGCTGACTGTATGTATTTGACCAGCTCATTACCCACTTTATTTAGTATTATTTTAATATGAAAAGTTAGAGTTCAAGATAATAAACATCATAAGATATAAAGGAAGATTTGCGTACTAGGAAAAGAAAAGCAAATCATTAATATAAAATATACATATAAAATATAAAAGAAAGCATAAATATATATGTATGTATATATTTGAGATAGAACTATGGAAACTAATTAATTAATAATTTAAAGATTTGGAGGTTTAACACATCCCTCTCAGAATGTGATAGATCAAGCAAATAAAGAAAATATAAAATATGTGTAGCATTATCAATAAGTTAGACTAATAAATAGAGAAACATATCCTTTTTGAAAATAAAGCATTCACAAAATTGTACTAGGAAACATGTAAATCCTGAATAAGTTATGCAGAATTGAGTTTATACAATTCATACAGGCTATTTTCTTTGACACTAATGAAACAAAATTAGAAATCAACAAGAAATGATCACCGAAATAATACAGAAACTTAGAAAAAATACTTCAACATAAATCTTACATGAGATTGGTTCAAGATGGTGGAGTAGAAGGACATGCTCTCACTCCCTCTTGCAAGAACACCGGAATCACAACTAACTGCTGAACAGTCATTGACAGGTAGACACTGGAACTCACCAAAAAAGATACCTCACATCCAAAGACAAAGGAGAAGCCACAATGAGACAGTAGGAGGGGCGTAATCACAATAAAATCAAATTCCATAACTGCTGGGTGGGTGACTCACAAACTGGAGAACACTTACACCACAGAAGTCCACCCACTGGAGTGAAGGTTCTGAGCCCCACGTCAGGCTTCTGAACCTGGGAGTCTGGCAACGGGAGGAGGAATTCCTAGAGAATCAGACTTTGAAGGCTAGCGGGATTTGATTGCAGGACCTCAACAGGACTGGGGGAAACAGAGACTCCACTCTTGGAGGGCACATACAAAGTAGTGTGTGCATCAGGACACAGGGGAAGGAGCAGTGACCCCATACAGACTGAACCAGACCTACCTGCTAGTGTTGGAGGGTCTCCTGCAGAGGCAGGGGGTGGCTGCAGCTCACCGTGAGGACAAGGACACTGGCAGCAGAAGTTCTGGGAAGTACTCCTTGGCGTGAGCCCTCCCAGAGTCTGCCATTAACCCCACCAAAGAGCCGGGTAGGCTCCAGTGTTGGGTCGCCTCAGGCCAAACAACCAACAGGGAAGGAACCAAGCCCCACCCATCAGCAGACAAGTGGATTAAAGTTTTACTGAGCTCTGCCCACCAGAGCAACATCCAGGTCTACCCACCACCAGTGGCTCCCATCAGGAAACTTGCACAAGCCTCTTAGATAGACTCATCCACCAGAGGGCAGACAGCAGAAGCAAGAAGAACTACAATCCTGCAGCCTGTGGAACAAAAACCACATTCACAGAAAGACAGACAACATGAAAAGACAGAGGGCTATGTACCAGATGAAGGAACAAGATAAAACCCTAGAAAAACAACTAAATGAAGTGGAGATAGGCAACCTTCCAGAAAAAGAATTCTGAATAATGATAGTGAAGATGATCCAGGACCTTGGAAAAAGAATGGAGGCAAAGATCGAGAAGATGCAAGAAATGTTTAACAAAGACCTAGAAGAATTAAAGAACAAACAAACAGAGATGAACAATACAATAACTGAAATGAAAAATACACTAGAAGGAATCAATAACAGAATAACTGAGGCAGAAGAACGGATAGGTGACCTGGAAGACAGAATGGTGGAATTCACTGCTGCAGAACAGAATAAAGAAAAAAGATTGAAAAGAAATGAAGACAGCCTAAGAGACCTCTGGGACAACATTAAATGCAACAACATTCGCATTATAGGGGTCCCAGAAGGAGAAGAGAGAGAGAAAGGACCCGAGAAAATATTTGAAGAGATTATAGACGAAAACTTCCCTAACATGGGAAAGGAAATAGCCACCCAAGTCCAGGAAGCACAGAGAGTCCCATACAGGATAAACCCAAGGAGAAACACGCCAAGACACATAGTAATCAAACTGGCAAAAATTACAGACAAAGAAAAATTATTGAAAGCAGCAAGGGAAAAATGACAAATAACATACAAGGGAACTCCCATAAGGTTAACAGCTGATTTCTCAGCAGAAACCCTACAAGCCAGAAGGGAGTGGCATGATATACTTAAAGTGATGAAAGGGAAGAACCTACAACGAAGATTACTCTAACCAGCAAGGACCTCATTCAGATTCAATGGAGAAATCAAAAGCTTTACAGACAAGAAAAAGCTAAGAGAATTCAACACCACCAAACCAGCTCTACAGCAAAGGCTAAAGGAACTTCTCTAAGTGGGAAACACAAGAGAAGAAAAGGACCTACAAACACAAACCCAAAACAATTAAGAAAATGGTTAATAGGAACATACATATCTATAATTACCTTAAACGTGAATGGATTAAATGTTCCAACCAAAAGACACAGGCTTGCTGAATGAATACAAAAACAAGACCCATATATACGCTGTCTACAAGAGACCCACTTCAGACCTAGGGACACATACACACTGAAAGTGAGGGGATGGAATAAGATATTCTATGCAAATGGAAATCAAAAGAAAGCTGGAGTAGCAATACTCATAACAGATAAAATAGACTTTAAAATAAAGACTGTTACAAGAGACAAGGAAGGACACTACATAATGATCAAGGGATCAATCCAAGAAGATATAACAATTATAAATATATATGCACCCAACATAGGAGCACCTCAATACATAAGGCAACTGCTAACAGCTATAAAAGAGGAAATCAACAGTAACACAATAATAGTGGGAGACTTTAAAACCTCCCTTACACCAATGGACAGATCATCCAAACAGAAAATTAATAAGGAAACACATGCATTAAATGACACAATAGAGAGATAGATTTAATTGATATTTATAGGACATTCCATTCAAAAACAACAGATTACACTTTCTTCTCAAGTGTGCACGGAACATTCTCCAGGGTAGATCACATCTTGGGTCACAAATGAAGCCTCAGTAAGTTTAAGAAAATTGAAGTCATATCAAGCATCTTTTCTGACCACAATGCTATGAGATTAGAAATCAATTACAGGGAAAAAAACATAAAAAACACAAACATATGGAGCCTAAACAATACGTTACTAAATAACCAAGGGATCACTGGAGAAATCAAAGAGGAAATCAAAAAATACCTAGAGACAAATGACAATGAAAACACGATGATCCAAAACCTATGGGATGTGGCAAAAGCAGTTCTAAGAGGGAAGTTTATAGCTATATAAGCCTACCTGAAGAAACAAGAAAAATCTCAAATAAACAATCTAACCTTACACCTAAAGGAACTAAAGAAAGAAGAACAAACAAAACCTTAAGTTAGTGGAAGGAAAGAAATCATAAAGATCAGAGCAGAAATAAATGAAATAGAAACAAAGAAAACAATAGCAAAGATCAATAAAACTAAAAGCTGGTTCTTTGAGAAAATAAACAAAATTGATAAACCATTGGCCAGAATCACCAAGAAAAAGAGGGAGAGGACTCAAATCAATAAAATTAGAAATGAAAAAGGAGAAGTTACAACAGACACCGCAGAAATACAAAACATCCTAAGAGAATACTACAAGCAACTCTATGGCAATAAAATGGACAACCTGGAAGAAATGGACACATTCTTAGAAAGGTATAACCTTCCAAGACGGAACCAGGAAGAAACAGAAAATATGAACAGACCAGTCACAAGTAATGAAATTGAAACTGTGATTGATTAAAAATCTTCCAACAAACAAAAGTCCAGGACTGGATGGCTTCACAGGTGAATTCTATCCAACATTTAGAGAAGAGCTAACACCCATCCTTCTCAAACTCTTCCAAAAAATTGTGGAGGAAGGAACATTGCCAAACTCATTCTATGAGGCCACCATCACCCTGATACCAAAACCAGACAAAGATACTACAAAAAAAGAAAATTACAGACCAATATCATTGATGAATGTAGATGCAAAAATCCTCAACAAAATACTAGCAAACAGAATCCAACAACACATTAAAAGGATCATACACCATGATCAAGTGGGATTTACCCCAGGGATACAAGGATTCTTCAATATACGCAAACCAATCAATGTGATACACCATATTAACAAATTGAAGAATAAAAACCATATGATCATCTCTCAATAGATGCAGAAAAAGCTTTTGACAAAATTCAACACCCATTTATGATAAAAACTCTCCAGAAAGTAGGCATAGAGGGAACCTACCTCAACATAATAAAGGCCATATATGACAAATCCACAGCCAACATCATTCTTAATGGTGAAAAACTGAAAATATTTCCTCTAAGATCAGGAACAAGACAAGGATGTCCACTCTCACCACTATTACTCAACATAGTTTTGGAAGTCCTAGCCACAGCAATCAGAGAAGAAAAAGAAATAAAAGGAATACAAATCGGAAAAGAAGAATTAAAACTATCACTGTTTGCAGATGACATGATACTATACACAGGGAATCCTAAAGATGCCACCAGAAAACTACTAGAGCTAATCAATGAATCTGGTAAAGTTGCAGGATACAAAATTAATGCACAGAAATCTCTTGCATTCCTATACACTAATGATGAAAAATCTGAAAGAGAAATTAAGGAAACACTCCCATTTACCATTGCAACAAAAAGAATAAAATACCTAGGAATAAACCTACCTAGGGAGACAAAAGACCTGTATGAAAGAAACTATAAGACACTGATGAAAGAAATTAAAGGTGATACCAACAGATGGAGAGGTATACCATGTTCTTGGTTTGAAAGAATCAATATTGTAAAAATGACTATACTACCCAAAGCAATCTGCAGATTCAATGCAATCCCTAACAAATTACCAATGGCATTTTTTACAGAGCTAGAACAAATCATCTTAAAATTTGTATGGAGACACAAAAGACCCTGAATAGTCAAAGCAGCCTTGAGGGAAAAAAATGGAGCTGGAGTAATCAGACTCCCTGACTTCAGACTATACTACAAAGCTACAGTAATCAAGACAATATGGTACTGGCACAAAAACAGAAATCTAGATCAATGGAACAAGATAGAAAGCCCAGAGATAAACCCACGCACCTATGGTCAGCTAATCTATGACAAAGGAGGCAATGATATACAATGGAGAAAAGACAGTCTCTTCAATAAGTGGTGCTGGGAAATGTGGACAGCTACATGTAAAAGAATGAAATTAGGACACTCCCGAACACCATACACAAAAATAAACTCAAAATGGATTAGAGACCTAAATGTAAGACTGGACACTATAAAACTCTTAGAGGAAAACATAGGAAGAACACTCTTTGACATAAATCACAGCAAGATCTTTTTTGATCCACCTCCTAGAGTAATGGAAATAAAAACAGAAATAAACAAATGGGACCTAATGAAACTTCAAAGCTTTTGCACAGCAAAGGAAACCATAAACAAGACAAAAAGACAACCCTCAAAACGGGAGAGAATATTTGCAAACGAATCAACGGACAAAGGATTAATCTCCAAAATATATAAACAGCTAATGCAGCTCAATATTAAAAAAAACAAACCCAATCCAAAAATGGGCAGAAGACCTAAATAGACATTTCTCCAAAGAAGACATACAGATGGGCAAGAAGCACATGAAAAGCTGCTCAACATCACTAATTATTAGAGAAATGCAAATCAAAACTGCAATGAGGTATCACCTCACACCAGTTAGAATGGGCATCATCAGAAAATCTATAAACAGCAAATGCTGGAGAGGGTGTGGAGAAAAGGGAACCCTCTTGCCCTGTTGGTGGGAATGTAAATTGATACAGCCACTATGGAGAACAGTATAGAGGTTCCTTAAAAAACTAAAAATAGAATTACCATATGACCCAGCAATCCCACTGCTGGGCATATACCCAGAGAAAACCATAATTCAAAAAGACACAATCACCCCAATGTTCATTGCAGCACTATTTACAATAGCCAGGTCATGGAAGCAACCTAAATGCCCATCGACAGACAAATGAATAAAGAAGATGTGGTAGATATATACAATGGAATATTACTCAGCCATAAAAAGGAACGAAATTGGGTCATCTGTAGGGATGTGGTTGGATCTAGAGACTGTCATACAAAGTGAAGTAAGTCAGAAAGAGAAAAACAAATATCGTATATTAACACATATATGTGGAACCTAGAAAAATGGTACAGATGAACCAGTTTGCAGGGCAGAAATTGAGACACAGATGTAGAGAACAAATGTATGGACACCAAGGGGGGGAAGGCGGCACGGGGTGGGGGGTGGTGGTGGGATGAATTGGGAGATTGGGATTGACATGTATGCACTGATGAGTAGAAAATGGATGACTAATAAGAAAAAAATTTTTAAATAAAAATAAATAAATAAATAAACTTGATCAAACATTAAAAAAAAAAAAGAAAGTTAAGCTTAGGAAAGTTAATTGAGGTACCTTGGGTCACACAGCTGGTTCATGCTGGAGTGGGATTTAAGCACAGGCTTGCCTAAAACCCAGGCTCGGGCTTTTAAACCATTGGAGGTAATAGCTTGCTGCCTCTAACACCATGAACCAAGGCCAACATATAAGAGAGGAGAAAGAAAAGAAGCTCCAGTGGAACAAGAGCAAAGATGAGAAGGGATAGCGTAGAGCTTCTAACACTGTAGGCGAATTACTATCTAATGGAGAAGAGACTGGAGAGATGGGAAAAAGGAAGATCTGACTTAGGTTACTGAAATAACACACTACTTAAATTGATTAAAAGAATCTGCAAACAACAACAAGAGGCAGCGGCAAAAAAAAAAAACAAAAAAAAAAACAGGTTAAAAAGGACATTTCAAGGAAAACATGAAATACAGGGAACTGAAAGAAAAGAAAACACTGCATATCAAAATTTGTGATAAACAGAAAATTTAAACTTTCAAATGTTTTCATCCTAAAATAAGCTTGTAAACAGTAAGCTCAAGCTTCAACACAAAAGCTAGGAAAAGAATAGAGGCAAACCCTCCCCAGAAGCCATTATCTCCCCCACCAAAAAACTAGAAGGAAGAACATAAAAAGGAAATAATACAAATCACTGACATAAGCAACAACAAAATGTTAATCAAACTAAAACTGGTTCTCACAAAGATCAGTATGATAAACATCTGATAAGACTGACCAATAAAATCACTAAAAAGTGTTTTAAATTTAAAAATTAAATAAACCAATGCATAATAAAAATGGGAGATAACTATAAATAGAGTTTTTTTACCATCACAAAAGAATGTTATAAATGACCATATGTTAATAAATATGAGAGCCCAGGCAAAATGGGACACATTTATGAAAAAATATAAAATGTTATAATTTGCACAAGAAGAAATTTTTAAAATTGAATAGAGCAATAAACAATCTCTACAGACATAAAATGGTTAAAAATTAACTTCCATTCCCGTGTCCAATAGAGCCAAGCCCAGTTAGTTTAAAATGTGAGTTCTATTAAACTTTTAAGAAACAGAAAATCCCTATTTTATACAAGTTGTTGTGGGGGAAAAAAAAGGAAATCTGCCTGATTTATCTTATGAAACTAGTATGAAATGTATTCCAAAACTAAATCTTTATTCCAAAACAAGATGAAAAGAAATGAAGAAGAGAAAATATAGGCCAAATTTCCTTTTTGAAATTAGGTGTAAGGATTCTAAATAGAATATTAGGTAACTAAACCTAATAGGATGTTAAAAATAATTCTAAGAATTCAAGGTTTAACATGAGAAAATTTATCAAGATATTTGGCACATTACTGGAAAAAATGAGGAAGTCATATTATTTTAATAGAGAAAAACGTTCAATAAAGCTTAGCATACATTTATAGTTTTTTTAAAAATATGAAAATAATAGGAATAGAAAGGAATGTTTTTAACAAGACAAAGCCAACCTACCCAAAAAAGTAGATCAAACAATATAAGTAATAAGGAAGTTTTAGAAATATTTTCATTAAAGTTAAGAATAAGATATGGATAGCCATTATTATTTACTATAAAACATAGAAACAACAGAAGTCCTCACATAATATAACCAGAAAAGGAATAGTAGTTATTTGCAGATGTGTAGCTATTAACTCTACACAGGGCTCCAAATAAAATCAACAGACATTAGATTTCAGTAATGTTGTCAGATATAAGATCAATTTACAAAAATTTACTTTTATATCCAGGGAATTTAAAATGCTTTCTTTATAGTAAAAAGTTTTAAGTCTATTCAAGGACATAAAAGAAATCCAAGAGTAAAGAATTCAAAGTCACTCTCATACACTGCTGATGTCATTGTAAAATGGTGCAACCCCTTTTCCATTAGTTTGGCAGTTTCAAAAAGTTACACATACATCTACCATATGACCTGGCCGCTCCACTTCTAGTTATTTACCCAAGAGAAATAAAACATATGTCTATACAAAGACTTTATTTGTAAAAACCAAAAACTGAAACAACTCAGCTGTCTTTCAACAGGCGTTTGTTTTTAATCTACACAAATGAGTACTACCCAGCAATAAAAAAGGAATGAACTACTGATACACACAACAAAATGAAGGAATCCCAAAATATGCTCAGTGATTGAACACTTCAAAAAAAAAAAAAGAGTAGATATTGGACTTCTTTTCCATTTTTATAAAACTCTAGAAAACACAAACTAACCAATAGTGATAGAAGACAAATCAATTATCACCTGGGAGTTGGAGGGGTAGCAGGAAGCAGTGGGAGAGAGTGATTATAATGGGGCGCAAGGAAACTTGGGGGAATGATGGATGTATTTATTTTGATTGGGATGATGATTTATATAAATGACAAAATTATCAAATTGTGTACTTAAAGTATGTGCAGATATTGTAGATCAATCATATCTCAATAAAGCTGTAAAATAAGACATCATAGCTAGTTTTTTTTTCCCCCAGGGGAACGTGACAAAGTGATTCTAAAATTCATGGGAAATTTTTGAAGAAAAAGAAGACATTCATTCAGCCAGATTATTAAAACACCTTCTGAAGTCATGGTAATAAATACAATATACTACTGGCACAGCAACAGATTAATACAAAATTAAACTCAATAAACAACTTATAAATATGTAATTCAACTTGCGGAATGATGGATGTAGCATCACAAAAAGTGGATGACTCAGTATAGATACTCTTATGAAAGCTAGATGGAGGAAAGTAAAATCGAATCTCTAGTTATTAATGGTGAGCTCCAACCAAATCAAAAAATAAATGTAAAAATTAAAAGCTATGAAGGTAATGGAAAAAAACATAGAAAAATGCTTACTTTGGTAAGAAGAAGGTCTCTTGAGATAAAACCTTTGAAAACAGGTCATTGGAGGAAAAATCAACATACTTTACATCAAATTTAAAACAAAGGTAACAAATCTTTAACAGACTGAGAGAAGATACTTGTCCCTTCTAAAATTCACTAGGATTGATTTGTAATATACAAGAAACGTCTACCAGTTAATAAGAAAGCAAGAAATTATTTTAAAATGGCAGAAGAAGTCTAATCTGACTGGCTAACAAATATAAGAACCTCATATTCAATCAGAGAAATTCACATCAGAAACAACAAAATTTATTTCTTCACACCCAACAGATTTGCAAAAGTCCGAAAGTCAATACCTATTGTTGGCAAGAGTATGGGGTACCAAGAAACCTTACGTCATGGTGAAATATAAACTAGAACAGCCATTCAGTTCTCAATGAAATTATCTCTGCAAATGTCCAGTGACTCAACAATCTCATTCCTGGATATACTCCTAAGAAACTCTCACAGATTCATAAGAAGACATTTATGAGGATGTACATATCATACTGTTGTTTGTGGTAACTAGTCGGTAGGAACAACCTCCACATTCATCAGTAGGTGAATTAATAAGTAAAATGCATACTACGAAATACGATGTAGTGGCTAGGAGCACTGAATTCCATATATATACAGCAACACGGGTAGACATTAAAAACATAGCCTTGATTATGAAAAGGAGAGGAAAAATATGTAGAATAACATCATGTATTAATTAAAATGATATACTCCCAGAAAACAGCGTTATATATGTTTCAAGGATGCTTGCATATCCAAGGATATATATGCTAAAGCATCTGTCAAGTAGAAAGATGGGACTAAGAGTGGATTTCATGAATGATGGGGGGAAGCTAAGATAATAAAATTAAACAAGAGAAAAGTTGCACACAGACCAATAGCAACAGTGTGCCATGAACTAAGGAGTAAGGTTAGCTCAGTTTTCTCTGCATCTGAAGTACAAATAAATAAAATCGTTTCTATTCTGGACTGGTGAACATCATATGAATGAGTAGAGCGACTAAAAATAATAGTCCTCACTATTTTTCTTCAGTTAATGTGTTAATTTGGGAAAGCAATATCTAGAAAATAGTCTTTTAAAAAATATTGGTGATTCAGAAAGTCATTCTTAAGAAGTCCCATGAAAGCAGGGACCATGGCTCTTTTCTAGGACTCTTTTAAACTGCTACTAGCGCAATGACTGGCACATAATAGGTCATCTATAAATATCTGGGAATGAATAAACGGAACAAAAAGAAGTGCACCTGAAGTGCTTTATGGGATATGTAATTACAGACACTGAAAGAACTCAGTCTGTTGAACATTGGAACCTGTGATGTTTCAGTCACTTTTCTGCCCCCTGGGAGATTTAAGGAATAGGAGACAGTGTGGATCAAATTCTCTTTGAGATATCTCTTTACTAGACATGGTGGGATTAACTACACACACACACACACACTCACACACACACACACACACACACACCCCTCTATGCCCCACTGCCCTATTTTTTGTTTGCTTGTTATTACTGTTGCTTTGGCATTTGTTTGTTTTCTCGAAAGGAGCTTAATCCAGATCTTAATGTGAATGGTGTCATGCAAGTCCCACTTGAGTCTGGAGCATGGTCTACCCAGGATTAATGGTGAGAAGTTGTTCTCTGTGGCACTTCACTGCATGGAGCCTGGGAAGACCCTGCCTCTGTGCTCTTTGAAACAGAGGCTCAGCCTTATCATTTATTTTGTATCCTCTTAAAGCACTTAACCCAGAGTTCTACACACAGCAGGTGCTCCGAAAACGCTCTTTAACATTTTGAAGCATGAAGAACTGCAGCTGATTTTTACTACATGAACCTGATTCGGACTGCAGAACTATTGTGTCCACTTGACAAACTGCACACTGAAGATCCAATGAGCACAGACAGAGTCCAGCCTACTTCTGGAAGATGGTGCTTGGAAGGACTGCTTTGTCAATTCAACAATGTATATGGACATAAATAAGAAAGGAATACATGCATACTTTAATGAACCAGCAAAGATAAACAGAATGGGCTAGAGAGTCCTAAATGTTTAGAGAATGAAAATCGGAGTTGGAACACCTAGGCTCAAACCAACGGTACGACTTCAAACAGCGTGACCTGGAACAGACCACATCATCTGTCACAAGTTCAGTTTCATCTTTAAAATACATGTATAATACGCACACTTACACTAGTCATTCACTAGTGAATCATTCACTAGTGATTTTTTTAAAAACATAAAGCAATTTAACACAATGTATAATGTTTAATTAAATTATAGAGCTTATGACCTGATCTGAAGTAGGTCACATCATTTCTCTAAGGCTGTTTCACCTTTAAAATAAGCATATAATATATATATTCATATTCCCTCTCACTGGATTCTTAAAAGTACCATGCAATTTAATATATCTAGTACTTAATTAATGTTATAGAGTTTACAGAGCAGTTTCATATAAATTATTTCATTTTAATCCCGAAAACTTCACTGTGAGGTTCATATTATTATTCCCATTTTTCTATTATTCACTTTCCACTAGATTGTAAGTTCCTGGGAGCCTGGACTTTGTCCTGTGTATCACTGTATCCCCGGAACCTAATGTTCTACCTGAAACATTGTGGGCACTTCCATTAAACAAAAATAAGTAAAAATTAAGGCTCAGAGATATCATGACTTGCTCAACCTGGGACCCATGGGAAGAGCTTTTTTATTGACATATCATAGTACAGAATAATATTATGGTCTAAAGCCTTTACTTCCTAAAGAAAGTAAAACCATCTTATTTATTCCATCCAAAACTGATTTGGGTAATCTACAATCAAACAGCAAGTAGATAATGCTAGAGACTCTATTAATATTCTTTAATGAAATCACTTTGGGAATTATACAAGGAAACAGTAATGTTTATTCAGAGATTTCTTTTTCCTCTTTAAAATGTATTTGGAACACATAGTTCCCAGGCTTAACAAACGAAGGATATCATTTTTAACAGTGTTTTGAAAGTTTAGAGTATTATTGAAAACAAAAACTCTGGTGTTTCCCTTAGGAGAGAATGAATAGAGAGAAAGTAACAAAATCTGAAAACAGAGGCTGAGTGGGGGAATTTCCTTAAGTAAGTGACTGGGAAGCAATAGATCTCATAACAAGCAGGGGAAAATTGCTGAGGGAATTTTAATTTTAAAGCTTGCAAACAGCTTATGAATAATCTAAGAGTAACCTGTTTGTAGATAAGACAAAGTTTGTACTTGTTTTGTAAGATGTCTTGAGAATAAAGGAGGAAACCAGAAAAAAGTTAGTGGTTATTGTGCAAACTGAGTAAGAGTGAACACATTATGCCTAAATACTATATCTTAAAAAAAATCTTGCTGTACACTTCCTTTGTGTTTATTTCATCTCCTACCAACTTATCTAATTTGTAAGAACATAGAAACGAGCAGTTAATTTTTCTAAAAAATAACAGGTTCATTCATATTTTTATTTCCCTTCTTAGTTGCCTTAACCAAACTGCAGCAGCTCCTTTGTCCACCTGGTGGAAATGCCTGAAATTGCAGGAATAGTTTTCAGAAATGCAAACCTCTCCAGTACATAAAGGAAACCCAGATGTCCTTTCCTGTGTTCAACAAACAATTATTAGATACTAAAAAAAAAATGAGATATTAGAACATAATGATGAATGTCAGTGACAACAAAGTTTTTAAAAGCTTAAAAGTACATCATATACTTGTTAGCAAAGTTTAAATGTAACTGTGAAGTACCTAGCATATATAGCACTCAGTTATTGAATTTAAAATGCTACAGTCTAATGAATGTTTACTCTGGTTGCACATCTATCAGCACTCTAATTAAAACCATGTGTCTTACAACAGGATTCCAGTTCCTGTGAGACAAATTCAGCCCAATATACATCTCACGAAGATCACTTGTCTACCCCCGATTGTACTGGGCCAGTTTGAGTACCTGTTGCAACTGAAAGTTGCCAAAAAATAAAAATGAGTAAAACTAAGAGAAAAACAATTACGTGTTCTGATGAGTAATTTAATACAGGATGAGTATTATTCATTTTTCTTGGATACTGCTCAATTTTCTCACTCCTCAGGGGGAAAAGAAAAGCCTAAATTTGCTTTATTTTGCAACAAAATAATCTAAAGCACTATGACCTGTGAGCTGAAATGCCTCTTTAAAACCTGTTGAAAACTATGACTTTGCTGACTAGTTCAAAACAGTTGCAAATACATAGTATATAATTTAGGGCACTGAGCAAATTAAAACTATTTTCTAGCCTGCCCAAGGCCACAGAACTTGCTGTAATAGGCTCTGGAGTCAGTTTGCAAGGGAACTAGTAGATACATGAAAGCCTTTAAAAAATACCCATTTTCTTTTGTTTATCTCTATATCACTCAGGGATGCAGAATGAGCCAAGAGCCCACACACTCTGTCTCTTGATTAGGAGGCAAACACTTGATTCAGAGATGTTTTTCTCTCTTTGGACCCAACTCTGGTCTTGAAATAGGATGTGCATGTCTAGGTGTAGACTGCCTCCTGACTAAGGTGATGAAATGACCACACTGGAAATTCATTTCTAAGCCATCTGTTTGAACAGCTCCAGATAAACCCATCCATTATCCATATTAATTCAAAGATTTTCATTTTTTATCCAAACATTTATTTACCAGGTACCGTATACTTTGTTGGTTTTTGGGATACAAGGAAGATGAAAATTGAGCTCAAAGAACTTACTGTCTAGTGACCGAAAGCCTAAATTTTATTCTTGCTGAGCTTGTGAACAGTGCCTTCACTTCCCTCCAGGACTGCCCTCTGAAGCACACTTTTTAGTTAATAATTTGCTTGGCTTCCAAAGGGTATATAAAACTTAAACCCTTCAGTCAGTGGGAGAAGCTTGCTCAGGGGAAGGATTTCATTCATTCCATCCTATTCCCTGCCCACCTTTATAGAACTAGAATAGAGGGGAGGTGTTATAAGGGAAGCGTGTTGGCACCAGAATAGGGAATAGCATAGAGAAAACTCCATTCAACAAGTCATAAAGGGGAAGAATGGCTTTGCTGAATTTTCCTCCTCTCAGGGCAAAGTGATCCCACTTTAGGAGACAAATCTCTGGGCATACATGATCCAGGTACCTCAGTACTCAGCAAACTTTTTAACTCTATAAACCACTTCCTTGGAGCTGAAGTAGGTCTCTGGGTAACAATGATGGATCTTAGCCAGTGGATGAGAAAGAAGGAGAAAAATCAAGAGAAAGGAAGTAGAAAGTAATGAAGTTAAAGAGGAAATGAGAGGGAGGGGTAAAGAAAAGGAAAAAGAGCTCAAGACAAAAGACAATAGAGAGAATTCCAGTTTGGACAAAAAGAAAGAGTTTACATGTGAAAGAATGATGAACTATTATACTAACACTGACTGCCTTGGATGCACTACTCTGACACCCACATTCAGACCACTACCCTGAGATTTATTCTTTTCATAGTGTTGGCTTGCTTTTATTGAGATAGTCTAAACATAATAGCAATTGTGATGCAAGTAGGGACTTGGAAAGCACTCGAGTTTGCCTTTTCTTCTTGCTCTTAGAACCCATAAGAAGAAGTCTGAGCTAGCCTGCTGGATGATTAGGAAAACATGATCCAATCACTACTGTTGCCTCAACCAACAAAGAGCCAAGTGTCACACATGGGCAGGAGACTGTCCTATATCTACCAGCTGACTTCAGAGGCAGGGGTGAGTTGAGCCGAGATTAGTTAAGCTACCCAGATCAGAAAAGCTGTCAAGCTGACCCGCAGAAAATTTTTAAAAATCCATTTGGAAGCATTTATGTATCTTCCCTAAAGCATTCATTGCTGAGGCAATAGGAGTTGGGAAGTGTTATATGGACACAGAAGGCCAATTGTTTTCTGTTATGTCCACAGAGGAAGATCTCTCTTTCAATGGAATATGCAGGAATTTGTCACCTTGGATGAATTCCGGATCCACTCCACCCTAGTTTTTGATTCCACTAAATAAATATATTTTGAAAGGGTAACAAAAACTTTAATAGCTATTTTTAGGAATCTCCTCTCTTTTTTTTTGTGCATTTGGCTCTCAACTTCCTTTGGAACTGCCTTCTACATAATATACTTCCTATTTGTTACTTAAATGTTCTTGTTTCTTCAAACAGAATGTAAAAGTAAAGGAGTTTGATCAGCAGGGCAAAGTTGCTCTCTGCAAAAGGGCCCAAAACACACAGTCTTGAAATCGGAACCTTCCAAGTCTTTTCCTCCACTGGCCCTGGAGTTAACCATTTTTTGGACCCAGCTGCCTCGGGAGGAATGAGGACTGAAGGAATCAGAGTTGGCAAGAAAAATGTCTCTCCTCTGATGCTTCCAGCTGCACATTCACTAAAGATGGGACATTTGAAGTAAGAGCGTAATCTACCTGTCAGAAACACTTTGGTTTTGCTTAAACACCAGGCAAACCGACAACCACTTTTCCCATAACTGAGAAGAATCTCCTAACATGAGAGGCACTTGAAGATGTGTTAAAATTTTTGCAGCTATTAACACATTCCTAAGAAAAATACTGCTGGAGACACAAGAAAGCCAAGGATAACAACCTCCTGTTTCCCATGAAAATGTTCTGTCTGTTTGATTAAAGGAGGAAAAATGAAGGGTCTAGGCAAGCTCAGCTCACATTTTGTACTACAGTTTGGTTCGCCTTCAGACCAAGTGGCCTAGCTTAGGAAACATACAGTCTGTCTTCACGTCCCTGCATTCCTGGAGTGGAGGATCTCACAAGGAGCCACTTACCTTCAGCGGAAGAGCCCAACATTCCCCGGCAACCTCTGCCGGGGGAGGCGGGAGAGAGAAGGCAGAGCAGAGCCATAAGTGCATGTGTCCTTACACTTATCCCTGTTTCAAGGGATTCAAAGTGAGCCGCAAACTGTCCTAAGAGAACATGACTCTCTGGACCAAGAGAGCTGAGCTCTGACCCCAGCTCTGCAATAACAGTGACTTCGGACAACTCTTTTCTTGTCTCTGAGCTCCAGTGTTCTCTTCTAGTAAACAAAGGGGTTGTTCTAAAGTAGTATTTTTCAAGCTGTGAGTTGTAGCTGTTAGTGGGACATGAAATCAGTTTAGTGGATTGCAACGAGCAATTTTTAGAAAGAAAAGGATAGGATAGGATAGGATAGGATAGGATAGGATAGGATAGGATAGGATAGGATAAAAAAAATTATACTGTATCACATATTGTTTCATTAGACTTTTGTTTCAGTTATTTGGTTGTGTGTGTGTATGTGTTGTTAAATATAGTTCTCACTATGTATTGTGTTCTTTAAAAAGTTTTGACTGTTTTTTGTTGTATGCTAATCTTTATAATTGCATCCTTTTTTTAAAAAAAAACATTTAAAACTTAGTATTCCATGGAGGTCCAAATCTATTGTTTGTTCTTTCTACCACCTCTGCTTCATCGTGGTCTTCCTTCTAGTGTGTTTGGTAATCCTTGCATGTGACTTTATGGCTTGATTGTATTTTGTGGAACTCCTACAGCCCTAATTTGGGGAGACATTCCTTCAGAGATAGTTTGGTTCTGCCTCAACTGGTCATCAATGAGTACCTATGGCCTGGAACTACTTCAGCCTTTCTAAGCAGTTTTAGCTCAGAGCCAGAGATCCAGTTCAACTTCTCCTCACTGCTATTCCAGTGCTTACTATCCTCACCACAGAGTTGCTGTAGTAACACAGCCTCAAAGGTATAGGGATTCTTCCCTCCAAGCTACTTGCAGGATCTGGTATACTCCCTACTGCTCTGACACCCTGTTGTTCCAATCCCCCTATTGCTTTGGCCCAAGTCCCCACCTCTGCAGTGTTGATCTTAGTCACCCATGCTCAGCCCAGCTCATCAAGTCTTCTGGCTGCCCTGAACCAAGATCAGGGATGCTCATGCCACATGTTTCAGGGAAGGCAGAGAAAGCAGCATACAAATAAAATGCATTAAATTGGGCAAAGGGCAACTCCCTCTGCCTGAAATGGTCTCCTGCCCCAGCTCCATGCCTGACTCTCATCTACTTGGAAGCTTTCAAAACTCAGCTTAAACTTCACTTTTAGAAAGACTTTGATGACCATATTCTATTTGTTCCCCTACCTACACCAGTAGGATTTAGGACTGAATCTTTCCTTGCTCCTAGGTGGTATCCTTTCTGTTTTTGTTTGTCTGTTTGTTTAATTTTTAATTTGTTTTAAAAGAGGAAATGCTCACAAAATTATGGGCAACTATGCCTAAGATTAATAACAAATTTGAAAAACTGCTCCCATATGCAACAAAATTACCAATATCATAAAAAGAAGTAATTGGGAATGTTAACTTCTGACCAATTCATTATTTTACTAAATATACCCTTAATTTATTTCCTACCAAATTGCTTTGGATAGAATCATCACCTACTCTCTTGTGACTCTACTGGATCCCACATGTATTTTAATCATAGCATCTTCAACCTTTTATTTCTGTATTTGTTTCCTAAAATACTAAATTATACATTTCTTGGAGGTAGTCACCATTTACCTCTATTCCCAGCACATAGTAGAATGCTTAGTATTTATTTCTCACTTAATATGATTAAAGTAATGAATGAATTATGTCCAGAATGATCCCTTTCTGTCTAAATAAAGTATACTAACTCTGTAAGAAAATAGTATACATTTTGTACACTCTGCTTATGACATAACTTTGGGTGCATGTATTAATGTTAAGTAATTGCTTATGTATAAAAGGTCTTTGGACTATTGTGAAATGATGATCATGAAGTTTAGAATCGTGATCCTGTGTATAGTTCATAGATTTTACAAAAGAGAGCATCCAAGGAAGAGAAAGCTGGTTTCTCTTCACCCAGATTTGCCCTCTTGAGGATCACAGTTCACTTAATTATTTATTATAAAAGTATCTATACCCTGCCAACTCTCAGAACTTGGTGAGATGAACCTAACAGTGACTGGTCAAGTTCTAAAAAGATGAAAATGAATTCTAAAGCTCAGAATTTATAGTATTTCACTTGCTTTGCTAAATCCTCCTTGAATTTATTTGTTGCAAATTTTCTTAATTGAATGCTTTTTTCGGATGGAGGGAAAAGGGAAGGCTGTCGCTTTTCCCAGAATGTACCTCAATAAATGTTTACTGAATTAATTATTATTAATCTTATTCATCTTCTTTCATATTGATTTTTTTGAGCAACTGAATGGAACAATTTAACCTATGCATTCTATTAAAAGCCATTAAAAGCTGAACCTAATAAACAGGACTCTCCAAGTATTGTCTATCACATCCTATAGTGATGGATTTGGATTTCTGATACTGCAAAGACTCTGTATTTGATTTCAACATCTTGATAAGCATGGTTCATGACTTTGTCTGGGTGTATTTCTTTAAAATATGTGTAACCCTTTCTACACTGAAATATCCAACTCATTGAGCAGAGGAAGCTTAATTTCATTATTATTGATCCCATTTTTAAAAATAAGTAAGGTGGTCAAATAAATTTTGAAGTAAAAACTGAAGCCATCTTAGATTATATACTAATGTTAGCAAACATGACAGAACCTTCAGATACAAATCCATTTGGGAAGCAACTGCCAAACATTTTTTCAATTCATTGATTTTCTATTTTGAAAACACAGTTTCCGTTTTGATGTTATATAGTGGGGAGTAAAGTGATAAATGGTGACAGATCACCTTTCCTGGGGGATTCTCAACTGGCTTCAAGGGGAAGGGGTGGGAGATGATGAGGGAGGGGCTCATCAGATTGATCTGTGGAGGTTTTTTTCACAGTATACCTGTTGGACCCCAAGAAAATCTGACTATGGGACATGTAAGAGAGATGGCTACCTGTGTGTATGTCTCCACCTCCCATGTTTGTGAGCTGCCTATGTTCAAAATCTAAGCTATCCTGGGTAATACTTATGCACACTCCATATTTTAAAGGCCCTTTGGGAGATTGGGATTGACATATGCACACTACTATATGTAAAACAGATAACTAATAAGGACCTACTGTATAGCACAGGGAACTCTACTCAGTACTCTGTAATGACCTATATGGGAAAGGAATCTAAAAAAGAGTGGATACGTGTATAACTGATTCACTTTGCTGTACAGCAGAAATTAACACAACATTGTAAATCAACTATACTACAAAAAAAAAATTTAATATAAAGACCCAAATGAAAATTGATATGCAAAGGAATACCCCTTTACAATGAAGATACAATGGTCTCAGACATAATAGTTTCCATACTGTATATTGTATAGTTGGTATAATGTCAACTTTTCCCCCGACCAACTCTAGTTGGTCAAAAACAGCCTAGATACAGCAGAAACTAACACAACATTGTAAAGCAACCATGCTCTAGTAAAAATTAATTTAAAAAATAGCCTAGAAAACTTGATGGTCATTTTTCATGTCTAATGGCATCCAAACTTCTCCTTTATAGAAATTCTGTTGGTTGGTACATATACTTAAGTTAGTGATGCTGTGTTTACATAATGCTGATTTTGTACAGGCACTGTTCTAACTGCTTTACATATATGAGATGATTTAACCTCACAACATCTCAGTGAAGTAGACACTACTATTATCCTCCTTTTTTTATAAATGTATTTATTTATGTATTTAGTTTTGGTTGCGTTGGGTCTTTGTTGTTGCGTGTGGGCTTTCTCTAGTTGTGGCGAGCAGGGGCTACTCTTCATTGTGGTACACGGGCTTCTCATTGTGGTGGCTTCTCTTGTTATGGAGCACGGGCTCTAGGCACGTGGGCTTCAGTAGTTGTGGCACTTGGGCTCAGTAGTTGTGGCTCGTGGGCTCTAGAGCACAGGCTCAGTTGTTTTGGCGCACGGGCTTAGTTGCTCTGCGGCATGTGGGATCTTCCTGGACCAGGGATGGAACCCATGTCCTCTGCATTGGCAGGCAGATTCTCAACCACTACAACCAGGGAAGTCTCTATCTCCTTTTTTACAGATAGAGAAACTCAGAGGAGTTATGGAACCTGTGCAAGGTCTCAAAGCTAGAAAGTGTAAGGACCTGAACGTGCACTTGCAAATTTAGCACAAAGTCCCTTTCATAAGAATGTGATAAAGAAACCAAGTGATTTTTTCTGTACCTATAGAACCCAAAGAACTATCCAAGAATGTCAGATGAAAAACATGATAATTGAGGTCATTTTAAAAACAGGTAAGGAAGTCAAAGCTCAGGAGAATTTAAGTTATGTGGACTATCAACTTTCCTTGATTTTCTTTCTCTTACGGGGTCTTCCATTCTCTATTTATAAGAATAGGAAAGCTGAAAGTATCCATACAAAATTAAAAACAAAATACACATTCCCTGTTGAAAGTTGGGGTGAAATCAGGTATCTTATATCATCATTATTCTTCCCACAGAGCTATTTCAGAATGGGTCCTGAATAATTGCATGTGAATAGCATAGAGTAGTTCAGGAGCCATTAACCTAATTGTAGGTATACTTTAGGATTTTCAGAGATGAAACAATGTATCTCCATACAATTGGACAATAGCTTCCACACACCAGGTAAACCTCTGTCCCACAATAGTTTTATGCAAGAGGAAAGAGGCAGGGTGGGGATGCTTAAGAACAATTCAAATACCATCAAGATATGTTCTCGCTCTCTCTCTCTCTCTCTCTCTCTCTATATATATATATATATATATACATATTTTTTTAGCCAAATATTATCATTATTATTGCTAGTGTTATATTGCCTTGCCCCCTTCTTTCCTCACCCAATGTGAACATGAAATGCTTGCCATCAATAGGATTGGCTGGAAAGGAAAGGCTAAACTGATGACACAAAATCGCTCATCTTCATAAGTGTGGACCTATTCTATAGAAGCATCAATGTTGGAATATAAGAGTACAAAAATCACCTTAGAGGCAACATGTGTGACAATGCCTGGTAAACTTCCTGTGATGTTGAATTTCTGTATCAGTCAATGTGTATATTCAAGATGACAAAGCTATAAAAGAAAACATGTTTATGGATCTCAGCCACAGATTGATCATGAGGGAGAGAGGAAAGGCAAACGCTCTTTAGACAAGACAAAAAGTAATGAAAAAGTATTTCTAGCCTAACAATATTTTGAGGGAGTTGAGGTGGGAACTGGATTTCTGATGGACAAGGATTTGGGTCAGTCAAACAATCAACAAGACGTAATCTGGTGAGGTCACTTTGTCCTTCATTCCATTGGAGGCAAAATCGTGTTGATGTATAAATGTGTCTCCTGGCTTCCAACTGTTGTTCTCACTCAGCAGTGAGGTATGAAGCCTGGGAAACCACAGATATTTGGATCTAAGAAGGTATTTTATTTCCCTTCTCCAGGGCTGTAGAGTGGAAAATACACAAGGGTACTTTATCTTAGTCCTGTGAGTTCTCATAGACCTATAGCTCTCTTCCTCTGAGCTTCAAGGTTATTAACTTGATCTGTATGTAATTTTATTATCAAGAGGGCTCCGTGATACACACATCCTGGGCCAGGAAGAAGATGAGTGAATTTCTTCCCTCGTCAAAGGCCACACACCTTATCCTTCTAGCTTTTCAGTGCCAGAAACAAACCACTGTAAAGCAAAGCAGGAACAATCTCTTTGCCTAGTTATTTACCCTCCATAGGCTTTGTTTGAGTAAGCTTCTCACTGAAAAGGAGAAAAATGGTCCTCAGCCCTCCCAACACACACACACATGTGCACACACGCACACTTCTTCTCCTGAAATCTCCATATCATCTTAATCCCTTCAGGACCTAGTCAATCCCAGTGTCTTCTATGGGGGGGGGGGGTGGAGGGAGTGGGCGGAGGGGAGACAGAGCAGTGGATTCAGGGCTTCCCAGCATGGTTTTTATTTTCCTGAATCCATAGAGACTTCCCTCCACAACTTTTTCCCAGCTGTACTTGGAAGCAGTAACAGATCCAGAGACCATTTTAGAACCTCATTTGTATTATCCTGAAACTTAGGAATCCAGTTTCTGTTACAGGGATGTCATCAAAGTTGGTGGGCTCAAAACATGACCTACTTTTTAAAGCCCATCTGTTAGGAGCCTATAGATTTTCTTGGTTTGTTTGTTTCTGACTGTCTACAGAAAGGGCAACAAAAATGTTCTCACTTTCCAAGCCCACCCCCAAATAGCAGTCAACTAAATGAAGGAGATGAATGCCTTCCAAATATGCAGGAGGCCAAAAAAAAATCCAGAAAACAGTGATTTTCCTTAATCTGGAGGGAGAAGGGTGAGGGCAGGAAGTAGTATTCAGTTTAATTTATGCATATCTAGGCTATTTCCCATCAAAAATTCACTCCAGACCAAAGAGCAGTGTTTGAAAGTAGAGCACGAGATCTACCAGTTAGCTTGCCAAGCTTTCACCACCGTGGGGTCATGAGGTTATGGTTCCAGCTAACAGTGAAGTTCCGAACATCAGGGAGCCAAAGAAGGGAGATTTGGGGACTGTAAACTGATGTTAATGAACATAACATAACATAAACCACTAATGCCTTTGGATAGTATCTCTTCGGTGTGTCCTATCAATCGATTTTTACCCTAGGTCGATGGTTAAATGTACGCATGTGTGAATACACACACACACACACACACACACACGTGTATGTAATGAAATCTCTAAGTTCCCCAAAGTGAGCATTCCTGGATTCGAATAAAGCTACAAATAAGGAGGGTGAAGAGGAAGGAGGGAGGGAGACAGAGAAGGAGGGGGAAAGCAAGTAGGAAAAACAGGACTTTCATATATAGTGACAATTCAGCTAAATTGTTCATCTCTACCCAAAAGTCAGGTTCCAGATTCTATTAACAATCAATTTTACATCAAGGGCACCCCAACCTAGTTTTAGTTAGTGATTCAGGTGTTCACCATAATATGGTTCAGGATCCTACTTTAGAGTCTTTTGATTAAAGCCCAGCCTCCTCACGTTCCTACCTCCGACCTGCAATTCTGTAGCATCTCCCCTCTCTACAGCTGACCCTACATGCCACTTTACCCTTGCGACTCTTATGCTTAAAGCTGCCAGTGGTTCTGTCTGGCCCCCTGGGAAATGTCCACAGTTCATGGTCTGACATACAAGACCTCTGCATCTTGCTCAGATCTTCCATTTTAAACTTATTTTTAGTGTGCCTTGATTTTGATGTTCACAAAATGTCTCTTCCACCTCTGTGATTATATCTGTTTTAAGTGAGCAGAAGAATAAAAGTGGAAGGGAATAAGAAATCAAAGGTGGCACTTGTGGCACAAAGGAGAGCAAAACTTTTTCAAGTTTTTTCAAGCACATCAATTTATATCTTATTGGCCTGAAGTCTTCACATAGTCAATAACAGCTGCAAAGGGGTCTGGCAAGGCAAATAATTCCCGAAAGAAAACTGAAGTTCTGATAGTGAGGAAGAAAGACAGAATGGTTACTGGGTAGGCAACTTGCAGTGTCTCCCAAAGAGCCCAAAGCCAATAGTGCAAAGAGGTTACAATATATTTTGGTAACAGAAATTAGACAAATACATCAATCAAGCAGGGATAAGATCTGCATAGCAGCCTACGAAGTGACATAGGATTTTGTTATAACCAGTCAACTCTAGACAGATGGAATGTAAAGAAAATTATTACATCCAGTTATAAATATTTTTACAATCTTTTTGTTCTCTCTTCTGAATTCTGAGACCAAATCGTGAATTGCTAAGAAACAGAAGGTGGTATACCCAATGAGCTAAGTTACCAGAACATTGACTACCCAACTATTCTTTCTAATTAAAAGAAACCTAGTCCAGGAATAAAAATGAATATCAAAATCACTCAGCATTGTAGCAAACAGCTTGAGCTCAGGCACATTGAGGTGATGGATATTTTTGCATTGAGCCAAGCAAAAATTGTGTATTTATATAGCATCAGTCTGAAGGAAAAGAATCAGAACGACAGTAAATCAGTTTCTATATGAGAATTTGCATTAAAATGGAAAATAAATGCAAGTGTGGTATTAAAAAAAAAAAAGTATCCTCCATCGCTTTCAGATAGGTCAACTCTAGATGTCAGGATGGGCAGAAGCAATTGTTTTTGTGATCTGGCCTGCAAGCTCAAGTGAGTCACATTCTCTAAGAACTCTGGTAGACGATGCTGAAATGTGACCTGGAGGAAAAAAAAATGGAGTTTTTTCATAACCACCTTGAACTATATGTAAGCATTCCTTAAAGGAACTCTGGAGAAGTCTTTCCTGGGTGTGGCAACAGCAGGAAACCTTCCCATCTTTCTTCCATTCTGTCACCAGTATCTGCTAATTTGGGCTGGGCTTTCTTGCTGGTACTCTTATTTTGGCCTCAGCACTATCTTCTCTTTAAAATATAAGCTCCCAGATGTCAGGGTTTTTTGTTTTGTTTTCATTTCAGCAAGCTTCTAAGCCAACCCCAAAGGTAAGTGTTCAATGCCCAGATCTGAAGAAACGCAGGCACAGCCCAGGGACTCAGCTTCCAAGCTGCACTTTGGGACTGACTCACCGTGTGGGCTTCAGGCAATTCGTCTCTTTCCTTCCATTCACTCATCTCTGCAGTGGGAATAATAGCAGCCGTCCTCACTTACAGCTCTGTTTCCTTTGTCATTAAATATTTATTAAGCATCCACATGCGTGACACAAAGTTGGAGCTGTACAGGCTAAACCAGACAGACTCCGTCCCTGGCTTTAAAGAGCTTTCGTGATGCAAAGCACAGGCGGAATCTGAGCACTTAAGTACAGGGCAAGAGTGTGCAGATTTGTGTGAGTGTGTGTGTGTGTGTGTGTGTGTGTGTGTGTGTGTGCGCGCACGCACGTGTGCTTGTGCACTAAAGAACAATACCTGGAGCTACATCTCATTGGCCATCTTTCTAACTCCATGTGTTTGCCTTGATTTTAGGTTATCGTTGACCATTAATATATGGAAATATATTTGAATTTCCAAAGCCCTGGAGTTCACAGGAGAGAATAACCAGATTCTGCCTCCTTTTTTATTTGCCCAAAGGGCATTCACAAAGATGTTCCCAGAAGGTATTCACATAGCAAGTTCGCAAGATGACCCTCACGGAAGAATAAGGACAGACATTCACAGCACCAACGAGATTTCTCACGTGTTGGTGTCACCTAAGTGCATATTACCACAAGGGCATTATTCCGTGTGATAGATGTCAACATGAGACTGAACTATAACAGATGTTTCTGCTAAGAAAATACTTTCTCTGGGCAGAAGTGGGCATTTAGAGGAGTGGAAACCAAGAGGGTGCAGAATGGTTGTTACTATGTTAATGTGTCTCCAGCTACGAAGCTGCAGTCCTTCCCGTTAACCTTGGGTCCATCTGTCTTAGCAAGAGACAGTCAATTACACGAGGTACGCTATCATTCTTTTTTTAAGCGAGTAGTTGGAAGCCTTCATCCGGGCCCTAGCTGCGTTTCCCCTGTTTGCTTAATCTAGGCTTCCGCTCTTCCTGAAAGATGAAAGCCTGCCATTTTAGCCTCCATGCCTCCTAATATGTGCGTTAAACCCAGCACCGCCTCATTATTTATTAATGTCAAGTTATGATACTTGAATGGAGGATGGGAGCTGAAGCCGCAATGGTGACAGATGTTCCAACAGATCAGCTTATATAATGAGAAGTTGGGCCAAATCTGAGGAAAGGGGTGTTTTTTAAAAAAACACACTGACTTCAAAGAAATGAGTTGTGGCATCTGTAACATCTAGGGCGCAGCGCCAGCGGAGGCGAGCGGGGCTGCAGCCGGGGGGAGCAGCTCGTGCGCTGATTGGAGTTTGCGGCGGGGCTGGAACAACATCTGGGCTGCAGCACGCCGGCCAGGACGTTTTAAAAGAGCTCCTGTGGTGCCTCAAACTTTGATTTTACAGAGCTGCCAGGAAAGAAACAGGCTGCGTTCAAGAGCTCGTGTGTTTTGGCTCACACGTTTGTCCTCGGACACTGGGACGGGCAGGTCCGCTGGGGAATCAGGGACGGGCTTGGACCGTCGTTCTCTGTCCACTCTGCTTGCTCTGTGGGTCTGTGCCGGGGCCCAGGCAAGTGATCCCTGCAAAGGGTATAAAATAAGAAATACCTCTTGCCAATCCATGAAAATTACACTTATTCTTTCTCAGCAAGAAACTGCTCAAGGGATGCATTTGTGCAGGAACTTGACACCTATAGCTGGTTTTGGATAGTGTGCCAGTTGGAAACGAAATAGGGTATTGTCTGCGTGTGTGTGTAGTGAGGGAATGAAGACCGTGTCCTACAGCTGGGAATTAAGAATATCCATCCATTCCCACAGCATACCTGTATCTATTCCCAGTATCACAATGTTCAAAAAAAACTTTTTCCCTGTCTCCTTTCTAGAATATCCATTTATTCAACACATATTACTGTGAAAACAACCCAGTGTGACATAAAGTACACAGAGTCCTGGACAGGGACAAGACCTGGGGCTGAATCGCAGCCTTGCAGCCCCCCTGCTCTGTGAGCCTCAATCACTGCTCAGATGCTTTGGAAACCCTGACGTTCTCTAACATAGCACAGGTGGGGGGATAGCACGGTGATGAAAAGCATCATTTCTGGAGCCAGAGTCCTTGGGTGCAAATCCTAACTGGGTACAAAACCTACAGGTGGTGTGACCTTGGGCACATTATTTGATCTCTCCTTGATACTCAGTGCACATCTAAAAGATGAGGGTGATAGTAATTGTAATAACGATAACCTATTACAGAGGTTTACTCTTATGACCAAATGTGTTAATACATATGATGCATTTAGAATTTTACTTGGCACGTAGAAAGCCTTATGTAAGTGATTGCTCCTTTAAAACACACATCTGCACGCTCGTGCATGCACACACACATACACACACACGCAAAAGAAAGGTGTTATTTCAGAGCTGAAGCCATCAGATGAGAAAATCAAAACTTTCCTTTCTTGTTTCTGCATCCTTCTCTTTTCACCCCTCACTTGGCCCAATTCTATCCTGGATTTCCTGATTCCCTTGTTTTTACAACTTTGTGTGTGTCTTTTAATCAATGTAAGCTTCCTTTGCCAACTTTTTATGCATTATAAATTTTGGAAGCTTTCCATTCCCAAAACACAAGCAGGAGCAGAACCCAAAGGGCATGTTGTACGTACAAATTAGGAATGGAAAAGGAAGCACAGGAGCCTGGAGAGAAGGCAGTAGGTAGAGGAAGGGGCTGGGGCCAAGGAGACTGAAGTTTAAGACTCTCACTTGCTATTCCCTTCTACATTTAAGAACCCTTGATAAAGTGGGCTTTGGAGAGAATCAGACCTGGTATGAGTCTTGTCTTGAATATTCACTAGCTGTGTAACCTTGGTAAATTTTTTAATCTGGTTGAGTCTTAGTTTCCTCATCTGTAAAATGAGGGTAATGATATTTCCTCCCTCCTAGCACAGTTACATAGGTTATATGATATAAAGTAGTGGAAGGGCTTAAGAGAGTATCTGAAACATAGAAAGTATACAATTAAGAGCAGCTATGACTATTGCCACTGGCTACCCCTTAGTCAGGGAGGAGTGTAGGGAAGGAATTGCCTCCACCAGGAAGAAGGAAGAGAAAGGAAACCTCCCAGGTCTCTGCCTTTCTTCCTTTCAGATACTGTTAAGCAACTGAAAAAGCCTTCTCCTCATGCTTGATAGAAAAGAAATGGGCTAAGGAGAAACCCCAGGCTGTTTGCTCAGGAAAAGAGACTTACCTTTAATAGAATCAACATGAAGACCAAATTTCAAAGAACTTAGGAAGAAAATATTGTTTTTTAAAGGCCAGTGACCTCAGTTCTTTGTGCCTGCAACAAACAAACAAGCAAAAAACCCAAACCAAATAGCCAATAGAGCGGCAGAGCAGGAGGAATTAAAGAATGACTTTAATAGGATCATAATCTTCACGAGCTATTGCATTTGCTCCATTCTCAAAAAGTGACACTCATCAGGGTTGAATGGTTCAGGTTCACATGCTTCAAGGACTTACAGAATCATCCCAGTGTGGAAGCCCATAAATGAGTCACTTTGGGAACAGCACATTTTTCTCTTCTTCCTACAAATTCAGCAACAGCAGAAAGAGATCATAGTCTCTAGAAGCTACAGTGATAATCCTCCTTATCCAACCTATTTTCACTTCAGGAGGAAAGATGGTGTTGAGACCCAGCAGATTTTTCTTGACGTTTATGATGGGTCAGCTAAACAGACATAAAGTCCAGCTTCCTCTATGATAGCTGCCTTTTCCCCCTTATCTAATGCCAACTCTACTTTTTATTGGATTTCCATTACTTCAGTGTTCCTCATGGAGACTCAGCTCCTGTAACTGTTACAGCTGAGGGTATTTTAGTACTTTAAACATCATTAATTAACTCGCTGCATTGTGCAGGCTGGACACATTTCCATCAAAAGTTATCATCTTGTCCTCCAGCCTTGTCTTGGCATGGTGCCCTCTCAGAAAGCCTGGATTACATCTAAAACCATGTGGCAGAGAGAGAAGCCAAAGATGGGCTATCCTGGGAAGATTCAGGCTGGGAACAAACCTCTACTGTCCAAACAATAGAGAATCAGAATCAGCCACACTCAAAACAGCTCCACTGGCCAGCCCACAAATTTCCACATTTCTCTGAGCAATTTTACTTGCTTCCATACCAACTGCCCCATCGTGACCCCCTCCACTTCTATTATAGTGGCAAATAAATCCAAAATCCAGTTTCAACTATGTTTTCTTTCCAAAATACATACCACTCTAGCATACCAGGTATACCTAACACTTGTCATAGCCAATAATCATTTTCATGGAGTATAAAAGAAATTCCTCTTTTCTGCAACAATCTTCCAATGGTTGTCTTTATGAGAATCTATCCTGAGTCACAGCCATTAGCTACCCATTGGGATAAATAAACTTGTTTCTATCCTTTTACTGATTAAGTTATGCATGGCTACTACAATGGATATGAGAAAAGAAGTAAAGGGTGTTAACGCTTAGTAAGTACCTATTATGTGTCAGTTCCATTCTGTGACTTCAAGGATCTTACATTCATACTATTAATATAAGGCTAACAAATTCACAGTAATGGCTACTGCTTTTTAAGCCATCACTTACAGTGATCCTGTGTTCTGCTTCTATGAGTTTCTCTTTTCAGCCTTTACTTCCTAAAGAAAAGATGCCCTTTTAGCTCCAAGTCCCATTCAAGCCCTCCTGGGGATCATAATGCTCATACTTCTCATTTTTCCAATAACTTGGCTATAAGACTGCATATGTTCAAGTGTTTAATAGAATGAAATTAAATTCCCAAATCACAGGGATCTGGCTCTCACTGAAGCTTGAGGATTATGCTGTCCAATATGGTAGCCACTAAACACGTGTGACTATTGAGCACTTGAAATACTGCTCATGTAACTACAGAACTAGATTTTAAATTTTGCTCAATCTTAATTAATTTAAGCTTAAATTTAAAAACAGAAGCAATGTAAAATATTTTTCCATTAAACAAAACTTTAGTTTTGGAAGGGCTGCACTGAAAATTTAGCATCCAAATTGAGATGCACTGTTAGTGTAAAATAGATACTGGCGTTCAAAGACTTAGTCCAAAAAAACCAGAATGTAAAATGTCCCATTAATTGTTTTTACATTAATTACATTTTAACTGATAATATTTAGAATATATTGGGTTAAATAGAATGCTTAATTAAAATTAATTTCATCTGTTGATTTTTTTAATGTGGTCGCTAGAAAATTTAAATATCCACATGTGGCTCATTTTATATTTCTATTGGGTAGTGGTGTTCTGGAAAAGAATTATAAAGAGAATTGAAAGAGTAGTTTCTACACTGAAATGCAGGGGGAGAAAGATAGAGGAGGGAAAAATGAGAAACTATTAATTTAGCCCATCTAACTTTCGATAGGAAAGTAATTTTATTTGAGACAACACCACTGGCTCATAATTCCCTGTAGGGTTAATTTTCCATTCCATGTTCCTAACCAAAACCCTTCACTGGCCACTTCTGAGTGCTGAGATTGTTCTGTGTGACACTGACTAAATGCCTGGACATGACATGTCCCCTCCTCTTATCAAAGTGCTTCAAATGGTATAATAAACACACAGCTTACAGCAATGGCATGAAATGTTTCCCTACAGGGTATCTGTGTGGAGCTTGATTAGATGGAAGGATTACAGGAAAAGTTTGTGTCATAACGATTCTTTAAAGTGAAACCGTAGATCAAAGTTCACCACTGCCAAATATACAACTTGAGAACAAACTCAAGAGCTGCTATTAATCACGGTTTCTGGGGATTTGATGACACAGATTAAACTGCTGTAAAGAATACTGCTGTGCATCACGTTCTTGCAACTGTCATCAACGCTTCTGCCAAGAGTTCACAGAGCAGGAAGAAAAGCTGTTCAGCCTTTGCTGTAGGGGCCTCTCTCACTGAGATTAGTCAAAAATCGGCAGCAGGTTTAAGTTCATGACAACACCTCAACAGTATCTGCAAAGCCTCTGCTTTCCTAGAAGGAGAGAAAAGTCTTGGACAGATTGAGAGACAAAGTGGAGGTGGAACATAGGGGGACAAGTCAATTGAGATCAGATATCACATTTAATTTCACTTCCATTGAACTTCCAGTCGGATATAAGACTTTCCATAGAGATTCTATAACATGTTTTAAGTAACTTATAGTAGATCATATTTCAAAGATCTGAGGATATATAACTTTTTTTTCACATTTTTAACATCTTCCAAACAGAAATACTTCTTCGAATTGATGGCATCTTATAATCGCTGTAGCCAGGCAGCAGCTACGATGAAATCATTGTTGCCTGCACGCCGTGTGCCCATTCAGTCATACTGGTTTTATTTTAATCACTTTCTTTGAGTTCTTTTTTTTTTAAGAATTATTTTTTAAAATATTTATTTATTTATTTGGCTGCACCAGGTCTTTGTTGAAGCGTGTGAGATGCTTAGTTGTGGCACACCGGATCTTGCAGTTGCAGCATGCAGGCTCTTAGTTCCGGCATGTGGGATCTAGTTCCCTGTCCAGGGATCGAACCCAGGCCCCCGGCATTGGGAGCACAGAGTCTTAACCACTGGACCACCAGGGAACTCCCTCTTTGAGTTCTTTGCACTGTTGGTACAACAAGGGCTGAGTTTAACTGCAAAATAAAATGTCTCTAAGAAGATTACATAAGGATACTGTGTTGAAACAAAAGGCTATTGCAGGCCCCCGGGCCGGTTCTGCAGGCACATCAGGCCCTGGACCCTCTCCAACTGCTCATGCCAGAGGTGCAGGAAGGACTAGGCAAAGAGCTTCAAGGCCACATCGTCACGGTCAAAGTAAAAGGCCATGGACAGAGAAGAAGATACATTCTTTGTAGGAATGTCATCTCCATGATACCTGAAACTTGCCTTGGAGCCTTCCAAAGGAGGTGGACAGGTCTATCTACACCTGCAATTTGGGAGTGACAGCTTATATAATGTTCATTTCAGAGAGTGCAGTGTGGCTGACAGGGTCTTACTGCTCCGGCTGGGTGTCAGGCCTGTGCCTCAGAGGTAAGAGAGCCGAGTATAGGATATTGGTCCACCAGAGACCTCCCGGCTCCACATAATATCAAACTGCAAAAGCTCTCCCAGGGAATCTCCATCTTAACGCTAAGATCCAGCTCCACTCAATGACCAGCAAGCTACAATGCTAGACACCCATTGCCAAACCACTAGCAAGACAGGAATACAAACCCACCCATTAGCAGAGAGGCTGCCTAAAATCATAATAAGGTCACAGACACCCCAAAACACACCACTGGACGCAGTCCTGCCCACCAGAAAGAGAAGATCCAGACTCATCCACCAGAACACAGGCACAAGCCGCCTCCACCAGGAAGTCTACACAACCCACTGAACCAACCTTACCCACTGGGGGCAGACACCAAAAACAACAGGAACTACGAACCTGCAGCCTGTGAAAAGGAGACCACAAACACAGTAAGTTAAGCAAAATGAGAGGCAGAGAAACACACAGCAGATGAAGGAGCAAGGTAAAAACCCACCAGGCCAAACAAATGAAGAGGAAATAGGCAGACTACCTGAAAAAGAATTCAGAGTAATGTTAATAAAGTTGACCCAAAATCTTGGAAATAAAATGGAGAAAATATAAGAAACGTTTAACAAGGACCTAGAAGGACTAAAGAGCAAACAAACAATGATGAACAACACAACAAAAGAAATTAAAAATTCTCTAGAAGGAATCAATAGCAGAATAACTGAGGCAGAAGAATGGATAAGTGACCTGGAAGATAAAATAGTGGGCATAACTACTGCAGAGCAGAATAAAGAAAAAAGAATGAAAAGAATTGAGAACAGTCTCAGAGACCTCTGGGAAAACATTAAATGCACCAACATTTAAATTATAGGGGTCCAAGAAGAAGAAGAGAAAATGAAACGGACTGAGAAAATATTTGAAGAGATTATAGTTGAAAACTTCCCTAATATGGGAAAGGAAATAGCCCATCAAGTCCAGGAAGCGCAGAGAGTCCCATACAGGATTAATCCAAGGAGAAACATGCGAAGACACATATTGATCAAACTATCAAAAATTAAATACAAAGAAAAAATATTAAAAGCAGCAAGGGAAAAGCAACAAATAACATACAAGGGAATCCCCATAAGGTTAACAGCTGATCTTTCAGCAGAAACTCTGCAAGCCAGAAGGGAGTAGCAGGACATATTTAAAGTGATGAAAGGGAAAAACCTACAACCAAGATTACTCTACCAGTAAGGATCTCATTAAGATTTGACGGAGAAATTAAAACCTTTACAGACAAGCAAAAGCTAAGAGAATTCAGCACCACCAAACCAGTTTTACAACAAATGCTAAAGGAACTTCTCTAGGCAAGAAACACAAGAGAAGGAAAACACCTACAATAACAAACCCAAAACATTTAAGAAAATGGGAATAGGAACATACATATCGATAATTACCTTAAATGTAAATGGATTAAATGTTCCCACCAAAAGACACAGACTGGCTGAATGGATACAAAAACAAGACCCGTATATATGCTGTCTACAACAGACCCACTTCAGACCTAGGGACATATACAGACTGAAAGTGAGGGGATGGAAAAAGATATTCTATGCAAATGGAAATCAAAAGAAAGCTGGAGTAGCAATTCTCATATCAGACAAAATAGACTTTAAAATAAAGACTATTACAAGAGGCAAAGAAGACATTATATAATGATCAAGGGATCAATCCAAGAAGAAGATATAACAATTGTAGATATTTATGCACCCAACATAGAAGCACCTCAATACATAAGGCAAATGCTGACAGCCATAATAGGGGAAATCGACAGTAACAAAATCATAGTAGGGGACTTTAACACCTCACTTTCACCAATGGACAGATGATCCAAAATGATAATAAATAAGGAAACACAAGATTTAAATGATACATTAAACAAGGCTGACTTAACTGATATTTATAGGATATTCCATCCAAAAACAACAGAATGCACTTTCTTCTCAAGTGCTCATGGAACTCTCTCCAGGATAGATCATATCTTGGGTCACAAATCAAGCCTTGGTAAATTTAAGAAAATTGAAATCATATCAAGTATCTTTTCCAACAACAACGCTCTGAGACTAGATATCAATTACAGGAAAAAATCTGTAAAAAATACAAACACATGGAGGCTAAACAATACACTACTAAATAACCAAGAGATCCATGAAGAAATCAAAGAGGGAATCAAAAAATACCTAGAAACAAATGACAATGAAAACATGATGGCCCAAAACTTATGGGATGCAGCAAAAGCAGTTCTAAGAGGGAAGTATATACCAATACAATCCTATCTCAGGAAACAAGAGACATCTCAAATAAACAACCTAACTTTACACCTAAAGCAATTAGAGAAAGAAAAACAACCCCCCCCAAAGTTAGCAGAAGGAAAGAAATCATAAAGATCAGATCAGAAATAAATGAAAAAGAAATGTGGGAAACAATAGCAAGATCAATAAAACTAAAAGCTGGTTCTTTGAGAAGATAAACAAAATTGATAAACCATTAGCCAGACTCATCAAGAAAAAAAAGGAGAAGACTCAAATCAATAGAATTAGAAATGAAAAAGGAGAAGTAACAACTGACACTGCAGAAATACAAAGGATCATGAGAGATTGCTACAAGGAACAATAGGCCAATAAAATGGACAACCTGGAAGAAATGGACAAATTCTGAGAAAAGCACAACCTTCTGATACTGAACCAGGAAGAAATAGAAAATATAAACAGACCAATCACAAGCACTGAAATTGAGACTGATTAAAAATCTTCCAACAAACAAAAGCCCAGGACCATACGGCTTCACAGGTGAATTCTACCAAACATTTAGAGAAGAGCTGACACCTATCCTTCTCAAATTCTTCCAAAATATAGCAGAGGGAGTAACACTCCGAAACTCATTCTACAAGGCCACCATCACCCTGATACCAAAACCAGAAAAAGATGTCACAAAGAATGAAAACTACAGGCCAATATCACTGATGAACATAGATGCAAAAATCCTCAACAAAATATTAGCAAACAGAATCGAACAGCTCATTAAAAGGATCATACACCCTGATCAAGTGGGGTTTACCCCAGGAATGCAAGGATTCTTCAATATACGCAAATCAATCAATGTGATACACCATATTAACAAATTGAAGGAGTAAAAACATATGATCATCGCAGTAGATGCAGAAAAATCTTTCAACAAAATTCAACACCGATTTATGATAAAAACCCTCCAGAAAGTAGGCATAGAGGGAACTTACCTCAACATAATAAAGGCCATATATGACAAACCCACAGCCAACAATGTTCTCAATGGTGAAAAACTGAAACCATTTCCACTAAGATCAGGAACAAGACAAGGTTGTCCACTCTCACCACTATTATTCAACATAGTTTTGGAAGTTTTAGCCACAGCAGTCAGAGAAGAAAAGAAATAAAAGGAATCCAAATCAGAAACAAAGAAGTAAAGCTATCACTGTTTGCAGATAACATGATACTATACATAGAGAATCCTAAAGACTCTACCAGAAAACTACTAGAGCTAATCAATGAATTTGGTAAAGTAGCAGGATACAAAATTAATGCACAGAAATCTCTTGCATTCCTATACACTAATGAGGAAAAATCTGAAAGAGAAATGAAAGAAACACTCCCATTTACCACTGCAACAAAAAGAATAAAATACTGAGGAATAAACCTACCTAAGGAGACAAAAGACCTGTATGCAGAAAACTATAAGACACTGATGAAAGAAATTAAAGATGATACAAACAGATGGAGAGATATACCATGTTTTTGGATTGGAAGAATCAGCATTGTGAAACTGACTATACTACCCAAAGCAATCTACAGATTCAATGCAATCCCTATCAAACTACCACTGGCATTTTTCATAGAACTAGAACAAAAACTTCCACAATTTGTATGGAAACACAAAAGACCCCGAATAGTCAAAGCAATCTGGAGAAAGAGAAACAGAGCTGGAGGAATCAGGCTCCTGGACTTCAGACTCTACTACAAAGCTACAGTAATCAAGACAGTATGGTACTGACACAAAAACAGAAATATAGATCAATGGAACAGGATAGAAAGCCCAGAGATAAACCCACACACATATGGTCACCTTATTTTTGATAAAGGAGGCAAGAACATACAATGGAGAAAAGACAGTCTCTTCAATAAGTGCTGCTGGGAAAACTGGACAGCTACATGTAATAGAATGAAATTAGAACACTCCCTAACACCATACACAAAAATAAACTCAAAATGGATTAAATACCTAAATGTAAGGCCAGACACTATAAACCTCTTAGAGGAAAACATAGGCAGAACACTCTATGACGTAAATCACAGTAAGATCCTTTTTGACCCACCTGCTAGAAAAATGGAAATAAAAACAAAAATAAACAAATGGGACCTAATGAAACTTAAAAGCTTTTGCACAGCAAACGAAACCATAAACAAGAGAAAAAGACAACCCTCAGGATGGGAGAAAATATTTGCAAATGAAGCAACTGACAAAAGATTAATCTCTAAAATTTACAAGCAGCTCATGCAGCTCATTGTGAAAAAAACAAAAAACCCAGCCCAAAAATGGGCAGAAGACCTAAATAGACATTTCTCCAAAGAAGATACACAGATTGCCAACAAACACATGAAAGAATGCTCAACATCACTAATCATTAGAGAAATGCAAATGAAAACTACAATGAAGTATCACTTCACACAAGTCAGAATGGCCATCATCAAAAAATCTACAAACAATAAATGCTGGAGAGGGTGTGGAGAAAAGGGAACCCTCTTGCACTGTTGGTGGGAATGTAAATTGAAGCAGCCACTATGGAGAACAGTATGGAGGTTCCTTAAAAAACTAAAGATAGAACTACCATATGACCCAGCAATCCCACTACTGGGCATATACCCTGAGAGAACCGTAATTCAAAAATAGTCATGTATCACAATGTTCATTGCAGCTCTATTTACTATAGCCAGGACATGGAAGCATCCTAAGTGTCCATCGACAGATGAATGGATAAAGAAGATGTGGCACATATATACAATGGAATATTACTCAGCCATAAAAAGAAACGAAATTGAGTTATTTGTAGTGAGGTGGATGGAGTTAGAGTCTGTCATACAGAGTGAAGTAAGTCAGAAAGAGAAAAACAAATACCATATGCTAACACATATATACGGAATCTAAAAAAAAAAAAAAAAAAAGGTTCTGAAGAACCTAGGGGCAGGAGGCAGGACGTGAATAAAGACGCAGAAGTAGAGAGTGGACTTGAGGACGTGGGGAGGGGGAAGGGTAAGCTGGGACAAAGTGAGAGGGTGGCATGGACTTATATACACTACCACATGTAAAATAGATAACTAGTGGGAAGCAGCCACATAGCACAGGGAGATTAGCTCGGTGCTTTGTCACCACCTACAGTGGTGGGATAAGGATGGTGGGAGGGAGATGCAAGAGGGAGGAGATATGGGGATATATGTGTATGTATAGCTGATTCACTTTGTTATACAGCAGTAACTAACACACCATTGTAAAGCATTTATACTCCAATAAAGATGTTAAGGGAAAAAAAGCTATTGTGCTCATAAAAAACATCGAGAGAGAGAGGAAGATGGGGCATAAATTGATATTAGTGAAGTCATCATTGGAGGAATGAGGTCAAGTCCACCTTCTCTTACAAAGCAACATCTAAGTGCTTTATGGAACTCAACAAGCAGAAAAAGCCACCTTCTAGTTTGCTGGAGACATGTACAAAACAATATCCTATTGCATGCCAAACAATGCAGTGGAAGGCAGAAGAAATTGCAAAGCAACAAGAGACTGGTGTGATTGATTCATGTGTTGCCCAGGACGATGGGTAATGCCTTGTGTCAAGTTGAACTGGCATCTTTTTTTCTTCCTTAGTGGTTCAAAAAAATGACGACACATGTTAGATTCCAAAAAATTCAATGTGTAAGTAAATATATAGACAGAAAGTCATGAAGAACTGTGCCCTCAGCCTATTTTGGGCCCCAGTGATACACTCCTAAGAGCCATCTTTGTCTTTGGTAAATAATAAGTTGTTCCCTGTTCTCCCTTCTAATGTAGGGAATGCTTGGGTAAATTTATATATTTACTTTTTTAAATGACTGTTTTAAAATATGAATCACTTGATTTTTTATAGGTGAGCAACGTTCAATTACAGAAATGATGAAATTTTCCTGTGCCCTCTTGCCCGTAAACAAAATTAATCTTCCCTTCTTCTTTACTTAAAGTCTAATAGGAATGACCATAGAGATTTGCAAAATAATATTGATAGGCTGTTTTAATTGCCAGGAGAATCAAATGCTTGCTAGTTAGATGACAGATAAGACTCAAACACATGCCATTTGCATTTTTGTATCAGGCTCATTTGTGTATCAGGCTTATGTTTTCAATACCATACTCTGGCAGTTGCACAGGAAACATTCCCCATTCTTTCTTAGTAAAGCAATTTCACAAATACACTTGGCTCATGGAAATGAGGAACTTGGGAAACCAGTGCCACTCATGTTATATGTGGAGCCACAGTATAGTGTGTCCTGTACACAAACGTGTGTGTTTTTTTAACCTTAAAACTTAAAATCAAGAATCAAACATTCCTTTCTTCAATCACATTTCTCCTAGTCTATGCTCTCATAGCACCCTGGATGCCCTTTTCATGGAGAACACTTATGCCATAGTGATTTTATATTTATTTGTTATTATTTGATTATGTCTGTTTCCTCTGCTAGATCATACACGCTATGTGTGCAAGGCAGCTGTGTCTTATTCCAATACTTAGTATTCCAATGTCTAGAATGAGACCTGATTCATAAATGATGTTAAATAAATATTTGTTAAAGATTGAAAGAATGAATGCACACATGATTGTGAGATTTATTTTCTAAAAGCTACAAGGATTATTTTTAGTCTTTCTTACCGAATTAGTACAGTGCTATGAATGTACTAGCATTATGCTTTAAAATTTTTTTACTTTAGTAAAATATACACAACATAAAATATACCATTTTAAAGAGTACACTTCTACAGAATTAAATATATTCACATTGTTGTGTAACTAACACCACCATCCATCTCCAGAACAATTTCATTTTCCCAAACTGAAACTCTGTATCATTAAACACTTACTCCCCCTTCCTCTCTCCCCCAGTCCATGGCAACCACCACTCTATTTTGTGTCTCTTTGAATTTAACTACCCTAGGTATTTCGTGTAAATGAAATCATACAAGATTTGCCTTTTTGTGCCTGGCTTATTTCACTTAGCATAATGCTTTCAAGGTTCATCCATGTTGTAGCATGTACCAGAATTTCATTCCTTTTAAGGCTGAATAATATTCCATTGTATGTGTAGACCACACCTTGTTTATCTGCTCACTTGTTAATGGACACTGGGATCACTTTTGGCTTTGTGTGAATAATGCTGCTGTGAACATGGCTGTACAAATATTCATTCAAGTCCCTGCTTTCAACTCTTTCGGATATATATTTACAAGTGAGATAGCTGGATCATATGGGAATTCTATTTTAATTTTTTAAGGAGCCACCATACCTTTTTCCACAGTGGCTGCACCATTGCCACCTGCAATGCATAAGGGTTCCAATTTCTTTGCATCCTCGCCAACCTGTTCTTTTTTTAAATGATATCCATCCTGTTGGGTATGAAGTAATATCTCATTGTGATTTTCATTTGCATTTCCTAATGATTAGTGACGTTGAGTGTCTTTTCATGTGGTTATTGGACATTTGTATATCTGCTTTGGAGAAATGCCTATTCAAGTCCTTTGCCCATTTTTAAAGTAGGTTGCTTTTTTAATTTGTTGCTGTTGTTGTCAAGTTGTAGGAGTTCTTTATATATTCCAGATATTAATCCCTTATCAGATATATGATCTGCAAACATTTTCTCCCATGTTTTCACTCTGCTGATAGTGTCCTTTGATCCACAAACGTTTTAATTTTGATGAAGTCCAATTTATCTATTTCATCTTCTGTTGCCTCGCATTATGTTTTGTAACACAGGGATTACTGCGAAAACAAATCTGGGATCAGATGAATTTGAGTTCAAATCCTGATTTTGTTCCTTTCCAGCTGGGTGGCCCTGGCTAGGTCAGACCCTTATTTTGCTTCAGTTTGCTTAGTTATAAAATTGTACTAAATAATACTTGTTAGGATTTTAAAAATTAACACACGTAAAGGAGCTTTGGGATCACAACTCATGTTAAAAGATTTTCAGGCAATGACACCAACCATCATAATATTTAAATTTGAAGCTGCTGAGGTTTTCCCTGAGCCAATACAGCAAGATCAGTGAACTTTGGCATGAGGTCAACTTTTCCATCAAGAAACAAGTTGATACAATTCTTCTCCACTCTATCTTCACTATCTCCACATATTTGCTCCCTTTTTTAAGAGGCGTAGAAAAAATAATTTTCTCAGATGAAGGCTTCACTTCAGAAATAATTTCCCATAGCATTTTGACATTTTGTACACATATTTCCAGGGGGATCATAAGAGGAAAAGCTGACCATTTCATTTTTCCTCTTTTCAATCCCTTGAATTGAAGTAAACTTAAATTAATTACACAATGTGGCCATTAGACTGCTGTGGCTCTAAGGTCACCTATGTAAGCAAACCCAAATCTAAGCCTGCAAATGCTTCAAGGTTCCAAAATCAAACTCCTAGGGACAGCCAATCAAACAGTCAACTAGGCTAGGCTGTAAGCTAATAGTCAAGCAGTAATTCCCTCCCTTTGCTTTGCTTTGGAGTTTATAAAAGTCTGACCCCAAGCTCCTGTCTCTGGAGTGCTCCTAACCACTTCGGTTTAGCACTGCCAGATTAGAACTGATTTTCGCTCAAATAAACTCTTTAAACACTTAATATGCCTCAGTTTATCTTTTAACAACTCTTAATTTAACCAAGACTTTCCCACTGGCTTCGAGCCAGCTCTGAATCCCTTAGCTACCCATCCAAGGTAGGGGCTGTTCCCGGGAAGCTGGTGAAAAGAGAGAGGAAAGCTGTGCTGAAGGGTTTGTTTCGGGGATTATTCCTGCCAACAAATTGCTTCCCCTGGCAGGAGTTTCGGTCATTCGGAATCAGCAAGGAGCACTTTCTTTCCCTTTTTCTCTTCCCTTCCCTCCCAGTCAGGATTTCCCCTCAGTCTTTATTTTTGCCCCAATCTCCTTCCTTCCATGCTGTCAGACACTCTTTAGGCATCAGCAAACAGGCTGAACCCCAGTTTGTCACCTGATGACCCAGTGATTGTGAGCAAGTCCTTAACTTTTGTGAGCTCCAGTTTCCTCACTTATAAATTGAGGATCAAAACATCTCACAGGAGTGTCGTAAAGACTAAATGGAATAATGTATGTGATTATGCAGTATGTTCTATAAAATGCTATGCAAACGCTAGTCATTTTTTAATATCTCATATGAGGAATATTTTGCATTAATTTTTCCCCATCTTCCACTAGGAGGAATTGTCTTCTTAATTCATTTAATGGGGGTAAGGCGAGAGAAAGAATCGCATTCACTAATAAACGATTATCTGGGCTTTAATCAAGGGAAGAGGATGACAGCCTTTCATCCTGTAATTCACCAGTGGGTACTGCACGGAGAGAGTAAGGAGCAGAGCAAGGAGAAAGGGGCCAGGGCGTCCAAGTCTCCTCAGCCAGGAAGAGAACCACTGATACCAGAAACTGTCTTTCCTGCTTCAGAATTAATAACCGCTCTTCCCAAAACAAGCCTTGTCAAAGAGAATTACAATGTGTAAATGCCCCCGAAAGGACTCTCTTGGCTTCTGCCTGATAGAAGGGAAATGACCTGAGGCCCGGCTCATCGCCAAATGACTGTGCAACCAGCCCAGCCATGTGGAGGACAGAGGAGAACTGCATAGGTGCTCAATAAACATGTACATCGTGGATGGGTCGCCAGGCAGAGTCTTGTAGCCTACTCAGTTTTCAGTGATGGTACAGTCACCACCTACTGGTAGTAACCCTCCAGAAGTATCCTCCACACAGTGGGGTGAACTGCGTATTGAGGAAGATTTATTCTCTCCATTGCCCATTATCCACACTTCTCTTAGGACGTGCATTGCTTTCTGTTTCACAGAGTTTTCTAGAGCTTCGCTGTTCGACGTGGTAGCCACTAGCCACGTGTGGTTTTTTTTTAACCTAAATTCGAAATAATTAATATTCATTAAAGTTAAAAATTCAGTCCCTGAATCCCACTAGCCTCATTTTGAAGTGCTCAGTAGCCACATGTGGCTACTGTATTGGTTGGTGCAGATAGAGAATATTGTCACTGTTGCAGAAAGCTCTTTTGGACTATTGGAGTATTCTGTTCCAGAATACTCATTCCTCACTTCCACCAGCCTTCCCTGGCCTTTATCAAATAGTGTCTCAGCTTCACGGCTTTTCTTGATCACTTCCTTGTCCCCCGTATAACCTTAGTCACACCCTCCAATGTTCCCACAGCTCTTGGTACTACCTCTATTTTAACATTTACTACATTGTGTCAGGACTCTGTGTTTAACACATGGGACCCTCTGGTGAGGCTCTGAGCACCCCCCCAAAGAGCAAATTCTTCTTGCTAATCACATCTCCAGCAACAGAATCTGGCATGTGGCAAGTGTTCCACAAACACTAAATGCAGGGATGAATTAATGATTGAACCGCATGTAAATAAGCAAACACATGTATTAGGAGGGCAGGGTGTCATTCACAGCCTTCTCCCTGGGGTTCTGACAGATGCATCACACATACAGGAAAATAGAAAAAAAACAGAAACAAAGTACAATTTTATCAATCTGGGCAGATAGCTGGTACCCCCAAAGCACAGCTATGGTAGAAGTTACTTTGTGAACACAGTGGGGCTGCCCGCTTTGTGGATGCTCCCTTCCCCTAGTCTTTGCTTATGTCACCCCCAACCTCTTAGGGAGATCTTACTACTAGAATCTGAAGAAAAACCAAGCCAAGTTCTCTCCTGTATACCAGAGAAAAAGGAACGGGCAGAGAGCAAGAAGGGGCATGTGTGCCCCAATATGCAGTGCCTCGCTCATCTAAGCTGTTCACCCCGCAGATGGCACCAGCTTCTAGGTCAACAGTCATTGTTACGCGTTTCCTCACAGCAAAGAAGTTTTTCTCCAAGGTGTCTTGGGTCTCCACCAACAGAGAAAACATTTTTATCCTGACAGAGCACCCCCTAATCCATGTGAGTTGGAGAGATCTCTAGGTTCTCTTCTGTAATTTTATTTTTTAATCTTACAAAATAGGCGCTTTTTCTAGATGAAATGATATTTATTGTAATATCAACTCACTTGCACAGATGTACAACTAATAACCTACAAGTAACTATGTTAGTAACCTCATATGGCAATCCCTTTTGAGCCCCTGGGCCCATAGCTCCCAGGATACAATACATCCATCACCTGTGAAACCTGGACTTCTCTACCCATCTCACTTCAATCAACAACACATCTGTGTCCAGCTGGGTGTCCTAGGATGTAGAAAGCCCCACTTTCCTCCTGTTATTTTGAGACTAGACTCTAGGGATGCCTGCAACATAAACAGTCAGTTCCTGAAACTATAGCTTTGCCTGCTGAAGCTCCCTAGAATGAATGATCTCCATGCTGCATATAATACATTCTCCCCTTAGGAGTATTTCCCCTTTGAATTCATATAATATCCTAATAGCTTTTGAAGACAGTCATGATAAAATACATAGAATATAGGGAGGAGTATCTTATGTAGGTGTCAGGCACAATGCTAACAGGAAGGAAGGAACGAAGAAACGAAGGAAGAAACAAAGGAAGGAATGAAGGAAGGAAAGAAGGGAGAAAGTCTTTCCTTTCCTGTCCTTTTGTGAGGAACTACTGACCTCTGTGTCTCTGCTGATAATGGCAAATTGGCAGCTCACCAAGCAAAACCTCCAGACCTACCAAATTTTAGGTTCCTCTGTAGGCCTAAAAAATTTATTCAATTTTTTATTAATTTGTTCACATATTTATTCATGTATCCACTGCTTCATTAATCACTTTTTTATCTTCACTGTATGCTGTGGCAAAAACAAACGAGATACAGCTCTCTCCCTTATGGATGTCCCATTGTAGCTGGGCTGGTTGGCCTATATGAAGAGCATATATTGAGGTATTTTCTTTTAAGAGAGGTATGCATGGAGTGCTGTGGTAACATTCTAGAGGGCAAGTTTATTTCTCCTGGGGAAAGGAATATGGAAAGAATGGAAATTGGGAAAGGCTTCACTGAAGAAAGAGTAAGTAATTCCTTAAAAAATGAGAATGTAGGCTTGAAGGACATACAGGGCTGAGGGGAAACCATGAAGAAAGACAAGGAAGCTTGAAAGTGTTTAATGTCATTGATGGAGGCTATCACTGAAATTTTCTGAATATCTTGTCTGAAGCTTGTAGATGGGTCAACATTGTTACCTCTGAAGGTCAGTTGCTTCTCCACATACAACTCTCTTACTTGACCACTCAGGCCCTTCCAGCTCTAATTTTTATATTTCTGTCTCCCCATCATGCCCTCCCAAGGTAAAATTGAGTCGACAGCAGACATTTAAACATAGGCAATTGCTATTTCCTCTCTTCTCCACACACCAAGGTCATCAAATTCAGAAAAATAAAAAAATGAGCAGAAGCTACAAGGGACCTGCCATGATGTTCATTCATTCCTTAGTCCCTAAAGCCAGGGACTACTGGAACTTTGTAACATTCCTTGATAGAAATGACTTTTGAAATTGTCTTTATCATTGATGAGTAAGAGCTTCTGTTGTTTGAAAAACATACGGTTCAACTAATTTTCCCTTGAAATTCATTTAGGCAAATTAAGAAAAAGAAATCTGCAAATCTCTGCAATCCATTTCACCAAATACCTTTAAGAAAAATATGCAGGAGTTTCCCAAAACCGTAAACAAGTAAGGTTTCCCCTTCCTGTTATTAATAGGGAAATATCTTACTAAAGTTCTGTAAACAGAGCCAAACTGAAACAATTGCGTTTAAATGATGTTAGGGCTTCCAAAGAAAACCACGGAACAAACTCAGAATTAAGGCGATAATGCATCCCTGTTGTACCTTGGCATAGGAGCAAGCATTTTGCAGTGACCATCTGGAATATGTAATATCATAATAAGGGCGAGGGCACCAGTTCACAGAGAAGCCAAGAGGCAACACTTTTTTCCTGCCAACTGTGATATGTTACAGTATGAAGTTTTCTTCCCTAGGAAACCAGCATTTCAACTTTTACAGGGCATTTGAAGACACCAACATTTTTTTTCACTGCAATACCTCAAATGTCTAAAATAATGCCAATGTAGATGCTCAATAAATATTTATTGATTGAATAAATACTGAATGTGCCAGCCTTTTTCTATGGTAATAAAAACGTCATGATGCTTTGGGATCTTTTCACTTTCCTTTTAAGGCACTTAAGGATGTATAATTATTTACCCAAGGACAACATTTCAGGTATGTTGGGAGGAGGTGTAATTTATCAAGTACTATTAAATTTATACACCCGAAAAGCACGCTAAAATGCAGTTCTGTTACTACTACTTCTACTAAGAATGTGAAAAGGCAGATTTTAAAAATTCATCAAAATGTCTTGGCCCACATAACAAAAGTACAAGCAACAAAAGAAAGAATAGATAAATTGAGTCTCTTCAAAATTAAAAACTTTTGTGAGGCAAAGGACATGAACAATAAAGTTAAAACACAGCCCACCAAATGGGAGAAAATATTTGCAAGAAATATATCTGATGAGAGTTGTATCCAGAATATATAAAGAACTCTTACACCTCAATAATTAAAGGACAACCCAATTAAAGATGGGTGACGGATCTGAACAGACATTTCTGTAAAGAAGATATACAGGAAAAGATGCTCAACATCGTCAGTCATCAGGGAAATGAACATCAAAACCACAATGAGATATCACTCATACCCACTAGGATGGCTATACTCAAAAAGACTGATAATAACAACTGTTAGTAAGGATATAGAAAAATCAGAACCTTCACACATTGCTGGTAAAAATGTGTAATGGTGCAATGACTTGGGAAGACAGTCTGGAAGTCCCACAAAATATTACGACAGGATCCAGCAATTTCATTCCTAGGCATATACTCAACAGAAATGAAAACATATGTCCACACAAAAACATGTACGCCAGTGTTTTTACCAGCATTATTCTTAACAGCCAAAAAATGAAAACAATCCAAATGTCCATCAGTGAATGGATAAATAAAACGTAGTGTATACCTACAATGGACTATTATTCAGCAAGAAAATGAAATTAAATACCGATACATGCTACAACATGAATGAACCTTGAAAGCATTATGCTAAGTGAAAGAAGCCAGTCACAAATGACCACATATTGTATGATTCCATTTAAGTGAGAAGCCCAAAATAGGCAAATCTATAGACAGAAAGTAGATTAGTGGTTGCCTAGGACTTTGGGTTAAAGAAAGAGTAGAGGGAAAAGGGGTGACTTAATGGGCATGGAGTTTTCTGCAGGGTGATGAAAATGCTCTAAAATTGATTGTGGTGATGGTTGCACAACTCTTATTACACTAAAAACCACTGAATTGTTCACTTTAAACAGGCGAATTGTATGGTTTGTGAATTATATCTCAATAAAGCTGTTATTTAGAAAAATGTCTTTGCTTATTATTAAGTTATTCTAGTGACCTGATTAATATAATTTTAAAAATCTAAAATTATCAAATATTTTAAAATTAATATAGTTTTAAAATATTATTTTAAAATTAATATAATTTTTTAAATGAACAAAGGATTGGTATGTTGATCCAGCCTTGTGTAAACTCAGTGAATTGCAGAGTAATCAACTTTTTTATATTTTTAATCTGAGTCTCAGCATGAATAAAACCCTTCAAAAAGACAAATTCAGGTTTTTTTCTCAGTGAAGATTTAAATGAATTTTGAATGGCTTGGAATGATCTCTAAATATTTTACTAGATGCCATAATTATTTCACTTATTTCCAAAGTGAAACAATTTTATGCCATGCCATTAAGAGCATCATGAAAAGGAAATTTTATTAACATCTTTTTCTGTTCACTATAAAGTAGCAAATACATAATTAAGTGCGGCTTCCTTCAAATACTAATATACAAACGTATGTCTTATATAACTAAATAAAGCACAGTTCCATTTTTTTTTAAATTCTAAGTAATCCAATAAATTTAAAATAATCCTGGTGGTGTAATGTTCTTTATAAAGATAGATATATATCTAAAATAGTTTTATAAAAACATACCTTTTGGAAATATATATATCCAAATATATGTACATATCTCCCAAAGATACATTTTTATAAAGCTATTTTCCTACTATCAAGCTGAACATTATTTATGCACTAAGGTCATATGAATTTGAAACTGAAAGGAATAGTACAGATTCTCATCCCAGACACTCCTTTCACATATAAAAAAACTGAGATCTAAAGTGGTTACGTTTTGTCCAAAATCATGATTGGGAAACCCATTGTTTGAAACCAAGTTCCCTATACTCAAGGAAGTGATGATCTCATCATAGCAAAATCCCAAAAAAAGAAAATTCACCATTAGAAAATCTATCAGCATGTAGATGGATACTAAGTTTATAAACATCTGTTGGATGTTTCTATACTTGAAAAAAATATATACATATATATATTTATTCATTTCCATCACTGATATTGTTTTCAAGTTTTAAGCTCCTAGAAGGCCGTAATCACATATGTCTACTTAACTGTTCACATGTTCAACTTCACCTACTGTTTATCTGAGCACATATTTTAAGGAATGATGATCAATGAGATTAAAACACAATATGGTAATAATTTAATAAAATGACTTAATTACCAATGGAAGGCTTAAGAAAATCTCCATGCAGATGAGTCAATAAACTCCCCATGAGGAAACCCAGCAGAGTTACACTTTGAAATAAAGGATTCTTTACAAACCTGTCTAATTAAAGACAGCACTGGCATAGCATCCACCAACTCTACCATGACTCCTGAAAGAAACTCATGAAATTAAATAATGGCTGGTGTAATGGCTTTACACCAGGCTTGGTTAGTGATCACTTTTCTTGCACCTTCTCCTTCGCATTCATATTTTCCCAGAACTTCCCTACTCCAAAAATTACTCCCTTCTCTTAATCAAACCTCCAGCTATCTCTAAAACTTCTGTTTATCTATTTCATACTAAGGTGTGAGTTGCTAATAGGTTTAAATCTAGGGAGTGAGGTCTCAAGAGGAATTCACATTTTAAAAGTGAGGTGCATTTTGCTCAAAATTCCACTAATATAAAGAGTGAGTGTAATCCTTTGCTATATCAGCAACACTGTGCCCCAACCTTCTCTGGGGGCCACCAAAGTCTCCTGACCCCCTACATTCCGGAAATCAGGGGTCAGCAAGTGGGTGCCCTGCTTGTGAAAAGCTGGTGACCTCTGGGAGGGAGCCTGTATGGAAGCAAGTGTTAATTTTCAAAATGTGACTGGTTGTGATAGCAGCAACCTCACCTCATCACAATGTCCCTTGGAATGTTTTCTGAGTAAGGGGTCTAAAAGTGATCTGTCATCACTGGTCAGTGGTACAAGCAGCTCATTCTTATATCCTTGCCCTTCCCCCCTGGACCCAAAACAAAACATCCCACTCTGCCCTCCTCTTCTCACATTTGAATTTTCATGTGTTCAACATTTGTCAGGTCTTCACCTTCAATGACATGGTCAAGGCACCAAGAAATTATATTTAACACATCAGAAATGAATACCAGGCCCATTTCCCCATGCCTTGTAATCATAAGCTACCAAATTTGTGTTTGGAGTATGCATGTGTGGGCCTATTCTTGGAACAACATTTATAGACACTTCAAATGATTCCCCTCCAAAGCCATAAAAGGGTTTAGTAACACACTTTAATATATAATTTCTTAAGCATTTTTTAATAAAATACAGATATATAATTATAATTATCAATGCCTGTATGTCATTTAATATAATGATAAAAGGCTAGTCTTTGAAGTGACATGATGATTAATATTTACAGTAAAACCTAAAGGAAACAGCATTTGTACAATATTGCTAAATCGAAAAGAAAAGATTAATTAAAAATTCTACTTGTATTGCGGTGTCATCTCAAATCACAAAGAGCAAAAAGGAAAATTCTCTTCTTATTAATGCATATAGGTACAGATCATTACTTTCTCTGTTTTCTCCGGATGGAAAACTCTCTTGTTCTCCTTAAATTATACCAAGCACTGAGGCTGGGATGTACTCATAATAAGGACTTTTCCCAAATCTTTGTCAAGTTATTAATACCATACACAAACATCTTATGTAGATCTACCTATTGGATATATGTCATGTGTCTTCATGCTAATTTTAAATTTAAAGATCAATACTAATTTGACAAACTGTTAGAGAACCCATGAGGAAATTTATCAGTATATATAAACAGAGTCACATTCTGTGCAAATACTGTTTAAATAGTAATCTCCCTCAAGATGTAACAGCCATGTTGTTTTCAAGTAAAGAAGCAAACCAGGAGCTTTGCCCTAGCCCCATCTAACCTAGGGATGGGTTAAAGCCATTCTGTTTAGCACTGAAACACACTGCTTTCGCTTGGCAAATATATGAAATGTCGTGAGTCAGTGGACAGACACATGATTTTATCCTCAATAGACATATGGTAATGCTCTTCACCTTGCATTCTTAGCCTTTCCTATTCATCTCATTATGTGCTATCAAAGTTACTACATGCTTCGAAACCCTGTATACATTGTTTTAGGGTTTTTTAAAAAATAATGCTGTTTTCGTTTTTTTTTTTTTCAGTTTCGAGGTTAAAAATGATGTTGAGGTTAAAAGTTTTACAGCTCCTTTATCATAATTGGTATCTTCCTCCTTAGTCTTCCAAGAGGAACTTTATAGTAATGGGCTTTGGCCTTTGCACTGCAACCCCCAAAAGACAGATTGCTGGAGATAACCCCCTGAAATTCCTTACAGCGTTATTTAACACCATGAAGGCCTAGAATCTATCTGTTTTGAGAAAGACTCAGACAAAGGGACAAGGTTCAGGAGGGGGGAAGGTTTCAATTTGTAGGAGTTATGAGACATAAATAAGTAGCATAAATGCCTTTTTCCCTTACTTATAGACCATGGGTCAGGAATCGCAAAGCAAGATGGAAAAAAATCCTGAATTAAAAAAAAACAACAACACTATAAAATCCTAAGGGATAGCTAACAATATTATTCTTCTTGATTTAAAAAGCTAGACATTTCTCATTGGAATCAAAGAATTTGAGGTGGATTTATTTTCTTTTTGCCATTCCAGTCATATCATATATTCCTCCCCTGGTGAAAACTGGAATTTAAAAATGTCTATAGGACATTCTTTAATAGTCTACTTGATACTAAATAAAATGAGCAAAAAATCCAAAATAACTGGAAATTTATTCTCTGCAGATGAATAAATACCTCTTACATGTCCAATAGAAAGTGAAAAAATCACAAGCCTTTCTTTCCATTTTCCTTAAGAAAGTAATTATTATGGATTATGAATTTTCATAGGACCAAAGTCACCTAATATCTGTGATAAATAAGAGCAAGTAGGAACACAAAAGCTAATCCTTCATGATTACAAATACCTCAGTACTATTACTAAGACTTCTACTGACTTAGGTTCTCACATTGTGCCCAAGAATAACAGAAATCACAAGACTCTGTGTGCTGGTTACTGCTGGTTATCAACCCTCAAGTAGGAAACTGTGTAGAGCATTTTCCTGATAAATTAAGTTATACGTCTTAGTCTGGTTAGTGTCATTGCCAAGTTTTAAGTTTGCTGTTTGGTTTTTTAAAAAGTATGAGAACTTTGGTTAAACATACTACATTTATGCCAATACTCTGTGTAACTGGGGGAAAAATAGAGGGAGGATGTGGTTTTGTAGGCTGCAAAACTCCACATGCCATATACAGTATACATATGTACCAAAGATAATTACAATCTCACCATGAGAAAGTCAAAAAAACTCAGTGAGCCTTCATTTTCTATTATATGTACATTTTACAAGCTACTGATAAGTTTCTTTTCATATTTCTTTCCAGAAAGAAAAGACAAGGAAAACGAAGAAAGAATATACATTAGCCAGATTCCAATGTAGTTTAACTTAAAGGCTTCATCAGACCATATGTGCAGACACTTGAGATGATGAGAGAGTTAAGCTTCCTAGGGTCCTAGAATCAAAGAAACTCTGCTGACCCCCACTGCTAAGCAGGTGCACTCCTTCCACGGGGGGCAACATCTGCCGATCCGTCATGGTCCCACTCGGTGAGGACCCCAAGAAACTTCCTTGGGAAGAAACAATTTTCTCAGGACTGGCAGCCAGTTTGGGGGATGTGGAGAAGTTATATCCATACAAGGCACAGGGGCTGTGTAACCTGAACGTGTTATAGGAACCCTGGTGTGTCTGGTTAGCAGCAAAGGCGTTGCTGGGGGGTGAAGGCATGATGTACTGGAGCTGGGGGGACATCCCAGAAATCTGCATGGATAAGCTGGTCTGTGGGCAGCTGAAGGTGTCCCCATCCGTGCCGCCCATGGACATGTTCACCGAGGCGCTGCCGCTCACGCCCACGTAGGAGGGAGTCCTGGGCGGGGCGAAGGTCTCGCCCGTCTGATTGGTCAGCCTGTTGTAGGTCTCGGCTAAGGACGTGCTGTACCGGTTGAGGGTTAGGCTGGAGCGAGCGCACGCGGAGTAGTCAGCCGGGGCCAGACTACACAGCTGGCTGGTGTTGGGTCCCAGATGGAAGGCTGGAGACGAGCAAGGGGAGCCGGACAGAAGATGAGGGTGGGTGGCCGCAACGCCATTCCCAGAACCTTGGAGTAAGGTGGAGGAACCTGTATTTCCTGCAGAAGAAATTGAAATGTAAAGAGCATCTTTTCCTTTCAATTGTGTACACAGGAGCTAGACGGACTTGTGAGAAGGGGCGGGTACAAAGACGAAAAGGAGATGGTCTCCGCTCTCAGGAATTGTAATTTCATTGAATTCAGACTGAAATATTTTAAACACAGATCTTCTCAATATTTTCAAGGAAACTATCTCCCCAAGGAGTGATTTTTTTTTCCCAGAAGATATTAGGACACTATCACATAGAATTTTCACATTTTCTCCCTCAATTAGCTTTCTCAAAGTTTTCTCATTTTTTAATAATAAACACTACAAATACTGACTTTCCTGGCAACTTTAGAAAATATAAATTTCATCTTACTCTGTATCTTGTTCCAAAAGTTCCATCACCTCACTTCTACCCAACTTTTACTCTTTCTTTCAGCAGAGCTTCCTCTGGAGCAATATATTTTCTTGCAAGAAAAAAGAAGGAATTCAAAGAAAAGAGCCAAATTGGTCAAAGACACATCCTGCCTCAAACAAACTTGCAACTTCCCACTGCAAGCTTGTGTGCATCAATGACTGTACCACTCAGGGCTACTGAAATAAGGCAACGGTCTAGAACTTTATTTTTTTTTTATTGGAGTATAGTTGCTTTCCAATGTTGTGTTAGTTTCTGCTGTACAACGAAGTGAATCAGCTACATGTATACATATCATTTCCAAACAGACAATGGTTTGGTGAATCACATGCTAACACAAGAGCAGAGGTCCAGCAAATAAACAGTCCTGTGAAATAGAGAGGGGGGTTAACCCTGCATCCAATCAATAACAGTGGTGGCGGCTGACTCCCCACTCTGGATTTGCTGACAGATTGATGTTTGCAACTTGATGGAACTTAGGGAGAGAAGAGAATTCCAATGGGCTGGATAGGTTGTAAAACCTTCATTGCTCTAGTGACAGTGTTTTATATAGCTTCTCAAAATAATCTAAAAGCCCAATCTGCCCAATGATAATTATCTAAAACCCAGCAATGCTAAATTCTCAACGGGGTGCTGGGCAGGATCAGGCGTAAAATGCCTGAGTGCAGGAGGGGGCTGCGAGTCCTACCTACCAAGTAGAGAAGGAAGTGTCATCCCTTTCCGTGCTGCTCCCTCTGAGGAAACACCAGCCCTGTGCTTGTAGGAAATACTCAAAGGGGAGCTCAGGGAAGGTTGCCTCAGTGTGCCTGACCTTCTCATCATAAATACAAGAGAACGCTGCCTAGAGGCAATTCTGCTGAAGGAAGAGGAAGCTGGCAAGAAAGGGTGAACCGAGACCAGCATCGGCAATTATCTGTGAAGTATGCCTAGTACCAGGGCCAACTAGTCTACCTCTAATTTTAAGAAGAGATTTAGGGTAAAGTAAAGGTTATGAAATATATAAACAGACTAAAACATCCAAGACTTAACCTTTGACCACAACGGCCATTTTCCTGGCCCATCCCCATACCAGACAGAAAAGAGAGGGATCCTGTAATGGGAGGATGTTGGTAATGAGGTTGCCATTACAGAGGACAAGCAATGACGTGTGCATTTTTCAGTGCCTGAGCATCTAGGCAGGACCTGGCTATATACATGACCCAGGAGACTTTTTTTTTTTTTTTCGTTTTTTGTTTTTAAGACTTTTTTTGATGTGGACCATTTTTAAAGTCTTTATTGAATTTGTTACACTATTGCTTCTGTTTTATGTTTTGGTTTTTTGGCCGGGAGGCATGTGGGATCTTAGCTCCCAGACCAGGGATCGAACCTGCACCCCCTGCATTGGAAGGTGAAGTCTTAACCACTGGACCACCAGGGAAGTCCCTGACCCAGGAGACTTTGTGATTTACCTTGCTTGGGAATTCCAGGGATATCTTCAAAGGTGAGGGTCCGTAGTGAAGGTCTCCAGAATGCATATGACTCCACAAGGGCTTCCAAACCCATTCTAAATGGAAGGGTCAGGATGGGGGTGAACACAAGAAGCCCAGTTAGGAGCGGTTGGAGTTTGCACCCATAATAAGCAGCTCAGAAAACACCACTGGTGTTGACAGTGGCCCCTCACATTGGCAGGTGAGGAGCTTGGCACAAACAAAAAAATTGGTTCGGAGATGAGCTACCGTTCTGTCACCAGGAGCACAAGAGGATGGAAACCACCCAGGATGTCCTGTTAACATTCTCATAAAACTTAGCTGATCTCAGGGGATAAAAAGCTGTCCCCTTGTACTAGGAAGTTGGGGTGAAGAGAGTCCATCCTAGCTGCCGTGAGTCCAAGGCTTTGCTGTGATCTGGAGCTCATCCTCTCTCCCTGTTACACCACTCCCCCTCGGATGTGGAGAGCTCTGCCACAAAAGCACGCCCTGTAAAGAGGCATTTCTATCCATCATTCGGTGCCTCAGCAGCCAGCTGAGAACAGCACTCATCCAAAGAAAACTGACTTCTCTCTCAGAGGCATGATCACCACACCCAGGGCAGCCAGGTGGGCTCTGGGGAAGAGGGGGCAGCCCTGGCTTCTCAGCCCAGCCTGCAGGATGATCACAGCAAGGTGATCTCACAGGGCGCTACAGTATACGGAGCTAGTACCAGCATCAGACATTATTTTAAAGCCCCTACATACACTTAATGAATGGACACTTAAAGAGACAGGATAACTTCATTATGGGCTACTTACATGGATATATGTATATTTTAAAACAAGGGTGACTACTCTGAATACATAATAAATGTATGTATCTCCTACCGTAAGTGATTCAGACATCACTTCCATCCATCAGATAACTAAGTCCTCCAGGTCATAGAAATGAGGCCCTTCACTCAACTAGCACATTCTCAAGGCCTCACCACTATTTCCTCAACCATCTCAGTGCTAAGCAATTTGTTAATCTAGGTAACATTGTGCTTTTCATGAAATATATAGCTCCACTGTAGGAAATGCCTGATTCCTGAGTGCCAAACAGCACACGAACATCTCTTGTGATGGTCAGATACAGTTTTATTTAATACAGATAATCTGTATTTAATGCTGATATTAAAGACAGGGTCTATCTTTAATAGCTTAGACTCCACGTGCTACTTTCCCTCCATCCCCAAGTCATGAGCTATGAGCTAAGACTAGAGAAAACCCCCCTCACAGAGTCACACCCCCTATACAACATGGCGAGAGCTCTCTAAAGACCCATGGTAAGTGACCTGTGCGTGCAGATAAAACCATCTTCCCCTGCCTGCCCTGGGCTGCCCTGAGCATGAAGGACAGAGTCTGGCTTCGGATGGAATCAGTGTGCCCCAGAGAGAGGACTGTTTTGTGGTAAGGACACTGGATTGGAGATCAGGAGAACTGGGCTGTGACTACAGCCCACTAACCTTGAGTAAATGTTTGAAGCTCCCTGGACTGCAGTTTCCCACAAAGTGAGGATTGGAATACAAAGCTTTAAACCCTCTCCTAGCTCTAAAGTTGTTTACCACTAAGTGATTTTTTTTCCAAATGAGACATGCTGTCTGTGGCTGACTACAAACCAGATCCAAGACCACTCGACTCAGCAATATTTTATGTACATTAAAGTATTGATTGGGGAGAAGTTTGGCAGCCTGGTCAGTCCCAAAGCCCCACATAACCTGCAGGTTTCATTTAATACTCAGCTTATGAATGCTGGGTGCTGTTTAGCTGATTACTCTATTTTTAGCTTGTACTAATACTCAATTTTTATGACTTTCTAGAAACAAGCTTTTTTAAGCTAAAGAAGTTAGGACACAGTTTTGTATAAATTGCTTTGTTAAACCACATAGATGAGTTTTCGTAATTGTAGTTTTAAATATTCAGGATACCAAAGTAGTCCTGGAGTGATCTCAAGGGGAATTTACTAAGAGGTAATTCATGAGCATCTATGGGACCTAGAAATTTATTAGCTGTGGAGATGAGAATCAGTGCATTATTTGCTTTAGCAGTGTAAACTTTATGATGCTTCAAATACAAACCCACAGACCAAATTTTTAGGGAGAAGTTATTGATCCTCCCAAATATATAACCCTAAGCTTTAAAGGGATGTTCTGAAGGTGACAGAGCTACATGTGATCTGATTTGGACCTATTGATATTTTTCTTGAAGCTGCTGTTTCACACTGCAAGTTCTAGAAAGGATTTCAGATATTTTGCAGGAAACAGTTATAAAATATTTATTAGCTGAATCTGGACTTTTTTTTAAAAAAGCCTTCATTTTCTCCAGTAATGGAGACTTTTCCCATCTAGTTAAAGAAAAGATAAAAGACACCTCCTGCAGGAGTGTAGCCAAGACGGTAATTTATACAAGATGCTTTTGAACAATTTCCACATTTTATCACCTCGCTAATTTATGCTATCAAATGGCCAAGTTTATTTAGCAAAATGGTTATGTTTTTCCTGAAGTATTTAAAGAGAAGAAATTTTTGTACCTTCCTGAGTAAAACATTTTATAGGGTCAACCCTAAGGCCTAACTGAAGAATGAAACTATTCTCAGCACATAAATTCTCCTTCACGTAACAAATGTCTTGCAGGAGAGCTTTTAAGGGCTGAAGCTACTGATTCCTATAAAATAGACTGCAGAACCATAAATAGCCAGGAAGGTATAATTTTTAATTAAATTGTTTTATAAAGTTCAAAAAAATCACAAGTCCAAGTTTCTTTCTTGTCCTGCATAATTTGTTTATTTCATGTCTAGGGAAAAATAAAAACAGAATGTGTATTAAAAAGCAGTAACAACAGTGCAAGAAAACTGGGGGTATTAAAGAAATATTTTGAATTTTTTCTCATGGGCTTTTTTCTCTATTAATATATGAAAACATATCACCCCTCCCCCAAGTTCTCAGCACCAACGCACCTTCCTGGTCTTACAGATAACTTTTTTTTTTAAGGAAAATAATACATAAGTTAGAAATCTTTAAAGCTGACCAAATTATCTCTTTTCATTATAAGTGTCTTTTGCATTTATCAGTGGAAAATGTTAAAATCAGATTTTTTTAAAACCGGGAATACTGATTCATAGATATTTAGCATTCCAAAATGGGCACTGAAGAGCTTTCCTATGATAAGCAGGAGAAGTCATTTAAATGAGAAAAAAAGTGAAACTATTCATTTCACTAACAAGAAAGCTACATATAAGTTCAACATGTTTTTCCTATACTAAGATATTGTTTAAACATTTGGAGTAAAATAAAAATTTTTAATTTTAACAACCTTTAAAAAGTGTTAAAGCATAATTTATTATTTTTTGCATGTCCATTAAAATCTTTAAAAGGCTTAGAGTCAGGTAATAAACAGTAGCAAGCACCATGGATGCCATGCTTATATACTCCTGAAACAGCCAAAGGGAAGAAAAAATTTCTGTCAGACCTAGCATTTGACCTCATGGTACCAAACAAGAGACTTAGTGGTTTATTTTCACCAATGCCTCTGAGTTTTTTTCACTGATCAAATTTTTAAAAACTAACGTCTTTTCATTGTGCTGACTTATCTAGAATTCTTCCTGAAACCTTGTAATATGTATCCTATCATCTCACTTCTACTTATAGGCTTATCCACTATGACTACTACCCAAAATACACCTTTAAAAATATGTTTAAAGTTATTGCTTCAAAAACGAACTGACAGTAATGTGCAACATTATAAATATAATGAACACTGCTGTATGTTATACAGGAAAGTTATTAAGAGAGGAAATCTTAATTAAGAGTTCTCATCACAAGGAAAAAAATTGTTTTTCTATTTCTTTAATTTTGTATCTATATGAGATGATGGATTCACTAAATTCACTAAACTTATTGTCATCATTTCATGATGTGTGTCACATCATTATGCAGTACACCTTAAACTTAGGCATGCTGTATGTCAATTGCATCTCAATAAAAGTGGAAGAAAAAAAAAAAGACTGTGTACAAGCCATGTGACCCCCCAATGTCAACAGCAGTGAGGTCTTTGCCAGAGCCATCCTACAGGAGAGCCTGGACTTAGTTCCTGGCTGTATAGTCTCAAGCCTAAATGCTGCCCTCCTGGAGTTTCAGTTAGTTTTAATAAATTTATTCTCTGCTTAAAAAAAAAAAAAAAAAAGCACTGAAAGAAATGCAAGGGTCATAAATAGATAAATACTCTTCTGCTATAACGAAAACCACAAGAAGATTCCATCAAAGTATTTGGCAAGGTAGAAAAGGAGTCATCCCAGGGGCTTCCTTCAGTCACCTTACCAGTGACCACCCCAGTTACTAGATTATTCAACTTTCAGAAACTCCTCTGAAAAACAAAGTTAACCAGGAGCTAATGCAACATAACAAAAGCTAAACAAAGTTTTTCTGCACATGGAAAGAGACATCTAAAATGACAGAATAATCTCAATACAGCAGACAGTGTATAGTAGGAATACCTGCAAATCTTCCTACAGAGTGAAGCCCTGTTATTAGTCAGTCTTGTTGACCTGCCTGCGTTAAGTTAAAGGCTACTCCACTCTCATACATTTTAGCCCTCACATTGCATGGTGTTTAAATGAATCATTGCGTATGAAGATGAAATCAAGTCTTTCTGCAAGCATTTGAGTTTATTCTGAGAAAAGGTCTCTGTCTACACTACCTTGCCCAGCTAATCAGCTGAAAGAACTAAAAGTCTGTACTACTGCTTGATTGTTTTCTCTCTACAATTTTAAGCGAAATTGTTCCTAAAATAAGATAATCAGGGATTTTGACCTCATGTAGACACCGCCTATCAATACCAAGTTTTCAAGAAGTATTTCTGGAGTAAAGTGATAAAAAATGTCTCAAATATTTTTTAAAAACACAGTGCTTTTAAAAACATTTAAGTCAAAGTCTTACCCTGAAAGGGCATCTGGAGAACGTTAGTCTATTATTACTATCAACAGTTATTTTAGAAAATCTTGCACCGAACTGTATTGGGATAGAATCATATCAATAAATTCAAAAACTCTTGGCACACAGACTAGGGTGGTCTGCTTTTTGATAAAAAGTAATAGAGTAGAATTCATTATTGTAGCTCTCCCACTTAGTACAAACACCATAAAACACGACACAGAAAAAATAAACAAGTGTGTGGCTGTCAGTAGAGCCAAGACAAATTTGGAAACCAAAGAACATCAGCTGTCTTGGCAGTGAGGAGTAGTCTCATATTCTAGTTGGAAATCTGAGTGAACAAGAGTCTCTGTCCTATTTCGAAGACAGATCAATACATAGTTGTGACATCACTAAGCAAATTCTAAACCAAGAGCAGATGCAGAGAGTATTTTGATTTGGGATATTAAAGCCCCTGGATCTTGAGGGGCAGGTTTCCACAAGGCCCCTTCAGAGGCAGCATGTACTGTACACCCTGAGAACTTCCGTTTCCACCCCAGCATTTCACATCAACATTAACCTTAGAAATGGGCAAAATGCCACACCCAAAATAAGTTACATCCAAGGCTCAATGATATTAGTAAATTTAAATCCTCATCAGAAGTGATTTCAAAACCATGTCAGTAAATTTAACTGTTTACTTTGTAATGGAAAATTCACAATAAAAAATCAAATATATTTATCACAGCCAGAATGTTTTTCACTAAGACTCACCTGTTACGCCCAGAGTCTCGGAAGCCTTTGGCAAAGGGATTCCTATCTATCTTCAGGCGAGTAATCTGCAGAGCAGAAAAAAAAATCACATCAAGTCTTATTATAAATGTCAAGGAAGGTTATTAAAAATGGAAATGATGGAAGAACTATAAGTAACTCCAAAATTAACTGTCAGAGGATGTACTGTGTTCTTCTTCCCTATTTCTCAGGTATTTTATTATATTAGTAGCAAAGCTACATGAAAATTTCAGAAATCATCTAGACATTCATTTGCTATGAAAAGGACATTCCCCCGCCTCTATTCAAGCTCTGTAATAAAGCTTGCTTTGCTTTTAATATCCCTGGAGAAGGAGATTCTGAATTGTCTGTTGATAATTTGCCCTTTGTTTGACAATCTCTCTAAACTAAAGTTCTTCCCTTTATTAACTCTGTGACATGTGTCTGTTTCTCTTGCAGTAGTGGTGATGGGGAACAGCTAATATCCAGCTTATTTAACAGCCATTTATACGCTTGAATGTTGTTAACCTTCTTCAGAAATAGGCAATATACATTCCTTTAACTTTGTCTCTCCTTGAATCATCTTTATGGCTCTCATCTCCTCTTTTATCTGTGGAGTCGTGACCTGGTCAGAGCACTACAGTGAATGTCTAACCAGAGGTAACCATGACTTGAAGGTTCTAATGGGATTCAATCTTATATATGTAGAAGAAATAAATAATGGCTTCATTTTAACTACAGTTGTAATTTGTTGACTTACAACCAGATTTTTGCCCAGGAAGACCCCAAGATTTCAGGGAAACATTTTTGCAAGTGGTCTAATCCTCTCCATTCAAAACAACTTTTTTTAGTTATACCATCCTGAAATTGACACTAATAAACAACATCCCATTTGTTTCTTACCAGATCTCCACTTTGCCCAAAGGAGTTAACAGCCTATTTTCTAAAAAGCACTTCATGCTTTGTTTTCTGTGTTCCCTGGTTTAGTGGAATCTCCAAAGTTAATGAACATCCTTGTTTCTTATTGTGCCATTTTGGCCAAGGACAAATGAACACTGCTGGACGACACTAAGGCAAAGAAAGGCACCCTTGGAAAGTCGTCTGCAATCCCCCTGTATTATGCTGTGTATGCTCTCAACCATCTGCCAATCAGCCGTGCAACACCTGGGGTAGGTGTACTCCATATGCTACTGTCTCAGTTTGTGGATAAAACTACATTATAAATGAGATAATGTAAGAGTCTGCTAAGTAATTCACCATGTCTGCCACTCTGCCATTGAAAGAATTCTTTATAATTCATTATAGCTCAATTATCTGTTCATTTAAATCATGTTTAAAGAACATTTAATAACTTAAGTGCTCATTTAAAATAGTATTTTAAAAAAGAGTACAGATTTATATAATGGTGCCTTGTCTAAATACAGGTTTATCACAATTACTATTATAATGATTTTTATTACTGACATCACATCTGTTGAGTGCATACCATGTATGCTGTAATATGAGTTTTGTGCATATTATTTTATTGAATTCTCATAGCAACTTAGATGTAGTTATTATCCCAATTTTATGTTTCTTTTATACTGGGTTAAGTTTCCTATGATCATAAGGTTAACTGGCCATAGAACTGGGCTAGCACCCCAGGCTTTAGAGCCCATGCTGGTAGCCACCAAGCATGGGCTGCTTACCAATTTTCCAAAAGTTCTTCAAAATAGCAGCCAGGAAGTTTAAAAAAATGAACATGGTTTTTCATTATCAATTTTCTTTTCTTCTAATTTTTCCATCCTCTTAATTGATTTGTCAACATTTGTGAATTGGTGTTAGTCACCAACGTGTACCAAAAGCCCAGTGTAGCTCGTTTATTGTATCACAGAGGCTAGTAGAAAATACACTTTTAATACAGTTAATTGGGTGTGTTGGAGAGAGACTGATAGATAGACAGGCAGACAGAGAAAAAAGATGAACTGGGTAACAAATGCCTCTGCTCTTTTCTCCCCGTGCATTATATATTTTTCCTTTAAAAAGAAACTCATTTTCTACACCTGACATATTTTAAGAATATCTTCCTAATTATCTCCAGCCCTTTTAAAGGTTAATTTCATGTTCCCTCCCAAAAGCCTGTATAGAAGTGTGACAACGTGAGTATGAGAGGACAGGACAGCCTGGGCTGTGGGACAGGTGTCGCCACATGGACGAGAACAGATGAGCCTCTCAGCCCTAAAGGAGGATGCGCAGGACAGGGTCCGAATCTCCTAAGAAGCTTTAAAACAACAGAAAACACAACAGAGAGTTTATAAAGCCTAAAATTGTTAACTGAGATGTATATAAATGTAAAGAGAAGTGGAAACCTAGAATAATTCTGCTGACCATTGAAATTTAAAAAAAATCTACCACAGACCACATCAGCCTCAACTCCATCGCTATTTCTTATGAAAACTGGCCAGAATTGCATGGATCAAATAATTGCCTCAATTCAATTCTCCACCAGCTTGACACAGCCTTAAAGAAGAACATATACTTATTCATATAGAAAAGAAGTATTTCACTTCTCAAATTATTTCTAATTTTACGAAAGGATTACTCCATAATCGCTCATCTCTCAGACTATAAGCATATGCATCACCCTCTATCACAATTAAAGCATATCTTGAAAGAAATAGCCCTTTTGTATATATATACTAAAATGACTGCATAGGATAAATGCTTCTGAAATATTTCCCATAATATATGGATGGTAGCTTTAAAATAAAGTGAGCTGTCAAATCCCATGCCCTGTGACACAACTCACTTTCATATCCTACGTGTCTATTTCCTAGTCAATACACATGCTTTCTAATTTTAATTATGACATCAGGATTCAATGTCTCAAAATGGAGAGTAAATCTACACTGCCAGTCATGAGACACACTCTGGTCTAAAGAAATCCTCACTAGAGTAGCTTTACACGGGGAATAATGCATAAATAATTGTTATTACAATACATATATATTCTGGATGTCATACATGGCAAATGCTTTATGAAAATTCATAACATTTAGCTACAGTGAAAAGAAGAGCTAGCTTTCAATCTGTACATGAAATTAAACGTCTAGAAAGATCCCAATTCTGAGAACAGTACCTGCTGATTCTGATAGGCGGTGACAGTGGTGAAAACAGTTTCTGGAAAGGAGAATGCCTTCACTCCCTCCCCAGATGGAACAGGCTTGATGGGAGAAAGATCATCCCCACAGTCTTTACGGATGACATGGACTCGTGGTTGGTATTTGTGCATAGAATGAAGAATAATCTATGTCAAGGAAAGAAAAGCCAAATTTGTCAGCAACTTCTGCCTTGACTAAATATTTAACGTGCAAAACGAATCCCAGTTGGAAATAAAAATATCCAAGGCTCTGAAAGTGCCAATTTAATAACGTATATCAAAATTGGACTGAGACTGCTAGGAAGCTGTTTGCAAAGTGTGCATAAAAATACAAACGAAGAAAAGTAATCACTATTTTGGCAGAACCCTGTGTATAACCATACGAATGTAACATCAAATTTTCTGTTTCTGAAAACACAAGAATAAATTCATAAGCCTTTTATTTATAATGAGCCTAATGGAACACAGAGCCCAAAGCAATAAAACTAAAAATGAGATTGAAATGATTATTTGAATTCTACCACACCCATCCCCTAAAAATAAGTGTCTGCACACCAAGGTTTTCTTCAGAAACATTTTTCCCTTGTTGGTGACCACAACATGTCTATTCAAGGGCAAAGGGATTTTAAGGATACCCCAGGGTGTGACTTATGCGTGGCTCACAAAGTCTCTGGTTTGCCTGGAGAGCCCAGCGTCCGTGCTCCCATCATAACAAGGCTTTCAAAACCCAGATGCCTGGCGATGCAAAAGCTCTCAGACTCAGCTAGTGGAATCTGATGATATGGTTCAACTGCCTTCTGCCCAAAGACTCCACTTCTGAGAATTTATCCTAAGGAAATATTCCATATCCAGAAAAGCGTTTCATATACAAAGATGTGCGGCGCACCATTTATAACAGTGGAAAAACTATAAACCACTGATATGAGTAGATTGGTTAGGTAAATGAAAGTCCACACAGTGGGATACAGCATTATTCAGCCATTACTAACGCTTTTAGGACATTTTTAACCACATAATGAAACGCTTCTTTTTAAATCTTAAATTAGAATAAAGGATCCAAGTTGGTTTTCAACTTACCATAACTACATAAAAGTAGACAGTAAAAAGGACCCATACAAAGATATGAAGAGTGGTCACAGCTCTGGATGATGGAATTGTGCGTGAATGTTTTCTTCTTCTTTATATGTTTTATGCTGTCAAGCTTGAGGAGGCGGGGTAAAGAAATAGCCCTAACCCTCTACGCCTACTTTCTGGAGATCAGCTCGGTGCTTTGTGACCACCTAGAGGGGTGTGATAGGGAGGGTGGGAGGGAGACGCAAGAGGGAGGGGATATGGGTATATATGTATACATTTAGCTGATTCACTTTGTTATGCAGCAGAAACTAACACAACATTGTAAAGCAATTATACTCCAATAAAGACATTAATAAATAAATAAATAAATGCAATGTGTGATTCTGGATTGGAACCCAGACAGGAAAAAACATTACTAAAAAGACATTATTGTGACAGCTGGAAAATTTTGAATATGGACTGTGTATTAAAAATAGTATATGTCAATGATTAAAAAAAAAAAGAAAGAAATAGACCTATCCAATGGGATTTTCTATTTGCTGCCAGGAATCCAAATTAAGGTATTCGCTAATGAGTTTAGTTAATGAATCTATATCTTTCCTGAACTATACAATTTGAATTCAGGTTTTGAGGAGTTAGGAGTTTGGAGAAATGCTTAAACAAAGGTCTGGGGGAAACACAGTGGTTGGTTGACCTGCCTCATGTTTTTCAGGATGTGCACAGTTTAATAAGCCAAATTCAGAATCACTGGTCAGCCCAAACACAAATAGCCCTCTACCTGTAGAGTGTGTTTGCTGCCCCAAAAGGATGTCTTTACACTCTGTTATTAACCAACAGTTTTGGGGGTTTTTAAACCCTAAAATTTTCTTTCTATCAGTGGAGGAAATGCCTGGATAGCAGATCTAATGATGGTACCCACCAGACGTTCTTGATGGAACGACAGCATGAGTCTGAGGAAAGGACAAGAGGGGACAATAGCCTTCATCGTCACCCAGGGACACACAATGCAAATCAGCAACCTCTGGAAAAGTCTTTTTCCAGGTTTAAAAAAGGACAGAATTTCAACTAACTCATTCATGGCTCACAAAATCAGTTTAGAGTGTTGCAACTGGAAATTTTTTAAATAAGTAATATTAGAAAATAAAGCAGAAAAATAGAGTGTGCTGCTTGTAGTAAGGATGGGTACTGTTTTCCAAAACACTGTCTGTTTTCTCTCTCTCTGTGTGTGTGTGTGTATACTAAGTCTAACATGAAATGTATGTCTGGCTGTGAGTCAGGTAAAAAGTATGAAAAAGCAAGATTTAATTCTAATGATTCTAATGATTAGCAAATTCCAGAGCAGACGAAAAATTGGAAAAAGCCACTTTACATTAAACAAACAAAAATAAAGTGCATAGCCAAGAAGACGAGAGTGAACTGGCTTGTAGTGAAGGAAACAAAAATTCATTTGGGTTTCTGTTTACTAGTCTATGAAAAGTGGGTTCTTGTTTTATGAAGTCTTTGTTCTCTCAAGCAGATTTCTCTATATAGCTATATACACTTTAATTTCATTTATTTGTTTATATCCTTACGGAATCTCCAAAATGACTTAAGGTGGGGTATACTGGGGTAGGGGACAGAAATAGCTGAGGCATGCCTATATTTGCACATTAAAGGGTAACTGCCAATAGTAACCTGAAAATTATTCAAGAAAAATAATATACTTTCAATATGATCTATAGGAATGTAGTATATCCCTGTAAATTTTAAGAGAACGCTAAACGAGCCCTAGTTATTCTCATAAAATAGCATTATTTGCTTTTTAATGAACTATCAAAGTTATAATGACAAGTGTTCAAGAATATTTTGCTTATTTAATAGAACAAGTAGAACGAGGAGAGCCACTGGCCTTATAAACAAGGAGACCACAATGATAATGCCCATTTCTGAAACTCAAGTAATTATATCTGATCTGCATGTTCTGCGCTCTCTGTTCTGTTCAGATGGAGGATGTTTTTTTCTTTGGGGCATTACCTAGTAGCACAGATAGTCATATAGACCTCTGTCCATAAACACGGGGTGCTTTCCCATGTGAAGGTTAATACAGTTTTTTCCCACATTAAAGATACTAGGTTTGAGTCAAAAGAAGCACGATGTTACGTATTTCTGATCTGATGGGCCTAAAGTGCCTGTAGTTTGACAGATACACCACCTGTCCCTTACAAAACAGCTCAATAGGGAAACACTACCTGCTGACTCTGGAAATTTTCTACATGACCTAAATGCCAGTGTTGGAACAAGTCAAGCAAAGGACCAAGAAGGAGCAGATAACAAAAACCTGGCTCCCTGCATTTTTGGTGATACCAGATGCGGACTTGCTTTCAATGGTAGGGGTCAGGGTAGTTACACAGGGTCGCAAGCTCCATAGCAAAGTGGCCTGGGTTTTGTTTCAAGTGTGACGTTGTGTATGAAGCACTCCTTACAAATATGGACTTTCAAATTCATCAGCTCATTTGAGTCACTCAGAATTCTCTGGTTCCAATATAACCCATGAGAGAACCAAGGCCCAGAGAATAAAAGTTTTTTGCTTATGAACCTTAGACCTCTAAGCCATGGCAAGTTCCTTCCATCAGGGAGATCTAGCAATCTCCCCTGTGACCTCTTGCTTCCCCATCTGATTCTCGAGCAGAAATGGGAAGAGGGTGAGGACAAACTCAGAGCTAGGGTGACTGTATCAGTGAATCCTCAGCAGCTGGAAGAACAGACCCTCCGACAAGTTTCCTGGCTGTGGACGCCTGACTGTGCTTCCTTCCAAAGTACACCAGCACTGTGGGTACAAGTCCTGCCCCGGTTTAAGGTGCACCATTACCTGTTAAATGTCTTCTAATTCTGCAGGGAAATGTTCACCTAAATGTTTCCCTCCAGACAGCAAATTCCAAGTGAAACATGCACATGATGAGAAGGAAATACCCCACCCAAGCATGCTGACCATCTGCCCCCAGGTAACCCAAGGACCAGTCTTGGTTTGTATACAATCCAAGACAAAGCTGACTATGGTCTCCCCAAAGGGCAAGTAGGGATTATAAAGTCTTCACAACATTCAAGATTAGCTGTGGAGAGTGAAGTAAGTCAGAAAGAGAAAAACAAATACCGTATGTTAACACATATATATGGAATCTAAAAAAAAAAAAAGGTCTGAAGAACCTAGAGGCAGGACAGGAATAAAGACGCAGACGTAGAGAATAGACTTGAGGACACGGGTAGGGGGAAGGGTAAGCTGGGACGAAGTGAGAGAGTGGTATGTACATATATACACTACCAAATGTAAAATAGATAGCTAGTGGGAAGCAGCCGCATAGCACAGGGAGATCAACTCACTGCTTTGTGACCACCTAGAGGGGTGGGATAGGGAGGGTGGGAGGGAGACACAAGAGGGAGGAGATATGGGGATATATGTATACGTATAGCTTTGTCATAAAGCAGAAACTAACACACCATTGTAAAGCAATTATACTCCAATAAAGATGTTAAAAAGACATACATGTGTAGTCCTAAAAATTATAAGATTAATTTTTCTTAACTTTAATAAAAAGTTGACATGCTAAACAGAAAAAAAAAAAAAAAGATTAGCTGTGGAGTGGTGGGACGTTTCTACATCTCTAGATTCTCACCGATGTTCCTCTCTAAACAATTCTTGGTGTTTGGAAAGATGAAAAATCACTTTGGGGAAAATCACAATGGCACATAATCTCATGTTTTGTGCAGCCCTAGATCCACTCACAGCCCCGTGACAATTTGTTTCCTCCAATCTCTCTGTGTTTAATAAAAGTCCCAGGTCTACATGGAGTTCTCAAGTCACCATGTTGAACACTTGTACATCTTTAGCGGAATAAAACTGGGAACTGAGAGGACAAAAAGTAGGAAACTAATTTAGAAAGCAAATTAGAAAATTACCTCGCATTTGAATCTACAGCTTGATTGGTTAGAGATTAGTGTCACTTCCTTTAGAATTAGGGGGCGGGGAGTCTCGACTGTATGAGGGCAGAGAGGTGAGAGTCCCTGAGAGGTCTCTGCATCAGGAAAGGGACTGCTGAATTAGTCCCATCACAATGGTACTGCTGTCTTCTCAGACGCTGAATCACATCAGCAATAGAATAAGAAATGACTTCCTAATCTCTAATCTAACCTTATTTAGGGTCATCAACTGAGCAAAGAAACACAACAGACACCTTCTTCACGGAGCCTTCCCAATCTCTCCTGGCTGGAACAATGTGGCAGCTGCACTGCTCTGACATCACGATCACCTGTGTGCCTGTCTTCTCTCCCCATCTAGGCTAGAAGATCACTGAAGGCAGAGACTATGGCTTCTTATCTCTTACTACATTTTACAAAGTCTTCGAAACTTTGTTTTTAAATAAAGAACAGAAAAGAGCATTTTCCCTCCTACCTTCTCCTCTAGTATCAAGCAATAGGTACATTTTTACTATTTGCAAAGGCAATTTCCTTGCTTCCAAAATGCACAGGTACATATTATTCTCTCCCTATTCCCTGCGCACACTAATTACTTTTATTAAAGTATTACATCCTGTCACAACCTTAAAAGAATTTTACTGGAAGATGACACACTACTATAGATTTTATCTGTTTTCTGCTATGTTTTTATTTTTTTTTAGAGTGAAGTGTTATAATTATTTAGGTATAAACAATTGTGGCTCAAGTTGCAATCTATTCTTTTGTATTTTAAACAAATGCTGTGTGATATTTAACGTTATGTGTCAACTTGGCTAGACCATGGTACCTAGATGTTTGGCCAAACACCAGTCCGGATGTCATTGTGAAGGTACTTTTCAGTTGAGATTAACATTTAAATCAGTAGAGTAAAGCAGATACCCCCCATTATGTGGGTGGGCCTTACCCAATCAGTTGAAAGACTTAAGAGAAAAAAGGTGGAGGTCCCCTGAGGAAGAGGAAATTCTGCTTCGAGGCTCAAGCTGCAACATCATCTCTTCCCTGGGTCTTCAGCCTGCCCACCCACCCTGCAAATTTCACACCTACCAGCCGCCACAATTGTGTGAGCCAGTTCCCTAAAATAAATCCCTCCTCTATCTCTATCTCTATTTCTATCTATATCTATATATATATCTATAATTATATCTATACAGTCTATTGGTTCTGTTTCTCTAGAGAATGCTGTTTTAAATAAAGTCTAGTGAAATTATGAAGTTAAAATCAGATAGATGGATAAATTACTAGATCTATATCTAATTTTGTAGATGTGGTAGATATTAGATATAAAGCCAGTAATTTGATCTGAAAGAATTTGAATTATAGAATGACTATATTTATTTAAAGGAGTTTGTCCCTTATATATGACAGTGTATAGTTTTTAGACCCACTTATCTCTTTAAAAGATATATTCTCAAACTATAGAACTCAGAAAAGCAGGGTATGTTTAAGCTTTGAAAACAAGTAACACTTAGTGCCATTTATTTTTTTTTTAGTTTTTTAAAGATTTATTGATTGATTGATTGATTGCTATGTTGGGTCTTCGTTTCTGTGCTAGGGCTCTCTCCAGTTGTGGCAAGCGGGGGCCACTCTTCATCGTGGTGCGCGGGCCTCTCACTATCGCGGCCTCTCCCATTGCGGAGCATAGGCTCCAGACGCGCAGGCTCAGCAGTTGTGGCTCACGGGCCTAGCTGCTCCGTGGCACGCGGGATCCTCCCAGACCAGGGCTCGAACCCGTGTCCCCTGCATTAACAGGCAGACTCTCAACCACTGCGCCACCACGGAAGCCCCCAGTGCCATTTATCTTTAAAATTTTTACTGTAAAAAAAAATGAAAGACCCCTCAATGGATGCACTGGCAAAATTTCACAGTTGGCTCCCTCAATGAGACAGAAGAAACTAGTGTTCTTTCATTGAAATCAAATGAAAAATAACTGTTACAACCTGACTTTGTATATACAGAAAAAAAAGAAGAGAAGCAAAGTAATGCACTAAAGTACAGGGCATGAAGTTGGATTCAGAAATAAACTGTATACTGTTACTTTTCTGATTCTGGTTTAGAATATGAAAGGCAACAAATAAACAAAAGCACTGGCAGTTTGAGAGAGATGAATGAGTCTTAAAAATCCAGATGCTGCATCTGTACCACAATGAAATTTGTACTTGAATGTCTTCATTAAGGTCAATTTGCTTAAGATATTATCTAGCAACTTACAAATCACATCCTGTCATCACTGTATTACTAGCTTATGACACTTTGCATTTTTGTTTGAAAAGATTGGCCCATAAATATGCTATCTTCATGTCACCCCTTTGAGAAATGAACTAGTTGGTATTCCTTTTATGTACGATATATGCTCTTAAAAAGGCATTTCAATCCTGCTTCAGTCAAAACCCTCTCAAATAACAGAAACCTAATAGAAATGCTAGCATTGAGTGGAAATCAACAAGTATCCAGAGTTACTTATTTATTAAAATAATAAGGGTAGTCTTGCCTAGGAACAATACTGTGTAAAAATTAATAAGGTGTTAAAAATGACTATATTATTGAAATGGCTGGCTTTAGCATATATATCATTTTTCAGCAGTTTTAAGACAAAAAGGAATTATTACAACGTATTTGACACCTTAGATGTCATTACAAAACAACTGGGAGCTTGCAAGTGGAACACGCAAACAGCATAAGCCTGGGCCGTTATTGAGAAGCATGAGCTTCTGCAGGAGAAAGAACTGGATGCAGGCAGGACACAATAAATTATTATCACTGTTCACCCAACTGCCAAGAATTCATATTCAGAGTATAATAATTGCCACCTCACGGGATTTCAAACAAATGTTTTGGCTAAAAATGGCTGCCTGAGGTTCTTCCATTCCAATACAAATGCAATATCTAGTTTTCCCTATTAAATGCTTCATAGAGTACTCCGGCCACAGGCATAATCTCTGATGCAACTATAACCTAGATTTTGCACGGACTGTGCTCAGGCTAGTCAACCAGGAGAGGAATTTCATGATCTTAGAAAAGTTCATTTCCTTCAGGCAGGCACAGTACAGATATGGCCCACGCCACCCAATGGAGGCAAATTAGGGAGGCCATGTACTCACGTGGCCTTGGTCATCCAGTTCGTTGTTGGTGAGCTTCAGCTTGTCGAAACTGATCACTTGTCTCATCCAAGTCTCCCCTGAGGCAGGCGAGTCCGGATGAATGTACACCCGGGGTGGCACAGGGGAATCAGCGTTGCCCGCCACCATCCATTTAGAGCTGTGGTAAACATACCTAGAAGGCAATGACAAGGCTCAGTTTGTGAACTGTTGCTTTCTTGGAATTTCCAACTCAGTAGACTCAGACAAAATGTGTACCCTTTAAAAAGTCTAAAATTCGACGATTTGCTCTTTACATTCAATGCATATAAAATAAGAATTCAAGCACTTTTTTAAAACTCTCTGAAGCAGTGGTAACCTACTGACCACTCAAAGTGGTATGTTAAGGATTTAGTGAAAAATATGCACACTATTCCCACCATAAATGCAAGTATTTTAATTTGGATGAATCACACTTAAACACATTAGACATTCTGTCTGTATTCTGATGTTTTCCATTTTTCATCTGGATGTTCAATTGACATGAAGAAACTATTAAGTTGTCAATCTCCCCTTTAAGGAAATCTCAGAAATACTTGAGAGTTATATCTTAAAGTGTCCCACTTTCTTTATCACTTCCCATTTTATGCTTATGTTCAAACTGATGAGATAGATGGTAGAAAGGCAAGGGGAAATTGTCAGAACTTTCAGTAAATTTATTTTCATAGGGAAAAAAGTTCCATCTATTATCATTTATAATTATTTTTTCTAACTCTATTACACTATAAACTGAGGATATTCCGTTTAATTTTAAAAGTTTGTAAAATCATAAAACATAGGCCTTTATCTCCTATATTTCTCTTTTTTTTGACTATTGTAAGAAAATTCTTTAAATTTTTTTATACCACTAATTAAAATACACATCAAACTTTAAAAATTATGATATATCTAATTAGCATTACCTTTCTAAGAGACAAAACATCTTATTCTATTTGTTTGTGTATGTCAACTATATTGACTCTGTAAAAATAATCATTTAAATAACAATGTTTCAAGTAGTATACAAGATAATAATGTTTAATCTTATATTCAGACCATCATTTATTAATGTTTAATTTAAAATACACTAATTCAAAAACTAGAAACTAGTATATTGATGATTGACTTAGAAAAGGGTAGAAAATGAAATTATATACTTGGATGTTTTTCTTCCATTTGTTTTAAAATATGGCATACAATTTAAAGCAACAATTTACAAATAGTCTCAGAGAATTCTACCAGTATATTTGCAAATTTCTTTTTAAAATAGCATGAAACATTTTCATAATATCTCCGGTAAGGCTCACTGTTTCAATATGGTCACACATTTCATTCTCTATTGAGTCCAATATGCCTTCTATTCTTTAATTCCTTTTCTTGGGAAAAAATACATTATCACAAAATTAATAAAAACAATTCCCCTTAATTGATATAATGCAATTTCAATAAATAAGCTCCTAAATGCATGGCCTTTTATGAATATTAATTTTACATTCTAATAAATCACAATCACCTTTCATTTCACCAAATACCATTCTTTGACAGCAGAGAATAAGCCAAAAATATTTGTTTCTACCATTGTTGAAAAAGTTGGAAAATAAAATGCAAATCTTAGAAATGCAAGAAAAGCAGCACAATGGATATAGAGCTATTGCCAAAATAAATAGAGTAATATGCTCTGTCAAAACCTTGAAAAAGTATGCATATTGAATAGTTCAAAAATCCACACCCACTAAGAGAATAAATGCTACATGTTACATATTCTTTGTGAAACATTCTCAACACAAATGCTAAAAACAATGTTTTTCTTGAGAAGCAATATAAGTGAAACCAAATTTATGTTTTATAATTTGATGTTTTATAATATGGCATCTTAATACTAATACTTGAAATTTTTCTTGCTTTATGTGGGAATAATAAGGATCAGTTAAGAAAAATAAACCATCCAAAATATATGGAAGAGATTTGGAGAAAGAAATAGAAGACAAACTTAGAAGAAAAAGGAATAATTTCTAAGCTCATTAGAAGTACATTGTCTTCCTAAGCGCAAAACCCAAATTAGAATATGGATTTTAAACCAAGTATATTTAAAGAATAAACTTCAATGTCTTCTAGCTTCTATCATGTAGTAGATAATTTTAGCAAAGCTCCCTAATGAATTATTTAATTAAAATAAGGGATACAACTTATACACAAAACACAAATAATAAAACTGTCCTTTTTATTACCCATATTTTTAGTATCCCATATGTGCCTGTACTAATTAAATCTGTACACTTTTGACACCATAAACCTGTTTCAAAAAAGCGACTCCCTAAATCTTAAAGAGTAATAAAAACCAAATCTGATTTCATTTAAAAACTTACTAAATGCTCTAGCTGTTTATTTAAAAGACAGAAACAAAGAAATTTAAAGAAGCATCTTCCGATTTTCCACTCAGAATTTCCTTTTTTAAATGTTAGCATTTTTTTTTAAACATCTTCATTGGAGTATAATTGCTTTACAATGGTGTGTTAGTTTCTGCTTTATAACAAAGTGAATCAGTTCAGCTCCTCAGGAAAATAAAAAGAATTGCCATTGACGACTATTGATTTGCTTACTTGCAGAAGGAAAAGCAAAGGTTGGTTTGATACTGAAGAAAGTATCTTTTCCAACTTTACTTGATATCTAGATAAATATATTCTCTCAAAATCCAAACACTACAAAACTTTTTAAAAATTACTGTGTTAACTACCAGCCAAAAAAACAACAGTAAGGTAACAAATTCATTGCCAGCTTAAAGATGTCTTAATATAGTAATGAATTGAGATTTTTTTTTCTAAATTGTAAAAAATCTTCAATAATTTTCTCAAATTAAAGGGAAAAAAGCCTGTGAAGAGTTATGATTTTGTATGTAACACAATAAAGGGAATTTATTTAAATGTCCAAAAATTTGCGAAGAAAATGGAACAATTTGTTAACTATTACGTATATCTACAAACTTGACTCAACATTTTGTCTCAAAATCCTAATCAAAATGTGAATCAACATTATAGTCACATTTAGTTTAGCAACACTAAACTGACCCCTTATTAAAATTCCTCAACACTTAAAGACATTTCTATATCTACTAAAAGCAAAACAAATTTTTTTTTTCACATTTATTGCAAGAGAAGGCACCATCTAGACTACTGGAAGTGACAGGGTTTGGATTATGGATCTGATAATTCTACAGGCTTCTGGAAACAAATATCATAATCAGCACAGATTAAATAGGCGTATCCTGTAAAATCCCAGGGTTTTCTTATCCTCTGTACCCATCTGATCACTGTACCTGTATCTTTTGTTGTCCACTGGCACAATATCCATGGCAATGTAATATTGCTGGTGAGGATCTAATCCTGATATCTTCACTCTCATTGCTGGAAACATGCGCCTATGTATAAGGGAGGGGAGGAAAGACGGTTTGGGTTCTGTTTTTGTTTATGATTACGCTTGGAGAATGAAGAAGCAAAGAAAACTCTCGAATCTGTATTTTTCACATGGAAAAACTTATAACATTCACTTTGGTAATGTAATTCAAAGAATCTGAACACAGGATGTATCAAAACTGAGTCATTTAAATGTAATTTGTTGTACCCTGTACCTGCATTCCATGTTTACTGAAATGTCAGTATAGCTAAAAGCAAAAAAGAAAAATTGTACACTGAAGAAATAATGGCACAGAAAGCACTTTATTTTTTAAACAAAAATCGGTAAGCAGATAGACTTTAATAATACAAATAATAAAGTGTTCCAAATGGTAGAAATAGAAAATTTGAATTTCTAAAAGTGATAAAATATATTATAATGTGAAATTTTAAAAGGGTTATAAAAAAAAGCACAAGGAGCCAATGTGCCATGCCATAACCAAACAATATGTTCTTTATTGAGACAGGACTTCCTGTCTGCAGCATGGTAAAGGTGAAGTGCAAAAGTTGCTCTAAATTTGAAAGGTATAGTAAAACTTCTTTATTGAAAGCAGAAACTAAACACAGTGTATATTTACCAAATCATTCCTTCCCCCACCATACCCTGAAAATACTTTCTTATTTAACCACACTTACTCAAAACGTTGCTAATTAAAACAAATGAAAATCCACATTTCTCTTGGCTTCCCAGAGATGCATATAAAAGGAGATGCTAAAATAAATGCATCTATCTTTTAAAAAGGGCACAGTAGCAAGGAATACAACAGCAAATTATTGTATATAAAAAAAAAAATAAAGCAGTTTTCCTTAAAAAAAAAACAAAAAACTTTCATCTAATGATTTATGTCTAGGACCCTTCCGGTTATTCTAATTTTTGCTAATTTAACCTTACAACACAAATTTTAGTACTGTTATTTACCAGAAATGTTTCCTATAACAATAAAGCCATTAAAGACCACTTCCAGAGAAAAGAAAGTCCATTATTCCTAACTAGGCATGAGAACAGTTTAATACGCTGGCTGTTTTAGTGTTATTTCAGTGCACCTGTAAGATAAAGAGTAAAGGTCTTTAACTCCATCCTTTATAAGACAACTGTTGCTTTGTGTTGTTGAAGACTGAATTTGGATCATTAATAAAAAGCTCTGTGAAAATGTAGAAGGTAGCATATGGATTCAATAAAATATGTTTTTGTAATTTCTAATAAGTTTGGATACTTTTATGCTATCCAGGTTTTTGCCATGTGTACTCCCTGAAAGAGTTGTGTGTGCTTTTTAAAGTTTCTTTTAAGGAAGATAGTATTCACCGATTTCACTGCACTAAATGAACTGAAAACTTTAAAACACAAATATTTCTGTCCCTCCCTCACATTAACATGATCTGTGCAACAAATCAATTTATTTTACTAACTGACGGATGTGCAAATTTCACACTTTCAAAAAAATAGATATAACTTACAAATTTTTTTGGTATTCCTCAGCAAATTTAGGCTAATTTGTTGGATTTCATTTAGAAAAAAAAGTAACCACGTAACTGTGAATCTATAAAAAGAATGGTTTTTTTTAAAATCGGGGCAATTGTTTTTGCAGGGATTAAGCATGTATTACTGGTGATTCCACTAATTTTCATCCTAATCTAATATCAAAATAGCATAACACATCACATTCTCATACTGCCAGCAAATCTTTTGATAAAGAACCAACTGGAAGTTTCGGATCTAAAAAAGCAAATGATAGTTTGCTAAAGAGTAAACTGCGTTTTCTTAAAAACGGGGGGGGGGATAATCTGTTCCTTAATTTCAGAAACATAACTAAAGCCTAAACAAATGCCTGAACAGATATTAAGTATGATCACGAATCTATAGCTACCCTGCGTGCGGATTATCAACAGTAACCGTTACCGCCTCCGCGGCGACAGTGATTTTCTCCTTAGCATCCAACGAGAGGACGGCCGGGCTGTGCCCCTCGCCGACTGCACTCCGGGTTAGGTAGGCAAAGCCAGTCTCAAAAATGAACCACTACCCGGGGCCTTGTCTGCAGAAACTGCTAACGAGAGACCCCACCGCTCTGGCAGGTCCTTCTTCCCAACCCACCAAGAGGTGGGGTGAGGCCAGAGCCGGGGCCGTTCGCGCCAGCGTGCCCTTTACCTGCCGGCCTTGGTGATGATCATCTCCGTGCCGATCTCGTGAAAGCGCTTCCAGAGCTCAGCTCCCTGCAGATCCACCCGCGGGGCCTGCGGCGACGGCAGCGGGGTCCCGGGCCGGGCCAGGGTGGGCACCGGGGACCCCTTCGGGGAGTCTCCTGGGGATGCCAGTGGGGAAGCGCCCTGCAGGAAGCCGTCCTCACAGCCGCCTGGGCAGCAAAGGGCAGAGAGGGGTAACCGGTGAGGGCTCGAAATGGGAAGCCTGGTGGGGAGATGAACCCCCGAGGGCGGCTGGGGAGAGGAAAAGGACCGCGAGGAAAGGGGAAGCTTTCTTGCCATCCGGCCCTTACAACAAACAGGCCCATGGGTGGGTAAATAGGCGCTCCGCCAGCCAAAGGGACGGACACTCGACGCTCAAGTAGGGCCCTCTCGGCCCCCAAGTCTCAAGTCCCGCAGAGGCGTGCGGCCAGCGTCCACCCCACCCTCCCTGCTTCCGCCCGGTCAAGGCCCCAAAATAAGTTTTGTGCCGCAGCCAGAGTCTGGGATGCATGCCCAGCGGAGCCTGAGCTGGGTCCCCGAGTCCAGATCCGCAGTGCAGGCCCCGACACACCCCACGCCATGGAGAGCACGGAGCAAAAACGCCCGGCGCCCCGGCTCTTGGTCCCAAGCGCTTGGGCCTCCCTTCGCAATAGGCGTCCTAGGCGCCTTGCTCCGGGCCCGGCCGGAGGCATCCTCTAGAAAGCTCTTCAAACACCGCTCTCGCCACACTCCCCGGCCGCCCGGAGCTTCTTAGCAAAGCAGCTAGCGGGAAGAGAAGAGCACGAAAAACAAGCCCACGATCGCCGTCGGCCTTGGCAGCGGGAATCAAGAGAGGAAGGCAAGGGAACCTCTCAGCTACCCCTCGGGAAACCACGTTTGCAAATACGCCACCCTCTTCCTGGTTTGCCCAAACCTTTTAGGCATTCGTTTCGGTTTCGGGGGGGTGGGGGTATGCCGTCGCTCCCCCCACTCCCATGCTTTTAAAAGTTAGGAAAGAAAAAAGAGCACCCAGGGGCTGGAAGCCCAAGGCAGGCAGATGCGGAAAGCACAGATCTGCACCGCCGAGCGCCGCAAACTTCAGCTGCTGAGGGCGCGGCGTGAGTGGGCGGCGGCGGCAGCAGCAGCCTGAGAAACCAGGCTGAAAGCGGCATTTTACTGTCTGGAGGGCGACCCGAGTTGCGCGGCGAGAGAGTCCAGGGCAGCGCGAGCTTTGCGCCCTGACACCTAGGCTAGCGCGCTGATGGCTGAGTTGCCCCGGGCGCACAGGGACACCGCGCGCGCGCACGCCCACAACTCGCAGTAGTTCAGGTTCTCCGCGGCGGTACTGGCTCGCGGGACTGGGAGAGGACGTCTAAGGAAGAAGTTAGGCGGGAAGGGGCCGACTCACCCGCGGCTCCGCGGGAGCCGCAGCTCCGCTCCAGGTCTGCGCAGCTCCGGATGGGCCCGGATGCCGCCCCAGCCGGCGGCGAGAGCGCAGTGCCTTCGTCTCCCTCAGAGGAGCCCTTTTCTGCGGCGCCGCCGCCGCGGCTGCAGCCTCCGTCATCTAAGGCCCCGGCCGCCTCCTGCGCGCCCAGCTTTCGCCTCTTCTTCTGAAGCTGTTGCTGCTTCTCGGCGCCGATCAGTGCCTCCACGGAGAAGGCGTGCGCCTTAAGGCTTAGCATGCTGCACGGCGAGCCCCTCCGCTTCTCGGCCATCCCCGCCGCCCGGCGCCCGCCCCTCGCTCATATACACACGCGCAGGCACACGCACACACTCGCTCTCCTTCCCCCACCAAAATCTGAACGACTCTCGGGGCCTCCCGCAGGCCCAGATCTGCCCTCTTCCCCGCCCGGGCAAAAACAAATTTGGCGTTTCCTCTCTCGCGCTTGTGTTGGGATCCCAGGAACCAGCGACGCGCCCGCCAAGTTTCCTTCCCTCGGTCTCTCGCGCGCTCTCTCAGTGATGGACTCTTTCGCTCCCACCCCCTCCACCTCTTCCTGCAGCTCCAAGATCTGCCTCGACTGATGCGGCAGAGAGGACTAACATGGGTAAAAAACACTCTGCGGACACAAATTAGGGATTGTAATTGAAATTTGTTGCCTTGATCTGTCAGCACTTCCAGGCAGGAGAGCGGTGGGAAGAACTTGCTCATTAGTGTCAATAAAGGGGCGGGGGCGGAGTCCGGGGCCCTGTCAATCACCGAGACGGCCAGCCAATCAAGAGGCGCCGACTCCGCTCCGCCCGCGCCCACTTCCTTACAAGGTCGCAAAAAACCTAGAGTGGAAAGCGCCGCCGTCTGGCTTGGAAGTGCCAGCCCGGGCCCTGAACCGGGTCAGTCTCCCTGCCTCCCACAGCCAGTACATCCCGGGAGCCTCCAGCTTTCCCCACCGGGGCCTGGAAAGGCTGAGGCTCCTGGCTTTAAACCGAAATGATCACCACATTAGAATATCAAGAATCTTTCAAGAAACCTTAAGTTCCAGTCCCATTCCCTTATCACGTAATATTGCTACAACTCAGAACATTTTGAGGAGTGGGGAGAATTCACAGCCACCAGGCCCGTCTTTTCTCATGGACACATTCCTGCATTTAGTAACACCCACTCTGCGCCGGGAGTGGCACTAGACTTATTTGTTTTACTCCGTGGATTTTTCTTGGGGAGGGAGGGGGAATTCAAGATACGTTTAAATCCTTTACATTTAGGAGAGCAAAATTTTACCCCATTATTGCTCAGTCCTTTATATGAACCAGTCAGAAAAAGCACGCTCTTTCTGGAGCCTCCCATTTCTTTCGAACAATGATCACTAATTTAAACCTGGTATTTTAATTTTTATGTTTTTAATGGTAAGGACTTAGCTTTAAGACCCCTAAACACTTCGCAGAGTGAAATAAGTTTTTAGATGCAATAAAATTTCCATTGCAGTTTTAGAAAATGTCTCTGTGATTTAACATAACTTCATGTTTGCCCTGTTTTTGCCAGTTAGCTACTTCTTTTCTCAGGCTTTTAAAGAGCCAACATGTTTCTTTAAAACAATTTTTTTTTAAACCTCTTTTTAATTGAATAACACTTAATATGTCTCTGTACAGTTTGTTTTGTAGTTTCAACTCGACTTTTGCTCTGGATTAACAAAAATAATGGATGTGATGCAAATAGAGCAAGTCTCTTTGTAGAATAAAACTCATGATGGATATTACTCTTAAATCTTTGGTATAAAATACACGACAAAGGATTGAGGGTTTTTTTGGTTTGTTTTTTGTTTGTTTTCTCTCCCTCGCTCTGTTTAACCTCCACACTGTTGGCTGCCCCATTATCTCTTACTTCTCTCTTAGTTTCCAGTACAGTGATTCAGGCAGTGGCTTCGCCACTGCGATCTTTTCACCGTAGCTCCAGGGGGAACTCGCGGTTCCTCCAAGGAAACCAGAAGAGCGGGAACCAGAGCAGGCGGTGCTCAGAGGCGTCTCCGCACGCGCCGCCCTGCGGGTCCGGCAGCCTCAGGGTCAAACACGACTCCCCAACAACCTGAGCAGGAGGCCTCTTTTAAAAGATTGAGAACCAGACTCAACCAGGAGGAGGTGTTTTGCATTTGCAAAAAAAGGCTTTGCGAAAGGTCTGGAGCTGTCCGGACCTCGGTGGACCTCCAGGCTCCGCGGCGTCCTAGGCGGGTAGTATAGCCTTAAAAGTAAGTGCAAACCTGGTTTCTGAAGCCTGCCCGAAGACGGGCGCAAGCCCGAGAGAGCGCAGTGGCCGCCTGGAGGGCTGGGGCAGGGAGTGGGGAGGGGGATGCGGTGGAGGGAGGGCCGCAGACCTGGCAGCAGGCTGCGCACCGAGCTCCGCGCGGCCGGGGCATCTGAAGCCAGCATCCGCAGCCTGCGGGGACCGAGCGCCCCGCTCCACGCCCAGGCTTTCAGTGGCCCCAAGGAGGAGCGACCCGAGGCTCCTCTGAGTTGCCCTTGCGGACTTGGAGAGGTGGAGGCGCTGAGGCCCAAGGGTGGAGTCGCCGGGGCCCTGAGGCCTACTCCGGGGGAACGGCTCTTCTGGAGAAACCCCAGGCCGCCAGGGACGATCGCGGTTTTCCAGACGCGAAGCCTGCTTTGTAGACGGGTGCTTGTCCGTTTACAGGCCCCGCAGCTCAAACTGATTTAGAAGGGACTACACGGGCCTGCAGGGCCCCAAGGCCTCCTATATCCCTACACCGCTTCTTTCTCCTTTACCCCGGGCAGCGAGGGGCGCAGCCCTCGGGACGCGCGGACACCGGGGACTTGGGCCCCACAGACAAGCTGAAAAGCCGGGCCTCACACACATCCACTATGTCAGATAGAACGTGGCCCTTAGAAATAATCCAGATGTGCCCTGGGCGCCCGGGACAGGACCAAGGCTCTGGTCTCCTTAGTCCAAGTCCAGGCTGGCCTTTGGGAACCACAGCGACAGAGCCGCACCGCCGCTCTCCACCTTGGGCTCGCATGGAATCCGGCTCAGACTCCAGGACCCAGCGGGACCAGCTGCCCCCGACCCCACGAAGCAGAAGGTCGCAGACCTCAGCTCACCCCCGACCTTCGCTCCCGAGAGGGGAAGCCGAGCTTCTCCAGGAGCCTGAGGGAAGGAAGGCGGGTTTGGCAGGCTGGCGGAGTCGCGGCCTTCGAAGCGCTGGCGAAGCCACCACCCTAATCGGGCGTTTTCTCAAAAGCGTGGCACGCGCGTGCCAGAGTCGAGCCAGGGCCTTGCACTTTGCCAGTCAAGAGAGCAAAGGAAGCGGGGACAGGGCGCAAACTGGCGGGAGAAAAACTCGACAGGGTGCGCGCGTGCACGTGCCTGTATGTACGTGGATGCGCGTGTGTGCACCTGCGAGGGTGTAAACATGGGTGGGCCTGTGTACCGGGGAGCGTGTGCCTCTCGTCACTTTAAGAGAGAAAATGTCTGTTCCCAGTATGAGCTATGTTAAGGAAACGATTAAAACTGAATTAAACTGTCAGGCCTCTGGCAAGAATAGCACGGCTCTATTTCAAATAAAAGTCATCCAGGGAAGAACGTTATCAGAGTGGGCTTCTCTCAGGAACTTGGGCGGGGAGAGAGGGAAGGACACAAGAGCCTTGCGAATGGTACCTAGGGGAATCTGTGTCCAGCCAGTTAGCAAAACTATCGCGGGAGGGGGGTGGGCGTTGAAAAGCATAGTCAGTTCCTCTTCCTTATTTTTCTCTGTGCATTTTAAAATTGGACAGTTCTGAAAGATTTTTTTAAACGCATTCTGTCGGTTCCCGCTGTGCTTTCTCAGCCTAGAGCCTGTTTACACTATATACAGTGTAATATATATATGTTTGGAGAGAGCTTGCTATTTCCACTTAGCTGACGTAGCTACTTGTATTTATAAACAGTTACTTATAAACAGTATTTATAAACAGTTACTTATTTTTAAATTTAAATTCTAAATTTTAAATTCTAAATTTAAAAATCCTATGCGTTAGGATTTCATTCTCTAGATAGACTTTTTTTTTCTTTTAAACTTGACGGTGGCCATAAGAGTTTATAACCCTTACGATTAATTTCCCACACTCAAGACATGACACAGGAGGTGAGCCCTGGCTACAAGAGAGTCTGTTCTTGACCATTGAATGGGAGTTGCTTCAGGTGGTCCCCAAGTTTCCAAACAGGCGGGATCCGGACTTCCATGCGCTAAAAAAAAAAAAAAAAAAAGTGTATTATTAGCTAGAAGATTAACCTAGCGAGAAGTACAGAAATAGATGGGAGAGTGGGGGTCAGCAAGGGCCCAATCCTAGCACCAAGGTGGGTACTTATTCGGCTGCCTTAATTTGTAACAATTTGGGAAGAAGGTACAGCCTAATTGGGGGCGTGGACGTCAGAGTCGCGGAGTCACCAGGCAGCACCTTACTCGCTGGCTGGGGCTCCCTCTCTCCTCCCTTCCTTCCGTTACCGTCTTCCACTCTCTTCGTTATCTGCCCTGCTCTTCTTCTCGCCTCTCCCTCTGATCTGGGTTAATAAAAACAATAATTATAACCTGTATAAGTTTACAAAGAGTAATTTACGGGAGTAAATTCAGTCGGCCGGGGGCTGGACCGCTGCGCTCTCGAGGGCTTCCTTCCTGCCCGGTCTCCGGCTGCAGCTGCAAACCCAGGCCCCGTGGAGAAAGCGATCCAGAACCGCGATTCCTCGCGGCTCGCTTCTGTCGTGGATTTGCACACACACACACAGCACTATCCTACATGTTGGTGATTGTTTACCATTCTCCTCCTCCAACAACAAGTCTCTTAAGTATTCTCATCAGCTGAGACCGAGTCTCAATAGCAAAGAAATCGCGCAGCCCACCGAAGTGCTCTTCGGGGCTCCCGAGCGCCCAAACTCAGTTTGGGGTCCGGAGAGATTCCTTTTAGTGCTGGTTTTTCAATCAATGATCGTGTCTCGGTGAGGTTTAGGGGAGGTGCGCTGTTTGGAGAGAGCAAAAGGCGTGTACTCTAATGGTAAGCTTGTCGTCATTACTCTAATGGTAAGCTTGTCGTCATTACTCCCTTGTCGTCATTACTCCCTCCCTCCCTCCACTTCCAGTTCTCCAGGGAAAGGTAAAGGAAGGGAGAAGTGAGGCCTCTGACCCACCAAGTCGAGGGGCTGTGAGGACGTAACGAACCTGTAATGTATCCGGAAGAAAACTCACTGGGCTGGACGAATGAGCTTCGCCACTCATGTCCAATTTCCAGCAGTATCTGCTCTACCTCCAGACGATGCTGGAATTATTTTTCACCCTGTGCGTGAAAAACCGCCCCCTTCACTTCCTCATTCATTGACCTACACTCCTCTGACGACACTACTACAGTAACGGGGTAGTAACAGAAATGTCCAAGAAGGAAACACTTGTCTCTATCACTAATACCTGATCCAAATATAAGCTGGCTTCAAGGAGGTAATGAAATTAACACCTAGATGTAAATGGATACTCAAAGATGGGTAGATGGACATTGCTGAATTGCAACAGGTTAATTTGGACATAAATCAAACTGAGGCAATGAATGGGGAAATTAAATAATATTCTCTAAATAGTTAATGGGCATTTTAATAGTTTATGCTTTATAAAATGTTTAAATTGATATTTAAGATATGCAGCTTCATATTCTTTGAATTAAATATTTAATGCTATATTTCCCCATAAACAAAGATTTTCTTGAGTCTGCTGGTTTAATTAAATGAATTGAAAAGGGAACTGAGTGCCTGAGGCTCCAATAACTAGGTAGGATGTTTAGCTTTTTATACAAATTATTACACCCTCTAATTGGCTGTAAATTGGGCCCTGTTGTCCTATTTCACATCTGTAGATACCCCCAGTTATTAAACAGTGAAAATTCTGTGGGCATTTATATAATCTGCTGAAAGTATGAATAAAGAATGTGGCTGAAATTTATTCATATTTTTGTACTGACAGATGAGGCATTTCAGTTTCAGCTGAATGAAAAGACTTTTAACAGATTAATTTAAGGCTAGCACTGGAACTGCACAAAAAGAAGTGAGCTATTGAAAAATAGTATTAAGAATGAACCCTGAATTTAAACACATGGGCAAAAAATTTGAGAACAAGCTTTGACTTTTCTACATTACTTTTGGTTTTGCTTTGTTTTCACTTTTAATTGTGTAAACTTTTCCATCCTTTAACGAGTGTAAGATGAACAATTAAGATAGCTGAAAAATGAAAGAGTTTAAGGTTTTCCCCATTTTGGATATAAAAATATTAAAATTTTTCTCAAATAAAATAATCTTACTGGAATACACTTCCAACCTGGGTTTTCAGGAAGAGCCAAATTAGAATCGTCAAGCAAAAGAACAGTAATAACAAGAGGATCTTTACCAAAACATTTAGAAATTTTGGAAATGTTGCTTGTAAAGAATTCTCAGCACATAAAACACTGCATTTCCAAATTCAGTCTCAAGAAGAAAGAGGGAGAGGAATAAAGCTATCCAGGCCAAGCACAATAGGTGATGTAAATTTTGAATAACTAGCATTTCTAGAAGACTTGTGCTTTTTTCTGTTAACCTTTACTCTTTGGTGCAGGTTCCTTCTCAAATTACATAAAATGTACTTTAAGAAGCACTCACTACCTGCTACAGATGTCCAGGAAAAACTGAATTATGGAAGTCAGAAACATATGGCAGTTGCCTGTTGCAAAAGGAAGGTACATATGAAAGTTATAAATTTCTTTCTTTAAGTCAGTATTGTAAATGCATTTTATAGGGTTCACAGTATGTATTACACCTGTAGATTTAATTTTTGAAAAACACATTTTTAGGAGAAATTTGTGGTTTGGGATTCTAAGAGAAAGAACTCGTCTTGATGTGTTAGAAATAAAGAAAAAACAACAAATAAAAATAAATATGTGGAGAGGCAAACATTTTTCTTTTAATTTCCCAGTTGGTTACACTGAAAAGGACTTCAGACCATCTATTGGCAAAGGATTACTCACAACACAGGAGTTGCCCATCAGCAGAGCATGCTGCATTTACTGAGTTCCAGCTCTGAAGAAGCAGAGATGTCAACCTGAGCAAAACCAGTTTGGGGTCGATATAAAAAACACCAGATTAAGAATTGGATCACACAAATGTCAAAACCACACCAATATATTTGTTTTTGAGAAAAATTTCCAACTACTTGCTGATCTTTTTCCCCATCAAAATATTAGGTTTAATTTTATTTTATTTAACGCCTTTGAAACGTTTTGTTTGAAGTCGTAATTTAATATTATATATTCGGTATGGATACCAAGCATTATCAACTACCAAGTATCTTCTCTTAAACCTTCAAAGTTATTTGAAAATAATCCCTCCAACTTTCTACCTGAAGCCCCCTTTGGTATCTTTAAATTTAATTTTAATTTGTGGATTTTAAGAGTCACAGCTCTCCCGTTCCATTTTATTTGGAGAAATGTTAGAAGCATGTTATATGAATGATCTTGGTCAAAAAGAAGTTTAAACAAATATATACTTGTTTAATACCCTAAGACTGGGGCAGGTGCCTACATTTAAGGTCGCTGTGGGTTCACGTCAAGAAAACCGTCTTCAGATTCCCCTTGTGGAAGCTAGGGAAACGCTCGTGCCTGATCTCCGCTTTGCTGTGTTAGAATGAAATTTACTTGCTGGGGTGCAGGTTGTGTGAAATAATGCAAAAATAATAGCAGATGCTCTCCACCCTGGCAGAACTTTTATTTGGTTGCGTTTTGAATTCCCCTAAGTGATCAATTGTTGAGTGGTCGCCTGAGTGGGTTTTCTCTTTTCCAGATACTGCCTTACTTAAGGCCAGTCCTGCCCAGGCTTTAGACCATTCGATCTATGTGCGGCGGTAAGATATCGAGCTTTCATTATTGGGGGCTTCCAGACAGGTTGGGGAGAAGAATGCCTGAGGCGCAGAAAAGACTATCAGATTCTTTTCTGCTTATTCACAGAAATTTGGGAACGTGGAAAGTGCCGAGAAATTTCTGGTTTCCTTCTCCAAGTCTTAGGTCGTTTCCAGAGCTCCCACCCTGTCCTGCCCAGACGGTTCTCGTTAACATTTACAATTGGAGCTCTTCAAGGGGACCCCCCAAGATAGCATATATTATTTAATAACAAAAACAGCAGTAACGGTAAAAAGAAATAAAGAAATCAGTCCAGTTTCCAGGGGTACCCTAGAAACCCCAAGGCAGATCCGACTGGTAAAACATTTACGAATTCACATTCTCGATGAGGTTCCACGCCTAAAATTAAAATCCAGTCTGGGTGTCTGAAGCTCGTTTTGCTTTGGTCAATACCTGCGTTTTCTTTCATTTTGTTTCCGTTCCCTCCTGGGTTTCGTGCCTTTTTTTTTTTTTTTTCTTTCCCATTTGCAAAGACAATCTGATTTACAGTTTGACTGAGAGTTGCATTTCTGTTTAGAAGGTGAAACGTCCAAGTCAGTTAGCCAAATTATTCCCCGACGGCTCCAATATTGCGCCAGAGTCCCAGAGTCAGTTATTTTTATGTCTGACTGTATTTCAAATGTGCAGGGTGATAAATAAAACACGCCTCAAGCTGCAAACTATCTCAGTGTGATGAGGAACAATTGACAAAAATTAACTCAGCCAAAGCGTTGGGGTTCTCGCGAGCGGCTGGAGCATAAATCAGTATCCTGGCAGCTTCGGGAAGCAGCGCGCTTGAAGCCGCGCGCCCGCTGCAGCCGCAATTTTCCAGCAGCCGCTGGGCTCGCCTGGCTTGAGTGAGCGAGGCTCGGCCACGGGGATCCGAGCGGGAATCGGATTCCACCCCGAGTTCAGAGTCATCCGAGGAAGGGACATGTTAGGGGAGAAAGGCATGGCCACGCCTAAGCGACTCCGTAATTTATCACTGAGACTTCTCCAGTGGGTTGTGTGCGAGTGAAGTCAAGAGGACTAGGAAGGCAAACTCGGGGGTGGGGGCTTGCGCAGGGAGTAACAACCCCCGACTGTCTCTGGATCCCAGAGGAGCTTCTTTCATTGCTCAAGTCACTTGAAAAGGAGATTCGTCTCAGCTATTAATTAAACCTATTTTACGGAAAATCAAGGAAGGCGCCTGGAAAGCTCTCTGCGCTAGCGCTGTAACTGCTTGGAGTCCGGAGCCCGCCTGCATATTCACTCCCCAGTGCACACTCCGAGTCCTCGCCCCCTTCTCCAGAGCGAGGCGGCTGGCCGCGACACCCAGGAGACATGGGTCAGGCAGGGCGGAAGGTGTTCGGGTCGATTGCCGCCGGCCCTCGCCACCTGTTGGAGAGACCAAGCCTAAGATCCCGCGCCCCCGGGCGGACTCGCGCTCAGCGGCCACAGGGAGGGAGTCAAGGCTGAGGAGCCGCGGGTTTCTGTTGCTGAGAGCAAAGAACAGCCCTCTCGGTGCTAAGTGCACAGTAAGTGCGAAGAATAAATACATCATCTCCCGGGGCGGCTCTCTCGGAAAGGCATCTCAGCCCCCTGCCATTCAGAGCCCGCTGAGGGCTATTGATTAGAGCGGGCGCCCGCGCCGCGCCGCGCCTGCGCCTCTGCTCGTTGGCTGAGAAGGGCGCGCTGCCCCGGCCACTGCGCACCACTCGCCTGGCGCGGCGCTAGCTCCTCCGAGAGGAACTAATAATAAGGATCATCAAAACCCTCAGAGACGTCCCCAGACCCAGGAGACCGCACAACCACGCTGACGATGTCCCGAGCCTCGTCCCACCCTGCCTGGGGAGCCTGAGCTGCGCCGCAGAGCCCGGACACAGCGTGCGCGGCGTGTGCGCATGTGTGCGTGCGTGAGCGTGCGTGTGCGTGCGGATTCGCCGCGGGCCGTCAGTCTCGGTGGCCGCGGGAGACGGGTAGTGTCTGGAGGAGAGGAGAGGAGGCCGTTTGAATTAAGACTCTCCTTTTAAAAATGGGTTAAAGAACAAAGTGAGTGAAAGCCTAAGCCCCCCCTCCCCCCGGAGGAAGCTCTAGTTCCGGGGCTGCGCGGGCCCCGTTTTTCCGGGGGTTAGCGCACGGGAGTTGGTCGCCCACCGCGTCCGCTGTTGAGGTCGGGCGGCCGCATCCCGGGGCACCTGGGCTTCTTCGCGGCTCCTGGACTCCACGGCGCAGGTTTCCTCTCGAGCTCGGCTCGGCAATCCCGGGCCCCTGACCTCTGCAGCCGCGCCGCCCACCGCTTCCTCCCCCGAGGGCGTAAACCCGAATCCACTCCGGCCTCGGGCCTCGGCCTGCGCCATGGCCCGCGGACCGCCCGGCTCTGAGGATTCTGGGCTGGGGAGAGGCGGGCTGAGCTCCCCTCCTGACGCGATTCCGCACGCATCTGTTTCGGGACCCTGGCCGTGTCCCGGCCTTAACCTCCTCAGCGTTACAACGGGGATAATAATCCTTGCCGGCTCGCCCGCCAGGTGGTGGCTGGATAATATATTCCGGTGGAGGAGTGAGGAGGGTTGGCAGAGACTGTCAACTATTCCGCTGGGTGGCCGTTCACAGCCCTCCCAGATTGGAGGGTGGAGGGCGGGGGTAGTTCGCCCCCGTCCTGCGACCTCCCGGAAGAAAGGGGCTCGTGGTTGTTTAGGTTGCGCAGAGCCCGCCACGCTTCCGGCGGGGGCACGTGGCGCTTTTGGGGACCTTCGCTTCACTGTGCCGAGCTCGGCCTGGGGCGGAGCAGCCTTCTCGGCACCCTGTACTCGGTTCTGCGCGGACCCCACCGTCTCGGCGCGGGCAGCAGCCGTAGGAGACTCCGGAACTTCTGGCCAGATCTGGAGCTGAGCGTCCCCGACTGAACCCAGGCAGAAAGGGAAGCCCTGTAGGTTGCCCTGATCTGCGGACGCAGTTGAGGCGACCCTGAGTCTCGCAGGAAAACCAGTCCCGGAGAAGACATTGGCCTCTGATGGTCAGACCTCCGCGGAGACTCTCAAAGGAAGAAGTCCCACCAACTCTTCACAAAACTATAGAACCATCTAGAAAAGGAAGCGTCCACATGGATTGAGGGAAACAGTTGAGAATTAAAAGGTAAATAGAAAGAGGAACTTGAAAGGAATATTAATGTACATTTTCTTTGTACCTGAGTTCAGGTTAACCCTCAAACAAAAAAGGACTTAAATTTCTCCAGACCCTAGGCCTGCTAGCGCGTAGTTCCCAGGCCAGTTCCCGTGACCTGTTACCATTATCAGTGCTCCAGATAGTGGGCGAGGAATGAGCTTCTTTCTCATTGTCATTTTCCATTTATAACTGCAGGGCACGCTACTGATGAACTTTCTTGACTTTTCTCATTAGTGAGGTTCTCTTGGGTTTTTTGTTACTGTTTGTTTTGTTGTTTAGAAAGGCACATTTCGCAAGTTTGTAAGTAGGTCAACTGTTGCAAACTGTCCCATCTTGAATCATATAGCAGAGGAAAAAATGAATACAAAATAACCTGTATATAGGGATAGTGAGCTAAGATGGCTATGGGCTCTCAGTTGCATAGTTATTTCTAAGAAGACTTCATTTGAAAAAATGAAAAACATTTTGGCGCAGTTACAGTTACATTAGTACATGTTGTGGAAATAAGCTTGCAGTTAGAGAAAAATTATTAGAAACAGCTGTGATGTTAATGTTTCAAAACCCAAAGTGCTCAGTATGCTCAGTATCTACTTTTCATAATTTTTTCTTGTGCATCCAAATAGTGCACTCCTCTGTGTGTAATACAAGACACTTGTTTAATAAAGCAAATGATTGTCTGTGTCAGGGAGATTTGGTCCTCTTTCCCTCTCCCAGTCCATATGCAGAGCAGATCAAAGACTTGATTACCTCTGTCTTTCCAAAGGCACCAGATGGTGTCTTGATTTTTTTTTCAGATATTTTAGGAATAGAATTCAAAGGACTAAAGAATGTGTGTGATGCTACAGATGAAAGCTGTACCCAGGTAAATTATTTTTTAAATTAATGTCATGCCTACCTTACCTTATTCCACTAAAGTTTTGAGGAGTCTCTTGAGAATATATATAATGAATAAATATATAAATGGCAAGTAAAGGTTAGAACCAAGTAAAATAGAAATCACAATCCAGGATCAAGATAAGAAGACTATAACTCTGATATGCATGTGGAGTATTACACAGTTATTAAACAGGAACTTTGGATTTGTCTCTGAGTTTCCTAGCAGCAAGAGTAAAGAGCAAAACAAGATCCTTTTAGTGCACAGGGAGAAATCTAATCTGTTCCTTATAGTAAGCAATAGTTCCCTAAAATGATAATGATGATGATAGTAATGATGCTAGCGGCAGCAGCTGTTCCATTTGGGAGATCAACTGCCCTTCCCCTCCCTGCCTCCCAAGTTCCAACACATTCAGATACTCTTCTTGGGTTGTTTTTACTTTGTTGCAGTTAGGCTAAAAGCTGCTTCTCTGCATAGAGGCGGTTTAGCATCTGGAAGGAACTTTGGAATTAGAGACATCTGAATTCAGTACTGGCTTTTGCACTTAGGGTTCTGCTGTAACCCTTGGCAAGGCATTTAATCTCTCTCTGTCTCTCTGAGACCCACTTTTCTTTATAAAGTGGAGACAGTTTATCCCATAGGCTTATAGGAGAGGGTTTTCTACATCCTGACACTAAGAAACTCTATGTGTGAGGCTGTTGCTGTTTTTATTTTCCTTCACATAACACAAATGTTAGTTTCCTTTCCCCTTTTCCACAGCTACACAGCATTCAATGGCACTTCTACCTTTGGGCCTCAGAGCAAATGAGAATGCCAGGCTTTAGACTTGAAGACCTGTCCGTACAGTTATATGAGCAAGGTCTCTGAGGTCCTTTACTCTCCCTACTTACCTGTAGTATTTTTCTGGGGAGAGAAGGGGGTATTGGTAAGATGGACCTTGTCTTAAACCAGCAAGTGTAAGAGGGCATCAGTCCCTGAGGCTGCAGGTCCACAGGTGGGTTCTATACAGCAGCGCCACTCCTAGTCACCAGTGGGGATGGCAGCTGTCTGGATGACCTTGATAATGAGGTGAGTCATGCCATGAATGAGTTCCAGGAGAAGGTAGATAGATCTCTTGAGTATTTTTTTGGAGGGGAAAAGAGCACTACAGTTTTGCAGGTCACTATAGAAAGTCAGTAATCTCGTAAGTATTGAGGATTTGGGGCAGGAGCTAAATAGAAGGTGACCCTCCCCTTTCCCCCATCCTCCCTCACCCTCCCTCTTACTGTGTAGAGCTTCTAAACTGAGTACTTGCGAAGAATCCAGTAGTGGCTCTAGGTTTTATGGAGACAGGTTCTCTGTCCTGGATCCACCACCTAAGACTATCCAGGCAGTTGGCCTCCAAGAGGTCCTCTCTTTTTGTCTCTCTTCCCTCTTTCACCTGCTCAGTACCCACTAAACTCTCACCTTGCTCCTGCTAAAGCTTGCAGGTTGATAATGGGTTAAATATCAATCTAGTGTATCTAAGTCTTTATATTTTCCAAGTTAGTTGTATCTTAGAAAAGAATGGAGGTGTATATGTGCATGTGTGACCTGTTCTACAAGATTGTAAGCATCCCAAGGTCAAAAACGTCATGGTGTTTATGCATTGACTGAATTTGGAACAGCAGATCATTTGTTTCAGGTTGAGGTGGCCCCAAGACTAAGATGCCAAGAAGCACACTTGTGCTTGTTGTTTGTGGAGTACAGGCCAAATGATCCAGAATAAATCTCCAGCTTCTCTCCTTAGCAGATGCACAGAATATGGCAGAAGGGAAGCAGGCTTTATGATGGCTTTTTGTGATGGATTTTTTTCCCAGCTAATTAGGTGCATAGTGGGTATTGAGCAGTGTGGTGTGCAGCCAGCAGTGGGGCCCACCTGGCCCTGGGAAGGGGTTTAGAGAGGCCTGCCTGTTCCTGTGGCATGGATTTCGTGGCCACGTTTGCCAACTCTCTGAAGCTCTCTCAGGGGAAGGGAAAGAAGGAGTGAGAAGACAGCTATACTCTGTTAAAGTATATGAATCTGAATTCCTCTGCTGGTTTTAATGGATTCCAGAATTAAGGCTGAAGGCAGAACCAGTAGACTGTTTTCTAGAACAATGCTGTGAGAGAAGGATACAGTAAATTCTCACAATAAGGCATTTCCTTGCTTCCTCTATCAGTTGGGTCATTGAGCCTACAACCCAGCCCCTCCCTTCGTCCTCTATGCTTACCTTTAACTGGAGCTCCTCCAAGCAGCCCTTCATGCTGTGGCCCACCCAGAGCCTCAGCCTGGGCCAGCTGGTGCAGCACTCCTGCATTTCCTCCCTGGAAAACTGGTGCTTCTAGAGCTTCTGCTACTATTGCTTGCTGCCACCAAGTTGCTGAACTTGCCTGTTGCCTTAGTTACTGATACTCTCTCCACAGTCACCCCAACTTCCCATCGCTGGGCCTGCATACATGCTTGGGTCTTAGATGTTGGAGGCCCTGCTAAAGTGCTTCCTTCTTGCCTGTGTGAGGTTGGGCTGGGATGGTCCAGATCACTTGTCTTTTCTTCCTGCTGTGGATTCTCCTGGTTCTTCCTTCGCTGCCTTCACCCACACAGCCGTAGAAGTGAGCTAATGCACTCTGGCCATTCCTTCTAAAGGTCCCCTCTTTGACTGGCAGGCCCAAAGGTATGGAATGGTACTTCCTGTGCACCTCCTTGTAGCTGCAGGAAGTACCCATGTACCCACATGTGAAGGCTGGTTGCTGGTCCCCTTCAGGCCAGTTAGGTTTCCTTGAGTTCAGTTGAATGCACATTCATCCCCATCTGTTTATGGTGCATTTATCATATAAGTTTCAGGCTTACTTATTTTAGAAAATTTCAAAATTGTAGAAGTTACGTATTAGTCATGGAAAGTAATGCTAACTGCTATATCAAACAATCCTTGAATAACAGTGGAATAACCCAATACTAGTTTACTTCTCACTTAAGAGCCCCGTGTGGGTCAGGTGGCATCTTTCCTCCAGTTGGTGACTCAGGCACCCAGGCTGACTCCTTGTAGCTATGCCATTTGGAACTTGACTTCCAAGTTTGCCATGGAAGCAGAAGAATGTATGGGGAAAGCACACCTATTCTTAATGACCTCAGCTTTGAAGTGACACTTATGACCTCTGTTCACACAGGAAAGCAATCCCAAAGCCCCATGTACCTGCAAAGGAATCTGGGGAACATAGTATTTTTTTTCCCAGGAAAATAGAAGTAAATTTGATGATTACCTAGCTTTTTCTCTGTTACAGGTTTTGAAGGGAAACCCCACTCTTTTCTGTATAAGGGAATGTCCAAGGCTAGTATGCTCCAGACTCAAAAGGACAGAGAAAATAGAATGCACTGTTTAATCAGGTATAAAAACTAAGATGAGTACTATAGGCCAATATTTGGTTTTTGCTTTTACGGAGCTGATTCAAGGACAAAGTTCTCTTTGAGGTCAGGGAGAATTACATTCCATGGAATTGAAACAAGGTGTCTGGAGGAAAATGAGGATGTGACGAGCCAAAGGATCTCCACTTATTGTGGAAACAGCTGTATCAGTGTTAAAAGCCCTAAATCCATCTATTACAGATCTCCATAGTGTTTTTATTGCCAGAGTAGTTTCCAGTGACTTGGAACTTGGGAAGGTTTAGCCAACAAGCTATAGTGATATTCCAAAATCCAGGAATTAATCATGTCTTTTCTGGCCTTTTACTTTTAGTCCTAATAGATGCTATCAGCACTCTCCCTTCCTTCTCTGTCTTGGTTAACATTTTATTTGTACCTTTAATGATTTAACAGATGTCAAACTTTGTTATGGGTTTGACAAGGGTTGACGTTGCTCGAACGTCCTTGCCTGGGTCTGGTTCGTTTATGAGGGGATAACAGACCACTGATGTCATTTTCATGTGCTTTGATGGAAGTTTTAGTGTCCCAACTCCCCTGTGGACAGAGTTTTGCACTTCTAAAGTGGTTGCAGCCTTCTTGTTAAGTTCTTTTCCCAACACACTCTTGCATTTTACTTTCTCACTGAACAGTATATTGTAATACCATTTAGGATAGTTGGTTCAACACCAGTACGCTCAGATTTTCCAGATGAGAAGTATAGTTCAGAGAAGAAAACTCTAAATCTCCTCTTTTTAAAGAGAGATGATGGACATCGCACATTGATCTGTAGTTCTAAGTCTTCGAAGAGACTAGAAAAACCTTTGTGCTGTCTGTTCTTAGAATAGTTGCATTTATTGTTTAAAATAGCCTGACTTATTATTTTCATTCCTGAACTTATGTGTGAGGAGGTCTTAGAAGTCCTGCCAGAACTTTAGAAGCCACTTGATTGGTTAATGCTCACTGGCCAGATTCAAAGCACCTAAGGAAGGCTCTGGCCAAAGAGAGAAGCTAAATGGGGATCCCTTGAGTGCCAGGAGACATATGTCATGAACTATACTGACCATGGAGAAGACCTGGCCTTTACCTTCAGTAGTTTATAGCTGAATGAACCGTGTGAAAAATCAAATATAAATTAACTGTATTAATAGGGCAGGGAAAGCATGGTCAGAGGCAAACCAATGATAATACCTAAAGGAAATGAAGGTGAAAATATTTGGCTGGTATTCTTTTATGCAGAAAGATTTAAAACAACGCCCAAATAGGAGTCAGGGTCAAGTGAAGGAATAGGAGTTGAGAGGTTGTTTCTAGTGCAGATCCTTTAACTTACTGCCTGTATGACTTTGAGGGAAGTTCTTTAACTTTTAGGAGGCTCTGTTTCCTCAACCAAGAAATAGAGTAATGTGGACCCTGGCAAACACATTAACTGATTGTGGATCAGATGAGACAGTATATTTGAAAGTGCTCTAGAACGGTAAAGTGCTGTGCAGGTAGCTTCCCAGCCCCACGTCCACACACAAACTGTTGTGGCTCTGGGTGGAGGTGATGTGGAGGCGATTGTTTTTTTGGTATGTTGTTTGGCACCATAAGTACATGTGAAAACAGTAATGTTGGTAGAGACCATTTTTTCCCCCAAAGTTCACTTGCAGCTGCTAAAATCATTTGCTACGTGAATGGAAACATAAGTACGGTAGTATGTGGCAGTCGGTGATGGCTCCAGATCAATTCTTTGACAATCAATTTGCCAAATTACCAATTGCAGGAAACCATCAGGTATATATCTTTTACCAGGGTGGCGAAGGTTTGTAAAGAGCCTTTTCACCAGCAGAAGGCAGGGCCAGGGCATACACCTGCAGAAATAGAAAAGGCTGTAAAGTGTGTTTAAAGGAAAGCTCATCCATCCACATTTTAAATGCTGAGTGCTGGAGAATTGCTTCAGCATCTGAAATGTGAATCACATGGGAAATTGATAACTGAGCTGCCCTATCCAGTCATTTGTGAAAACTACTAGTGCGAACAATCAGCAAAACTAATCTTTTGAAAAAATTCAACAATAACCCAGTGAATTGGTCATTCAGAAACTTTGTCAGACCAGCAAGGGGTGACCATCGATCACTGATTCAGATGAGAGTGGGTTGGATCTAAATTGCTTTCCCCATCTGTGTGTGTGTGTGTTGAGGAAGGGGGAGCACTGCAGTGGTGGCATTTAGGTAATGGAGATTTTCAGAGCTCAATAAGAGATAGACTCATAGTTTTCTGTAGTTTATTCAGTTTGGAGCAGGATCCAGAATAGTATTGAGGGTAAGGTAGGAGGGGAGGCAAATGCTGGGGGTGAAACGGCCCTTGGAACCCAGGTGTACGGGGCCCATCCCATGAACACTGGAGTTCAGACACAGAGAAGCCAATCAGATTTCAGAAGCACCTACAGTGGGTTTAGAGCTGTGGTTAGGGAATGGCTCTGGAGCCCCTCAGGTGGTCAGAGATGTGGGCTGGTGACATTAGTGTCAGCATCTGAGAGCAACAAAGGACCAAAGCAGCCAGTGCTGAGCCAGAGGTCAGGAACCCCAAGTTCTGGCCCCAGTGTTTCCCTTAAATTGATGTAAACCAGTGTTTCAAACTCTTTGTGCAGGATTATTTTTTTGAATGTCAACCCATTTTGGATTGACATATGGTCCTGGTGTACATGACATACACTCAGCTTGTGCCACATGTGACTTACCGGGTGAATTAGATGACACCCAAACTGGTTTACATTCTGTTCAACGAGATGAGTATACTACTGATTGTGGGCTTGCATGTCACAGAAATATCAAATTAGTGTAAGTTTTTAAGTGTTTATTTTGTTTTTGATCTTTGTGAACTGATAACAGTTTATGGACTTTCAATGGAGTGCATGGTCTCAAAGTTGTTTTCTATTTTGACACTTTGTAAATGCAGATGTGGGAGGGGCACTAATCTTTCAAATACAGTGATGCTTCCTTTATGGGTCATTATTGGAGAATGAGAATGTGAAACTTAATATAGGTGAATGCTTCAGAAAATGGAAGCTTAAAATACTGGTTAAAAGGAGACTGGTTGTTTTGCAACCTCCATTTCTTCTTCTTCCTTAGTATTAGAACCCATAATCTTTGGTTGGACTCATGACCCTTGGAATAAAAACTACATTTCTCAGCTTCCTTGTAGCAAGGTGTGGTCATTTGCTAAATTCTGGACAGTAGCATATAAGCAGAGGTGGCATGGCAACTTCTGGGAAGCCTGAAAGGGAAAGCCCTGGAATGTGGACATAATTGCTGGGGCTCCAACACTGATATGCTTGGCTGCCTTGGGAGTGCAGGCCCTGTAAAGCACAGCAACAGGACAGATGGAGCCTCAGCCCCTCTCTCCATGGACTCAGTGTGGCACATCAGCCCCAGCTGCAGTGTCAGATGGATGTGAGAGAAGGAAATTAGATTCCATAGTTTTCAACGGTGTTTTATTTATTTGCTGAACCCAGTCCTTAACGATACAATTTTAAAATCCTGATGTTTGTATTAAAATATTTATTTAACAAAACACACTTTATTTCCCTAATCCTTAAACAGAGAGTTCAAAATGTGATTTAATCTCTTTATGGTTAACAAGCATCACAACACAGGGCTATGATTATATGTGCCATCATCCAGGAGACCACAACTACTTGTTTATGAGGACTGTGCTTATAAGATTGTTTTCCTTGTCAGCTCTACCACTTCTTACTTTCAGTGTGCCTGCATCTAAAAGTTAGGACTATATTCCTTTAAATTTTTTCTGCTTCCAGATGGCTGCAACATGGAAACCAAAAGTATAAAAATTGGGTTACATCAATTCCACCTCTATTTATTAAACACCTACTTACGTGCCAAGCACTGAACTGGATGCCAGGCATCCATGTATGAACTAATATAATCCTCAGTCTCAAGTTGTTTAAAATCCAGCGGGGCATTATTAGTGCCATCACAAAATACTCTAGGAGCGTTAAAGAGGAAGCTATTACTTTTGTCTGGTTTGGGAGCAAGGTTGTTAGGAGGGGTGGGAAATGTTCACAGAAAAGGTAACATTGGAGCTGGGTCCTGATGTGGGATGTTACCCGAGGAAGAAGTTGATAAAGTCACTCCACGTAGGGACATAGCTCAGGAGAGCCATAGCAGAGTGACAGTGGATGCCATATTGGTGAAGTAGCCCAAGGAGGTGGAGGCATGTAGCTGTAAAGGGAAGTTGAAGGCACATTTAGATGGATTTTGAATGGTTTATTTAAGAGTTTGGTCTTGGTGGGCAATTGAGAGACATTGAAGTGTGTTGTTTGTTATTTGTGTGTTTTTAAGCAGGGCAAGGATATGACAAAATATCTAATCTTAGGGAAATAATGTCAGACAACTCTGTGAAAGAAAAATTGAATGGGAAAAAGAATAGAAAAAAAAGGTAGGAACCTACTGCAGTATAATATATACTACGATCTATTGCATTATAGATCAGAACAGGACCCAAGACATTGGCTACGAGGAAGGCGGATGCTTGTGAGACACGTTTTTAAAGAAGCAAGAAGACTTGCTGGACAAAGGTTGGTTGTATCTATGTATGTGGGGTGAAAGAAAGGGAGTCAGTTACAGTTTCAGTGAGCCTGAGGACACTTTTAACTGCGATGAGACTCAAAAGGAAGATTACCTTTAGGGAGGAAGGGGATTTTAATCAATCAGATTGTGTTGAGATAAGATCTAAAGAACATCAAGGTTTAATGTTCTACAGGCATTTACAAATTTTAATTATGTGCTCCCTAGGGGAAGGGCTGTGTTTATCTCTTTTCCTGTGGTATCCCCAACAAACGGTGTTTGACTATGACCACTGCACAGTATCAAATATATATTGAGATAATGACTAAATAATTCAACTGATGGAAAGGTCTAGGGAATAGATAGGTATTTGGAAGTCAGCAGTATATGTGTGATGTTTGGGTCTGTGGGAATTGAAGAAATGAACAATCAAAAGCTTAAAGAGGGGTGAAAAGAGAATTTAGGAACCTTAGGAAATCTCATATAGGAATAAAGAGGAGAGGTAGTGAGGATGTATAAGAATGGGTGATCAGATAACAACATGTTCTAGAAAACAGTACAGTTTTGAGATTGAGACAGTGGTGAATTCTATTAAATGCCGCCACAGAGTAAAGTTTCATGAGGACTAAGCTCACTGATTTGGAATTAAGAATGACAGAGACTATTTAGAGAGCAATTTCTGTAGAGTGATGGTTCGCAAACTTCAGTGTGCATCAGAATCATCAGGAGGGCTTGTTTGGTAGGTCTGGGATATTTGCATTTTTAACAAGTTGCCAGGTAATTCTACACTGTTGCTGATCCAGGATCATGCTTGAAGAACTACTGCTATAGTACTTCAGAGAGGAAACGATCAGATTATTTGGGGATGAAAGAGACTTTCCTAAAGGAAGAATTCCTGGAAAGATGGGAAAAAAAAAAAAAAAACCCACTCTCCTCACTAATTAAGACTTCATCACCTCCTGGTGGAAAAACAATAGAATAGATTTTTCTTAAATATTTGAAGCTGAAGAACTTCTGTCAAGACATGCAACCTCTTTGAACTTCTGTTTCCTATTCTGTATAAATAGGAGTAATAATAAAACCTACCTCTATGCATTGTTCTTAGGAATAAATGAAATATCAGTATTGTGATAGCATTCACCTGTGTTTAGTGCTCAAATAAATAATGTTGAATCTGAGCATATACACTGTTTATCCAAGGCCAAAAAGCCTATACATAAATGCATCTGTTAACAATAAAAACTGCCTCTACAAACTTCCAGCAGTCCTCCAAAATATTTTTTATAATTGGCACTCCAGTGCCATCTATAAATTATAAATTGAGCAAATATAAAAGGCTTGATGACTGTTTTCAGGGACAGTGGAATTTAATACTACATACCACAAAGCTTTTTCCTTCTTTCTCTTTAAATATGTGCTGTTCCAAAATTTCCATCTCCTGAAATATTTTCCTCTGGTCACTTTTAAAAATAAACATTTAAATTAACCAGTCAACATTTCTTTCATTAATGTGATGAGTGAATATAAATCATTAAAACATGTTTGAGGAAAGACTACAAAAATCTATTCAAATAAAAATGTGAATGTTTGCTAAAGAATTTAATAGGAAGCCAAAACAAACTCTGTCAGTATTCTTTATTAAACAAATGAAGTATTCCTTTAAGTCACACTATATTTAAATAATGAATCTACAAGACTAGGTAAACAAACCAGGATTTTGGGAAATAAAATTTAAATATGTCTTACAAATATTCTAATCCAGTAATTATACTTAGGTAGGCAATAGTTACTGAGTGTGGTGTTTTATGGCTATATAATAATAATATTTTAAGATTGTGTCTGCATATTAAGAAAAGGAAAATATTTATGATAATATCAACTTCATATAATTGTTCTGAGCACTAAATTAAATAATATACATAAAATCTTTAGATTACTTGGAACAGAGTAAACACAATAATAACAACAATAATATACATAATAGCTACCACTATTTTTGTCTGAAATTATGGTCAAGTTGTTACCACATTAGCCTAGTTTAATCACTATCACATTATTATGTAGTATATATTATCATTAGCCTCATTTTACAGATGAGGAAATTAAACCTTAGGAAGTAATATCCCAAGTACCACAGCTAGTAAGTGGTGGAGGCAGTGGTAGAACCCAGGCTCTCTACCTCTAGAGCTCTCCCTCTCCCCTGCGAAGCCACTACTATACAACACCTCCATGTGTTGGTGCATATAGTATTGTGAATCTAATAGCAATGTTGATGAGGGAAAGCATGATACTGAATGTGTATCCAATGCATTTAATTTGAAGGATTTAATCATAAAGCATGCTTGACGTTAACTTGAATGCAGGAAATGTGTCTAAAAGAAGACTGTGATCATGTAGAGAGTTACCAAAACATGGAAATAAAATGCTATACACATTTAGAAAATTACATATCTGATAATGGGCTTGCATCTAGAATAGGTAAAGAACTCTTACTACTCAGTAACAAAAAGACAAATAACCCAATTAAAAAGTGAGCAAAGAATATGAATAGACATTTCTCCAAAGAAGTTATATAAATGGGCAAAAAGCACAAGAAACAGTGCTGGATATCATTGGCCATGAGGGAAATGCAAATCAAAAACACGAGATACCATTTCACACCTACTAGGATGGCTAGAATAAAGACGTCAGATAATAACAAGTGATGGCGAGGATGTGGAGAAACTGGAACACTCATACACTGCTGATGGGAATGTAAAATAGTGTGCAACCATTTTGGAAAACAGTCTGGCAGTTCCTTAAATGAGTAAACATAGAGTTACCACATGACCCAGCAATTCCACTTCTAGATACATACCCAAGAGAAATGAAAACATACGCCCATCCAGAAACTTGCATATGAATGTTTATAGCAGCATTATTGATAATAGCCAAAAGGTGGAAACAACCCAATTATTCATCAACTGATGAATAGATAAATAAAATGTTGTATATCCATATAATGGAATGTTATTTGGTCATAAAAAGGAATGAAGTATTGATATATGCTACAACATGAATGAACCTTAAAAACATTATGCCAAGTGAAAGAAGCCATACAAAAATCAATGGCATTTCTGTATGGTAACAACAAACTGTCTGAAAAAGAAATAATGAAAACTATCCCACTTGCATAGCATCAAAAACAAGAAAATACTTAAGAATAAATTTAACAAAGGAGGTGAAAGATCCGTAGGCTGAAAACTATAAGACTGTGACGAAAGAAACTGAAGAAGACACAAATAAATGGAAAGATATCCCATGTTTATGGATTGGAAGAATTAATATTGCTAAAATGTCCACAATACCCAAAGCCATCTATAGATTCAGTGCAATCTCCATCAAAATTCCAATGGCATTTTTCACAGAAATAGAAAAAAACTATCCTAAAATTTGTGTGGAACCAGAAAAGACCCCAAAGAGCCAAAGCAATCTTGAGAAAGAAGAACATAGCTGGAGGCATCACATTTCCTGATTTCAAACTATATTACAGAGCTATAGTATTCAAAACAGTATAGTAGTGGCAAAAACAGGCATACAGACAAATGGAACAAAATTAAGAGCCCAGAAATAAACCCTCACATAAGCAGTCAACTAATTGACAAGAGAGCCAAGAATATCCAATGGAGAAATTACTCTCTTTAGCAAATGGTGTTGAGAAAACTGGATATTCACTTGCAAAAAAAAAAAAAAAGAAAAAAATGAAATTGGACCATTTTGATGTTCATAAGAATTACCTGGGGAATTCAACAAAATGCAGATTCTGATTCAATATTCTTCGGCTGGGCCTCAGATTCTGCATTTCTAACCATCTCCAAGTGATGCCAATGCTGCTGGTCCATGGACCACATTTTGAGTCGCATCGCTGTAGAATATATAGGATAAAGTAACTGGTGTGAAAAGGGTTGTAGTAACAACTCCTGTGGCATTACAATTATTAAAGCTTTCGCCTCTTGTTAATTGAGCTGAAGTACAGGTGAATGACATGGTATAAGAACATTGTGTCTTCTCTACTTGAACATTATGGGAACAATGATAATCATAAGGATTATGTTGTTGGGTGGCTGCTTTTGACGTCATCAGAAGCCTTGCAAAAAAAATTATAGGCTCTAGACAATTGTTAACCTGTGTCCTGCTCTAAGAGCCAAAGGACCTCATGGCAGCTTCAGAAAAACTTTCATCTCCTGCAGCTGCGAGACTAACTAGGCTGAAATTCAAACATTTGATCTGAGTATAAGGGTGGTAAGTCAGCAAAGAAAACTAAATGTACAGCCTCAATAGTTCTTCTATATCTAACTCATGGCTCTGATAGGGAAAAAGTTAGGATCCTGAAAATTAGAATAAGAACATTTGTGTGCATGAGCCTGAGAATCATTAACCCCCAATTTCTCTTGAATTCTCTGGCCATTAGAAGCAAGTCCTTACTTCTTGCAGACACCTCCCCTTACCTGGAAAGTACGCAATTATATATCTTACTTTAAGTAGGTGCCTCAGAAGATGATGCTTGTTGTCATCAAGGTCTGCCCCTCACCATATTTTATTGCCTCCAGATAATAACCTGGGTCAAGTTTTAGCACAGGCTGAGCAGGGAAGTACAAGCCTGCTTCAAGAAGAAGCACTTACATCGCAAAAGAATTGTAGTTCCAGGATATACACACATATCAGTAGGAACATAGGAATACATTAGGATATTGAGGGGGCTAACTAGGGGTAGGTGCAATATATGAGTAAGAGAGAATTCATTGTCATGGGCATCTCACATATGACTCAGGACTCAGTATTCTGGAAGTATGTCTGTTTCTGGTCTTAATAATTTGCTGAGATAACTCCTTGAAACTTGGACATAGCAATGGCCTACAGTAAATGGAACTTTCTTGGCAGAGGATTGAAGAAGTAGTCAGAGGGCTCAGTGTAGTGGAAATCTTAGAATAGATGGATTTACTGTGTGGAATACCTATGTTCCGAGAGAGGCAACAGAGAAAACCCCATTCTCTAAAACTGTAAGAAATGCACTGCTGAAGGGGACTCCAAATATCTTTGAGAAGCTTGGCTATGGAACTTGGATCCCCAATATTATTGGGAATGATGGGATTTTATAATAACAGGTGCTGGTGACAGCATTGGCCACCAAAAGTAAGGGGACATAATTACGATAATGGGTAGAAAGACAAGAGTGGCAACAAGTGAGCCTTGATTCAGAGATCTATGGTGATGGCTAATAGAGTACAGATTTCTTAGGACTAATACAGAGGGGAAGTTGACCTGGGTGTTGATTTGTATATAAAAACAACTGGTACCCAGCAAGCAGAAGGTGAACGTCAGTTTCAGCAGTGGAAAAATCATGGTACTTTACCCTGTTTCCAGATATAGGATAGTTTACAGAGCCAGAGTATATTAAAAAAAGAGATCAGTCCTTTTGAAAAAGAACCTGAAATGCCATCTCAAGTACAGTATGGTAGTGGCAAAAACAGACATATAGACCAGTGGGACAGGTCCTTCCCTTAATGGCCCTGTGGTCAAGGTAATTGTCCTCTGTGGAATACCCAGGCTTCTAAAGTACTGTAAAATATGAGGGCTGAGATGATACTAATACTAGGAGACCTGAAATACCATGTTGGTTGTCTGGGTAGAGTGGGGATTTATAGAGGTCAGATAATATATGGACTTTTAGCCCAAGTTTTTTCATCATGAGTCCAGTGGCTTCATAGATCCACCCTATGGTTATACTCCAAATATATACTTAGCAGCTGATAGAATTCTTACATAGAAGGACCCATTGAAAGCCCCTGAAATTGATCCCCTACTCTCCCTGGCCAGGATAAGCATGCCAGAAGGAGTATAACATTCTAAGAGGTATGGAAAATATTAGCAGCGCTATCACACACTTAAAAGATGCTAAGTGGTCTTCATCAGGTCTCCATTAATTTACCTACTAGACCTCCAGAAAACCCAGATGGATCACAACTGATGAATGTGGACTACAGTATATTTAATGTACATGTGTGGTAATGGTAGGGGGGCATTAGTAGCTTCACTCTCAGCTGCCATGGCATCAGTAAGACTCTGACACCTAGTATGCAGCTATTAATTTGGGGGAATGCTTTCCTTTGATCTCTAGCAGCAGGAAGAATCAAAAGCATATCATATAACAGGGATAGCATTATGCCTCCCCTATCTCCTTTCATAGATATGAGACCTGCATTGTACTCTCTCACTGCCTATTCCTGTTCCTTTTCCCTCTTTCCATCACAGGCATTTCCCCTAATGAATAACTTATACAAATAATCCCATTTTGGAGGGGAATATTTCTTCGATGATCCAAACTAATATAAGGTGGGAGTAAGATTGATCCCATTTGCCATCATTCCCAGTTGTCCGTTTATGGAATTTCTGATTCCCCTTCCTGTAACGTTAGGCTCTGTCGAGTTATATTCCTTGGTCATAGATGGTGGGGTACTTCCTTCAGGGACAAAGCAAGATCCACTGAACTGGAAGCTGTGATTACCACTTGGCCATTTTGAATTAAGCATCAACCAACAAAGTGACCCAACAAAGGCTGAGATAACTAGCCTTAATTACCATGAGGAATTGTATGGGGACTACAAAATTGAGGGTCTAGAAAAACTATGTCTGATGCCCAAGAAAATCACTGGATTGTATATTGGTGCTTCTGTGGCCAGGGATAAGTGTGAATGGGTAATTGCATCAACCATGGCAAGACAATTTAGGGTTTAGACCCCTTGGGAATGATCATCAGCTTAATTCCGCTAAGTTAGTACAATGCTGGCCAAGGGAAAGGGAAGTCTGGAATGAGGTAGACAAGGGAGATTATCCCTATTAACTATGGCTCCAAGAGCAATTGCTGCAGCATCAGTGATTATAGCTTAGATTGATAATCCTGTTGAAGTCTATTTAGGAGATTACAACTGGCCATTAATTTCAAGAATGAGACACCTTTTCTCTCAGGGAGGAAGTGAGGACATCTTGTTCTTGTATAAGATTTGGTTATAGTAAAGGGTGAGAACAGATCTGAGAGGTGCACGGGGTGAATTGTACTAGACCAGTTTGTGCACCAATCCCTATTTGCTCGACATTTTTATCCCCTGGGTCTCTGGTGTCGCTTTCCAGCCTGAGCAGCCACAGTGATGGCTTCCACCGGTTCTGCAGTTCACTTCATCTTCCAATACCATTGGTGGTCTCAGCTTCCCCTGAGGGGTGAGGACTGTTCTGAGATGCAGTTGTTCCCAACAGCCTCTTTGGAAATATCCCACATGGCTGACAACCACCTATGTGTTCTTCAGAGACTGGCCAATCTGGGTAATGCACTACTTAGTATTTGCTTCCTCTTTTTCCCTGCCTTACTTCCCACTTCGTGCCTGGGATTGCACTTGCTAATAGAGCATTAGCACATAACCTGCCTCAGGTTTTGTCTTCCTGGGAACCAGGCTAAGATAGCCATATGTGTACTAGGAAGGCTTTTAAGTTGTATTTTAATTATTTGTTTTCCTGTCTCTCTTCCACTTTAGATTGATATTTCTGTGAGCAAAGATCATGTCTTAAATCAGGGTTCAACAAACTTATTCTGTGAAAGAGCCAGATATTAAATACTTTTTGGCTTTGTAGTCCATATGGTCTCTGTTGCAACTGCTCAGCTCTGCTCCTGTAGAGAGAAGGCAGTCACAGTAAAACATAAATGAAGGAGCATGGCTGTATTCCAATAAAACTTCATTTACAGAAGCAAGCTATAGGCTGGATTTGAACACAGGCCTTGGTTTGCTGACCCCTGCATTAAATTAAAAGCAGCATGATGTGATGGAAAGAGCTAGAGTTGGCAGAAAAATAGATCTGGATTTGATTCCTAGTCCTGCTACTTACTGCTGTGTAATTGTGCAGGTTTATTTCTCTGAGCCTCAACTTTCTCATTTGCTAAAGCGGGCCTTGTAACATTTCACATTTTTGTAATAATTAAATGAGATAATGAGATCATTTTTGCAAAATATTTGACATAGTATAAATGCTCCATGAATCAAAGCAATTGTCTTATTTTATTTTATTTTTTCTGAACAGCACCTGGCATATAACCCAGAACATTTTAGGTATTCAGTAAATGCTGGTTAAAGAAATAAAAGATACAAAATCAGCAAACTGCTTTCTCCTCACGACGGGTTCCCTAAGTAGGCTTTCCTAACATCTTTCCTGTCCTTCGTATAAATGCACTGATTACCTGTGCGTAAGCTGTATACTGTACTTCTAATAGTAAATCACTGAATTGGGATTTTGCCATAAATCAGTCTCATGACTTACAGTTATGTGAGTTTTCCAAAAGTCTGATCACTAGAGAAGATCACTGATGTTCCCGCTTGAAGCTCTGCAGATCAAATGTATTAGAATATAAAGGCTGCCTGAAGCTGTTTCTTCTCCTCCAGATCTTCTCTGAATTTGAGAGAGCCTGGGCTAGTTTTGAGACTTGCAGGGTATAAACCAATAAAGTGCCAAATGGAGTTAAAATCGTGTGGTATATTTTAAATGCTTACATGAAGTAAAGTAGAGCTTTTAACCCTCAAAATAGTATGTATTATATTCCCTTTTGACTGTAAGCTGTCAGAGGTCTGGACATCAGGCCCATCATGACTGTGGGGCTGGGGCAAATGGACCTCGGGGTTCAACTCCTCTGAGCCTGACCCTGCTCAACTCATAAGACGTCTAACTTGTTGGCACTTTAAAGCATTTTTCAACAACTTTTATGCTTCTGAGAAGTAGTTCTACACTTCCATAAAGCGCACCTGGAAATATTGGTGCATTTTGGATAATAGCTCTCATATTTCAAAATTAGACCTGATAACTTACTCAGTGTGGAATGAGAAAAACAGACGCTCAGCCAGAAGAAATTCTATAAAATGCAGTTTAGGTTGATATACCTAAAACTATGCATAGGTAATAAGTAGTATCATCCAACTTGGGGGAATATGTTTTGGAACTAAATGCTCTTCTTTTTTCTTAAGTTTAAAGAAATGATATACATAGGAGGCATTAAAAGTATATATATCAGTGGGAGCTTTTTATTGTGGGTTGGTATAAATTATCCTTGGAGTCCTCTAGAACTAAAATACTTTGAAATAATATTTATGAGTGTGCCCATGGCCACAAAATTGTGTAATAAAGACTATTAGGGACCATAGGCACAGCATTTTGTTGTAGACAAGGGGTTCAGAATGTCTCCCTTGTGACTTTATACAGTTGAACATCCTTCTAGCTATCAGAATTCTACTTCTATTGACTGCTATTTATAGAGCAGTATATTGTGTCAGGCCTCTGCTATGAGCATTCACTTAAGACTCCTTAAGAATGGTTACCTAATAATTATTTGTGGAATGTTTTTGAATGGATACACTATCGTATTTTATTCTCACTCTGACCCTGTGAGGTATGTATTATAAAGTCAACTGTGTAGATGAGAAGCTGCAGTCAAGTAACTAGTGGAGTTAAGATTTATTTTGGCATCAACTATGCTGAGATGTCTGGAGGGCCAACTGTATTCATTGTACTATGATCACTTTATATAAGGGTTTTAAGCATCTGTGGATTTTGGTATCTGTAGGGGCTCCCAGAAGGGTGACTAAGTGGGTAGCTTTGATCCAGCTGAACTTAAGTGGTCATGATATTGTTATTCCATAGTCTGTTCTGTATCAGAGACTGGGGAAGACATTGGTTTATGTTGTTTCTAAATCTTAAACCAGTGATGTTTCCCTGGAACCCTGGGCCAAGCCTTCCATGAGCAACTGGGAGGTGTTTAGATTGTATTTTAATTATTTGTTTTTCTGTTTTTCGCTATCCAAGGGCAAAGATCATGTCTTATAATGGGAAGCAGCATGATATGATGAAAAGAACTCAAGTTTTGCAGTTAAACAGACTGTCCCATTTTATGGGCAGTGAAACAGGATTAATAAGATGAAGTGACTTGTCCACAGTCACACTGCTGTGAAGTGGTAGAGCCTGGATGAGAATACAAGTTAGTGTAGTTCAACAGCCACCTTCCTCCTTCTTTCCCTCCCACCCCTGAACAATGATGAAGGATGGAACAATGATGGTGCTGTTGTTTGGTCCTAATGTATAGTTGGATCCTTTCTGCACTGGTTAAGACATACATCTGGATTTATTGATGTCTCATATTTTTACACTTCAAACCTGGGCAGACTAAGTCAGACAGTGGAAGCAGGTACAAAAGGGTAACCACCATATTCATTGCTGTGTAGAGATGTTTGAAGGTTCAATCACTTATGTTAATTGTGCTGTAATGCATGGCTTTCTATAAGCAGGACACTTGGATCCTGGCTGTAGCTTTGATTGCAGCAGCTCCTTCCAGATGGCAAGAGCAGGCTTGTGTGGCTTGAGAAGTAGTACAAGATCTGACCTAAGGTAGTTTCTGAGGTTGAGCTACAACTGACCACACTGCCATGTTAGAGCCTTCTTCTCTCTGGCACACGGTAGACATAATTCTGTGGAACCTGGTAAAGTGATGCTTTAAGCGGAGAGTAAAGAACCGTGTTACCTAAAGGGACCTTTGGCAGACTCGGCCCCTCTGTGGAAAGTGAGCCAGGTGCCAGGCTCCGGCCATACCCCCAGTCAATAGTTCTGCTGTTGATAGGTCATCTGACCTTCTGTGGAGAGGACTGTGCCGAGGATTCCATCCAGAATAGACTGAAAGCTGATGTTTCAGTCTGGTTACAGAGCAGTGACTGCACAGACTGGTTCTTGCTGGGTGGTCTGGAGCAGGGTATTGTTCCAGTTCAAAAGGATAAATTGGAAATGTGCCTACATACACATTCATGAAACAGTCTAATGTGTTCTGGAAGAAATCGCTCATAGAGTGCTGCATTCTGAGGAACTGGTACTCAATCCAAACATCAACACAGAATATTTAAATTTATTAAATTATTTATTCTTTCATTCATCAAGTATTTATGGGCTGCCAACCGTGTGCCAAGCACTATTCTAAATCACAGAGGCTCAAAGATGAATGAGATACAATCCCTGCCCTTGAGCTCGCAGCGTAGTGGGGAGACAGATATATTAATGGGCAATGATAAAACAAGGTGAGAGATTATTGGCAAGTATAAAACTTCAGGAGATATTACTGGAGCAGCAAGAAAGGACCTCTAAACTAGCCTGGTGTGTGGATGGGGTTTCAGGGAGACTTCCCGGAAAAGGTAGCTCTTGTGTTGAGTCTTAAAATAGATGCTGTAGTGTACCTGGCAAAATATAGGGTGAACAATAGTCCGTGTACAGGAGCTTGGAGCAGTAAAGCACCAAGCAGCAGTGTGCCTTTTTGGAGAATGTTGTGGAGTGTATTGCTGATGGAACACAGTTAGGATGATTATATGTCCAGAAGGTAATCTTCTTTCTAAAATCATACCCATATTGCTCTCTCTAGTTCTAATTTGATATGATCTATAAGTTTCAATAACTTGAGTGATAAATTAGAGTTCAAATGATGAAATTTGAGTGCCCAATAATCATTACAACAAAATAACAACATGTGCTCTGTTTCTGTGTGAAGATGCCCAAGGCTTAGTGGGAGACATCTAGTTTCTGCAAGGACCAGACTGCCAAATTCAACAGAAATATGACTGGGAACATCATCCCTGTATCTTTTAGGTTTTAATAGTGGCACTAATCTCCACCATCCCTCCTGGTATGTGATACTGTTTTTGGTTTACTGTCTTGGTCTTTGAGACAAGAGCAGTTTCAAAGGTTTCTATTTGGTCTTCCCTACTATGATAGGTCTTACTCCATAAGCTGAGGACCCAATATGGGGGTTACTTTAATTGCTTAACATGTCAATTCCAATTATAAGGTAGAGAATTAAGGAAATGACCACTGGCTAGGCCTCTAAAACTTGTAAGCCAGACTTTAGCCGTGACTGCATTTATTACCTGTCGTCTATAAGCCCCCAATCTAGCAGGGGGACCATGATGATGCTTTGGGCCTCTGGGATTCACTGTCAATTCAGACTCTGAATCCAGCAGCCTCGATATGTCTGGGTATTCCCCTTTCCCCAGTATATCCAGTCACCCAAGTATATGCCCATAGATCCCATTGGGGAAGAACAGGGAAAATCATTACAATATGTCCTTATAGCAGTGTTGTAGTGTTCTTCTTTCAAGGGACCCTTTCAAGTCAAGGGATTCTGGATCTGAAAACTGAGCAAGGGATTGGTACTTTTTTTCTGATTGTAGAAGTAAAGCAGCATCCTTGTCGCTCAGTGGTCTATTTTGCCCTTACAGACGCCGCCATGTTATGTTAACCATCTCTGCAATTCCCTGTGCATCAAGACCTCTTGGCTACCCCTCTGGTCTTGCATGTAGTAATTATGGTAACTGGCTTCTGGTGGGTAAGTACCCCCATGTAGCCTCTAGTACTTTGGGGCTGAATGTTATTGAGCTCAGCTCTATGATTGCCTCCCCTACAGTGAGCCCAGCCTACAGAGAAGGGCCACCATGAATATTTACTGTTGCTCACACCCCTCCCACCATTGACATTTTAATGGCCTTAGTGAATGATACGTTCTGTTCTCTAGACTTCACTGTAGAACATAATCTTCTGGCCTTTTAATATATTCATCCCAGCATGTCCACTTCCCTTAGCCTCTTTATTTCCTCCTTTACCATCAGGCAAGGCAACCCAAGCATTTCCATTTCTCTCAGCATTGGCCATAGTTTTTTTAGAAGCCTCTAAGAGCTATTCTAGCAGTGAGTTTGTTGCATCACCTGGGATCCTTACCAAGATATTAAATGTAAATATACTGGCGTGGACAATCAATGTTTGCTCATTTAATCTTATATTCTGGATTATTTGATGTACATTCTGGATACTGGTATCAGTCTAGGTCTAGTCAGGAAATAGAAACTACAGTGTAATATGAACAAGGGATTTTTAATATAAATAATGATTAAACCATATAAGGGATGCAATAACTATAAGGATGCAAAAAGAACTCTAAAGGAACCCCTCGGACTAAGGAAGCATACCCGCGAAAGGAACAGCTTGGAAGGGAGGCTCCGTCCCCAAGGCCAGGCTTCAGACCTCACTGTGGTAGGTGTGGTTGCAATTGATGGTTGAGATGTTTGCTGGGTTTCTTGGGTCAGAGTTGGTCTGCCATTGTCAGGCAGTAGGACGTAACTCTTTGGAGGGTAGGTAAGCTGAAGCTGGTGGGTAGGCATGAAGACGGAGTTGGGGTGCCACTTCCAGTGCAAGTCCTGGAGTGCACCAGTGTTGATGATAGGGCAACTGCAGCGAGGTGGTCACCAGGCCCAGGCAAGGGCTGTGGGGTCACCAGTGGAAGCTGTTCAGGTCCATATACACTCTTGTACACCCGTGAGAACTCCCAGGCAACAACCGTACCACTCCCTATTTCTTCCTAATGAGATAGAGCTATCTTCCTCACAAGTAAAGAAATTCTCACCCTTCCCCCAAATGAGAAGACACACAGTTCCAACGGTCTGAAGGGGCTCTGCAGAACCAGCGTCTTTAGGGGCATCCATCCAGATGGCCTCATGCCATATTTCAGGGACTCAGTTTTTCCCAGCCAGTGTTCTTAGCCTAACAGAGTGAGCATTCAAGCATCTCTGGAGCTCTGACACTCAACTGTCAGATCTCTAGATCTCTAGGATGTTGCTCTGCTGTGTCTGCTCTTCTGTTCAGGGGTTAAGGACCTCTTAGTGAGCTACCAAAGATATGCTCTGGCTCTCACACTCAGCTCTTAACCGCCTGTTAATGGCTCAGTTTCTCGTCATCCCTCTGTAGGACATCAAAACAACTTAGAAATAAGTAGTCACCTCCACTGTTCTTATTGTTACTTCACATCTTTAAAATGTCTGGATTGTTTAATCTGCAAAGATATTTCCTTCCACTCAGACATTTTCCCAGGTAACCACTAGTGAATTCTCTAGCAACTGAGCTGCCAACTTGTGTCAGGAACTATCTATGCTCCACTTACCATTCAGGATAGCATCCTTTTTGCCTTACTGTGACGAGTAAGCCAGTCTCATGTTCTTATCTTACCACCTGTTTCTCAGACCACCTCCAGTATCACTTGCATTAGTTCATGCCTACTGAGAAGCAGATGCCAAGATGGAATTAGACATGTAAGAGATTTATTGGGAGAAGGAGCTGGAGAAGGTGGGGAGAGGCTTCAGGCCACACGTAGGTCTGATATCTATGGAATGTGAGAGAGAAAGAAAGTGGATGGGAAAGAGGAGTCTAGTTTTGTATTGTGATGTGATTTCAAGAAAGGTTCATCCAGGCTAATGAAGAGTCCTCAAACAACACCACGTATTAGAGAATCCCCACATCTTGGCAGAACGCCTCTGCCATGCTCAGGCATTGCCTGGGAGTGGCCGGTGGGAAATGTGGCCTTGGTGTGAAAATAGTTCAGAGAGGCAGCAGGGGGAGGAGAGGCACTAGTCAATTATTCTCCCAAAATCATTAAAGTTGAACAGGCATTTTCATTGCTTGCTTGGGGAGTCTGCACCACAAAGCAAACTTTCCAGCACTCATCAAGGGGGTGGTTGATGGATCAGGGCACTGAGAGCTTGAGGAGACAGCAGCTGTTTGCGTTTGAAGTAGCCTAAGTAGGAGGCATAATAGAGAAGGGACTGAGGCTTGGCAGGGTCAAGGGCTGATGGTATCCTGACTCACCCCAGCAGAGCTAGAGCCAGGCCATGAGCTGCCTCAGACTTTTTTTTTTTTTTTTAAACTCTTTATTGGAGTATAATTGCTTTACAATGGTGTGTTAGTTTCTGCTTTATAATAAAGTGAATCAGTTATACATATACATATGTCCCCATATCGCTTCCCTCTTGCGTCTCCCTCCCTCCCATCCTCCCTATCCCACCCCTCTAGGTGGTCACAAAGCACCGAGCTGATCTCCCTGTGCTATGCGGCTACTTCCCACTAGCTATCTATTTTACGTTTGGTAGTGTATATATGTCCATGCCACTCTCTCACTTTGTCACAGCTTACCCTTCCTCCTCCACTTATCCTCAAGTCCATTCTCTAGTAGGTCTGTGTCTTTATTTCCGTCTTGCCCCTAGGTTCTTCATGACCATTTTTTTTTTTTTTAGATTCTATATATATGTGTTAGCATATGGTATTTGTTTCTCTCTTTCTGACTTACTTCACTCTGTATGACAGACTCTAGGTCCATCCACCTCACTACAAATAACTCAATTTCGTTTCTTTTTATGGCTGAGTAATATTCCATTGTATATATGTGCCACATCTTCTTTATCCATTCATCCGATGATGGACACTTAGGTTGCTTCCATGTCCTGGCTATTGTAAATAGAGCCGCTATGAACATTTTGGTACATGACTCTTTTTGAATTATGGTTTTCTCAGGGTATATGCCCCGTAGTGGGATTGCTAGGTCATTTGGTAGTTCTGTTTTTAGTTTTTTAAGGAACCTCCATACTGTTCTCTATAGTGGCTGCTTCAATTTACATTCCCACCAACAGTGCAAGAGGGTTCCCTTTTCTCCATACCCTCTCCGGCATTTATTGTTTGTAGATTTTTTGCTGATGGCCATTCTGACCGGTGTGAGATTATATCTCATTGTAGTTTTGATTTGCATTTCTCTAATGATTAAAGATGTTGAGAATTCTTTCATGCGTTTGTTGGCAATCTGTATATCTTCTTTGGAGAAATGTCTATTTAGGTCTTCTGCCCATTTTTGGATTGGGTTGTTTTTTTGATATTGAGCTGCATGAGCTGCTTGTAAATTTTGGAGATTAATCCTTTGTCAGTTGCTTCATTTGCAAATATTTTCTCCCATTCTGAGGGTTGTCTTTTTGTCTTGTTTATGGTTTCCTTTGCTATGCAAAAGCTTTTAAGTTTCATTAGGTCCCATTTGTTTATTTTTGTTTTTATTTCCATTTCTCTAGGGGGTGGATCAAAAAGAATCTTGCTGTGATTTATGTCATAGAGTGTTCTGCCTATGTTTTCCTCTAAGAGTTTGATAGTGTCTGGCCTTACATTTAGGTCTTTAATCCATTTTGAGTTTATTTTGTGTATGATGTTAAGGAGTGTTCTAATTTCATTCTTTTACATGTAGCTGTCCAGTTTTCCCAGCAGCACTTATTGAAGAGGCTGTCTTTTCTCCACTGTATATTCTTGCCTCCTTTATCAAAGATAAGGTGACCATAGGTGCGTGGGTTTATCTCTGGGCTTTCTATCCTGTTCCATTGATCTATGTTTCTGTTTTTGTGCCAGTACCATACTGTCTTGATTACTGTAGTTTTGTAGTAGAGTCTGAAGTCAGGGAGCCTGATTCCTCCAGCTCCGTTTTTCTTTCTCAAGATTGCTTTGGTTGTTCGGGGTCTTTTGTGTTTCCATACAAATTGTGAACTTTTTTGTTCTAGTTCTGTGAAAAATGCCAGTGGTAGTTTGATAGTGATTGCATTGAATCTGTAGATTGCTTTGGGTAGTAGAGTCATTTTCACAATGTTGATTCGTCCAATCCAAGAACATGGTATATCTCTCCATCTATTTGTATCATCTTTAATTTCTTTCATCAGTGTCTTATAATTTTCTGCATACAGGTCTTTTGTCTCCTTAGGTAGGTTTATTCCTAGATATTTTATTCTTTTTGTTGCAATGGTAAATGGGAGTGTTTTCTTAATTTCACTTTCAGATTTTTCATCATTAGTGTATAGGAATGCAAGAGATTTCTGTGCATTAATTTTGTATCCTGCTACTTTACCAAATTCCCATGTGCTTTTAATATTTTTTCTTTGTATTTAATTTTTGATGGTTTGATTAATACGTGTCTTGGCTTGCTTCTCCTTGGATTTATCCTGTATGGGACTCTCTGTGCTTCCTGGACTTGATTAACTATTTCCTTTCCCGTATTAGGGAAGTTTTCAACTATAATCTCTTCAAATATTTTCTCAGTGCCTTTCTTTTTCTCTTCTTCTTCTGAGACCCCTATAATTCGAATGTTGGTGCGTTTAATGTTGTCCCAGAGGTCCCTGAGACTGTCCTCAATTCTTTTCATTCTTTTTTTCTTTATTCTGCTCTGCAGTAGTTATTTCGCCTATTTTATCTTCCAGGTCACTTATCCGTTCTTTTGCCTCAGTTATTCTGCTATTGATCCCTTCTAGGGAATTTTTAATTTCATTTATCGTGTTGTTTATCTCTGTCTGTTTGCTCTGTAGTTCTTCTGGGTCCTTGTTAAACATTTCTTGTATTTTCTCCATTCTATTTCCAAGATTTTGGATCATCTTTACTACCATTATTCTGAATTTTTTTTCAGGTAGACTGCCTATTTCCTCTTCATTTGTTAGATCTAGTGGGTTTTTGCCTTGCTCCTTCATCTGCTGTGTGTTTCTCTGTGTTCTCATTTTGCTTAACTTACTGTGTTTGGGGTCTCCTTTTTGCAGGCTGCAGGTTCGTAGTTCCCATTGTTTTTGGTGTCGGTCCCCAGTGGCTAAGGTTGGTTCAGTGGGTTGTGTAGGCTTCCTGGTGGAGGGGACTAGTGCCTGTGTTCTGGTGGATGAGGCTGGATGTTGTCTTTCTGGGGGCTGGTCCACGTCTGGTGATGTGTTTTGGGGTGTCTGTGGCCTTATTATGGTTTTAGGCCGCCTCTCTGTTAATGGATAGGGTTGTGTTCCTGTCTTGCTAGTTGTTTGGCATAGGGTGTCCAGCACTGTAGCTTGCTGGTTGTTGAGTGGAGGTGGGTCTTGGCGTTGAGATGGAGATCTCTGGGAAATTTTCGCCATTTGATATTACATGGAGCTGGGAGGTCTCTTGTGGACCAGTGTCCTGAACTTGGCTCTCCCACCTCAGAGGCACAGCCCTGATGCCTGGCTGGAGCACCAAGAGCCTGTCATCCACACGGCTCAGAATAAAAGGGAGAAGAAAGAAAGAGAGAAAGAGAGAGAGAGAGAGAAAGAAAGAAAGAAGCAGATAAAATAAAATAAAATAAAGTAAAATAAAATAAGAGAGCAACCAAAACAAAAAACAAATCCACCAATGATAACAAGTGCTAAAAACTATACTAAAAAAAAACCACCAACAACAAAATAACGGAGAGACAGAACCCTAGGACAAATGGTAAAAGCAAAGCTATACAGACAAAATCACACACAGAAGTATACACATACACACTCACAAGAAGAGAAAAAGGGAAAAAAATATGTATATCGTTGCTCCCAAAGTCCACCTCCTCAATGTGGGATGATTCGTTGTGTATTCAGGTATTCCACAGATGCAGGCACATCAAGTTGATTGTAGAGATTTAATCCGCTGCTCCTGAGGCTGCTGGGAGAGATTTCCCTTTCTCTTCTTTGTTTGCACTGCTCCCGGGGTTCAGCTTTGGATTTGGCCCCGCCTCTGCGTGTAGCTCACCTGAGGGCATCTGTTCTTCGCTCAGACAGGATGGGGTTAAAGGAGCAGCTGATTGGGGGGCTCTGGCTCACTCAGGCCAGGGGGAGGGAGGGGTACGGATGAGGGGCGAGCCCGCGGCAGCAGAGGCCATCGTGACGTTGCACCAGCCTGAGGCGCGCCGTGCGTTCTCCCGGGGAATTTGTCCCTGGATCGCGGGACCCTGGCAGTGGTGGGCTGCACAGGCTGCCGGGAGGGGAGGTGTGCATAGTGATCTGTGCTTGCATACAGGCTTCTTGGTGGCTGTAGCAGCAGCCTTAGCGTCTCATGCCCATCTCTGGGGTCCACGCTGATAGCCGCGGCTCGCGCCCGTTTCTGGAGCTCCTTTAAGCGGCGCTCTTAATCCCCTCTCCTCGCACACCAGGCAACAAAGAGGCAAGAAGAAGTCTCTTGCCTCTTCGGCAGCTCCAGACTTTTTCCCGGACTCCCTCCTGGCTAGCTGTGGTGCGCTAACCCCTTCAGGCCGTGTTCATGCAGCCAACCCCAGTCCTCTCCCTGGGATCCGACCTCCGAAGCCGGAGCCTCAGCTCCCAGCCCCCGCCCGCCCCGGCGGCTGAGCAGACACGCCTCTCGGGCTGGTGATTGCTGGTCGGCACCGATCCTCTGTGCGGGAATCTGTCTGCTTTGCCCTCCTCATCCCTGTTGCTGCGCTCTCCTCTGTGGCTCCGAAGCTTCCCCCCTCTGCCACCCGCAGTCTCCGCCCGCGAAGGGGCTTCCTAGTGTGTGGAAACCTTTCCTCCTTCACAGCTCCCTCCCAGCAGTGCAGGTCCCGTCCCTATTCTTTTGTCTCTGTTTTTCCTTTTTTCTTTTGCCCTACCCAGGTACGTGGGGAGTTTCTTGCCTTTTGGGAGGTCTGAGGTCTTCTGCCAGCGTTCAGTAGGTGTTCTGTAGGAGTTGTTCCACATGTAGATGTACTTCTGATGTATTTGTGGGGAGGAAGGTGATCTCCGCGTCTTCCTCTTCCACCATTTTGAAGCTCCTCCCCCTGCGTCAGACTTTAGTGGTGGTTCAGGAGCCATCAAAGGTGGGTGTGAGGGCCTAGTACCATCAAGGTCTGGGCCTCACCAACGGAGTTGTTCCTTTTAAACGGTGATAGAGAAACAGTCAGAAAGGCAGAATGGGGTAAGTAGTTTAAAGTTCAGTGTTTGAAATAAGATATACCTGTGTTTGAGTCTCAGTCTACTTACTAGTAAAATTGGGATAATAATAGTGTTGATCTCAGAGGAATGTGATGATGAGGATCAAGTAAGAAAATCTACATAAAGCTCTTAGCACCAAACAGGACATGTTGCACTCATTAGATTTCCACTGTAAAAAATATTAAACAGTTAATCAAAGACTAGCACCATTTCACAACGACACAAGTGAAAGAAACAGGGGAGCGGATACAAGAAAGATAAGCAGGGCGGTCAGAACGTTTCAGTGATCACATTCTGTTGCTAGCAGGTTTCTTTTTGAAATGGACAGCTCAGCATCTCTTGGTCCAAAAGAGTTCTTGGAACCCAGTGATTGAATTTATAAGGATATAGCAGTGAACAAGCTGATTAAAATCTTTGTGTTAATAGAGCTTACGTTTCAGTGGGAGAAGGCTGTGTGTACCCTTGTTTCTGCAGAAACCCTCTCTGTCTGCATCAGAGGAGCTCTCTGCAAAGACTAAGAGTTCAGCTGGAGCAGGGGGGCTATAGGTGGATTTCTAGAAGGGTAGAGGAGAGAAAAATCCTCTCGCATCCTCCATTGGTTTCTGTATCACAATTTTCTTCCTTCTCTGTAGACAGTATAGTGGTTAAGTGCAGGAGCTCTACCCATATTAACATTTTGCCTTTACTCAACGTTGAGTGGTTGTATGTCCTGGGTGTGTTACCGTGCTGCCTATACTTCATTTGCCTCTCCAGATCTGTTCTCCACTCTTCTCCTCCTTGCTCTGCATTTGGGAGGCTGGCCTTTAGAGACTGCATCACCAAGTTCCCCTGTCCTGTGGTTTCTAGTTGAGTCAACCAATGTGATATGGTTCAGGAGATCAGAGAGAGGGGAGACAGAGGTCAGGATATTTATTCTCCTAGCCACCTGCCTGCCAGGTCACAGTTTGGCAGTGGCTGTGTCCTTCTATCAAAAGCTGTTGGCTGGTCTTATAGTGTTCCAGCCTGCAATAGTAAGAACTTCCTGATGGGGTTAGCCTCTCACCATTGCTTGCTGGTTTCCCCTAATTTTACCCACAACTATGTAAATAGTCACTTCATTTAACTCTCTTTCTTTACCCCTTTTGGGGTGACATCTCTTCCCTGCTGGGGTGGATCTCAACAGGTACAATTGTTTTTCATCTCTAAATCTGTTCCCTCACTTATAGAATGGGGATAATAATGGCACCTATATCATAGAAGTTTTGTGATGGTTAAATGAGGTAAAATTCTTAGCATGGTGTCTGTAACATAGTAAATGTTCAATGAATGTTAGCTGTTGCTCTTGGTACTGTTATCATTATGATTATAATTTTTATTCAGGTCTTGGACATTGGGACCGAGATAAGAATGCTGAGAATTGGGCTTTCATCCAAAACCTCCACTTAAGTCAGGATTCTTGGGTCCCATTAGACCCCATTGCATGATAAATCTACTTTGCCAACATACAACTCACAGCAGGATTGTTCTGATCATCATTATTTCTGAGTGCATTTAAAGGCCGAAGGTTAGTGCCATTACCATTTATACTTCCCTTGATGCAAATTAAATTAATGTAGAGAAGGAATTCTCAATCAGTAGCATGAGGTAGAGGAAAAAACCCTCTAAGCACCTCAAAAGACATTACTACAACTTAGAGAAGCAAGACTTATTTCATCCTAAATGCTTTATAATTCCTGAATATATATTACAATGAAAAGAAACCAATACCTAAAAGAAATGCTGTAATTTATCCACATTATCTGTGTAATCATTCTAATGGTCTCATTGTGGCTTGGATCAGTTAGTATATTTTGTCATCGAGGAGATAATAGTCTTAATGAGGTTGGGTTGCAGATTTTATCTCCATGTAGTCCTCATAGCACAGAGAAATATTCTACTCCATGATTGAAAACTGTACTCATAGTCTGATATTCCAGTTTGTAAATGCATGATGATGATCACAAGAGGAATGGAGAGGAAGTGGGAGAGGGTTTGGTACCTATTAATTTGTAGAAGTGGAAGAAAACTCCAAGCTCATGTTTTTCTGGGAGCGGGTAAATAATATTATTTTCCTATGCAAAAGTCTAAATTTTTGGTATGTGAATAGAGTAAATTGTCATGTAAAGAAAGAACAATGTAACTAATATACAAGTTTTAGTAATACACCCTTAGTGTCTGTATTAGTTTCCTTGAGCTGCCATAACAAATTACCACAAACTGGTTGGATTAAAACAGAAATTTATTCTCTCATAGTTTTGGAGGCTAGAAGTCCAAAATCAAAGTGTCGGCAGGGCCGTACTGTCCCTGAGGGCTTTAGGGGAGGATCCTTCCTTGCCTCTTCCTAGCTTACGGTGGGTGCTGGCAATCCCCGGCTTTCCTTGGCTTGTGTGAGCATCAACTCCAATCTCTGTCTCCATCTTCACATGACCATCTTCTCTCTGTGCCTATGTCCAGATTTCCTTCTTTTTGTAAGAATACCAGTCATATTGGACATGGGCCCCACTCTAATCCAGTTTGACTTCATTTTCACTTGATTATATCTGCAAAGACCCTGTTTCCAAATAAGGTCATATTCACAGGTTTTGGGGGGACATGAATTTGGGGGGAACATTATTCAATCCATTGTAACTACTCAAGGGTTGGTTCATCGCTTTATGACTCTTTTAGGCTTGTCTTTTTTTCTTCTTCTTCTTTGATACTTGATTCACATCTTTTTAGCCATTTTTCTTTCTTTTTTAAAAAAAAATTGATTGGCTTATCCAGCGGAGAAAGATTTAAGTTACATCATTTTGGTGATTGCACAGCAGACAGGCTCTGTTTGTGGGGCAAGGATTTGTCTCACCCCCCTCACTCCCCTTCATGGGGTGTATATTCATATTTTCACTGTCCCTTTGCTACCTGGAGGATTATTTGTTGGTGGGGGAAGGAGATTTCGGTGAATAATGAGCCGTCAGCAGGCTTCTCCATATGGTGTTTTACAGTCCATAGACTCTAATAAAATGCCTGCCAGATAATCCCGTTCTCTGTTGCCCACTCTACAACGTCTTCCTTCCTCATGCTGTCTTTTCTGAAGCTACTCCCTAGAAAACACCCCTGGCAAACAGACTTCCTTTTGCTCTCTCTTAATATATTACTTGAAAGAATCCCACAATTCTCTCCCATTTCCCAGCAAATGTATGTTTTCAATAATTAAACCTGTAGAATTTAAGGATTGTTGGGCAGAGAGGAAACATGGGAACAGAGAGATCTTCTGCTTTTCCAAGCCCTCTCTGCTCAAGCCTCTTCCTCACCCTTCCCCAAGTAGGAAGAGTTGTTAAGCTGACTGTTTAGAGTCCAGGAATATTGACTGGTGGGCTGATGATCAGGGTTACTGTATTCATGCTCGTGCACCCATGGGCTTTCTAACTGTGCCCCTCCATGGTGCTGCTGGTGCAGTGAGAAGGCCTGAAGCTGTCTTGTTGCTCCCCTCAAAGTATGCCTGCACTTGTTGGTCATCGCTCTGATTTCTGTCGCATATGACTGGCCAGAGATGGTAAGAGCCTAATATGGGTTAGGAGTAGGGGTAAGAAGTGGCTCCACTTTGTAGTTTAGACTATGCTGCATACACAGCCCAACCGAGTTTTCACCTTCATTTTGCACTGGAGGTAACTGGGCAGGGCTAAGCCAATAAAATCCAAGAAACAACCCCAGCACTTTGCACTTTGCTTCCTTTTACCTGTGTGCGCGCATGTGGCACAGCAGGAACCTCTGAGGAGAGGTGATTGTTAGAGCAGAATATGTATTTTTTGGATCGTTTAGCCAAATATGTCAACATCCCAGCAACAGTTCTAACAAGTATGTTACAAGCAATGTCTACATAAGAGAACTGGGTTTATTTGCTGGCTTAACTTATTCAGGCCATTCATTAGTTCAAATATTAGGAATTGTCCCCATTGTGGGAGCCCATAGTATGTCCTAGGCAGGTCAGTTCAGAGGTGAAACTATATTAGATTGTTACAGGAAGTATGAAGCATGTACTTCAACAGCAGTTTTGCACTTATTCATGGTGTTGATGTACAACGAAAGAGAATATCATTTCATAGTGGCTCTGACTAATGTGTTACTAGCTGGTCATTAGACCCTAGAGCTTGGATTTCTGTATAATACTTCAGTTTTACAGGACACAACACTCTAGGAATAGTGGTGTTATTGGAATATTTTTTATTAAACTATTCAGTGACTAGCTTTGAGGTTGTGACAATATTTTAGATCCTAAGTCATTAACTGTATATATATTAGACTCTAGTTCTTTGCCTTATCATAGAGAAAGGTATTATAATTATGAAGGAACTAGTCTATGAAAGGTCTATTGCAGGATCATTAGTTAAAAAAGAATTTGGAAATGTGGCTTATTTCAAGTTAAACCAAAATATATATTAAAACCATTCAGATGCCATTAAAACCAGCAGGACTCTTAACCCTTTTAATGGATTGACTAAAAAAAGCAGAATTTTAAAATCCAGATATATACAATTTTGACACGATAAAATAACTGTTTGATCTATTTCTTAAGAGTAAGAGTTTAATATTTTTAAGGAATAATAATTTTACTTGTATCCAATTTTAGTCATTTGGTTACCCATTTAACATTTTTATAGTTCCAAAAGAACCCAAGCTGATATAAATAAAGATTATTAGAAATATATAAAAATAAAACTATTAAAAATATTTTGTCACAGCGAGGGTACAATTATTACCTGTATATTAGTATAATCATGGCTGACGGATATGATATAGGTAAAATTTTTCAATAAATTGAGAAGAAAGAAACATGTTTTTGTGGTGTGTTCATTCCAGAACTTGAATGGATTCTAATGGGACAAACTCCTCCTTGTTTTTTCCCACAAGAACATGAATAATTTTTTCTTCCAGTACCATCGATCGGAGATCCTTAGTAATGGCTTATCTCTAAGGCTATCTTTGCTGAAACTGATGTAAAGTTCATATGTAACTTTTATTTCCAAATGTACATGTATGTCCCATGATGTGTGAAAGGTAGCCTTTCTTAATTATAATCTACCTCTTTATGGCATTGTCAATAAACTTTCAGGAAATGGCAGAGTAGCTCCATTTTGAGTCTGAGGAAGCAACATCTATAACCAGAGTCCAAGAGAGCTCACTGGAGGTAAACTAAAGCCCACAAAAATTAAATACTTATCCATGGTGACCCAGAAAATCATTAGGCTCAAATCCTCTGGCTCCTGAGACAAGCCCTCTTTTTGCTCTCACTTATGATGTTATACGCTTCCCTGATACATGCCTTCTGAATGTACTTCTCAGTGTGTGCTTTGGCATGACTAAATTAATTGAGGCTGTTACCTGGACCTTGAAAGGCACGTTCCACTTTGTGGTGCTACACAGATTCAGATGTAAAATCTGAACTGGGTCCTTATGACCACATACTGACTTCAATCCTTTTGGGCAACTCCAACTTAATATCACTGGAAATTCCTTGCACAGATCACGAGTAACGTGTGACCCCCAAGCTCCTCTCAGTTCATTATAATCTTTCATTTCTTCTAGAGCATGTGAACTGGTTGGTTTTTTTCCATTTATGCTGCCTTATCTTTTAATCATTTAAAGAAATATTTAATTGTATGAAAATGAAGGTTGCTACTGAAGGAGAAAGAGTATTCAAGGAGTGTTTGCACTGCTTTTTCTTGGCTAACTTGCTCAAGGTGAGTTCACTGCAACGTTACCAACTCACTGCTAATGAGATTGTCTGAAATCTGCCAGCCTACCCCATTCTTGCTTCAGGTCCTGTGCTACTGAAGTTTTGCTCATGGCAATCGGCATCGTTCTTCCTTGTATCCATGACTGGGTCTGTTAAGACCTTTCATACAATAGCCTCAGAACTCTGGTTGCAATTAAGAGTTTTGATTAGCTGTCAGTGATGTCATAGCCATGGTTATTTTAAATCCACTGTGCTAAGTGTTTTCCTTTTCTTAATGTACTATAGAAATTCCATTTCTTGACAGCAGTAAGACACTTCAGGCAGTGTGTTTCAGGGCCAATATTGCACTTCTCATGGAGTTAAGACACTTGGCCTTCAGCCTCATGACTTATAACACAATCTGAGTTATGCTATAATCACCCAGATATATACATGGCCTGTTGTGTTTTATTGCTTAAATGGAACCTGTCCCAGTGCCTCATCAACTGACAAGGTGGGAATACAGCCCCAGATGACTGTTCAGATTCCCACCGGGGGTTGCATTTGGTCAGATCTCCTTCAGCCTTTCAGGGGTTGCACTGAAACTGGAGGCCTTTGGTGCATTTACCACAAAACAGAAATCAAACCCTCCAGCATCTCAGGTCTCACTGCCAGACTGCCCAACTTAGGTTGCCAAATATCTCCCCCTCAACACATTTATTGAACTTTAAAACAGCAGAACAGCATTGAATGAAGTCCAGTAATTTTTATAGGATATATTTTAGTCACTAGGCTTTGAAGACTATTCCAACATTAATTATAAAGTTTCTGTGTCTGGATAACCTATTGTTAACAGTTATTTTGCAAGCGCTAATGGCAAGATGGAAGATTTCCAATAACTTTATTGAGGAAGTGGCAATTAAAATGTTGAGCACTACAGGGTACATACAAAATAAAAATAATCTTGCAAACACGGCACTGTACTTCACGACAAAAATGGAGGTATACTCTATATTTTCAAATAGATATGATGATTTTGCACTTCCACCTCTTTTGGTTGGAGGAGGATCAAGAAGTTTCTTTTTTGTTGGTTTGTTCACTTTTAAAGTCAGCGTGAGATGCCAGTGCTCGGGGCTGGGCTGACATTATTTACCACAACGTCATGAAATGATTTTAAGACAAGTTGTCACCATACTTCTTTCAACAACACATATCACTAAAATGAGATCATTGGCTTCGTGTGACAATTTATGACTCTGGAAATGCATGAGCTGTCTTTTCTAAAGGCCCTCAAAGACCTCATCCAGCATGGTTTTCCCTCCAGAGCTCTCCGGTGTGACCACCCATCTTCTAAACTCACCCTACCACAGTCTTCCAGCAGCTTGGGGTTGTTCACTGGTCAGAATGCTGAGAGCAGCATGGTGGACAGTGGGAGGCAGCAGGCAGGATGGAGGACACTCCAGTACATACGGTGTCAGGGCAAGACATAGAGGGTTGAAGGGACTTGCCCAAGGTCACAAGGCTAGGAACCCATAGATGGTGCATGTGGGCTCTGGGTCCAGATGTGTGTCATCTTCACCATATTGCTTCCAACCATTTTAAATTCAGAGTGCAAATTATTAATTGCACAGTCAAGACCCCTGGAATCAAAAGAAACTGATTTTCTGTCAACTTGGTGCAATTACATTTCGAAAAGGATTTTAGACCAAGAATACATTTGCTTTCCAACTTTACTTGGCTCACCACTTTCTTTTTTAGCATATCCTGATTGCTGTGTAACTTAGGCCTAGGTTTCCCTTATTAATTTGGTGAAATAATTTTTTACCTGAAGTGTAATCTATATTTTCCACTTTGGTTTAAAGTGGAATGTTTATCAGTATTGGCTAATGATATCAAACCCTGCTATAATATCACTGTGTGAAGTTTCCTGCTAAAATATTTTCCTTAAGGTTATGCTTTTCTGGGATCAATATATACTTCCCCAGGTCTTCTTTTGTGGATTATATCTTAAAAACACCTTATCTCTGAAAGATCATAAAAGAGCAGTGGGATCAGGAATTAGCTATTCTTTTCTCATGCAAGAACAATAGTGAGCCTAAGAAACTGAAGTTACCAGGAGTTTTCCACCCACTTTGCTAAATCAGAGGTATTTTAAAAGACATTTCTAAGGATCTATACTCAGAAAGGCAATAATTCTCATTAATGGGGTCTCTTCTTTTTTAACCCCTGTATTTGTGGAATTAATTCTTATATTTTCACATTACTTTATTTACTCCTTCTTATGAATCCTAAATATTAAACCAGATTATTAGATTACTCTTTAGCTTTCTTAACTGTTTTGTTTAACAACACATCAAGGGCATATTAATTTCAGTTAAATAATTCATTTCTAGAATTTCATGATCTAGCCTGAAAGCAAATACTTCTTTAGCCTGCCATCCTAGGAGAGGATTTTTCATTTGTTGACTTATTGTTCCTTATGAGAGGATTTATTATTTATTGTTTAGTGAATATCATTGGTTCATATTGGGTAAATATATTACCTCTCCACCTTTGCCGCATAGGGGGCAAAACATGCCCATTTTTTCTTTTTATGTTCAGTGTGTTATGATGTCTTCATCTAGTGGATGTTCAAAAAAATGCTCATAAACGTGTGGAAACTGAATATATGTATTTAATCCATGGCATATTTCTTTTCTCTAAGAAACATATTCTTAATTCGTGAGTCACAGAAGCCATGTGTTTAGAAAAGAAATTATTGATTATATATGTGACATTGGAAAAATTTTCTAATTTTCCAAGTGATTTTTGAGACTGATAAACTAACACAACAGAGCACAGAAGAGGGCAAAGCTTCTGGGTAAAAGCCAGTATCAGGGGTTGGGATGGTAAACTGTCAGTGAATTTCAGCATAACATTGTCACTCTTCTATTTTGCTAGTATACCTCAAAGAATATTTACAAAATTGATTTTGAAATACAAGGTTTTAAAGCTAGAAATAAAATTTATATGAATAGAATTTGGTTGCAAAGATCATCTTGGAAATTAGTTTTCCTGTTGGTGGTTGGGCCCCCTGGGAGCCAACTAGTGAATTCTTAATCTAAATTATATGTCAGGTCCTGAAACAGTTAACCTCCAAAAAGTGTACAGTTTATCCCCAGGATGGATATAAGTACTCTGCGATTAGATGGGAGTTATTACAAAGAACTTGGAATAACTGTTACCTATATAGGAGTCCCTGGAAAGAGCAGTAATTACCTGTTACTGACACTGTAAGTTTTTATGACTAATACTCCAGAAATTTTTCCTCTTGATTTCATTCCATGTCCTCATGACTCTGTAGCTGTTCTACCAGATATTAAGAACCAAGGTTTGGACTAGACCCAGGGCAGCCAATGAAAGGCAGAATCTTCTAGCGTTTGATGGTTTGGGCTTTGACAACTGATCTGAGGTTAATTGCTATGTCTGCCTTCATATCTTTGTGAATGTGGAAAATCCAGTTGTGTATGACTTTCTTTTACTATATTGCTTTCAGACAGAATGGTAAGACAATTACAGGGACTGAAAAGGCAAACTACATTTTCAGGATGTATTAAAAATATGAGATATCTTTTTTCCCCCCTTTTTTGTGAAAACCACTCTTTATCCCAATAACCCATTTGTTTCATGATCTTGTCCAATTATCTACGAAGAAAATTTTTGAAGGTGCTCCTATTGAAAATATGCCAGCTATGGAAAAGACTTCTAGATGATCAACGAAAGCTTTTCTTCCTCTTCCAGGCCATACAGCCAGATAACATTTTATAAGACTGTATTATACTTAGATGTAGCCAGGTGACTGATGGAATGAGTTAGAAGTGATGTGTAGCATTTCTGAGCCTGGTGTATAAAAACCTCCCCTGATAGATTCTCTAGGCTGTTTTCCTTCACGTGAATTGATTCAGAGGAATGTGGCAACAGCTTTGTGTTAAAGCTGATGGAGCCACAAATGGGAGGAGCCCAGTACCCTGAATCAGTGGCCGGAGGTGAGCCCCATCAAATCAGGAACACTTATCTGGCCATACATGAGTGAGAAATATGTGTTTGAACCGTTATAAGCTTTGGATTTGTTTTTACAGCAGCAAGCATTACCTTAACTAATAATCTGTGTAATTAAAATCTTGTATAGAATTTATTTTCTTTCACAATCTATTACTTATGAATATTAGAAGTGCTGTTGTCAGCTTTTAATGATGTCATTGTACATGAGTGAAAAAGTTCACACTGAATAAATGTTTATCTGTTTGACCATATTGTCACTACCCTTATTTTTACTGTTTTCTGCCATCCCTGAATTTACTAATACACGAACAGGCTAGTCCAATTTCATTTTGTCTTTCACTGAGGCCACATATCCCCTCTATCTGCCCCCTGCCTCTGGAATTCTGCCTAAAATGAAACAGCAACAGAAGAGAGGTCAAGAACTTGGAAGGATTCATATGGGAGAAACCAGGTACAGCTTGATTTAATATCAATATTTCATATGTTCAGAGCGTGGAGTTTCAGGCTACAAGATAACAGCCCATCATTTTTATGCCTTTCCATCTGTGAAAAGCTGTTCCTCAAAGCACAGTGTATGAACAACCTAGCAGCTTTTCATTTTAGGCACCATATTTTTGGGGAAAAGAAAAAAGAGATCTTTTGATGCATAACTAAACTCAGAGGATAATTGAAATCTATGGAGTTTTAGGGCCAGACTCATAAAGAATGCAGATTTCCTCCTGAAATATATTGCTGGGGAAAGGTACAGAACACAAATCTTTAACATAATGAAAACTTCACCTCCTGCATATATAAAACAAAGGTTACACCATCTACTATCTGCCAATGAAGAAACAAGTACTTTATACACGCCTAAGAGATAGTATCAATAGAATAGGAGGAGCTACAGGGATAGAGTAAAAATTTTAAAGAGGGTTTGGCAAGGGAACGGATGAAAAAGCAGAACATAGAGTATTTTTAGGGCAGTGAAAATATTCTGTATGATACTACAATGATGGATACACGTCATTATACATTTGTCCAGGACCATAGAATGCATAACACCAAGAGTGAATCCTAACGTAAACTGTGGACTTCGGTGACTATGATGTGTCAGTGTAGATTCATCGGTTGTAACAAATGTACCATCCTGATGGTGAATTTGGTAACAAGGGAGGCTATGCACATGTAGGGGCAGGAGTGTGGATGGGAAATCTCTCTACCTTCCTCTTAATTTTCCTATAAATGTAAAACTGCTCTTTTAAAAGCCCTGAAAAGTTTTATAGGAAGTCAAATATATAATGCATTTAAATTTATAGGGTGAGGTTTTGTTTAAAAGGTATGAATAATAATAATAGTAATAATAATGATACAGATAAATCCCATGAAAAGCATTTTATAGCAAAGCATAAAATAGAAGTGGATTCATATTTTCTTATCTTTAGCAGAACTCCTGACATAATGAAAGACAGTAGAAGAATCCAGGACTTCTCTCCCTTCCTGTCTTCCTATCGCTCCTGTGATAGGAGTGAAACCACCAATGCGAACCTTGGACCAGGCTTTTCAGGTACCATCCCAGGTCAGGAACTTGTTAGGCAGGTACCTCGCTTTCCATTAAGGCAGGCAACCGTACCCACAACCTTTGAAACCCTGGGGAACACTGTGGCAACAAAAAGACCGATTAGTCTGAGGACGGTTCTTATAGTTCCAAGCTCAAAGATGGAGATTGTTGCCCCTTTTAGTGTACTTTTGCAATAACATTTTTCCATGGGAAAGGTCTCTCTTTGTGAAGTCAATGTGAATAATTCACCTATTTCATGATTCACATAGGAGCGACTTTTCCGAAAAGTAGCACTTTTGTTGAGTTGCACCTAAATCATAACAACATAAAAATTCTAACAAGAGTACATGTTTAACAGAATCATCTTTCTTTCATCACGTCTCTTCTGTCACATCTCTCACTGTATGAATTGTAAGCTACTTCAGTATGTTATTCAAGTGAATCATAGATTATCCTTTTTTAAATACTTCTTACATGTAAGGAGATACATCTCTGAGATATTTTTTAAGTCACCATTCACTCATTCAACTTTAATCAAAGACTTACTATGTTCTAGGCTACAGCTGCAGTAAAGCCTCAAGGAATATATAAGCAAAAATACCACAAACAAATACATAAATCAAAGCAGCTAACAGTTATTAGATGCCATGAAATGGTGTGAAGTCTTGAATACCCATCATTTCATTTAATCCTCACAATCACCCTATAAAGCAGGTATTAATAGGATCCTTGTTTGCTACATGGGCAAACTGAGGTTCAGAGTGGTTAAGTCACCCACCCAACCTGGTAAAGGGCAGAGCCCTGGTTGGTTCTACTCTAGAATGTGTGCTCTTAACCTCCACACAATATCTTCCATCGTCTTTACTCTAGGATACTACTAAAAACTCTATTGGAGGGTACGAATGTGCTAGCAAGTAATTTTGGTTTTTGTTTGTTTGTTTTGTTATTAACATTTTTATTCAATTTATTTAAACTAAAAACATAACCAGGTCACCTATTTCTCCCACCCCCTACCCTTCGCTTCTTGCAACCGCCAACCTGTTCTCCATACCTATGAGCTTTTTATTTTGTTTTGTTTTTAGATTCCACATATAAGAGAGATCATATAATCGTATGGTATTCATCTTTCTCTGTCTACTTTTTTCATTTAGCATGATGTCCTCAAGGTCCAGCCACATTGTCGTGAATGGTGAGATTTCATTCTTTTTTATGGTTGAATAATAGTCCACTGTATAGTTAAACTAAAATTCCTTTTATTTGTGCATCGTTTTTATTGAAGTATAGTTGATATACAATATTATATGTCACAGGTGTACAATATAGTAATTCACAATTTTTAAATATTATACTCCATTTATAATTATTATTATAAAATATTGGCTATATTCCTTGTGTTGTACTATATAACCTCGTAGCTTATGTAGCTTCTTTTATACATAATAGTTTGTACCTCTTAATTCCCTACCCCTATATTGCCTCTCCCCCCTTCCCACTGCCCACCGATAACCACTAGTTTTTTCTCTATATCTGTGTCTGTTTCTTGTTATATTCACTAGTTTGTTTTATTTTTTAGATTCCACATATAACTGGTATACAGTATTGGTCTTTCTCTGTCTGACTTCACTTAGTGTTATGCCCTCCAAGTCTATCAATGTTACTGCAAATGGCAAAATTTCATTCATTTTTATGGCTGAGTAGTATTCTATTTTATATAGATATAGATACATGTATTCCATTGTGTATATATACATACAACATCTTCCTTATCCATTCATCTGTTGATAGACATTTAGGTTGCTTCCATATCTTGGCAATGGTAAATAATGCTGCTATGAACACTGGGGTGCATGTATCTTTTCGAATTAGTGTTTTCATTTTTTTTCTGGATATATACCTAAAATGTCTTTACCCATTCATCCATTGATGGACACTTAGGTTGTTTCTATATCTTGGCTACTGTAAATAATTCTGCAGTGAACATGGGCATGAGTGTATCTTTTTGAATTAGTGTTTTTGTTTCTTCAGATAAATACCCAGAAGTGGAATTGCTGGATCATATGGTAGTTCTAATTTTAATTTTTTGAGCAACCTCCATACTGTTTTCCACTGTGGTTGTACCAATTTACATTTTTGGTGGAGTCTTTAGGGTTTTCTGTGTATAATATCATGTCATCTGCAAATAGTGACAATTTTTACTTCTTCCCTTCTAATTTGGATGTTATTTATTTATTTTTCTTGCCTAATTGCTCTGGCTAGGACTTCTAATACTATGTTGAATAAAAGTGGTGAGAGTGGACATCTTTGTCTTGTTTCTGATCTTAGAGGAGAAGCTTTCAGCTTTTCACTTTGAGTATTATGTTAGCTATGGGTTTATCATATATGGCCTTTATTATGTTGAAGTATGTTCCCTCGATTTCATAAGTGAATGTTGAATTTGGTCAAGTACTTTTTCTGCATCTATTGAGATGATCATACGATTTTTATCTTTCATTTTGTTAATGTGGTGTATCACATTGACTGATTTGTGGATGTTGAACCATCCCTGCATCCCTGGAATAAATCCCACTTGATCGCGGTATATGATACTTTTAATGTATTGTTGAATTCAGTTTGCTAATATTTTGTTGCGTCTTTTTGCATCTATGTTCAAATTATTCTGTGTTCATCTAGATTGTTCAAATCAAGCAAGTAATTTGAACGCATCAAGAATGTACAATGTGGGACTTCCCTGGAAGTCCAGTGGTTAAGACTCCGCACTTCCACTGCAGGGGGCACGGGTTCAATCCCTGGTTGGGGAACTAAGATCCCATATGCCACATGGTGTGGCCAAAAACCCTCCAAAAACCTAAAAAACAACAAGCAAACAACAACAACAAAAAAGAATGTACAATGTAATACTGGAGCACAGCAGAGGGAGAGAATAACTTGTGCTGCAGAAGTGAGAAAAAAAGATATTATTATATTGGGGTTGCTGGATAAAGAATGAAGGACAGACATTGCAAGCAGAGGGGAATTGTTTTCAGACCACAAAAGGCATGGTATTGTGCACTAGTGATGGGATTCAGTGTGGAGGTTATAATGAAAAGTAGGCAGAGGCCAGATTGTTAAGAAGTCTAAATGTGCAATATGTTGAAGAGTTCCTTAAACAGAGATATTAAATGGATTTTTTTCCCCCAAACAAAGCTGTTTGTAATGCAGTGAATGGACAGAAACAGTGATGGTTGGGCAGAATGATGACCTTTGTACCGTCATTTATTTATTTATTTTGTTTCTGAAGATATTGTTTTGGAAGAAAGAATGAGATTTATGTCTTGTGGAAGGAGTTGTATATAAATAAAAGATAATGACATCTTCCATGTATTAAGAGCCTACTATGAGCTAGTTGCTGTTTGAAACTTTGCGTATGTTATTTTACTTAATCCTCAAAAATAGTTTTGCAGTTTTGCTGCATTTGTATTCTGTTGATAGATGTCTATGGAAAAAAATCCCCATTTTATTGATGAGGACTTGGAGGCTCTTAGAGTTTAAAACACTTGTCCAAGGTAATTCAATTCTAAGTAGCCAAAGAATGAGTTCTAATTACATTCTGAACAAGGAAATTAGATGATATTTGCAACCTTTCAAATGGATTTATTGAGATGTATAAATTCTGGTATGTCTGGTTTTTAGAAAGTCTAAATACTTTTTCAATCACACTTAATATTTGGTCAGTGTTGATCAGGATGGATTTTTAATCTTCTCATTTTTAAAAATAATCTTGCAATTAGAGTATATTCATATTACCCTGCACTCTAAGGGAAAATACCAATGACAAACACAGAACAACTCTCTTAGCTTAATAGCAACCTACGTAGCAAATCTAAAGAGATTGTGTAGTACTATCACACAAACACATTTTTGATATTGATTTCTGGAACCATGCACTGTCTGCTTGCCATTCTCTTCAGTGGGAGTTCAGGGAGCATCCAGCCAAACTAAAATAGATTTTGTAGAATCAGATTGATTTTTTTTGGTATTTGCCCTCAGTGTAGCATCATTTCTCATATACTTGAGGCTGACCTAAGTTTGGGAAATTTGCCAATCAATTGTTCAGACTTCTTTCTTTATTTTATAACCCATAGGATACTATTGACCAACACAGGAAAACATCTGTTGTAAAGAAAGCCAAAAGCTACTAAGAACTTAATAATAGATGGTCACCTTGTCCTTTTTATAGGCACTCCAGAGTTGAATGTTAAATTCAATCAGTCCAGTTATCTTTAATTAATTACACTCTTCTGGAGGTTGATGCCTCACTTTGTCCAAAATTTTACAAGGTAAATAGGGTAATTTGCCTAACAATTCCAGGATTTGGAATAGAGCTGGGGAGAGGCGTGTTAACAGATACAGCACGACTCTTTTTCACTCCTTAGCAGAAGGTTGAAGTTCAGCCAGAGGTCTTGTTTAATAGGAGTTTTTAGAGGATATTTAGTGAGGTCCCTATTGGAATGTTATCTGTATCAAAAACAACCGTACATCATTTGGTAATCATGGGCAAGTTTCAACTTGGGAAAGACCTTGTGTTGATTAGCTTTATGTAAAATGGAGAGGTCCCAATTTTGAGGATGCCAACATACTTCTATCCTATCAAATCCCTCATGTCAGGCGGGATTATCTGGTGGAGGAGTGGAGGTAGGGGAAAGGGAGAGAAGCTCTGAAGCCATCCCTGGACACCAGGAGGTTTTCACACATCCTTCTTGGCTAGGATATAATATGAAGGGCTGGGCTTCATGGTCTCCAGAGTCTCTTAAAGCTTACAACACTCTGCTCCTAAGCTCTGTCACTTGCTCTCTCTGTGTGAACGCTGGCCAGCGAATGAATGGCCAGCGAGAGTTCCCAACAGGGCCATCTGCTGCTGTTGTCATTGAAGGCAAGGCTGAATTCTTCAGCTCCTTACATTCGAATGCAGCTGTACCACTCCTGACAGCTGATGGAAGCTCAGGAGGCAGCTCACCTGCTCTGCAGAAATGGCCCGACCACCCAAGCTGGGCTGCAGCTCTTCATTTTTATTATTTTAGTTTATATAGCAAATCTGCTCTGGCCTGCTAATTCAGGGGCTTTCAAACATTTGGAGACACAACCCACAGTAAAACACAAGAATACATTTGATACATACCTAAACACTAACACACAACTTTTACAATATTTTCACAAAATAACATTTTGCCTTATTCCATATGATGCCCTCTGATATTTTCATCTTTGATATCGTAACCCATGACAGATGATGACCTACAGTTTGACAAGCATTGTTCACACTATTTTAACTGGATTAGGCATATGTTTTTATTTCATTTTCTCTTCTCAAAGAGAATGTAAACCCTCTAAGAGCAAGAACATTGCAGAAGCACGTCCTTGTATTAAATATGGCAAATAAATACAAATTCATGATAGAAACTAGAGGCATTTCCTTATTGTCTGTATTACTGCAGCACTACAAAAAGCTAGCCTGCACCATTTTGAGGATCCTTTCGTGTCATCCATATCCTAGAATCATACCTGAAATTCACAGACTTAGAGCACTTTCACCCAGAAGTCAGGTTTTATTTCCAGGAAATAGGCAGTAACGAAGTTTCTCACCATTCCTAGCATTCACTCTCATTCCTGCTCAGTCATATTTATTGAACTTTAGCTTACAGCAATTTTCCCAGGGTTAGGCATTTATTACATATAAATTTTCTATTAAAAAAACTTAATTTGTGTACATACTTTGTTGACTGAATTGTATATATCTTTTTTTCATGCTTTTCAGAACTAAATATATTTTTTTTAATTTTTTTTTTTTATAGAGACTGCAGCTTTTAAATTTATTTTATTTTTATTTATTTATGGCTGTGTTGGGTCTTCGTCTCAGTGCGATGGCTTTCTCCAGTTGCGGCAAGCGGGGGCCACCTTTCATCACGGTGCGCGGGCCTCTCACTATCGCGGCCTCTCCTGTTGCGGAGCACAGGCTCCAGACACGCAGGCTCAGTAATTGTGGCTCACGGGCCCAGCCGCTCCGCGGCATGTGGGATCCTCCCAGACCAGGGCTCGAACCCATGTCCCCTGCATTGGCAGGCAGACTTTCAACCACTGCGCCACCAGGGAAGCCCCCAGAACTAAATACATTTTTAAAGGAAACCTAAAACATTCACTTATTTTTAATGATGATTATGATTGTTGGTGTGTACTTTTATGGTACAGTTATATAAATTCAGTAGTTTCAAAGCAACCTCCCAATATTTTTTCATAAATCCTAACTATGAGTTTCTCAAGAGTTTTATACACAGGTAACAAAGGGCTCAGCATGTTTAAATTCCTTGCACAATGTCAAACTAGGCATAGGAGAAAAATATCCAGGATTTCAGACTTCTAATAAAATTCTTTAAATAAATAAGCCTATTTTATATTAAGGTGCTTGATAAGGACTTGAATTAAATATATTATAATTTAAGCTTTACAGTGTTCTGAGAGTGTGACTGGCTATACTGTGTTATTAAGGAGAGAAAATACACAGCATCCCTTCATAGACTGTTCCACAGCCACAGACTGTATTTTTGTTTTCTTAATTCACCATTCACCCATCTCATTCATTCATTCTTTCATTAGGTTGTCCACAAACTTATGTCAAGTGTTGACAATGTTGGTTGGCACTTGGCCAAAAAAAAAAAATTGGTTAAAGGCAACTAAAGATATACAAGACATGGTCTTGGTCCTTAAGGAACTTAAAAGTCTACAAAGTCATAAATCACTATGATAACAACTGCCAGTTGGTGGTACAGCCATTACCTGTGCCATGTGTGTCAAGAATTCAAATAACCAACTTAATAAAGTCAAATGGTTGTGGAAAAGACTAGGAAGATTCTGAAACCACTTTGAAAAAAACAAAGAACCTTTGAAGGGAAAAGTCCAACAACCTTCCGAACAGAACCATTAGTCTATAGGAATTTATTTTCTCTACTATAGATGATGACTACACAAGATGTATACTGAACATTACTAGGAAGAATATGGGAAGCGTATGATAAGAATGGAGAACTTGGGTGAATAACATACTAGAAGCCTTCATGTAAGAATGGAAATCCTTTGTCTTGAAGTAGTTGTTAAATATCCATGAATTTGTGTTTTAATAAAAGTCAGGAAATGCAGACAATAGTCTTGTCACAATTAATCTTACTGTAAGTCTCCATGAGAGGAATGTATGTTAAATCTTTATTGACAGATGGCTTTGACCAATGAGAATGCATAGATATTGAAAGGAATTTGGAGAGAGGGACATTGGGAAACACAAGAGAAAACTGGATCCCAGTTCAGTTGACAGATTCTAATGACATCAACTGTGGAGAAGCAAATGCTGAGAAACAAGAGCTTCTGGAGGAGTACACTCAATAGGTTCAACCATTAAAACAAACTTCATTCTACTAATTGCTCTTAAGGCATAGAAAACAAGAAGACAGAGGCCTTCTGGGATCTCATGCAAAGTTGTCATCTGCTCTCTCTGGCGCTATCTCAGTATGACAGTGAGAAGAGAGAAACAGAAAACAGTCACGCAGATACTGCTAGAAGGATGCTTACCCAGCTTGAAGACTAATTCACTGGGAGTTCAAATAGCTCACCCAACGTAGTATGCTAAATCAAGTCCCACATGGGGAAATGGAACCTGGCTATCCGATGTCCTTATAATGTGCAATTCCGTCTTTTTTTGTTGGAAGAAACTCATGAAATCCAATTGCAAGTCTTAGAAATGATTTATTTTAGCTTAAAGCTTAATATCAATACCATGGAGAGTTATTAAAGAACGACCACCTTCCAAAGAAATAAATAGATAACTCAAAAACTAAATTCAAATGCCTAAACAATTTTAAAAAATCAAATTTTGTAGTAATAAAAAATAACAAGAAGCTATTCTTTAGTTTAACAGTATTATTATCATCATTAACAGCCAGTTTGAATGGAGATTCAGGGACATGGGTGTTCAAACTTGCTGATTTCTGGATAAGTTGATAACCTGTATCCAAATAAAAATGTTTATTCCCTTTCTTGTAGCAGTTCTGCTTCTAAGAATTTATTTAGTCCAAGAATGTGACCATAGATGTGCTCAAACATTGATCTATAAGGGTGTAGGATGGCTTATAATGGAAATAATACAAAAAGGGAACAGAACAAATGTCACTTATTAAGGGGCTGATTTGGCCTATCCTGGTACCTTTACATGCTGAATACCAGCCCACTGCCTCCACCTTAGACCCAAGATACTCCCCACTTTATGTCACCATCATCTCTTAACTGAACTACTGCAATATATCCTAGCTGGTCTTGAGATCGTCACACTTGTCCTCCTCCAGTACATTCTTCAATAGCAGCGACACTGATCTTAAACTATAAATCAGATCATGTCATTCCACTGCTGAAAACCATCCAGGGGCTTTCCACTGTGCTTGAAATAAAATCTAAACCGATACCACCACTTCAAAGTCCCTGCATGAAATGGCCCCAGTTACTCTTGTTTGTGTGTATGCGTCCTTTGTTGTTTGTTTTTTGTTTTATATTGAATTATAATTTATAAGATATAAGTGTATAATGTGATGAGTTTTGACAAATGTATTTACCCATGTAACACACACCCCTATCAGGATATAAAACATTTCCTTCACCCCAGAAAAATACCCTTCTCAGTTAATCCCTGCCCTACTCCCTCACTTAGGGACTACTGTTATGATTTCTATCATCAAAAATGAGTTTTGCCTGTTCCAGGATTTCATATAAATGGAAGCACATGGTATCATCTCTTCTGTGTCTGGTTCCTTTTACTCCACACAGTGATTTTTTAGATCATCTATGGTGTTGCCCATAACAGGATTCCGTTTTATTGCTGAGTAGTAGTTCATTGTATACCCCAGGTATTAATCTCCTGCCTACCTTTAACGGCATTTTATGATACTCTTCTCTGTACTCACTAAACTCCAGCCACACTGATCTTTGATTGGTTCCTTGGACAAGCTTCTTTTGAATCCTCAGGGTCTTTGCATCTGGTGTTCCCTCTGCATGGAATGCATTTCCTTCATTCTTTGCATGGCTGGTTTCTTCTCATTATTTTAGGTCTCAGCTAAAATTCCACCCCCCAGAGAAACCCTCTCTGACTAGGCTATATAAAGCACCTCCACAGAAGTTCTCTCTGTTACTCTTACTCTTTTCTTTCTGTTATAACACTGATCACAATTTGCAATTCTTTTATTTATTTTCCTGTTAACTTGTTCTATGCCTTCCTTTCCAGAATACAAGTTCCCTGAAGGCATATAAAATGCCTCTTATTCATTGATTTATCCCCAGCACCTAGTGGAGTGTTGGCATATAAAAGATGTTCAATCAATTTTGGGTAAGATTAACGCGATTCAAATAAATAATTACCTAAATGTGAATCATTATTTGAATAGCCATTAAAATATCCTTGAGGAAAAATATATAATGTCATAGAATATTTAGGTTAGAAGGCAGTTCAGTAGGTAGATTACGTAGCAGTATACATGGTATAAACTCATTTTTGTGAAAAGTAAAAATTACATATGTCTGTGTATAATTAACATATTGTTGAGTGGCATAATTTTTATCTTCTTCCTCACATTTCTTTTTTTGATGTGGACCATTTTTGAAGTCTTTAGTGAATTTGTTACAATATTGCTTCTGTTTTATGTTTTGGTTTTTTGGCCACGAGGCATGTGGGATTCTTGCTCCCTGACCAGATATGGAACCTGCCCCTCCTGTATTAGAAGGCGAGGTCTTAACCACTGGACTGCCAGGGAAGTCCCCCTCACACTTCTTGTATTTTCCAAATTCTGTGCAGTGAATGTTAATAATTTGAATACTTGAAATTAATAATTTATTTTTAATCAGTGCCTCCATCTGGAGCCCAGTGCCATGCTGACATCCATGTCTTCCCGTGCCTAGATGGCATCAGGCAGGCATAGGCTGAGCCCAAATTAGAGGGAGTTCATTCTGTGTATTTTGTGGTGGTATTAGGTGGTCTTTTAAGAATCAGAGAAGTCAGGAAGTGGCTCCAAGTAAAATCTCTTCTTCTATTACCAAGCTTTTGTGTAAAAGGCCAGCTAGTAAATATTTTAAGCTTTGTGGGACATTTGGCCACTGATGCAACTACTCAATTCTGCCTTAATGTGAAAGCAGCAAAATATAATCAAATGGGCATGGCTGTGTTCCAATAAAGCTTTATTTACAAAAACAGGTGGTAAGCTGGATTTGGCCCAAGGGTCTGCTTTTCTGACACCCTGATTAGTGTAACATCTCAAATTTTATTTCCTCATTTTTTTTTTCTGACTATTTAGTGGAGTCAAACCATCTGGCTTTACTATTTGCAGGCAGTGTGCTCTGTTGAGCATGTTATTTAACCGCTGTAAGCTTCCATCTTCATGCCTGTAAAACAAGGATAATAGAAGCTTTTTGACAATTAGATAAAATCGTCCATGTAAAGGCACCCAGCCCAGGGTCTGGCATAAGTGCTCGTTCTAGTTATCCTCTGTTTGCCCCACATCCATTCTCCATCCTGCTCTGCCTGGTGCCCGCAAGACTGGCCCCTGCAAGTGGCATCACCGTGTCCTTCTTGCTGGCTGGCTGCCAGTTGAGTTCACCCAGTAGCCCAATAGGAGACACTGGCCAGAGGCGACAGGGTGGGAAGAAAAAGCGGGCTTGAGGTATTTCTTCCTCTCTCCCTAGCTATTTCAGCACTGCCCCTCTGTCAGCAGCTGGGTGTCTTCCCAAGTGTATTCTGTCTTCAGCTGACACCCTGACTAAAACACTGCTTTTGTGTTAGGTGTGATGAGGATAATAGTAACTAATGGTCATGGTGTCATTGTTGTAGTTATCAAGTGTTTTGAAAATTTTCAGGTCTAGGTTTTGAATTTTCTGTTTTTCAGTATACTATCCATTGTCCTGCTTCTATATCTTTCCAATATAATTTCCATCAGCTAATGCTGTGACATGTGGTAATTGGTTATGGTGGCTAGGAGGTCACCTTGGGAGGTCAACTAATTTATTGTCTTGCTTCAAGTGTGAAACAGAAGGACAGACAGGAATCTACACCACTGTGCCTTTCATCCCTTCATGTAGGGAGAATTTAAATATGGTAGTATAAGCCCATGATAAATTTTCCAATAGTATGGAAATCACTCAGCACATAGAACAATGTATACATTCTCATGTCATTCTTCTTCCAAGTGGTGGACAGGAATAGGGTTATGGACAAGGACAGCGTAACAAAAGCATGATAACTCAAGACAGAGCTGGGAGTCCCAGACCAGGTATTTAGAGAATTAGTCTCAGGTCCATGGCAGACAAGTATGACAACCCTCTGATAGACTGGGCCCTGGTTTAGGGGCTCTGAGCTAGGATCACCCAGTAGCCCTCTCCCTGCCACCTTCCTGAGGCTGAAACTGTCTAAGAGAAACTGTAATTTCAACACTCTCCATTTTAAATAACAAAGTACAGAACTGAGCTGAATTTGACTTTCATTTCAATTACATTGTTGAATATATCTGCAAACTGACCAGAAGGTCTCAAAAAAACATTGTATTTTGTCATTTATAAAATGAAACTTTAAGTGATCATTTTTGTGTACACACACACACACACACATGCAAATATATATAATACATATGTATTTATTTTGCCAGCTGAGTTTTCTCAGAAATGATTTTCCTTTACCCTGAGATACTTCCAACCTTTTTGCATTAAAGTAATCTCTCTTTTGAAATTAAAATAGTGAGGATAATAACAGCATGTGCCAGGCATGGTGCTAGGTGCTTTGTCTGCATTTAGCAGGTAATTTATGTGTAATTCTCAGGAGAAGCCTAGGAAGTGAGTACAGCTGTCATCACCACTGTAAAGAGACTAAAACTGAGGCACAGAGTAGTTAAGCATCTTCTTCAAGGTCTGGATACAAAGTAGATAGTCTGACTCTACAGCCTAAACTTTGTTTCTTTTTTTTTTTAACATCTTTATTGGAGTATAATTGCTTTACAATGGTGTGATAGTTTCTGCTTTATAACAAAGTGAATCAGTTATACATATACATATGTTCCCATATCTCTTCCCTCTTGCATCTCCCTCCCTCCCACCCTCCCTATCCCACCCCTCTAGGTGGTCATAAAGCACCGAGCTGATCACCCTGTGCTACGCGGCTGCTTCCCACTAGCTATCTATTTTACGTTTGGTAGTGTATATATGTCCATGCCACTCTCTCACTTTGTCACAGCTTACCCTTCCCCCTCCCCATATCCTCAAGTCCATTCTCTGGTAGGTCTGTGTCTTTATTTCCGTCTTGCCCCTAGGTTCTTCATGACCTTTTTTTTTTTCTTACATTCCATATATATGTGTTAGCATACGGTATTTGTTTTTCTCTTTCTGACTTACTTCACCCTTTATGACAAATTCTAGGTCCATCCACCTCACTACAAATAACTCAATTTCATTTCTTTTTATGGCTGAGTAATAGTCCATTGTATATATGTGCCACATCTTCTTTATCCATTCATCTGTTGACGGACACTTAGGTTGCTTCCATGTCCTGGCTATAGTAAATAGTGCTGAAATGAACATTGGAGTACATGACACTTTTTGAATTATGGTTTTCTCAGGGTATATGCCCAGTAGTGGGATTGCTGGGTCATATGGTAGTTCTGTTTTTAGTTTTTTAACGAAGCTCTATACTGTTCTCCATAGTGGCTGTATCAATTTACATTCCCACCAACAGTGCAAGAAGGTTCCCTTTTCACCACACCCTCTCGAGCATTTCTTGTTTGTAGATTTTTTGATGATAGCCATTCTGACCGGTGAGATGATATCTCATTGTAGTTTTGATTTGCATTTCTCTAATGATTAGTGATGTTGAGCATTCTTTCATGTGTTTGTTGGCAATCTGTATATCTTCTTTGGAGAAATGTCTATTTAGGTCTTCTGCCCATTTTTGGATTGGGTTGTTTGTTTTTTTGATATTGAGCTGCATGAGTTGCTTGTATGTTTTGGAGATTAATGCTTTGTCAGTTGCTTCATTTGCAAATATTTTATCCCATTCTGAGGGTTGTCTTTTCGTCTTGTTTATGGTTTCCTTTGCTGTGCAAAAGCTTTTAAGTTTCAGTAGGTCCCATTTGTTTATTTTTGTTTTTATTTCCATTTCTCTAGGAGGTGGGTCAAAAAGGATCTTGCTGTGATTTATATCATAGAGTGTTCTGCCTATGTTTTCCTCTAAGAGTTTTATAGTGTCTGACCTTACATTTAGGTCTTTAATCCTTTTTTAGTTTATTTTCGGGTGTGGTGTTAGGGAGTGTTCTAATTTCATACTTTTACATGTAGCTGTCCAGTTTTCCCAGCACCACTTATTGAAGAGGCTGTCTTTTCTCCACTGTATATGCTTGCCTCCTTTATCAAAGATAAGGTGACCATATGTGTGTGGGTTTATCTCTGGGCTTTCTATCCTGTTCCATTGATCTATATTTCTGTTTTTGTGCCAGTACCATACTGTCTTGATTACTGTAGCTTTGTAGTATAGTCTGAAGTCAGGGCGCCTGATTCCTCCAGCTCCGTTTTTCTTTCTCAAGATTGCTTTGGCTATTCGGGGTCCTTTGTGCTTCCATACAAATTGTGAAATTTTTTGTTCTAGTTCTGTGAAAAATGCCAGTGGTAGTTTGATAGGGATTGCATTGAATGTGTAGATTACTTTGGGTAGTATAGTCAGTTTCACAATGTTGATTCTTCCAATCCAAAAACGTGGTATATCTCTCCATCTGTTTGTATCATCTTTAATTTCTTTCATCAGTGTCTTATAGTTTTCTGCATACAGGTCTTTTGTCTCCTTAGGTAGGTTTTTTCCTAGATATTTTATTCTTTTTGTTGCATTGGTAAATGGGAGTGTTTTCTTAATTTCAATTTCAGATTTTTCATCATTAGTGTATAGGAATGCAAGAGATTTCTTTGCATTAATTTTGTATCCTTTTACTTTACTTTAGTAGAGCTAATTCATTGATTAGCTCTACTAGTTTTCTGGTAGCATCTTTAGGATTCTCTATGTATAGTATCATGTCAACTGCAAAGAGTGACAGCTTTACTTCTTCTTTTCCAATTTGGATTCCTTTTATTTCTTTTTCTTCTCTGATTGCTGTGGCTAAAACTTCCAAAAGTATGTTGAATAATAGTGGTGATAGTGGGCAACCTTGTCTTGGTCCTGATCTTAGTGGAAATGGTTTCAGTTTTCCACCATTGAGGACGAAGTTGGCTTTGGGTTTGTCATATATGGCCTTTATTATGTTGAGGAAAGTTCCCTCTATGCCTACTTTCTGGAGACTTTTTGTCATAAATGGGTGTTGAATTATGTCAAAAGCTTTCTCTGCATCTATTGAGATGATCACATGGTTTTTCTCCTTCAATTTGTTAATATGGTGTATAACATTGATTGATTTGCATATATTGAAGAATCCTTGCATTCCTGGGATAAACCCTACTTGATCATGATGTAGGATCCTTTTAATGTGCTGTTGGATTCTGTTTGTTAGTATTTTGTGGAGGATTTTTGCATCTATGTTCGTCAGTAATGTTGGCCTGTGGTTTTCTTTCTTTGTGACATCTTTGTCTGGTTTTGATATCAGAGTGATGGTGGCCTCGTAGAATGAGTTTGGGAGTGTTCCTCCCTCTTTTATATTTTGGAAGAGTTTGAGAAGGATAGGTGTTAGCTCTTCTCTAAATGTTTGATAGAATTCGCCTGTGAAGCCATCTGGTCCTGGGCTTTTGTTTGTTGGAAGATTTTTAATTACAGTTTCAATTTCAGTGCTTGTGATTGGTCTGTTCATATTTTCTATTTCTTCCTGGGTCAGTCTCGGAAGGTTGTGCATTTCTAAGAATTTGTCCATTTCTTCCAGGTTGTCCATTTTACTGGCATATAGTTGCTTGTAGTAATCTCTCATGATCGTTTGTATTTCTGCAGTGTCAGTTGTTACTTCTCCTTTTTCATTTCTAATTCTATTGATTTGAGTCTTCTCCCTTTTTTCCTTGGTAAGTCTGGCTAATGGTTTCTCAATTTTGTTTATCTTCTCAAAGAACCAGCTTTTAGTTTTATTGATCTTTGCTATCATTTCCTTCATTTCTTTTTCATTTATTTCTGATCTGATCTTTATGATTTCTTTCCTTCTGCTAACTTTGGGGGTTTTTTGTTCTTCTTTCTCTAATTGCTTTAGGTGTAAGGTTAGGTTGTTTATTTGAGATGTTTCTTGTTTCTTAAGGTAGGCTTGTACAGCTATGAACTTCCCTCTTAGAACAGCTTTTGCTGCATCCCATAGGTTTTGGGTCGTTGTGTTTTCATTGTCATTTGTTTCTAGGTATTCTTTTATTTTCTCTTTGATTTCTTCAGTTATCTCTTGGTTATTAAGTAGTGTGTTGTTTAGCCTCCATGTGTTTGTATTTCTTACAGATTTTTTTCCTGTAATTGATATCTACTCTCATAGCCTTGTAGTCAGAAAAGATACTTGATACAATTTCAATTTTCTTAAATTTACCAAGGCTTGATTTGTGACCCAAGATATGATCTATCCTGGAGAATGTTCCATGAGCACTTGAGAAGAATGTGTATTCTGTTGTTTTTGGATGGAATGTCCTATAAATATCAATTAAGTCTATCTTGTTTAATGTATCATTTAAAGCTTGTGTTTCCTTATTTACTTTCATTTTGGATGATCTGTCCATTGGTGAAAGTGGGGTGTTAAAGTCCCCTACTATGATTGCGTTACTGTTGATTTCCCCTTTTATGGCTGTTAGTATTTGCCTTATGTATTGAGGTGCTCCTATGTTGGGTGCATAAATATTTACAATTGTTATGTCTTCTTCTTGGATTGATCCCTCGATCATTATGTAGTGTCCTTCTTTGTCTCTTGTAGCAGTCTTTATTTTAAAGTCTATTTTGTCTGATATGAGAATTGCTGCTCCAGCTTTCTTTTGATTTCCATTTGCATGGAATATCTTTTTCCATCCCCTCACTTTCAGTGTGTATGTGTCCCTAGGTCTGAAGTGGGTCTCTTGTAGACAGCATATATATGGGTCTTGTTTTTGTATACATTCAGCCAGTCTATGTCTTTTGGATGGAGCATTTAGTCCATTTACATTTAAGTTAATTATCTATATGTATGTTCCTATTACCATTTTCTTAATTGTTTTGGGTTTATTATGGTAGGCCTTTTCCTTCTCTTGTGTTTCCTGCCTAGAGAAGTTCCTTTAGCATTTGTTGTAAAGATGGTTTGGTGGTGCTGAATTCTCTTAGCTTTTGCTTGTCTGTAAAGCTTTTAATTTCTCCGTCAAATCTTAATGAGATCCTTGCTGGGTAGAGTAATCTTGGTTGTAGGTTTTTCTCTTTCATCACTTTAAATATGTCCTGCCACTCCCTTCTGGCTTGCAGAGTTTCTGCTGAAAGATCTGCTGTTAACCTTATGGGGATTCCCTTATGTGTTACTTGTTGTTTTTCCCTTGCTGCTTTTAATATTTGTTCTTTGTGTTTAATTTTTGATAGTTTGATTAATATGTGTCTTAGCGTGTTTTTCCTTGGGTTTATCCTGTATGGGACTCTCTGTGCTTCCTGGACTTGATTAACTATTTCCTTTCCCATATTAGGAAAATTTTCAACTATAATCTCTTCAAATATTTTCTCAGTCCCTTTCTTTTTCTCTTCTTCTTTTGGGACCCCTATAATTCGAATGTTGGTGCATTTAATGTTGTCCCAGAGGTCCCTGAGACTGTCCTCAATTCTTTTCATTCTTTTTTCTTTATTCTGCTCTGTGGTAGTTATTTCCACTATTTTATTTTCCAGGTCACTTATCCGTTCTTCTGCCTCAGTTATTCTGCTGTTGATCCCTTCTAGGGAATTTTTAGTTTCATTTATCATGTTGTTCATCTCTGTTTGTTTGCTCTTTAGTTCTTCTAGGTCCTTGTTAAACGTTTCTTGTATTTTTCTCCATTCTATTTCCAAGATTTGGGATCATCTTTACTATCATTATTCTGAATTCTTTTTCAGGTAGAATGCCTGTTTCCTCTTCATTTGCTAGATCTGATGGGTTTTTGCCTTGCTCCTTCTTTTGCTGTGTGTTTCTCTGTGTTCTCATTTTGCTTAACTTACTGTGTTTGGGGTCTCCTTTTCGCAGGCTGCACATTCATAGTTTCTGTTGTTTTTGGTGTCTGTCCCCAGTGGCTAAGGTTGGTTCAGTGGGTTGTGTAGGCTTCCTGGTGGAGGGGACTAGTGCCTGTGTTCTGGTGGATGAGGCTGGATGTTGTCTTTCTGGTGGGCTGGTCCACGTCTGGTGGTGTGTTTTGGGGTGTCTGTGGCCTTATTATGATTTTAGGCAGCCTCTGTGCTAATGGATGGGGTTGTGTTCCTGTCTTGCTAGTTGTTTGGCATAGGGTGTCCTGCACTATAGCTTGCTGGTCGTTGAGTGGAGCTGGGTCTTGGCGTTGAGATGGAGATCTCTGCGAGATTTTCGCCGTTTGATATTACGTGGAGCTGGAAGGTCTGTTGTGGACCAGTGTCCTGAACTTGGCTCTCCCACCTCAGTGGCACAGCCCTGATGCCTGGCTGTAGCACCAAGAGCCTTTTGGGAGGTCTGAGGTCTTCTGCCAGCGTTCAGTAGGTGTCCTGTAGGAGTTGTTCCACATGTAGATGATTTCTGATGTATTTGTGGGGAGGAAGGTGATCTCTGCATCTTACTCTTCCGCCATCTTGAAGCTCCTCCCCCTAAACTTTGTTTTCTGATAGTAGATTGCAGTTACTTTTTGTCAGTGCTTTTAGTTTGGAAAACTTTACCTGTCTTGAAATTCCAGCATGTGGGAACCACTAGACTCTCCTTTTTGTTCGCCATATCTGCTCCTGTGTTGCACATAAGCCTGATAGAAGGGGATAGTGTGGGCTGACTTAAGGAGCCCCGTCTGAACCACTGCATTTCCCGAGGGGTCAGCACAGTGAAGGACTGCATAGGCAGGTGAGATTGACATGACCACAGAGCTGTCCACAACGTCATTGACCACAGGAACAAAAGGGCCAAGGAGAGGCATTGCAGCTCTCATGACACCACAGTGGGGTGTTATTTCATTGGTGCTATCGCCACCCCCATAGCAAAGAACACCACCCTCACCATAAGAAAGCAAACCTTCCTGAAGCAGCACATTCTGAGAAAATATGGCTGCAATCCAGGAAGCTGTTTCCAGAAACCACGCCAAGCTGAGAGCCCTCACCCCAGCTGGAAAGTCTGGTTATTGTTTGGATCAGCTTGTAAGGTCCCCATGGGACTCCCCTGCTCTCTATGATAGTAGCAATAGAACACAGGCTCTGGGAAGCAGGGTCTCTCGTGCTGCTACACCCCTTACCTAACATCGGGGCAATGTATTCTTGACAGGCATGATGATGTGAGTATGAAAGTTGAGTTGTCTCAATTGGTCTCAATTGTATGCTCCAGAAATTTACCCTAAGAGAGTAAAGGTATTCTAGGTGAAGCTTTTCCTAGAGTCAGGGCTTGAGGGGAATTTGGAAGCCATCTACTCCATCCTGCCAGTACCAGAAGTACACTAAACCACAAATAAATAAACTGAAAACCAAGCAGAATATTGGTTCTCCAGTTACACAGAAACATGAATCATCAAACCAGTGTGTGTGGTGTATGTGTGTGTGTATGTGTGTGTGCATGTATGTGTGTGTGTTTGTGTGTGTAAGATGTCAGAAAATCTTTCTGTTCAGTCATCATCCACATGGGTCACCAAAAGGTCAAATCTATACATAAGCAAATGCCTACAAGGTATATATGTGAGGACAGTTCTTTGGTTTCCAGTTCTGTGCTCTCTCCTGGGGATATACCTCTCTTTATTCAAATCTAGCCGTGCTGTTTTTCTTGCTACACCAACGATGCACTGCTCAAACTGTTCTTTAGTGTTTGCTTTTAGTCCACACCAATAATGTATTGCTTGAAGTTGTTCTTTAATGTGTCTTTATTATTAATAGTAGCTACGATTGACCAAGCTCCTGCTGTGTGCCAGCCATCATTCCAAGGAATTTACACATATTATCACATTAATTTATTATAACAATTCCATGATGCAGGAACTATATTCCCATTTTATAGATAAAGAAATGAAGAACTGAAAATTTGTAACTTCCCTAAGGTCAGGGCATCGGGAACAGAGTTGGGATTTAAACTAAGAAGGTTTTTCTGGCTCCAAGATTCACTCTCTTTCCATACACCAAGGCTCCCTCTTTTCAAGCAGGTGTTCTCCAATATGTGTGTAATTATTACACTTCTGCTTGCTACACAGCAGCTCTGGAGGTATCTTGCCACCTCCCTGCCCCACAGTCCTGTTCAGCATGGGGACCTAGTCACAGGACCAAGCCGGGATGCTTGTTGCTCAGCAGAATTGATAAAGATTCTAGCTGCAAGGCCTGACATATCTGGTTCTGCCAGCTAGTGATAAATAGGTGTTAACAAAATTTATTTTTAAAGTTGCTTAAAGAAACAAGTTTTCTCACTTTGCAACCATAGAGAAAGTTAGTTGGTAGAATTTTAGTTTGACAACTCCTGTGTCACAAGGAGAGCATCTTGATTTTGGTGCTTTAGTTTTCTGTCAGTTCCCTATTGGGCAGTCTGCTCTTATGGTAGAGAGTTGGGCTCCAGATCTGTAAAATCTAAGGAAAATTTGGATAAGTGGAGGGTTTCACTGAGTCGGGTTGATCTTGGCCTTCTTCCAGGCACAAAATGGATTTCCTAAAATGGCCCACACTTCTGGTCATAGAGCAAGTAACCTGGATAAGAGGCTTGAGAATTTTTGATGATGCTTATGTCATGCTTAAATGGAAGATTTTACTTTAACTTTGGAAATATAACCTAAAAGCAGATTTCATGATGCCTCTTGAAATTTATTTCAACAGACATCTATTGAGCATGTACTACGTGTCAGACCTGTTGTAGGTGCTGGAGATAAAGCAGTGAACAAAGCTGATAAAAGTCCCTGTGCTCATGGAGATTATGTCTTGCTGCAGGAAGACGGACAATAAACAAATAAGTAAAACATACATCAGATGGTATAAATACTAGGGAGAAAAGTAAAACAGCAAAGGCTGGTGAGGGGTGATGGGGTGGGAAGGATATTACAATTTTTAATAGGGCGATCAGGGAAGGCTTCACTGAGAGAGTGACATTTGAGCAAAGACATGCAAAAGCTGGAAGAGTGGCCACGTGGATATTGGAGGGAAGGGTATTCCAGATAGAGGGACAAACCCCAAGGCCCACAGAGGGTGCCAGGCATGTTGGAGAGTTGGCAGGGCAACAAGCATGGACAAAGAGAGCAGTGAGAGAGTAATAGGTGAGAGAGGCAGTGGGCACAAATGGCCTTGTGAGCCGTGGTATAAACTTTGGCTTTTGCTCTGTATTGAACAAGACACTGGAGGGTTTTAAATAGAGAAAGTAGTTCCAAATTAACAAGATTTTCTGGCTGTGGTATTGAGAATAGATATTATTGGGAAGAGCTGCTAATATTAGTGTATTCATTTTCTATGCTGTGTAACATATTACCACAAAGTTAGCCGCTTAAAAAATACATATTTCTGATCTCACAGTTTCTTTGAGTCAGGGGTGTGGGCACAGCTTACTTAGCTGGGTCCCCTGCAGGCAGGAGTCATGATATCAGCCAGGGCTGAGGCCTCATCTGGAGGCTCGATTGGGGAAGGGTCCACTTGCAAGCTCCCTCAGGTTGTTGACAGAGTTCATTCTTTTGCAGCTATAGGATTCATATAGATGTCTTCTTCAAAACTAGCCATGGTGAGAAAAAAGAGGGAGAGAAAGATTGTGAGAGAGAGAAAGGGAGAGATCCAGACTCTAGAGCAAGTCTGTTAGCAATATAGAGTCTTATATAACAGAACAGGATTGTGGAGTGACATCCCAGTACTTTGCCAAAATGCATTGGTTACAAGTGAGCCATGGGCCCCATCTACACTCAAGGGAAGGAGAAGATTACACAAAGGTATGGGTACCAGGAGGTGGGGGAGCATGGAAGCTACCTTCCAGTCTGTCAGCCACAGTTAAGAAAAAACAATTAGGAGGCTCTTCCAACAATCCAGGCAGGAACTGTAAGACTCAGACTGGAATAAGTAAAGAATCCATTATATAAGATTTATTGGTTCCTTTGGTGCTGATGATGGCTTGGACTGGACATGACGAATTTGGAAGCGATAAACCAGAGAACTTCATTACCTTCTCTGGGCATCCTTTGGTCTCACTCAATCTCCCCTGTCTTCCCTGGTGCTTCACCATCAGGTCTATAATGGCCTTGCCTGAATGATAATGCCCATCAGAGTTCTCCACGCCATCCTGTCTGAGCCAGAACCTACACTGCCCCGATCCCCCTTCCATCTCAGAACCACTCCCAGCAGCCATTTGGAGCCAAGTATTCCTACGCAGCAGAGATCAGGGCCCAGTGTGGGGCTCTGGAACTACTTGCTGAGTCTGATGGTAGGCCTTCTCTACTCATGATAACCTTCTCTGTGTGGCCTTGAGTCAGAGCTCACCCATCTTCAGGGTCTCCTCCTCCTGGTGCCACCTCCCCTATGCCTGGATACCTGTTCAGAGTTATTGTCTTAATGCCCTCCTCCTATAACTGGCATCTTCCTTAACCTCTTCAGGCAAGTTTCTTTCTGGTTTCCTGTACTATATTCCAAGGATTCTCAAACTAGGGTCATACCACCACCCCACCTTAGGATCTGATTTCCTTCCCTAAGTACCATCTGGTGTTCCTGCCTGTACCTCGGAGGATTGACAGCTTCCTGTTCATGTTTCCCAAAGTGTGGCATTGTGGCCTCTTGCTGCCTCTCAGACCAGCTCCTCTAGCCTGCCCAAGACTCTTCTTCACAAGTGTTTTTACACTAAGAGTAAAACTGACTCATTGTTGGTAAACAGCAAGATAACCACACAACGAAAGTTGCCCCTTGAGGGTCCAGACTCAAGGTTTAGTGAGATACTATTGCAGAGTTGATAAATGAAATTAAGAGTCCTTTCCTGTTTTTTATGTTTTCTGAATCCACCATGATGCAAAATCACATCACTCTTCCACATTTTGGCCTCAAGTTCCGTTGTAAATCTGAGGGTGCTTATTTTATAGGGTCACTCAATAGCTCAACACAAAAGCTTTGGGCTAAGATTTCTGGTCGAGGTGTAAAGTAACCTGAATATCTCTGTCCCTGCCTCAATCACGGCCAGAATTGTTATGAAGCCATCTGGCTTTTTTCCTGAAGCTTTGTGTCTTTCACATAAAACAAGTGGTGATTTTTGCACCTCTGGAATTTGGTGGCATTTCTGCGGTGTTCTCTTTGTTGAGGAAATATGCATGACTCTATTCATTTAGCACTTTTGGTCAAGAACTTTCAGTTACTCTGCCAGCAAGTCTGTCAGGTCAGCTTGCCGTCTCTCCTCTTCCATTTGTCTTCCCCAATTCTCCACACCTTTAAAATTTCTTGGAAATATATTTTTATTAGTCTGTAGACTTAATTGCTTCATGCCCACACACCCAGCCTAGAATCTCTGCATAGAGACTGCTCTGTCTCATAAAAGCTTCCCACAAACTATAACTCCTTATCTTCTATAGTCAAGAAAATCTCTCTGACCCCACCCCTTTATATTCCCCAGCTCCTCAATCTGTTATCTCCAATCACCAATCAAATGATTGTTTAATATTTCCCATAAACATACAAGACTCAATAGAAACCACTGTGCCATAACCACCAAAAGTGTATGTCCTGAAGAATTCACATTCTGATGTCACTCTGGTGGTTGTCAACACATCAGAGCCATAGTATCATGTTGGTGCCACAGAAGAGTGCAGTCTAGGAGGGTAGCAGGGTAGCATTACTTCTAGAAATTTTAGAAAGGACCATTTAGTCAGAATTTGGATCCTTCATAGAACAGTCTGCACTAAGCAGAACCGCCCCTGACACACTGCAGCTCCCCTTTAAGTCAGCGAGAGCCTCTGGGTTCTGTGAGTCATCCTACCCCAGGTTTTTAAGGCTTAGATAGAGTTTTGATAAAAGACAGTCTAAGTTGTTGCAGCTAATTCACATAACCCTTCCTTTGGAAACATATCACCCCAGAGTGTTCTAGTTCCTGCCATAAAGACTTCCTAATGAAGCGTATAGAAGTCCTGCTGGATGTATAACTAGACATTCAAATAGTACTGGATGATAAAAGAAAAATGTTAAAATTGCCTCTTTAAGGAGTTGGAAGGAAATGAGTAAACTAAAGGATATCGACTTTCTAGTCTGTCAGACTGACATTTGAGTCACAGCTTACAGTGGGCAAGTTTCTTATTTTCTCTGAATCCTAGTTACCATTTCTGTAAAATGGGGGTGATAATACACCACCTACGATTCTTCATAGAATTAAATGTGCAAAAATACCCTGCGGAGTCCAGGCACCTTATAAGCATTTCCCACTTGTGAAGTGGAGATGATGCTTATACAGAATCCACCTGCAAGGTTGCTTATGCGAGCACTTCACATTTGAGAACAGCTAACAAGCTCGTCTCATTGGCCTTTCCCTGTGAACAACACAGATTCAGAATTTGTCCTGCTGTCCTCCTGCCTCACCCAGCCTTGGCTAAAGGAAGTGCAATAAAGCAATAACGCTTTAGATCACCTTCAAGCATGTTCACAAAATATGGAACCATGCAGGAACCAGAAGATTCTTAAATCTGCTGGGTACTCATATGGAGGCACCAGAGAGATTTCACAAAAATAAAATGTACAGTATAGTTCAGAAGCCACCAATATGGTCAAACCAGACTCTTTATTCATCTTTTTATGTGAGAAGAACCTTACAGGTGATGTCCAGGATGGCAGGGGAGGATTTCAGAGCTGGACACTTCAGATTTTCTGGACCATGCCAGCCTTCTCAGTTTCTTCTTCTATACCTTCGTGTGGTGGGAAGCCTAGTCTCTGGGTGTCAGAAAGGAGTGTGTTTGTGTGTGAGTATGTATGGGGCTGGCAGTGTATTTTATTTAAGAGTAAGATTTAAGAGTATACTAATTTTTTATTGCTGTGTATCCTATTAAATACATCAGCACTCCATATTTTCTACACTATTATACTTTCTTATGTTATCTTGAAATTACAATCTAGAGAACTTGATTTGTGCCCTATATATAATATCTTTACGTCATTGAATATTGTACAGCTCCATGAGCAATTTCCCAAATTTATGTTTTTCTGTTGTTGATTTTATTTTAACCAAGAGGTAAACAAGCAATCTTAAAAAAAATTCAGAATTGTATGTGGGTATCACTTTGATATATAAGTATTTTTTTAATTTATTGTATTAACATCTTTATTGGAGTATGATTGCTTTACAATGTTGTGTTAGTTTCTGCTGTGTAACAAAGTGAATCAGCTATTTGTATACATATATCCCCATATCCCCTCCCTCTTGCATCTCCCTTCCACCTTCCCTATCCCACCCACCTAGGTGGTCACAAAGCAATGAGCTGATATCCCTGTGCTATGCAGCTATCTGTCTGTTTTACATTTGGTAGTATATATATGTTGATGCTACTCTCTCACTTCATCCCAGCTTACCTTTCCCCCTCCCCATGTCCTCAAGTCCATTCTCTACGTCTGTATCTTTACTCCTGTCCTACTCTACATTCACCAGAATCTTTTCTTTTTTTTTTAAGTCCATGTACATGTGTTAGCATACGGTATTTTTTTTTCTCTTTCTGACTTACTTCACTCTGTATAATAGACTCTAGGTCCATCCACCTGAGTACAAATAGCTCAATTTCATTTCTTTTTATGGCTGAGTAATATTCCATTGTATATATGTGCCACATCTTCTTTATCCATTCATCTGTCAATGGACACTTAGGTTGCTACCATGTCCTGGCTATTGTAAATAGTGCTGAAATGAACATTGGAGTACATGACACTTTTTGAATTATGGTTTTCTCAGGGTATATGCCCAGTAGTGGGATTGCTGGGTCATATGGTAGTTCTGTTTATAGTTTTTTAAGGAACCTCCATACTGTTCTCTATAGTGGCTGTATCAATTTACATTCCCACCAGCAGTGCAAGAGGGTTCCCTTTTCTCCACACCCTTTCGAGCATTTATTGTTTGTAGATCTTTTGATGATGGCCATTCTGACCGGTGGGAGGTGATATCTCATTGTAGTTTTGAGTTGCATTTCTCTAATGATTAGTGATGTTGAACATCCTTTCATATGTTTGTTGGCAATCTGTATGTCTTCTTTGGAGAAATGTCTATTTAGGTATTCTGCCCATTTTTGGATTGGGTTGTTTGTTTTTATGATATTGAGCTGCATGAGAGGCTTGTATATTTTGGAGATTAATCCTTTGTCAGTTGCTTCATTTGCAAATATTTTCTCCCATTCTGAAGGTTGTCTTTTCGTCTTGTTTATGGTTTCCTTTGCTGTGCAAAAACTTTTAAATTTCATTAGGTCCCATTTGTTTATTTTTGTTTTTATTTCCATTTCTCTAAAAGGTGGGTCAAAAAGGATCTTACTGTGATTTATGTCATAGAGTGCTCTGCCTATGTTTTCCTCTATGCATTTTATAGTGTTTGGCCTTACATTTAGGTCTTTAATCCATTTTTAGTTTATTTTCGGGTGTGGTGTTAGGGAGTGTTCTAATTTCATTCTTTTACATGTAGCTCTCCAGTTTTCCCAACAGCGCTTATTGAAGAGGCTGTCTTTTCTCCATTGTATATGCTTGCCTCCTTTATCAAAAATACGGTGACCATATGTGCGTGGGTTTATCTCTGGGCTTTCTATCCTGTTCCATTGATCTATATTTCTGTTTTTGTGCCAGTACCATACTGTCTTCATTACTGTAGCTTTGTAGTATAGTCTGAAGTCAGGGAGCCTGGTTCCTCCAGCTCCATTTTTCGTTCTCAAGATTGCTTTGGCTATTCGGGGTCTTTTGTGTTTCCATACAAATTGTGAAATTTTTTGTTCTGCTTCTGTGAAAAATGCCATTTGTAGTTTGATAGGGATTGCATTGAATGTGTAGATTACTTTGGGTAGTATAGTCAGTTTCACAATGTTGATTCTTCCAATCCAAAAACATGGTATATCTTTCCATCTGTTTGTATCATCTTTAATTTCTTTCATCAGTGTCTTATAGTTTTCTGCATACAGGTATTTTGTCTCCTTAGGTAGGTTTATTCCTCGGTATTTTATTCTTTTTGTTGCAATGGTAAATGGGAGTGTTTCCTTAATTTCTCTTTCAGCTTTTTCATCATTAGTGTATAGGAATGCAAGAGATTTCTGTGCATTAATTTTGTATCCTTTTACTTTACCAAATTCATGGATTAGCTCTAGTAGTTTTCTGGTAGCATCTTTAGGATTCTCTATGTATAGTATCGTGTCATCTGCAAAGAGTGACAGCTTTACTTCTTCTTTTCCAATTTGGATTCCTTTTATTTCTTTTTCCTCTCTGATTGCTGTGTCTAAAACTTCCAAAACTATGTTGAGTAATAGTGGTGAGAGTGGGCCCCCTTGTCTTGTTCCTGATCTTAGAGGAAATGGTTTCAGTTTTTCACCATTGAGAGTGATGTTGGCTGTGGGTTTGTCATATATGGCCTTCATTATTTTGAGGTGGGTTCCCTCTTTGCCTACTTTCTGGAGAGTTTTTATTATAACTGGGTGTTGAATTTTGTCAAAACGTTTTTCCGCATCTATTGATATAATCATATGGTTTTTATCCTTCAATTTGTTAGTATGGTGTATCACACTGATTTGCGTATATTGAAGAATCCTTGCATTCCTGGGATAAACCCCACTTGATCATGATGTAGGATCCTTTTAATGTGCTGTTGGATTCTGTTTGTTAGTATTTTGTGGAGGATTTTTGCATCTATGTTCATCAGTGATATTGGCCTGTGGTTTTCTTTCTTTGTGACATCTTTGTCTGGTTTTGATATCAGAGTGATGGTGGCCTCGTAGAATGAGTTTGGGAGTGTTCCTCCCTCTTTTATATTTTGGAAGAGTTTGAGAGTGATAGGTGTTAACTCTTCTCTACATGTTTGATAGAATTCGCCTCTGAAGCCATCTGATCCTGAGGTTTTGTTTGTTGAGAGATTGTTAATCACAGTCTCAATTTCAGTGATTGTTATTGGCCTGTTTATATTTTCTATTTCTTCCTGGGTCAGTCTCAGAAGGTTGTGCTTTTCTAAGAATTTGTCCATTTCTTCCAGGTTGTCCATTTTATTGGCATAGAGTTGCTTGTAGTAATCTCTCATGATCCTTTGTATTTCTGCAGTGTCAGTTGTTACTTCTCCTTTTTCATTTCTAATTCTATTGACTTGAGTCTTCTCCCTTTTTTTCTTGATAAGTGTGGCTAATGGTTTATCAATTTTGTTTATCTTCTCAAAGAACCATCTTCTAGTTTTATTGATCTTTGCTATTGTTTCCTTCATTTCTTTTTCATTTATTTCTGATCTGATCTTTATGATTTCTTTCCTTCTGCTAACTTTGGGGTTTTTTTGTTCTTCTTTCTCTAATTGCTTCAGGTGTAAGGTTAGCTTGTTTATTTGAGATGTCTCTTGTTTCCTGAGATAGGATTGTATTGGTATAAACGTCCCTCTTAGAACTGCTTTTGCTGCATCCCATAGGGTTTGGGTCATCGTGTTTTCATTGTCATTTGTTTCTAGGTATAGTTTTAATTTCCTCTTCGATTTCTTCATTGATCTCTTGCTTATTAAGTAGTGTATTTTTTAGCCTCCATGTGTTTGTGTTCTTTACAGATTTTGTCCTGTAATTGATATCTAGTCTCATAGTGTTGTGGTCAGAAAAGATACTTGATACGATTTCAATTTCCTTAAATTTACCAAGGCTTGATTTGTGACCCAAAATAGGATCTATCCAGGAGGAAGTTCCATGAGCCCTTGAGAAGAACGTGTATTCTGTTGTTTTTGGCTGGAATGTCCTATAAATATCAATTAAGTCCATCTTGTTTAATGTATCATTTAAAGCTTGTGTTTCCTTATTTATTTACATTTTGGATGATCTTTCCATTGGTGAAAGTGGGGTGTTAAAGTCCCCTACTATCATTTTGTTACTGTCGATCTCCCCTTTTTTGGCTGTTAGCATTTGCCTTATGTATTGAGGTGCTCCTATGTTGGGTGCATAAATATTTACAATTGTTATATCTTCTTCTTGGATTGATCCCTTGATCATTATGTAGTGTCCTTCTTTGTCTCTTATAATAGTCTTTATTTTAGAGTCTTTTTGTCTGATATGAGTGTTGCTACTCCAGCTCTTTTTTGATTTCCATTTGCATGGAATACCTTTTTCCATCCCCTCACTTTCAGTCTCTATGTGTCCCTAGGTCTGAAGTGGGTCTCTTTTAGGCAGCATATATATAGGTCGTTTTTGTATCCGTTCAGCCATCTATGTCTTTTGGTTGGAGCATTTAATCCATTTACATTTAAGGTAATTATTGATATGTATGTTCCTATTACCATTTTCTTTATTGTTTTGGGTTTGTTTTTGTAGATATTTTCCTTCTCTTGTGTTTCCTGCCTAGAGAAGTTCCTTTAGCATTTGTTGTAAAGCTGGTTTGGTGGTGCTGAATTATCTTAAATTTTGCTTGGCTATAAAGGTTTTAATTTCTCTGTCAAATCTGAATGAGATCGTTATTGGGTAGAGTAATCTTGGTTGTGAGTTTTTCCCTTTCATCACTTTAAATATGTCCTGCCACTCCCTTCTGGCTTACAGAGTTTCTGCTGAAAGATCAGCTGTTAAACTTATGGGGATTCCCTTGTATTTTATTTGTTGCTTTTCCCTTGCTGCTTTTAATATTTGTTCTTTGTATTTAATTTTTGATAGTTTGATTAATATATGTCTTGGCATGTCTCTCCTTGGATTTATCCTGTTTGGGACTCTGCACTTCCTGGACTTGATTCACTATTTCCTTACCCATATTAGGGAAGTTTTCAACTATAATCTCTTCAAATATTTTCTCAGTCCCTTTCTTTTTCTCTTCTTCTTCTGGGACCCCTATAATTCGAATGTTGGTGTGTTTAATGTTGTCCCAGAGGTCTTTGAGACTGTCCTCAATTCTTTTCATTCTTTTTTCTTTATTCTGCTCTGTGGTAGTTATTTCCACTATTTTATTTTCCAGGTCACTTATCCGTTCTTCTGCCTCAGTTATTCTGCTATGGATTCCTTGTAGAGAATTTAAAATTTCATTTATTGTGTTGTTCATCATTGTTTGTTTGCTCTTTAGTTCTTCTGGGTCCTTCTTAAATGTTTCTTGTATTTTCTCCATTCTATTTCCAAGATTTTTTATCATCTTTACTATCAATTCTCTGAATTCTTTTTCAGGTAGAGTGCCTATTTCCTCTTCATTTATTTGGTCTGGAGAGTTTTTACCTTGCTCCTTCATCTGCTGTGTGTTTCTCTGCCTCTCATTTTACTTAACTTACTTTATTTGGGGTCTCCTTTCTGCAGGCTGCAGGTTCGTAGTTTCCATTGTTTTTGGTGTCTGCCCCCAGTGGGTAAGGTTGGTTCAGTGGGTTTTGTAGGCTTCCTGGTGGAGGGGACTTGTGCCTGTGTTCTGGTGGATGAGTCTGGATCTTCTCTTTCTGGTGGACAGGACCACGTCCTGTGGTGTGTTTTGGGGGGTCTGTGACCTTATTATGATTTTAGGCAGCCTCTCTGCTAATGGGTGGGGTTGTGTTCCTGTCTTGCTAGTTGTTTTGCATAGGGTGTCCAGCACTGTAGCTTGCTGGTCGTTGCGTGGAGCTGGATCTTAGCGTTGAGATGGAGATCTCTGGGAGATCTTTCGCCGTTTGATATTACGTGGAGCCAGGAGGTCTCTGGTGGACCAATGTCCTGAACTCGGCTCTGCCACCTTAGAGGCAGAGGCCTGACACCAGGCCAGAGCACCAAGACCCTGTCAGCCACATGGCTGAGAAGAAAAGGGAGGAAAAAAGAAAGACAGAAAAAAATAAAATAGAATAAAGTTATTAAAATAAAATTAAAAAATAATTATTAAAAATAAAAAATTGAAAAGTAATAAAAAAAAGAAAAAAGAAGAGAAAGAAAGAAGAGAGCAACCAAACCAAAAAACAAATCCCCCAATGATAACCAGTGCTAAAAACTATACTGAAAAAAAAAAAGAAAAAAAGGAACAGGCAGAGCCCTGGCACATATGGTAAAAGCAAAGCTATACAGACAAAATGACACAAAGAAGCATACACATACACACTCACAAAAAGAGAAAAAGGAAAAAAATATATATGTCGTTGCTCCCGATGTCCACCGCCTCAATTTTGGGATGATTCCTTGTCTATTCAGGTATTCCACAGATGCAGGGTACGTCAATTTGATTGTGGAGATTTAATCCGCTGCTCCTGAGGCTGCTGGGAGAGATTTCCCTTTCTTTTCTTTGCTCGCACAGCTCCTGGGGTTCAGCTTTGGATTTGGCCCCGCCTCTGCATGTAGGTCACCTGAGGGCGTCTGTTCCTGCCCAAGCAGGACGGGGTTAAAGCAGCGGCTGATTAGGGGGCTCTGGCTCACTCAGGCTGGGGAGAGGGAGGGGTATGGATGCGGGGTGAGCCCACGGCGGCAGAGGCCGGTGTGACGTTGCAGCAGACTGAGGCACACCGTGCGTTCTCCCGGGGAAGTTGTCCCTGGATCACAGGACCCTGGCAGTGGTGGGCTGCACAGGCTCCCGGGAGGGGCGGTATGGAGAGTGACCTGTGCTTGCACACAGGCTTTTTGGTGGCTGCACAGCACCCTTAGGGTCTCTTGCCCGTCTCTGGAGTCCGTGCTGATAGCCACGGCTCTGTGCCCGTCTCTGGAGCTCATTTAGGCCGTGCTCTGAATCCCCTCTCCTCACGCACCCCGAAACAGTGGTCTCTTGCTTCTTAGGCAGGTCCAGACCTTTTCCCGGACTCCCACCCAGCTAGCTGTGGCGCACTAGCCCCTTCAGACTGTGATCACACAGCCAACCCCAGTCCTCTCCCTGGGATCCGACCTCCGAAGCCCGAGCCTCAGCTCCCAGCCCCCGCCCGCCCCGGCGGGTGAGCAGACAAGCCTCTCGGGCTGGTGAGTGCTGGTCAGCACCGATCCTCTGTGCGGGAACCTCTCTGCTTTGCCCTCTGCACCCCTGTTGCTGCGCTCTCCTCCGTGGCTCCGAAGCTTCCAACCCCCCACCCCCGTCTCTGCCAGTGAAGGGCCTTCCTAGTGTGTGGAAACCTTTCCTCCTTCACAGCTCCCTCCCACTGGTGCAGGTCCCATCCCTGCTCTTTTGTCTCTGTTTTTCCTTTTTTCTTTTGCCCTACCCAGGTATGTGGGAAGTTTCTTGCCTTTTGGGACGTCTGAGGTCTTCTGCCACCGTTCAGTAGGTGTTCTGTAGAAGTTGTTCCACATGTAGATGTATTTCTGATGTATTTGTGGGGAGGAAGGTGATCTCCACGTCTTACTCCTCTGCCATTTTAAAGGTCCCTTATAAGTATTTTTTAACGGGTTATTTAAGGGTTGCTATCAACTGGGTGGTCTTTTTATTGTATTTTCTTTTCCAAAGTTAATTGGCTATAAATTCACTTTAAAAAATCTTACTGTGTATCTAGCCTTAGCATAGGAAAAGAGAACAAAAACCAATCTGCTATCTGACACGATATTATCATTATTAAGTTTCATTAGTAGTCAAAGTCTACCCATATCTAAAACTTAGAAGTTCTGTTGTCACTTTGAAATCATTTCCTATGATGGAAAATTTGCTATCAGAAAGAGAGAGCTTTAACTTGATCCTCTGTCTTACTGTTAAGCATCTAAATGATATTGAAATTTTAGATGACCATGAGGTATAAGGCAAATTCCATGAAATTTGTCACAACTTCAGAAATTAAATGATGTAATATTTTGGGCAGTTTTAACTGATGATGTATACTTTTTGGCAGTAATAAAGGTATTTACTATCTCTGTTTTAAAGGATGTGTGTCATTAAAATTGATAGTTTTATTTACTTATTGAGTTACAGATGACACCTGTTTTTGGTTGCAGTGAATGTGGACCCAAATGACAGCCAAGTGTAGGCAGGTTATCAGTCTGTGCCACCACCGATAGTTTCCTCTCGATGATAATCCTGCAAAAACTAGTGAAAACCTGGTTTCTTGGTGTTGGAGGGTCAGAAATGTTAGAGTTGAGGGAAAAACAAATCTACTGGGTGAAGGAACTTTACTAGGAATCTCAAACCTAGTACCATGGCTTGGGGAGGGGAGGATCATGATTTTAAAATAACTGAATATTTAAAAAAGGATTTTAGGAATAAAAACTTAGTGTAGATGTGTGGCCATTCTAAGTTTAGCCTAAAAATAAATAGCTAAAGGAATAAGAAAAAGAGAATCACAGAAAGATGCCATTATAAATTGATCCTAAATTCATCACTAGGATCACCCTGGAACCAATGTCTTACACATCTTCCCTTTTTAAATCCTCCTTGAGAGCAAGTCACAAAACTCCCTGCAATAGTGAGTGACTATTACTGTCAGAAAGTTCTTCCTTATATCTAACTTCATTTCTCATGATGCCTGTTAAAAATCTTTTCTCTCGTATAGTTTTCACTGGAAAAAAAATCAGCTAGATTCCAACATCCACAGGATAAGGAGAAAGTACTGAAGAGAAAAAAAGTTAAATGATGTTGAGAGTACATTTCTAGAAGTGGTAGACTTATTCAAAACATTCTTGGTAGTGTCCTTGGTAACTGATTTAGACCATAGAATTTAGTCCCATTTCTTTTTTTTAATGTGGTAGAATTTCTTTTATTGAAGTATAGTTGATTTATAATATATCAGTTTCAGGTGTACAACATGGTGATTCAATATTTTTATAGATTCTAATCTATTTAAAGTTACTATAAAACATTGGCTATATTCCCTGTGCTGTGCAATATATCCTTGTTGCTTATTTATTTTATACATAGTAGTTTGTATCTCTTAATCCCCTACCCCAATTTTGGCCCTCCCCCTTCTCTCTCTCCACTGGTAACACTAGTTTGATCTCTGTATCTTTGAGTCTGTTTCTGTTTGTTATATTCATTCCTTTGTTTTACTTTTTAGATTCCACATGTAAGTGATATCATACAGTATTTGTCTTTCTCTGATTTATTTCACTAAGCATAATACACTCTAGGTCCATCCACCTTGTTGCAAATGACAGAATTTTATTCTTTTTTATGGCTGAGTAATATTTCATTGTACAATATATACCACATCTTCTTTATCCATTCATGTTAATGGATACTTAGCTGGCCTCCATATTGTGGATATTGTAAATAATGCTGCTATGAATATTGGGGTCCATGTATCTTTTCAAGTTAGTGTTTTCATTTTCTTCAGATATATACCTAGGAGTGGAATTGCTGGATCATATGGTAGCTCTAATTTTAGTTTTTTGAGGAACCTCCGTAGAGTTTCCTACAGTGGCTACACCAATTTACATTCCTACCAACAGTGTACTAGGATGCCCTTTTCTCCATATTCTTTTAGATGATAGCCATTGTGACAGGTATGAGGTGGTTTTGATTTGCATTTCTCTAATAATTAACTATGTTGAGCATCTTTTCATGTGCCTGTTGGCCATCTGTATATCTTTTTTGGAAAAATGTATATTCAGGTCTTCTGCCCAATTTTTTTAATCCAGTTTTTAAAATATTGAGTTGTATAAACTGTTTATGTATTTTGGATATTAACCCCTTATCAGTCATAACATTTGCAAATATTTTCTTCCATTTCATAGGTTGTCTTTTCATTTTTTGATGATTTCCCTTGTTGTGCAAAAGCTTTCAAGTATAATTAGGTCCCATTTTTTTATTTCACTTTCGTTTGCCTTAGGAGACAGATCCAAAAACATATTGCTATAATTTTTGTCAAAGGGTGTTCTGTCTGTGTTCTCTTCTAGGAGTTTTATGGTTTCAGGTCTTACATTTAGGTGTTTAATCCATTATGAGTTTATTTTTGTATATGGTGTGAGAAAATGTTCTAATTTTATTCTTTTACACATAGCTGTCCAGTTTTCCCAGCACTGCTTATTGAAGAGACTGTCTTTTCATCTTTGTACAATATATTCTTGTCTTTTTTGTCATAGATTAATTGACCATAAGTGCATGGGTTTATTTCTGGGCTCTCTATTCTGTTCCATTGATCCATATGTCTGTTTTTGTGTAAGTACTATACTGTTTGCAGTATACTGTTTGATTACTATAGATTTTATAGTCTGGAGTCAGGGAGCATGATACCTCCAGGTTTGTTCTTTTTTCTCAAGATTACGTTGGCTATTGGTCTTTTGTGGTTCCATGTAAATTTTAGGATTATTTGTTCTAGCTCTGTGAAAAATGTCATGGGTATTTTGGTAGGGATTTTGTTAAATCTGTAGATTGCTTTGGGTAGTATGGACATTTTAACAAGATTATTTCTTCCAGTCCATGAACATGAGATATGTTTCCACTTCTTTGTATCACCTTCAATTTCCTCCATCAGTGTTTTATAGTTTTCAGAGTATAGGTCTTTCACTTGCTTGGTTATGTTTATTCCTAGGTTTTCTAAAATTATTTTTGATGCAATTTTAAACAAAATTGTTTTCTTAATTTTCCTTTCTGTATACTAATCTTGTATCCTGCAACTTTACTGAATTCATTTATTAGTTCTAATAGTTTTTGGTGGGGACTTTAGGGTTTTCTATATACAGTGTCATGTCATCTGCATATAGTGACAATTTTATTTCTTCCCTTCCAATTTGGATGTTTTTTATTTATTTCTCTTGTCTGATTATTGTGGCTATAACTTCCAATACTATGTTAAATAGAAATTGTGGGAGTGGGCATCCTTGTCTTGTTCCTGATTTTAGAGGAAAGGCTTTCAGATTTTCACCACTGAGTATGATGTTAGCTGTGGGTTTGTCATAAATGACCTTTATTATGTTAAGATATGTTCCCTCTATACCAATGTTGATGAGAATTTTTATCATGAATGGATGTTGAATTTTGTCAAATGCTTTTTCTGTGCCTATTGAGGTGATCGTGTGATATTTATGCTTCCTTTTGTTAATGTGGTATATCACATTGATTGATTTATGGATATTGAACCATCTTTGGGTCCCTGGAATAAATCCCAATTGATCATGGCCTAATACATGCTCTATCCTGGGGAACATTCCATGTGCACTTGAAAAGACTGTGTATTCTGCTGCTTTTGGATGGAATGTCCTGTTGATATCTACTAAGTCCCAATTGATCTAGTATGTCATTTAAGACCAATGTTTTCTTATTGATTTTCTGTCTAGATGATCTGTCCATTGATGTAAGTAGGGTGTTAAAATCCCCTACTATTATTGTATTATTGTCAGTTCCTCCCCTTGTGTCTATTAACATTTACTTTTTATATTTAGGTGCTCCTGTATTAGATGCATATATGTTAACAAGTGTTATATCCTCTTCTTGTATTGAACCCTTTATCATTATACTATGTCTTTCTTTTTTCTTATAGACTTTGTTTAAAAGTCTATTTTTGTCTGATAATGAGTATTGCTACCCCCTCTTTCTTGTCATTTCCATTTGCATGAAATATCTTTTTCCATCCCCTTACTCTCAGACTGTGTGTGTCTTTAACTCTGAAGTGAGTCTCTTGTAAGCAGCATGGTATTTTTTTTTGTCCAATCAGCCACCCTATGTCTTTTGACTGGAGAGTATTCAGTCATTCATTATTCAGACATTTAAAGTAATTATGGGTAGGTATGTACTTGATGCCATTTTGTTACTTGTTTTCTGGCTGTTTTTGTAGTTCTTCTCTGTTCTTTTCTTCCTCTTTTAGTTTCTTACCTTGTAGTTTATGATTTTCTTTAGTAGTATGCTTGTTTTCCTTTCTATTTTTTGTTTACCTATTGTAGGTTTTGGACTTGTGGTTACCATGGGGTTTATATATGTAGAACTATAGCTATATCTACTTGTTTTAAACAGGTAGTCCTTTAAGTTCTAACACATTCTAAAAAGATCTACATTTTTTACTCCCCTCCCCTGTAATTTGTGTTTTTGATGTCATGTTTTACATTGTCATGTTTATCCCTTTACTGTTTATTGTAGTTATAGTTGATTTTACAATTTTTTGTCTCTTTATCATCCTCATAGCTTATTTAAGTTGTTGATCCATAGCTTTTACTATATATTTGCCATTAGTTAGGGGTGTTTTTTCCTTTCCTATAGATTCTTACTTCTTGATGTAGTCTTTTCTTTTCCACTTAGAGAAGACCCATTAACTTTTCTTTTAGGGTATGTTTAGTATTGATTAACTCTTCATTTTTGCTTTTCTGCAAAGTTCTTCATCTCTCTTTTAATTCTAAATGACAGTCTTGCTGGATAGAGTATCCTAGGTTGTAGATTTTTTCCTTTCAGCACTTTAAATATATCACACCACTCCCTTCTGGCCTGCAAAGTTTCTGCATAGAAATCAGCTGATAGTCTTATGAAGGCTCCCTTGCATATGACTCTTCGTTTTTCTCTTGCTGCCTTTAGAATCTTCTCTTTATCTTTAACTTTTGCTATTTCAATTATAATATGTCTTGGTGTGGGTCTGCTTGGGTTCATCTTATTTGGGACCCTCTGTCCTTCCTGTACCTGGATATCTGTTTCGTTGTTCATGTTTGGGAAGTTTTCAGTCATGATTTCATCAAATATATTTTTGACACCTTCCTGTCCCTCTTCTCCTTCTGGGACCCCTATAATATTAATGTTGGTACGCTTGATGTTGTTCAAGAGTTCCCTTAAACTGTTCTCATTTTTCAAAATTTGTTTTTCTTTTTGCTGTTCTGTTTGGGTGATTTCCATTATTCTATCTTCGAAATCACTTATGTGTTCCTCTGTATCACCTACTCTGCTGTTAATTCCTTCTAGTGCGCTCTTCATTTCAATGATTTTATTCCTCAGTTCTGACTGGTTCTTTTTTATACTTTCTAGTTCCTTGTTAAAATTATCACTGTGTTCATCTAATCTTCTCTCTAATTCAGTTAGCATTCTTATTACTAATGCTTTGAACACTTAATCTGGCAAATTTCTGTTTCATTAGTTTTGTTTAGGAGGTTTCTCTTGTTCTTTCACTTGAAACAAATTCCTCTGTCTTCTCATTTCGCTTAATTTTCTCTGTCTCTCTGAAATTAGGGGAAACGGTTACATATTCCAGTCTTAAAGGGGTGTCCTTATGTGGGACCATCTCTATATAGTTTGGGTGTGCCCAGTGACTTTGATGGGGGAGCTGGATCTGACGTGAGCAGGAGTCATCTCTTTCCCCAGTGTGTGCTTACAGCTATCACTTTGGCAGGAGTTGGACTGGAGATGGAGGGGCTAGAACCAGCGCCATGTTTGAACTGGGGTTTTTCCTCTGCTCAGTGGCCAACACCACCCTATTAGGAGTGGGAGTGGGTCCCAAGTTGGTGGAGCAGAAGCCCGGAGGTTTGGGTCTGAGTTGGTTCTGTTCCCTCTAAGGATGTGTTTTCCTGCCTTTCAGCACGAGCATCCTCACCCCAGAGGGGAGCAGTGTTGGAACAATAGCAGCTGGAATGGGCTCTTGGTTTGGATTGGGGCTTGGACTGTGGTGGTTCCAGTTCCAATCAGAGTTCTGGACCATTTCTGATGAACTGCCTCACTAAGTGCCAGTAATGGCTGCCCCCGCCCCCTTCAGATGCTCTTCTGGGACCAAACCGGCTCCATTCCTTACAACTGAGTGCTCCCCTCAGCTCCAGCAGCCCTTGCCCTAGTGTGGAGCTGTGTCACAGAGCAACAGGGGCTGGAGTGGGTGCTCGTTTCAGGCTGGGGCACACGCCGGAATGGTGAGAGGAAACTGGCCAGAGTCCTTTGCAGTTTCAATCTGCTTTCTCCAGCTTGTTTCAGGAGTAAGCAAATGTGTGTGTGGTCTTCACAAGCAGAGTCTAGGTTTCTTACAGCTCTCCTGTTAGTCCTACTGGTTTTCTAACCAGCTAAGGAGACTCATTTTCCTGGTGTCAGACCCCAGGGCTGGAGCCCCCAGTATGTGGCTTAAACCGCTCACTCCCTAGAGTGGATCTCTAAGCCCGTGTAATCCCCCTCTTCTTCTATGTCCCCTCCCAGGGGCAAAAGTCCTGACCTGATCACTTCTCTTCCCTTCCTACCTGATTATATGTGGATCTTTCTTACAGGCTTGCTTGTACAAGTGTCTTTCTGCCCGTCTCTAGTTAGTTTTCAGTGAGAATCTCCACATGTAGGTATATTTTTGATGTGTTCAAGGGGAGAGATGAGCTACACGTCCTCCAACACCATCTTGATCTGAATTCTTTAGTCCTATGTCTCAAGACATAACTGGGTGTCTGACTATCACTTTGTGTACTTGTGTATAAGCCAGCTACTTCGAAGGCTGTGCATTAAGTGATACCTTCAAAGAATCCATTCAATCAATATGAACTTTTATGTATTTAATACCAATAACAAAATGAGAATGTCCAGCTGAAAACATGCAATTACTCTCATGCCCAACCCCCAACTATAAAAGAAATATGGAGTAAGCATGTGCTAACGGGGGGGCTTGGGGTACATAAAAGTACCGAACTTTCCTTAACTGTGGGAAATAACATAAATCAGGGGGAAAAAATACTTATGTGTGGCATTGGGGTCCTGTGTTCTGGAGCGGCCTGGTCTATATGCTTACATTATACATGGATAAATGCTTCACATCTGCTACTACCGCATTGGCATAGTCAGAAGAGGAACAGTACTGTCTGTAAAGTGTTTTAGTTCCCTCAGAAAACACCACATAAACATATGGTAATATACTATTACCATTATATAGAACAGAGGCCAAAAGCCTCTTGCCAAAGTGATTCTCTAAAATTTTACACCTATTTCATGCATTAAAAAAGAAATATGTAGCAAACGCTTTCATGTATTTTACGATTAGTTCATCAGATTTGCATCTGTGGGGACAGAAAGCCAAAAAGCCTGTGTCTCTAAAGACCCTTCCTCTGCCCCTATGCCTGCCTCCTCTTCCAGCATTGTCTTTAAAAGATCTGGTCTCATAGGTCCTCAGAAGTAAAATAAAACTCAAACTCAATAACTTGCATTTGTATTGGTCTTTTAAGTTCACAAAATGTTTTTATATAATCTCATTTGATTCTCACAACTACTCTATGGGGCTAGCAAGGCAGGGAATAATATTCCCATTTTACAATTGTGGAAACTGAGACTGAGAGAAGAAAAGCTTCATGACTTGTTTCAAATTATCCAGCTATTAACTAGTAGAGCCTGTGACTTGAACCCAAGTCATCTGGCTCAATTCAATACTGCTTTTTTCACTCTGCCCCAGCTGCCTGTGGGAGACTGAACTCTAACATGATGCCTAATGACCTAAATAATCTCCTCTTCCAAAGTGTTCGTGAAACCTGTAAATATAATGAGACATCACTCCTCGATCACATTACTTTATATACAAAAGGAATTTTGCAATTGTAATTAAGGCCCCAGATCAGTTGACCTTAAGATAAGGAGATTGCCTGGGTGTGGCTGACCTAACCATAGGAGCCCTTAAAATATGGGTCTAGAGGTCAGAGATGGAGGAAGTCAGAGAGATTCAAAGCATATGAAGGATTCAATGCGAGGGCGATTCTCTGTTGCTGGCTTTGAAGTTTGGGAGGCCTCCGTGGCAAGGACTCCCTGCAGCCCCTGGGAGCTGGGGGTGACCCTGCTGACAGCCAGCAAGAAAATGGGAACTTCAGCCTTAGAACTGCAAGAAACTGAATTTGACCAATAGTTAAATGAGCTTGGAAGCAAATTCTTCTCCAGAGCCTCTAGATGAGAACTCAGGCTGGCTAACGATGATTTTAGCCTTAAGATACTGTGAACAGAGAACCTGGTCACACCATGCTGAACTTTCAAACTGCAGAACTGTGACATAATAAATGGTGTGGTTTTAAGTTGCCAAATTTGTGATAATTTGCTCTGCAGCAATAGACAAATAATAAACTGCCACTCATAAATATTTATTGAGTGCTCATTACATGAAAGACAGTAGTTTTTATTTCAGAGATGCTTTATTTTGTGCCTGTGTCTAGGAGGGTTAGTTTTAAAAAAAAAAATCTGTAGACTTGTGGTAACATTAGTATTTCTCCTTACCTGTGGGAACATAGAGAATTCCAATCCTTATCTTCTTGAAGGTAAGCATGAGTATGTCCCTTATTCTGACCAACGAAATGGAGGGAGGTGACACATGTCTCTTCCAGGACAATGGCTCCCCAGTTCTCCCTATTCTTTTTCCCTCTTGCAGCAAACCCTGAAGCTCTGGATAAGAAGGGAGTTTCCCTTGGGACTTCCCCAGTGGTCCAGGGGGTAAGACTCCGTGCTCCCAATACATGGGGCCCGGGTTCGATCCCTGGTCGGGGAACTAGATCCTGCAGGCACGCTGCAACTAAGAGTCCGCGTGCCGCAACTAAAGATCCCGCATGCCGCAACAAAGACCCGGCACAGGCAAAATAAATAAATAAATATTTTTTTAAAAAGAGAAGGGAGTTTCCCATGACAGGGAGCACCTGTCAACCTGGGTCTAGGGAGCAGAGCCTTCCACCCATCTGCTTTGGGTGTATAGTTTAAGCAAGGTATACACCTTTATTGCTTTCAGTCTCTGAGAGTGTTGGGTAGTTTGTTTGCACAACATAACCTGACTTATCCTGACACATTTGCCTTGAACATCCTGGAGCGGCATATAGTACTGAGCTTCATAAACACCGATTGCCGTCCTGCTACAATAGCGAGGAAAGCCGGGTGATCTGTTCCTGGGACATTTGGCTGAACATTTTTTGGATAAAAAACATTATTTACCACCATTTTTCCCTCCATGTAATTGAGGAGTGGGGAAAGGGATGGAGGAAGTAGCGTAAGACTGAGAAGATAAGGAAAACAGGAAACAGCATGTGATTTTCTGACTGAGCAACAATTACTGAGTGGCTACAACTAAGCTTTGTGAGTGCCCCAAATGTCGGTGGAGACAGGCCCACTTTCCGCAAGACTTTGATGACCACAGTCAGTCATTAGTGTACCAATGAGTTGAAGTGAAGAAATTGTGTACTTTAAGTACTTAAGGTGCTCTGTTCTCTAGGTTTGCTGGAACAAACTACCCTAACTCAGGAGAAGGAAATCAAGACTGTGAGCAAATTTTAAGGGGTTTCCACATTTCATGTTTCTCTGTGTCGTTTCTGTAGATGACCTAGAGGGTAGATCTAGATGGCGGCTAAGTTAAAAAGCAAGTTTTATATTCAGAACAAAGTCACTAACAAATGTAACAACAAGTCTTACTATTTTGTTTGCAATGAACTATGCTTATAATCATTCATCAGCTATCTTTTTCAAAAAGCAAGATTAGATAAAACATTTCCTTCCTGTCAAGATAGTCATTAAGGTTTAGAATTTTAAGTGAGCCAAGTTGAAAAAGTTGGTCTCTTTAACCATACACAACAAACTTCTTTTGAAAATAAATTTTGGTGGGGGGTGGGGGGTAAATTCCATATAACTGCTAACAAGTGGAGGTCAAAGTGAGCATCTGTTGAAAACATTATTTCAAGAAGTTTTGATACAAAGCAGGAAAACTCTATGTAATGTTTAAGCTCTTGGTTTCCAGGCACATCCCATCATCACTATTTTTCCGTCTATTCGCTAATGAGATTAATCAACTCTGTAAGGAGTTTCTTCCATCCATTTGTGAAGTTTTTCAAGTAGATTTTCTCAGACTAAACTAAAGCTAGAGGATTTCTTTAGAACTTCAGAAGATTTCTGGAAATCAAAACCAAAGTGAACTTTTTCATTTTTTAGAAGATAATTTCAAAAATGTGGTTTGATTTTCCTCATTTCTTTGCAGTTCTTTTTTTAAGTATATTTTAAGGTAATTCTAAAGGAATTAAAAGTTGAATGTCCTTCAAGGTCACCCCTCTATCTCTCTCTCCCTCTCTCTCCTATATTATCAAGTCAGCATCTTGGCATCTGGAATAGAAGATATGACTTCCATGGTATAACAAATGGGTGTAGATTGTGAATTCTGAAGACACCCCTAACTTTCACTGCAGGGACAATTTGGAGTTAGGAATGAGCTTTACCAAAGTTTTCTTGTGTCCTGCCTGGGTAGGGGGAGATGGTACCTTGGGAGGATGAAGCAAGGCTGGACTACATAAAACTACTATCTGGTACCTCCTGAAATTTTCCATTCTTCCCCCACTGCCATATTCAGCTTCTTCATCAGCATGTAATTTCAAACTAACAGATGGTTTTTCTTTAAATGAGCAAATTTTCTCTTCAGAAAGTACATGCAACAACTAATTCCAATCTGGCCCTGAAACAAGAGTGTCATGGAAGGCATAAAAGGGCCAAGTTTTCAAGTACGACTTTTTTCCTTTCCCCCCCACGCAAAAAACACACACATTTAGTATTTCTTTATTTAAAGACATGCCCGCCCACAAACATCTGAGAAACATCTGTAGACAAAATGCCAAAATGCATAGTCGAATTTTGACTTACACCTCACCACCCACCAAGACCCCTGTCAACTCACAATAAACACCTTTCTAGCATCTGCCCCAGAGAAAGAAACGCCACATTACCCAAAGGTCAGAGCAAACAGATGTCACTTATTGCAGACCCTAATCGTATCCATATCCAACCTTAGGAGGCCTGCGGTGAAAGCCGACTTCTGGAGTCGGGGTTCCTCCAGTTAGAGACGCTCACCCCAGTTAGAGACTCCCTCCCTCTCACTAGAGCCAGGGGGCCTTAGGAGTGGCTGTCTCTAGGGGCCACCCCTGCACCCCACTCACAGAGCCCATGACTGAACATGGGGGTTAGGGAAGCAGTGGGAAATTCTTCATGGTTGGCCAGCATCTGAGCAGTCCTCCTGCTTCTCATTCTGTCAGACAGACCTGGAATATTTTTCAAGAACATCTCCTGCCTCAACCTTCCTGATTCACTGTGGAAGACTTGAAACTGCTCTTCTCTGTTCTCATAGCCCTTTGTGCACATCTCTGTACCTCCTTTTATAACCCTCATCATAGTGAATAGCATCACCTTACATCTCTGAGCCCCATGAGACTGAATTTCAGTTGGAGGAAAAAAGAGGGAAGGAAGGAAGGGGAGAGAGAGAAGAAAGAGAGAGAAAAAGAAAGAAAGGAAGGAAGGAAACACGGGGGTGGGATATGGGATTTACAAAAGGAGGTTTAATGAAAAGACAATGTTGGCCATGCAATTTGGTGGGGGTTTTTTGTTTTGTTTTGTTCTTGTCTTTATAAACTGATAAAGCATAATACTCAATTCAGTAACTGTATGTTCAGTATCTATAAAAGATTCTTAGAAAGATAAATGTGTGGATATTTTCTGCTTGTTCCTGCAGACCTACCCTTTACCTTTCTCCTATCTTCTCCCCCCATTTCAGTCCTGGTGGCGGGGTGGGGGGGCAGGTCCAGTTCATTCAAGGAGAAATACAGTGAGAATCATAAATAATCTAGAATTTAGAAGATATAGAGGTGTAAATCTCATGATATAAGCCTATACATGTGAAGGATTCTTTCTCATGACTGCAAATAAGTTTGGGAAGGGTTGATAGTTGAATGTGATATAAAAATAAAAGCAAAAAAAATGAGGACTCTAGCTCACTTTCCATAACAGTATTCAGTCCCTGCCTGCCTCGCACAGACACATACATTATATACCTACAGCCTGAAGATTCAGCCTTATCCAGTTCTTGAGACAATCCTACCATGTCTGTCCGTGTATTAGGAGCTCCATCCCCTCAGCGACTGAGCTCTGGATGCAGTTATGCTGTCATAAGCCTCGTATCTAGTGATCCTGGAGTGGCTTCATATGCTCCCTGAAATCTTCTCTCCATCCTCATGACTGAGCATCTGTTTTCCATGTGTTTGTGTCCCAGTTTTTTCCCCTCTTGAACTGGAACCCTATTCTGACCCTTAGACCATAGTTGGGAGCCTTCTAGCCAAGTCTTGTCAACTTACCTCCATGGAGACTGAACTCTGCTCGCTGGCTGAACTGTGCTCCGACAACAGCCATCACTCTACTTGTTATCTGTGTCTGCCAGGGTCTCATTGTATATTACTGGAAATTCTCGCCAAAACCATTCAAGGTAGATAACATTGTCCTCTTTTGCAGATAAACCACAACTCAGAATTAGAGATATCTAATGCCTTAACTACAGCTAAACAGCTACAAAGTAGAAGAGGCAGGTGCCTCTGATTCCAGAATTTATGACCTTCCAACCCCTCGTCTCTGGAACTTTGACACTATTCATCCACCATCCTTAAAGACCCCATCCTCCAGAGATGCCACCACACAGGACACTCAGATATCAATGCCAGACCAGATTGGACATGGATTTGGACAGCTGTGGAAGAGGCAGCCTTTGCTCCACTGTCCCAACTCCACCCAGAACCGCCTTACTCTCCTTGCATACATTAAGAGTTAGTTATAAATTTTTTATGACAATCCTACAAAGCTTTAGCATCATCTCAAAGGCTTCTTTAAATACTTTTTTCTCGTATGAGAAAACACATGCACAAAAATGTAGGCTTTTAGGGATGTTTTTTCATACAAACATAACTACCCTGAAACCTCATCACATGAATGTTGATTCTTAAAGGAGTCCCATTTCATTCTCAATCACTAGAATTTACAGAAGTGAAATTTAATATCCCTAAGAGTTTGAAAATTCTACAGACTTGTAAGTGACTCTTGTTTGCTCTGAACTGAATTATCCCATTTAGGTATACTGAGTCTTCTTGCTTTTCTTTCCTCTTGCCTTCTGAATTTTTCGAATAAAATCTATCAAATAAAAATGGTTACTGAACATTTCTGTGTACATGGTACTGGTCTACAGTATATCTATTTTTTGAATATCCATTAGTGGATGGATTTTATATCTTTATGATTCTAAACCAGGTTCTTGAGATGTTGTTGATAACTTAGAAAAATAAGAGATGCCCTTTCTAAATGATGATTTTTTTTAAAAAAGTTGATGACTCTTAAAAGAGTCTCCTTATTTGTTCAGATCTTTCCAGATTCCTATTTAAAAGTTATTTAAATAACTTTTATTAATAAACATTTGCCAGTATATGTATCAGTAGCTATCTTGCCCTTCTGTATAAGCTTCTCCAGGTCTTTTCAGTATGAAGAAAGACCTGTGTTATAATGTACAGGTAATATATAGGCAAAGCAATGCCAGCTGCTGTAACAACGCCCCAAATGTATAATGGTTCAAATACAATAGAAGTTTATTTCTCATTCACGTAAATTCCAAAATAGATGTGTCTGATTAGCAGATGACACTTTTGTCAAGCAACAAAGCAGAGACCCAGCACCTTCCTTCCTGTGCTCCCGTCATATTTACCATATCCAAGGTGTCTATGCATATTTGCCTCAAGCCCATGGAAGGAAAAATAGCATAAAGTAGCGTTCTGCATGGAGGATTTTATGGGCCAGTCCTGAAATGGTACACATCATTTCTATTTACATCCAGTATGTGGAACTTGGTTACATGACCAAATCTAACTACAAGGGACTACAAGGGGTCCAGGAAAAAGGGGAAATGAATTTAGTGAGCCCACAGTGTGTGTTTAGAGTCAGGCAGATCTGGGTTCAAATTCTAGTTCTACAAAGAATTCTTTTTTTTTTTTTCCTTTTTAAATTTTATTTATTTATTTATTTATTTATTTATGGCTGTGTTGGGTCTTCGTTTCTGTGCGAGTGCCCTCTCTAGTTGCGGCAAGTGGGGGCCACTCTTCATCGCGGTGCGCGGGCCTCTCACTATCGCAGCCTCTCTTGTTGCGGAACATAGGCTCCAGACGCGCAGGCCCAGCAATTGTGGCTCACGGGCCTAGTCGCTCCGCGGCATGTGGGATCTTCCCAGACCAGGGCTCGAACCCGTGTCCCCTGCACTGGCAGGCAGACTCTCAACCACTGCGCCACCAGGGAAGCCCCTACAAAGAATTCTTACGTGAGTTTCCATGTCTCAATTTCCTTGCCTTTTAAGGGATAATAAAGCTGATTTCAGCAATTGTTGTTAAGCATAAAGGGAATAATAAATATACAATGATTAACACATAGTATTGTTAGTTGAATCCGAAAGGCCAAGATATATTTTTTGTTTTATGGTTATACAGATTTGTATAATTTTAGATTTTACCTGGTCCCTAGCAAGTTTTGCGATGTTAAAATGCCCTCCTTGATATTTTGAATTTTCAGCAGTATTTTACAAATGCACTCATGTTACCTAGCAACCTAATTGAACATGAAATAAATACAATAAATTGGTAACATCTCATCTAATGATTATCCATGTTTTAAGTTACTCCTACTAAAATTTTGCAGATTACACTGAAAAAATAGATTGTTTTTCCATTTCACCATATTTAGTTTGGTGAATTGATACAATTTGGTGGAAATAAAAATAATGGCTACAATTGAATTCAACCATAATGATGGCTTTCAAATCCTGTGACCACAGCAGTGGGATAAACTCTTAAAATTCTCTTCAGAGTTCAAAAGGTTGACAGTCTTAAGTGTTAAACCTTCATTCATAATCCAGGTTCATAAAAGCATTTGCCATTTCAAAATCAGAAGTCACCCGATAACCAAAACTTTAGAATAAATGGAAAGAATGATCAGGGTTATTTTTTGATAGGTTGTGCAAATCACATGCATTTACCTCCTTTTGATTCCCCAGATAAATTTTTTTTTTATCCTCTGTTATTTCTTTTTTCTTTTCTTTCTTTCCTCTTTTTTTTTTCTTTTGTACCAGCAGCAATGGGATTTCTGCCAGAACTGAACTCAGCTGCTTCCCTGGGAATGTTGTCCAGTTGCTAATTTCACTACCGGAACTGTGTTCCCTCGCGTTCTGGCCTATTTCCATGCATGCCTCCACTGGAATAAAGGGTCTGACAGTTCTGTGGATAATGGTAAACATATGTAGCCAATGATGTGCAATTCTTTTAGAGCCAGAAAGCATTAGTAGGTATTTCAGTTGTTGGCAACAAAAAAATCAGTGTAAGGCACTTCAAACACCAGAACCCAAAGAAAACTACACATCAATGATTTTAATGCACAGCAAAGTTCTTCTTTCATTCTTTCTTTTTTAAATCATTGACTAATTAAAAATGAAAGTCAGACTATTATGACAGCCTAATTCCAAACTTTAAAACTACAGGGGAAAAGGTTGGGTTTAGGGGGAAAGAGAACATTACAACTTGTTTATTTTGGATACTATTCCAATTTCAAGTTAGGCCTTTTGATTCTTTAAGTGTACAAGAGAACTTTGACTTTCCCCAATACACAAGGGAAAAATTACATATTGTGATGTCATTGCCTTGTGGATTTCTCATACCACCAAGCACATTAGTCACACTGTCAATGTCTAGGAGATAGAAAAGAAAAAGGAAAAAAACATATTATCTTCATATGAGAATCAGTAATGATTTCTCTTTGGAAGCATTTCTTCAAAATTGTTTCCCAAATTCCAGTGGAATCTAAGAGAGCTATTAAAAAATATGTAACAACATTTCCAACAAGTCAGTTTGTAGTACTATATTACCAGCTTAATAAAAACATTAGCATGTAATGATAAATAAGAATACAATGAAGGATACTTTGGATAGTGTCTTATTGCCTGTATAACTTTGACCCAGTTAACGGTTTTATTATTCTATATTGTGTGTTGATGATTGCAGGGAGACATTTTTATCCAAATATACTGAAAAGTGATAATCCTCCAGGGTTCTTGTCTACGGTGTTAAACTGATAGAGGTGTCCCCAGGCTCCCGACTGTCTGCTCTTGCCAATCCAGCATTGCAGCTGCCTCCTCATTTGCCTGGAAAACCATCTGCCATCCCTTACTCGCTGCTTTGTTTCCTGCCCTCTGGCTGATTAGAATTCCTTCCAATATAATGGAGGACCTGCCTGATTGAATGTCTTTAAGATATAGTAGAATTGTTCAATGCTAAGTAGGAGCTTCTCTACCTAAATTCAGAGCAAATGACCCAGAATTGGTTCCAAAGAGAGGAACCAATTGCAGAGACCCAATGTAGAGAAAATCAGAGATATTGATTAGACCAAGAAGAATTCTACTTGACAGCATTTGAATCCAATATCAAGATATTCAGTTGGCTCAATTCCCCAGAGGCTGTCTAATGAATTGTAAAGAGAGAGACGGACACACACCTATTCAAACCTCTTGATACAATGATGTAAATGAGCCAAAGCAAGTAGGACCATTTGAAATCCTTTCAAATCAGTTAGTTACTCTGGATGCACGAGCACTTGGACCATTTCTCAATTGCCCAGTGTTTACTTAGATGCGGGTTTCTCGACCTTGGCATTATTGACATCCAGGGCTAGATTATTCTTTATTGTTGGGGGAGAATGGCTGTCCTGTGCATCACAGGATGTTTAGCAGCATCCCTGGCCTCTTCCCACTAGATGACAGTAGTGCCTCCACCCTACTTGTAACAACCAAAAATATCTCCAGACATTGTTATTTGTCCCTGGAAGAAGGGGAGCAAAATTGGCCCTGGCTGAGAACATCTGAGTTAGACAAATCTGTGCCTGGAGTTTTTGAGATGAGTGCCCAGGCACTGGCCTTTAGCTTAAGCAGCAGTGTTCCAAGCCGTGGGGCTGGTGGTCAGAATGCTTGACTGTTGGGAAAAGAGACAGGGGTTGTGAGCTGTATAAATGGGGCCACTTAAGAAACAAACAAGCAAACACACACTCCACAAACTGTTTCACTTACCCTTTGTGACCCCCGTGAAAATGAATAGTTTGCCCCAGAGTTGAAACATTCTGATCATAATAAGCCCATGAATTTAATTATTACACACTACATGTCTATAGAGTTATAGGTACATTCATACATACAGGTATAGGTAAACAGATACAAATAGCTCCCAAAACACTTTCTCAGACAGAACCTTAAGCAATTCTCTCAACTACCTGTAAGGTAAAATTGTCAAGGGTTCTGGTTACTCTCATTTCATGGTTGAGGAAACTAAATTTCAGAGAGTTTACGTGATTTTTTTCTAGATTATACAAGAAGTGTTCGTATCAAATCCAGGGTTTCTATTGCTCTGACTTCTTTTTAAAACAAAGGTTAAATAGTGACAGGTGGCATATGCTTATACCATAAAAATATCTAGTTATGTATCCCATAAACAGAAAGATTAAGTGTCTCCTTCTCTGTGATACAGGGAGAAATTCCAGTACATGTTGGCTAAGATGACCCCTGAATTTGGGGCTCCATGGCGTTCATATTGGATATTTATCAGTGGGGCTACAGCAGCCCGTTCGCACCAGGAATAAATAAAATAATCTTTAATTCTCTCTCCTTTAACATCCAGAATTTGGATCTAGTTCGAAGGAAAGGAGTGATTTTCTCAACTGTGACAATGCTTTAAACAACTTCTTGAATTCATTTAGCTGCCACTGCCACTGATCCTATTGTTTTGTTTTTTACATCATCAGATTTTGATCAAAGGGGTCACAAAAATTAGAAATATAAAGAGCGGAGCATGCTGTGCGTCAGCTGCCAGTAGAGAACAGATTAAACAAATGCCAGGGTTTATCACAGGCCTGGGACTACCCAAGCCAGCAGTTTCAAATACAGCAAACCCTTAAATAATTTCAAATCCTTTTTTTATTATCCTTTACAAAAATAAAGTTGGATACATACTAGATTCATAAGCATTCTCTGAGACACAGACAATCAAGGGAAGAACCCATATCATGCCAGATCAAATGCTGTTTCTCAAAATTAAATGTACAATAAATATAAACAACAAATAAGGAATGAACTTTTTCATGAGTTCTGAAATGATTCTGCTGGTGTCACACTCTACCTTGATAATTAAGCAGTGTCATGTCATCTCATGTGTAAAGGTTTTTAAAACAATTTTTGTACAACTAATACATGTTCTTTTTTTCTTTTGAAAACACGATACAGAGAAGAAACTAGAAACCATCAATAATCTTCACCTATAATATACACTGCTAATTTGGGGATATTTTATTCTAGTATTTTCACTGTGTATTACCATATATAGTTAATTTTAAAATCATGTACTATTTGATATATACAAAAAACATATAAGCCACGAGGCACAGTTATAAAATGACACCCCTGACTTACAACTCAAACTAGGAACTAGAGCATTATCAGTAACTTGCACCTTCCCTTGGGTTCCTCCTCTACAGTCTCCCTGCTTTGCTCTCTAGTCCCAACCCAGAAGCAACCTCTATTCCAGGGATTCTCATTTGGGGGCAACTTTATCTCCTGTGGGACATTCCACAATGTCTGGACACATTTTTGGTGGTCACAACTGGGATGGAGGTTGCAACTGACATCTAGTGGATAGGGACCAAGGATGCTGCTAAACATCCAATAATGCATAGTACAGTCTCCCACCACCAAGAGTTATCTGCTTCCAATGCCAATAGTGCCAAGGCTGAGAAACTCTCTTGTATTCTGTGTGTTCGACTTACCATGACTGTGCTTAAAACAATAGTTTTGTCATACATATGATCTCCTAAATAATATGTAATTTACTTTTGCTGGTCTTGGAATTCTATAAAGATATTATCATGCTGCATGTAGTATTCTGTGACCTCCTTTTTTTCTCAATAGTTTGTTTTAGTAGTCGTTTATCATTTTGTCCATTTATTTTTACTGGTGTATATTATTTCATTGTGTGAATATACCCCAATGTAGTTTTTATTCCATTGTCAATGAATATTTTGTTTGTTTACTGTTCTTTTTGTTGTTCTGGGTTTTTTGTTTTTTTTTTGCTAATACGAACAATGCTTCTAAGAACATTTTGTACAAGTCTACTGGTGCACATATGCAAGAATTTCTGTGAAGTGTATATATAGAATTAAAATTGCTAGGTTGTAGGGGATGTGAGCCTTAAGTTTAAAAGATAATTCAAATTTCAGTGTGACTGTACCAATTTGTATTCTTACCAGCAAGATATAAGATTCTGCCTTGATCCACCTTTTCTCCAATTTCGGTATGTTGGCTAACTTTTGCCAATCTAGTGAGTATGAAAGATAAATCAATGTGGTCTTAATTTGCATCTCCTGAATTACTAGCAAGATTGAGCATTTTTATATGTTTATTCACCATTTGTGTTTCTTTTTCTCTGAGGATCTTGCTTTTCTCTGAAGTTTGTTAGTGTTCTCAATCTTATTTGTTAGATGAAAAAGCCTTCCCCATCAGTTTGTGACATTTCCTTTATTACATAATATGTCTTCTACATACGAGAGTCTGTTTTAAAGTTATCCATTTTGTCTCATTGATCTGTCAATTCTTTGCCAATACCATATGGTTTTAATCACCAGAGTTCCATATTACATTTTATTCTATGGTAGTGTGAGTCTGACTTCAATATTTCCTTTGTTCAAGATTTTATAAGCCATTCTCATACCTCTACTTTTATGAGCTAGTTCAATGTTAGAATCATTTCAATAAGCTAAAATTTTAAAAATAAATTTTGATTAGTAAATGAGTAATTTATCTTTAATATTTAGTGTCATTCAGAAACATGACATGTCTTTCTCTTCTTTCATATCTTTTGAATTACTGTTATGGTTTACTTCAGAAAAGTTACTTCTGTGGTTCACTTCAAAAAAAAGTCACACTTTCTTGTTAGTATTTTGTCTAGTTATTTTATGTTTTAGGTTACTATGGTGAATGGAATTCTCTAACTGGCTATTGCTTATATAAAGAAAAGTTATTTTGGATATTTATCTTGAACTTCATCATCATGCTGAAGTGTCTTTCTTATTTTAAGAATTTTTAGTTGTGTCTTTTTAGTTCTGACAGAATTTCACATCCACATAATAATTTTTCCCTTCTCTTTAGGCATGTGTGATGTTTCTCTGTATCGTCTTACTGTGTTAGCCAAAACCTGAAAACCAATTGTACTAGTAGTAATAGTGAGCAGGATCTTGTTTGTGTGGAGATTCTCAGAGTGTGACTTTGGAGGCACACTACTACTTCACCATTAAGTATGGCTGTAGGTTTAATACAGTTAATTTTTCTCATGCTGATATTTCTAGCCCAGTCCTAGTTGTCTAATTAGGAATGTATGCAGAACATGATTACTTTTTCAACATAAGTGATACTGATAAATTTCAGAAAGTTAAATGTCTCAACAACTCTACAATGGGTCAAGTAAGACAGAATATTTAAGATACCATGTGGCAAAAGCAAATATGTATATTTTCAACCATTGTAAAGACACGTGGATTGCTCTGGAAACTACTTGCTGTGCTTGCATGCTCCACTTTTCTAGCTTAGCTCTAACACGTCCTCATGACTTTTCAATATTGACTTTGGCTAGCCAACACCCGCTCCCTCTTCTTCCAATCCTACCTCTCGGTTCCTTGACTGTATTTGCTGTGGTCCGGGACTAATCCTGCATACTCATGGTTTCAGAAATCCTCATCTAGAAGCAGCAGGATGCAATAGTTCAAAACAACTCAAAGAGAGATCAAAACTGTTATTATTTCTATAACATTGTTTCAATTTGAAGTGCTCAATCTATCTGGTTCGGTTAATCTACCATTTACTACCATTTTAGAAAATAAGATAAAATATAAACTCAGGTTTTCCTATTGTGCCCTTTTATATCATTATTATTACTTAATACAATAAATTAATAGTATTTATTATATGTAAGGTTATTATATATAATACTCTGCTTGTACGTCTTGGTTAAGTCTCATTCCATGCAACAATCTTATACCTATCAGAAACTGAATTACAGAAAAAAAAAATTGCTCATTATTATGTTAGATACATTTAGTGAGTTGCTAATATCTATCTTGTGATAATTCCTCTTCATTTAAGGAGTCATTATTTTTAGACAAATAATTTTCTTTGCAACATTCTTACTACATAAAGTCTCATTTTCTATGTCTAATGGGTCTCTAACTTTCTTCCTTAAATGAGGGAAGAAATTTCCAGCCTAGAAATTTACTGTTATCTGATGCTAACTTTATTCAAGTTTTCTCCTGTTCCTAGAACTCAGCCTTTGTTTGTTCATCCATTTAAAATTTCTAACAGCCTCAGACCATGAACTAGATGTTCAAAAATGACATTTTCATTTTGCATTTTAGCAAGTGACATTTAAAAGAAAATTTCCCCTTGTTTACAATCTTCTACCCACCCCCAACAAAAATTCTTACCATCTATGCTCATTTCTTGTCTCTCTCTCCCTCTGTCTCTCTCGCTCTCTCTCTCACACACACACACACACACACCTGCATGTGCACAACTAAATGTTGTCAAGTCTTGTTGATCAGTGATTCCAAGTTGCTGAGAGGGCAGTTAAGAGGATGGCACATAAGCAGTGTGAGGAAGGCTTTGGGGTAGGATGGCTGATTGCAAATCCTGGCTCCTACATTTACAGTGTTTCTTTCACTCTGTTTCATTTTTGTAAAATATTTATAAATGGGGCCTGGATTTTATATTATAATAACAGTCCCTTCAAATAATTTTTGCGAGGACTAAGTAAGTGGAATTATGTAAAATACTCAAAACATTGATCAGTGTGGCAAATGCTTAAGTGTGGTTTGTTTGTGTTATAACTTCATACCAAACAAATTGGCTTTGAAGAAAAGGAGGGCAAGGATAATTTCATCCTTCAAATGTCTTTAAGACAAGTGCAAGAGACTGAAACATAATCAAGCATATATCCTAACTGTGCCAGAAATAAAGTGTTAACAGAAACAATCTTTTGAAACCGTGATTGCAAATGGTTACATATGCCTATTCCCAGTAAAACAGGCAGCAGGTATGGAAAGAGATACAGTGTACTGAATAAATACCTAGGAGTGAAGTTGGTAGGTGACAGGATAAACGTAAATTTAACCTTCCAATCCTTCTCCAAAGTGGTCATACTACTTTACACCTCCACCAGCCGCAGATGAGAGTTCTGGTTATACAATACCCTCAGCAATATTTGGTTTTGCCAGTCTTTTAAAAATATTTTAACCATTCTCATGAGCATGACATGGTACTTATTAAAGGAATTGAAATTGTAATTAAAAACTTTAAAACTCTGAACTCAGATGGTTTCACTGGTAAACTACCAAGCATAGGAGGAACTCTTACAGGTTTAGGGAAATAGGGGGTAGGAGAACACTTTCTGGGGCGGGGTGGGATCTAAGAATCTGTTGCTCAAGGACTTCACCCACACTTCTCTCCCTCACTTCCAGGCCAGAGATTCCTGGCTCCACCGATTCCTGAGAACTGGACTTTGGTCCATTGGCGGGGTGGTGATGGGGGCTGGGGGAGGGTGTTAGTTAGTTACAATTAGGCTCCCCACTGGGAACTTAGGACTCAGTTTTCTTGGATGAGCTACTTAGTCCCTACTCATCCTTCAGCTTTTCCAGCTTTCTAAATTTTGTTGCTGCCATCTCATCTCCTGTTTTCCCGTCTGTCTGAATTTGTCTTTAAAAGAAATCCCTTTCACTGGTGTTTTCACTGGGGCTGAGGGAAGGAGTGAAGTTAGATGGTGGTCCCGCAAAGTTTTCTGCGGCCTCTCTCAAGTTCCACTCCGTGGAGGGATTCTGATCTCTGGTGAGGAAGGCGGTGGAGCACAGGGGCTTTGACTCCGGCGGCCCTGGAGGAAGAATGGGTTGGATTCGTCACTGACCACTTGTTAGGGATTTGGGGTGAGTTACTTTTCTCGCCTACTGCATGTAGTTAGGAGGATTAAGTAACACATGTATCACACCCAGAACAACGTCTGGAACGTAGTGAGGTTTTCATAGATACGAGACGTCACTACTTACTACTCATAGGAGGGCGTGAGAAGGTGAGTTTCCTTTGGAGGGTAAACAGGGGTAGTGGTGAATGTCACCCAAGGGAGTTTTTAAAAACTGTTTACAGGTTTGTGTATGTGAATATATATTGCAGCTTTTGCTTATTATTTCTATTTGTGTTTTTTTGATGCAAGTTTATCTTTGTGTCATGTATAAGATTCAGCAAACAGTATCACAAGACTTGCTTATTCTATTTGTGCTTATTTCATCCAGGTTTAAGTTGGTCTTTATACCACTTCTAAGTAAATATTTAGCAAACTATTTAATGGTCTAAAAAAATATTTCAAGGGGCTTGTTTAGCTTGAAGAGAACATAGTGCTACTGATTTGCTTACTTTAGCACAGCAATCGTATAGAAACAGATAAATGAAATTTGTATTCATTAAAACAGAGACAGCAGTAAATATCGGTTAGTGTCAACAGGGAGAAATTCTTTAAACCATTTTTTCAGTAATAGAAAACAGCTTTCTTTTATTTGTTAGTTAGTGACGTGGTAATTATATTCCTACAGTGTAATAGGCAGTGTACTCACATGCATACATAATTTGAGGTTGAATTTACATAACTCCTAAATATCCTAAAATAGGAGAAAGTATTAACACATTGACTAATTAAACTTCTATTTATTTAGTGTTTTGAAGTAAACCTAGCTGCCTATTTTAGGTAGCTGTGGCAAATGTCACATCTTACTGTATGTGTGAGTGTGTGTGTGTTGGACGGGGGGTTCAGCAAGTAAGATGTAGTGTGGCATGGACTAAAGTGAGCTGCCAGGTGAGAGGGATATGGGTGGTTGGAGAGGAACTGGGCAGTATTACCCTTGGGTTCAGGTAGAGGAAGAAGAGGTCCAGGGTCAAGAACCACGTGTCAGCAGGTGAGTAGCCAGATCTGAGCAAGCAATGTACAAGAACCATTAAGCTGAAAGTAGGCTTAAAGGACTGACAAAGAGAGGGAAACTGGGAACTGTGTGGGGACAAGGAGGACAAAAGCGTGTTTAGCTCTGTTCACATGTGTTCTCAATAGTGGCCTGGCTCTACGGTTGTGCTTCTGCCCATCTGGAAAGGGGAGCATGGCATCTAGTAGCAGAAACCTGATGTCACCCATATTGCCACATATAGTTATGTGTTCTTCTAGATGATGGTCATTCACCTGTGGCCACGAGAGGAAACTAGGAGAGGGTAAGGAAAACAAAATGTATTATACTCACAGGCCCTAGAGACAGGAGGCAGGCCAGACAACACCACATGTGGAAGCACCAGTGTCGTCAGGAGGTTAAATGGACCAAGGTGAGGGGAGCGTCTAGGCCATGGCCTTTATTGGAGTTTCTTTGAGAAGGACAAGGCAATCAGTTTAGGATTGGCTAGCTCGAATAATTTTGGCAGACCCTGAGTGATGCGCGTGGTCCCTGGTTGCCTGGCACCTAACCCTGGGATGATTTTTTTTTTTTTTTAACATCTTTATTGGAGTATAATTGCTTTACAATGGTGTGTTAGTTTCTGCTTTATAACAAAGTGAATCAGTTATACATATACATATGTTCCCATATCTCTTCCCTCTTGCGTCTCCCTCCCTCCCACCCTCCCTATCCCACCCCTCTAGGTGGTCCCAAAGCACCGAGCTGATCTCCCTGTGCTATGCGGCTACTTCCCACTAGCTATCTATTTTACATTTGGTAGTGTATATATGTCCATGCCACTCTCTCACCCTGTCACATCTTACCCCTCCCCCTCCCCATGTCCTCAAGTCCATTCTCTAGTAGGTCTGTGTCTTTATTCCCGTCTTGCCACTAGGTTCTTCATGACCTTTTTTTTGTTTGTTTCCTTAGATTCCATATATATGTGTTAGCATACTGTATTTGTTTTTCTCTTTCTGACTTACTTCACTCTGTATGACAGACTCTAACTCCATCCACCTCACTACAAATACCTCCATTTTGTTTCTTTTTATGGCTGAGTAATATTCCATTGTATATATGTGCCACATCTTCTTTATCCTTTCATCCGATGATGGACACTTAGGTTGCTTCCATGTCCTGGCTATTGTAAATAGAGCTGCTATGAACATTTTGGTACATGCCTCTTTTTGAATTATGGTTTTCTCAGGGTATATGCCCAGTAGTGGGATTGCTGGGTCATATGGTAGTTCTGTTTTTAGTTTTTTAAGGAACCTCCATACTGTTCTCTATAGTGGCTGCTTCAATTTACATTCCCATCAACAGTGCAGGAGTGTTCCCTTTTCTCCACACCCTCTCCAGCATTTATTGTTTCTAGATTTTTTGATGATGGCCATTCTGACCGGTGTGAGATGATATCTCATTGTAGTTTTGATTTGCATTTCTCTAATGATTAATGATGTTGAGCATTCTTTCATGTGTCTGTTGGCAATCTGTATATCTTCTTTGGAGAAATGTCTATTTAGGTCTTCTGCCCATTTTTGGATTGGGTTGTTTGTTTTTTTGATATTGAGCTGCATGAGCTGCTTGTAAATCTTGGAGATTAATCCTTTGTCAGTTGCTTCATTTGCAAATATTTTCTCCCATTCTGAGGGTTGTCTTTTGGTCTTGTTTATGGTTTCCTTTGCTGTGCAAAAGCTTTTAAGTTTCATTAGGTCCCATTTGTTTATTTTTATTTTTATTTCCATTTCTCTAGGAGTTGGGTCAAAAAGGATCTTGCTGTGATTTATGTCATAGAGTGTTCTGCCTACGTTTTCCTCTAAGAGTTTGATAGTGTCTGGCCTTACATTTAGGTCTTTAATCCATTTTGAGTTTATTTTTGTGTATGGTGTTAGGGAGTGTTCTAATTTCATACTTTTACATGTAGCTGTCCAGTTTTCCCAGCACCACTTATTGAAGAGGCTGTCTTTTCTCCACTGTATATGCTTGCCTTCTTTATCAAAGATAAGGTGACCATATGTGCGTGGGTTTATCTCTGGGCTTTCTATCCTGTTCCATTGATCTATGTTTCTGTTTTTGTGCCAGTACCAAACTATCTTGATTGCTGTAGCTTTGTAGTAGAGTCTGAAGTCAGGGAGCCTGATTCCTCCAGCTCCATTTTTCGTTCTCAAGATTGCTTTGGCTATTCGGGGTCTTTTGTGTTTCCATACAAATTGTGAGATTTTTTGTTCTAGTTCTGTGAAAAATGCCAGTGGTAGTTTGATAGGGATTGCATTGAATCTGTAGATTGCTTTGGGTAGTAGAGTCATTTTCACAATGTTGATTCTTCCAATCCAAGAACATGGTATATCTCTCCATCTATTTGTATCATCTTTAATTTCTTTCATCAGTGTCTTATAATTTTCTGCATACAGGTCTTTTGTCTCCTTAGGTAGGTTTATTCCTAGATATTTTCTTCTTTTTGTTGCAATGGTAAACGGGAGTGTTTTCTTAATTTCACTTTCAGATTTTTCATCATTAGTGTATAGAAATGCAAGAGATTTCTGTGCATTAATTTTGTATCCTGCTACTTTACCAAATTCATTGATTAGCTCTAGTAGTTTTCTGGTAGCATCTTTAGGATTCTCTATGTATAGTATCATGTCATCTGCAAAGAGTGACAGCTTTACTTCTTCTTTTCCAATTTGGATTCCTTTTATTTCTTTTTCTTCTCTGATTGCTGTGGCTAACACTTCCAAAACTATGTTGAATAATAGTGGTGAGAGTGGGCAACCTTGTCTTGTTCCTGATCTTAGTGGAAATGGTTTCAGTTTTTCACCATTGAGAACAGTGTTGGCTGTGGGTTTGTCATATATGGCCTTTATTATATTGAGGAAAGTTCCCTGTATGCCTACTTTCTGCAGGGCTTTTATCATAAATAGGTGTTGAATTTTGTCAAAAGCTTTCTCTGCATCTATTGAGATGATCATATGGTTTTTCTCCTTCAGTTTGTTAATATGATGTATCACGTTGATTGATTTGCATATACTGAAGAATCCTTGCATTCCTGGAATAAACCCTGGGATGCTGAAGGCAGAGGAATGTTGCCTCCAAGGATGCTTGGGCCACATAAAGGAGGTGTGGCTCTGTATTGGTTAGTTTGTACGTGAAATGCACGCTCCCAGCTGGGCTCCTAGCTATTTCTAAGAATTGAGGCTAGCCCCAGGAGGGGAGTCTCTCCCCAGCCAGGTTTTTCAGGTATCAAAACATCATAATATACAAAAAATAAAAATATAAACAATACATGTGTTAACTCACTAATTAACACAGGATTATTCCCTTGCAAGAGAATTACATGAGTAAATGTAATGATTGCTGTCCTCAACTAAAGAAATTAACTCCTGTTCTATCAAGATTTAGGGCTTCTATATAGTTATAAAAGGCACAGCTGGTTACAAACTTGCTTATATATCACCTCATTTTATCACTGTTTACTCATGTGTAAAATGGACTGATGACCATAAAATGTTATAAGATTACTTTCTTAGGAGATTTGGTCATTACCATTTTTGTAAGCTTCAAGCTGGTATTTCATGCCTCACCTCTCTAGAGATTATAGGGTGCTTTATATGTTCATCCTTTACTAAATTTTTTTTTCAAAACTCCAAATATTCCAGTCTTATAAAACGTGTTTATTTTTCTAAAGAAAAATAAATTGGCTAGGAAACAAATTAACTCTATAATAAATAACTTCTATTTTTATAAAGATTTGTACCCCAGAGCTACTTTTGCATTCTATATGTGCAACTTGGATTTGACTTTCAGTAAAACTTTACCAAAACTAAGAAAGCATATGAACACAATCCCTAGACAATGAGTCTACACCCAGAGCCCAAGGTGCAGATGGGGTAGGATTGCTGGATTCCCCTTAGACAGACAGTCTGTGACTGGGCTCCACAGTTAAGAACACACAGCTGGCCAAGTGCATGCAACAAATCCCTAGTGTGATTAAAGCAAAGTAGATGTGACAAATTCAGTTTGAATCTCATTGGGTTTTTGTTTTTGTTTTTTTTTGGTTGTATCCCTTTTAGCAAAATATGTAAAAACCCTTTGGTGTCCATGAAATGTCTTTTGTTTTCCATATCCTGTGACCATTCACCAACTCTTTTCTCCAAAACTCAGTGTTTCAAATGTTGAAAAGGTTAACATTCAAGTGATGAAATCCATGGCATATTTCTCAGTACTCACTGAACTGCTTTTAGTATAATCAAATGCAGGGACCCCAGTTGTTCCATAATCCTTCGCCCCAGATTCTGGCTCTGCCAACCTCTGCCCAACTGACTCACCTGGGGAGAAAACATCACGGCTAGTACTCCTGAACATGATTGCATTTATTAATAGAAATTAAAAGTAACTGCCATTTCTTGAGGGCCCATGATGTGCCTGGAGTTTTATTTTCATCATCTCTCCCTCTCCCAATAACCCTATTAGGTAGGTAACAAGAATGTTAATTACATTCATCACCCTTTTAGCAAGCACTGTACTAAAACTTCTAAATACATAATCCCAATATAACCTCACAAGGAGCTCATGAATTATTGTCTCCATTATACTAATGTTGAAACTGAAGTTTGGAGAGGTTAAGTAATTTGCCCATGGTCACAGCTTGTGGTCTAGCACAGCCAGGACTCAAATCCAGAGCAGTTGACTCAAGGCCTCAGTTGTTTCCAAAATAGCATTCTGGGTCATCTGGATCTGTCCTCCCATGAATAGGTAGAGCCACAGACCAGAGTTCCCTGCTAGGGCCTAAATACCACGCACACAAACACACACAAATACACACACACACTGTGTGTGTGCTCTTAAACCTACTTCTAAAATAAAGGTTGTCCCTGTAGAAGCCAGTGCTTCCACACTTTTGAGTATGAGCAACATCCCTTCCAGCTCCAGCTGAAGCCAAGCCATCCTCTTCCCAGCAGTGCTTCTACTGTTACCTTTGGAAGGAAATCCAACAGGTTGGCCACCAGATCCCGGGTTGTGCCTGGAGCCGTGTGAAAGGTTTTGCACATTAAAAGCAAAACTGGCAAACCTAGGCTTTTTGACAGCTTTGTGGAGTGTGTGAAAAAAAATCGTATTTCTCTGGCACAGTTTTATGAGTTTTTGTCTTCAGCAAGAGGGAAGCTTTGCCTTTGAAAATGGTAAAAGGGTCATGCAAATGACCTCAGCACTGGCAACCTGATTTGAGATCCAACGAATTCTGAAACTGAAAAATTTCACCAAAATCCTCAAATTCTCAGTGCAACTGCAGGATAGCTTTCCTTTGCATCCAGGGACCCTCCCCTCAACCCCTTTGCTCTATCACCTGCAACTGGCAGGGCCCAGAAAGCCCAGGTCCAGAGATCTCCATCAAATGCCACTGAAAAGAGTAACTGACCATGATTAATTACCACACAGGGCAGGATATTTGCAAGGATTCTTCCAGAAGGCACATTTTTACAAAAAGATTATTTGACTGGACTGAAAACATAAATGTAAGAGCCTGGTGGAGGCTCGTGAGAAAGAAGCCCTCTCTACAAATCTACTGTCACGGAGCTAACAAGAGGATGGGAAGGCAGAAAGTCTACCCCTCGAGGTATCCAGTCTCTTCCCATCATTTCAAACAGGCAGTTCACCACACAGCTAACCTAGCGTGAGCCTCAGGGCCCCTCCCTGCACATCACTGGGGAGAGTCCTGCCACGCGATTGCATGATTATGTCTTTTGAGTTTGTCAGCCCTTTGCAATTTTAAAATTTGCTGCATGTCCTCATGTGGTCTTTCCTCTATGTGCGCACAAGTCTGTGTCTTAATCTCCTCTTACAGGGACTCCAGTCATATCAGGTGAGAGCCCACCAAATGACCTCGTTTTACCTTCATTACCTCTGAAAGGCCCTATCTCTAAATACAGTCACATTCTGAGGTGCTCGGGGTTAGGACTTCAACATATGAAATTTGGAGGGAGACAGTTCAGCCCGTAACCCTCCACCCTCTCGTTTGCCATAAATCACGTAGTTCTCACATGCAGATATGTTCACCCCAGCCCAAAAGTCTTAACCCATTCACGAATCAACTCTAAGTCCCCAATTCTCATTTGTCTCGTCACTATCACTTCCGTTTTGCCTTTTGGGATGTTGAAATTCTGGGCAAAAGGCTTTATTACTCCTAGCACCCAGACACCTAAGCCTGGAGCTGCCCTTAGCTGCTGGCATAACATAGGAAGAGCTGGGCTCAGACGCTGAGCAGTTAAAAGAACAGCTCACTGTTGACTAGTTCAACTCAACATTTGAAGTTGACACGATTATATTTTCCTCTAAGAATTTAATTGGCCTTGTATAGGACTCTATGCCAGCCCCAGAAGGCTGATTTCACAAGCTAGGTCATTACTTAGCCCCTTCCCTACATCAGCAGGAATCTTAGACATGCCAGTTCATTTTCCACCAGAGGATCTCCACATGCCCAAGGACCCTGAGGGTCCTTCATGTTTATCCAGCTTAGTTTCTACTTCCAACATTGCTACTTTTAATGTCCAACACCCCAAACCCACAAACTACCCCCAAAAGAGACTTACTGGTGAGGCAATTAAAATGGCAAATCTCACTTTGAGTTGGCTGGATGAGTCGCCGAAAAGTGGCGGGGTGCAGATCCTGATGTTTCCATATTTCTGTATTTTATCTCCCGTAGGAGAGACCTGAGGGGTGTGTGTGTGTGTGTGTGTGTTTGTGTGTGTCCGTGTGTGTGTGTGGCAGCAAATGGATATGGTAAGAGAATAGAAAATTGTGAGGGGGTAGAATAAAGGTAGAAAAACAAGACTTAACTCTAGGATTTGTAGGTGATGGTGAAGGCTACAAACACATATTTATACACACACACACATATACACATTTGCTGCTGAAAGGCAAAACAACTGCAAACAAACAAACAAAACCCAAAATCCTTCACTTTACATGTCATAGACCCACGATGACTCGTGAATCCTAAGGAATAAAATTGGAACCCATGGTTGCTGTTAGGCTATTTTTCTTCTTCAGGTACATAGTGGGTACTAGGGCCTTATTAGTCGGCTCATTCATTCAACAAACATGTACTGAGCAACAGTCACCTGTCAAGAACCTTCCTAAGTGCCAGGGATTCAAAGATGAGTAACAACGTAATGCGGCTACAACAATGTAACAGGCTCCATCTCAGGCCACTCACCTCCTGCTGTGTGGCCCCGTCTGCAGGCCCGGGGTTGGGGACTCCTGGTTCAGGGCACAGGAAGGACAGAGTGCACCCTGGACGGGGGGGAATCAGGAAAATGGGGTGACTTAGTGCTGGATGCTGGAGCGGGGATTCTGGAGAGAACAGCCAAGGGGATGGTCTTAATGCAGGGAGGCTGTGTTCAAAGATGCCAAGTCATAGGAGGGAAGTTAGGGAAGAAGCAACTCAGGCTTGTAGAGTGGAAGTTGAGTACAGCATACAGAGGAAACCTGGACTCAAAATCCTTAGAGGTTTAAGCTTTCCCTTTCATTTTTGTCATTTTTCTAAAGGGAATGAAAAGCCTTTGGGTTAACCTAAGAATGGTTCACCCTAAATATAAGATCAGTGGCCACAAACAACTTGGGGACTATTTCTGACAGAAGTGCATTTGAAAGGAAATTCTTCCGGGAAATTTATATTTTGGGTGTGGCTTATTTCACCAACTGGAGGTGAATAAACTTCGATACAGACTGTGTGTATATCTGTTTATGCTTAGAAAACAATTTACAGTGCTGATGCCAACTACAGTCAGCAGTCTGCAATCTTTTATTCCATCTAGGTAATTTAGGTAACGTGTAGAGTAGGTGCATAGGAAATATAGACTAGGGAGGCCCCCAAAGCAGGATACGGCACCAAGGGTATTTGTGGATGCCCCTTACACCAGTGCATATTTTTAGTATCCTGTATCCAGCATCACTTCAGCAGCAGAGTTCTGGGTAGTCCGGTATGATGAGTAGTCTAGATTTTGGAGTATGGGCTGAAAAGAGTTCCATAAAGCCACCCAAGGCCTAGCACATGGTCTAGCTGGGACTTAATAAATGTGTTGAGTGAATGAATGAATTCCAGGTACCCACATACATCTTTAGACAGACAGTGAAGTGATTTCACTAAAGCTCTTTTCTGGACATTCAGTTAAATTCAAGTGCTGATTTTATCTAAGAATGGTCTTATTAATCATATTTGTCCATTGCCATTTTGAATCGATAGAGTTCAGGAATAAAATAGAATGATTCTTGAAGGCCCTTCTCACCACATCAGAGCCAATCTCCTTGCGTTTAGAGTTGGATTTTTCTTTGGCCCTACCCAGCACACGTGTTCTAGGCAGTTTCTTTCTCTTCTCCTGCAGAGAACATGTCAATTCCATCTCCGTGCCTGGAATGCCCTCCCTGCCTCTTTCTCAGTATCTAAAGCCTACCCATTCCTGCAGGCCAGGATCAGTTCCAACTGCCTGGGTGCATCTGCTTCCCTTCCCGCTAGTGGCATCCAAATATACTTTCTCCTGCTTCTGGCTTCTTGGTGGCCAGATCAGTCTTCCCACTAGAGCGTGATACTGTTTAAAGTGGGCAGCAACTTTCCAGGCGATACACAGTTGAGGATGACTTTAAGGAACCCAATTTCCAGATCCTCAACTTCCATGTCTACTCTTTCGTAGCACTGATCTGCGTGAGAACTCACCTAGGATTAAGGTGTTCCCTTTAGCAATCAGCCTTCTCCCAGTTTACAAAGAAAGACACACCTCTCACTCAACTGAAATCTTACAAAATTGTAAAAATCTTCACAGTGCCAAGCAAAGAAAATATTCAAAATATTGATGTCAGTGCTAAGAAAGTGATTGATTATAATGACTGACTTGTAAGTCTGGTGGTTTTCAATTTTTTCCTTTCAGTAAAGTTGCAAAAGGACCTAATTGAGTTTAGATCATTAAAGCATTTTAATACTAGATCACTCTAGATGTATAATACTGAAAGAAAAAATTTTTTTAAAAACCACGGCCATATTGTTTACATAAGCTCCTTCTTCGTCTTACGATTTATGCAAAAAAGTGTTTTTTGGTGCTTAAATCTATAAAACCAAAACCTTGGAATAAAATTGATGTTGAATTTTATCTAATTTGGCAATGACTAATTGAAAAGGAACAACTAAATGAAAAAAGAGTTCCATGTGTTTCATTAAATGATGCATGTCTAATAAATGTTCATTTTTATGTTTATAAAAAATTGAGTGTATATTAATGTTGCTTTTGATCAGCCGTGTGCTAATTATAATAATAATCCAATATAGAATAAATGGTTTAATATTTAGAGCCTCATGTCATATAATACAAAAGTATTTAAATTTAAATTTGTATACACATTTTTGTTGCAAAGAAATATCAGATCCTCAACAGAAGACACTTAATCCTGAAAATATACTCCAGTAGGATGGGATTCTACAGGGGAAGTAGGATGGAAATACAGGTCAAAGGAGGGGGAAAAAAACAATGTAAAATTTCCAACTTGTTTGTGTATTTTTTACAACTTTTTTGAGGTATAATTTGTATATCGTAAAATGTACCCGTTGTAACAGTGCAACTGTGCGGTTTTTAGTAAATGTATACAGTAGTGCAGCATTCCCACATTCCCACTTCGGACCATCTCCATTATCCCAGAAATACCCTTGAGCCCACTGGCAGTCAATCTGCATATTCTAAAAATAGAAAACAATGGGTATCAAATAGCTATGTTATTTAGATTTCACTGAATACATTTAAAAGAGTGAAAATGTTGATATTTACAATGCACTGGAGATTGTATCTGATGTATCTGTATAAAACTATAATAAACAATTTCAGATATCAACCTAAGAATAAGAGAAGGG